>NC_090421.1:35007396-35694191 GCF_036365525.1 Heterodontus francisci
GACACTCCATATCACTCTCTGAAACTCTCTGAAACTCTCTGACACTCAATGTCACTCTCTGACACTCCCTATCACTCTCTATCACTCTCTGACACTCTCAGACACTCTCTATCACTCTCTATCACTCTCTGACACTCTCTATCACTCTCTATCGCTCTCTCTCACTCTCTCTCACTCTCTGACACTCTCTGACACTCTCTGACAATCTCAGACACTCTCAGACACTCTCAGACACTCTCTATCACTCTCTATCACTCTCTGACACTCTCTCTCACTCTCACCCACTCTGTATCACTCTCTGACACTCTCTATCAGTCTCTGACACTCTCTGACACTCTCAGACACACTCCGACACTCTCAGACACTCACTGACGCTCTCTATCACTCTCTGACACTCTCTGACACTCTCAGACACTCTCAGACACTCCCAGACACTCTCAATCACTCTCTGACTTTCTCTGACTTTCTCTGACGCTCTCTGACACTCTCTGACACTCTCAGACACTCTCTATCACTCTCAGACAGTCTCTGACACTCTCTGACACTCTCAGACACTCTCAGACACTCCCAGACACTCTCAATCACTCTCTGACTTTCTCTGACTTTCTCTGACGCTCTCTGACACTCTCTGACACTCTCAGACACTCTCTATCACTCTCAGACACTCTCTATCACTCTCTGACACTCTCTGACACTCTCAGACACTCTCTATCACTCTGCATCACTCTCTGACACTCTCTATCACTCTCTGACACTCTCTGACACTCCCAGACACACTCTGACACTCTCTGACACTCTCTGACGCTCTCTATCACTCTCTGACAGATTCTGACACTCTCAGACACTCTCAGACACTCTCAGACACTCTCAATCACTCTCTGACACTCTCTGACATCTCAGACATTCTCTATCACTCTCTGACACTCTCTGTAACTCTCAGACAATCACTATCACTCGCTATCACTCTCTTTCACTCTCTATCACTCTCAGACACCCTCTGACACTCTCAGACACTCTCTGACACTCTCAGACACTCTCAGACACTCTCTATCACTCTCTGACACTCTCTGACGCTCTCTATCACTCTCTGACAGTCTCAGACACTCTCAGACAATCTCAATCACTCTCTGACACTCTCTGACATCTCAGACACTGTCTATCACTCTCTGACACGCTCAGACACTCTCGATCTCTCCATGACACTCTCTATCACTCTCTATCACTCTCTGACAGTCTCTGACACTCTCATACTCTCTCAGACACTCTCTGGCACTCTCTGACACTCTCTGACACTCTCAGACACTCTCTGACACTCTCTGACACTCTCTGACACTCTCAGACACTCTCAATCACTCTCTGACTCTCTCTGACGCACTCTGACACACTCTGACACACTCTGACACTCTCAGACACTCTCTGACACACTCTGACACTCTCTGACACTCTCTATCAATCTCTATCACTCTCTGACACACTCTGACACTCTCAGACACTCTCTGACACTCTCTATCACTCTCTATCACTCTCTATCAATCTCTGACACTCTCTGACACTCTCAGACAATCACTATCAATCTCTATCACTCTCTGACACTCTCTATCATTCTCAGACACTCACGATCACCCTCTATCACTCTCTATCACTCTCTGACACTCTATGTCACTCTCTCTCACTCTCACCCACTCTCTGACACTCTCTGACAATCTCAGACACTCTCTATCACTCTGTATCACTCTCTGACACTCTCTATCAGTCTCTGACACTCTCTGACACTCTCAGACACTCTCAGACACACTCTGACACTCTCTGACACTCTCTGACGCTCTCTATCACTCTCTGACAGTCTCTGACACTCTCAGACACTCCCAGACACTCTCAATCACTCTCTGACTTTCTCTGACACACTCTGACAATCTCAGACACTCTCTCTCACTCTGTATCACTCTCTGACACTCTCTATCAATCTCTGACACTCTCAGACACTCTCAGACACACTATGACACTCTCTGACACTCTCTGACACTCTCTGACACTCTCAGACACTCTCTATCACTCTCAGACACTCTCTGACACTCTCAGACACTCTCTGACACTCTCAGACACTCTCTATCACTCTGCATCACTCTCTGACACTCTCTGACACACCCTGACACTCTCTGACACTCTCAGACACTCTCAGACACTCTCTATCACTCTCAGACACTCTCTATCACTCTCTGACACTCTCTGACATCTCAGACACTCTCTATCACTCTCTGACACTCTCTGACACTCTCGATCTCTCCATGACACTCTCTATCACTCTCTGACACACTCTGACAGTCTCTGACACTCTCAGACTCTCTCAGACAATCACTATCACTATCTATCACTCTCTGACACTCTCTATCACTCTCAGACACTCACAATCAATCTCTATCACTCTCTATCATTCTCTGACACTCTTTATCACTCTCTGAAACTCTCTGACACTCTCTGACACTCAATGACACTCTCTGACACTCCCTATCACTCCCTATCACTCTCTGACACTCTCTATCACTCTCTCTCACTCTCTGACACTCTCTGACACTCTCTGACACTCTCTGACAATCTCAGACACTCTCAGACGCTCTCAGACACTCTCAGACACTCTCTATCACTCTCTATCACTCTCTATCACTCTCTCTCACTCTCACCCACTCTCTGACACTCTCTGACAATCTCTGACGCTCTCTATCACTCTCTGACAGTCTCTGACACTCTCAGACACTCTGAGACACTCCCAGACACTCTCAATCACTCTCTGACTTTCTCTGACACACTCTGACACTCTCTGACACTCTCAGACACTCTCCATCACTCTCTATCACTCTCAGACACTCTCTGACACTCTCAGACACTCTCTGACACTCTCTGACACTCTCTTTCACTCTGCATCACTCTCTGACACTCTCTATCACTCTGTATCACTCTCTGACACTCTCTATCACTCTCTGACAGTCTCTGACACTCTCAGACACTCTCAGACACTCCCAGACACTCTCAAACACTCTCTGACTTTCTCTGACACACTCTGACAATCTCAGACACTCTCTCTCACTCTGTATCACTCTCTGACACTCTCTATCAGTCTCTGACACTCTCTGACACTCTCAGACACACTCTGACACTCTCTGACACTCTCTGACACTCTCTGACACTCTCTGTCACTCTCAGACACTCTCAGACACTCTCAGACACTCTCAATGACTCTCTGACACACTCTGACACACCCTGACACTCTCTGACACTCTCAGACACTCTCTATCACTCTCAGACACTCTCTATCACTCTCTGACACTCTCTGACATCTCAGACACTCTCTATCAATCTCTGACACTCTCTGATACTCTCGATCTCTCCATGACACTCTCTATCACTCTCTATCACTCTCTGACACACTCTGACAGTCTCTGACACTCTCAGACTCTCTCAGACACTCTCTGGTACTCTCTGACATTCTCTATCACTCTCTATCACTCTCTGACACTCTCTGACACTCTCAGACAATCACTATCACTATCTATCACTCTCTGACACTCTCTATCACTCTCAGACACTCACAATCAATCTCTATCACTCTCAGACACTCTCTATCACTCTCTATCACTCTCTGACACTCTCTATCACTCTCTATCACTCTCTCTCACTCTCTGACACTCTCTGACACTCTCTGACAATCTCAGACACTCTCAGACACTCTCCATCACTCTCTATCACTCTCTGACACTCTCTCTCACTCTCACCCACTCTCTGACACTCTCTGACAATCTCAGACACTCTCTATCACTCTGTATCACTCTCTGACACTCTCTATCAGTCTCTGACACTCTCTGACACTCTCAGACACACTCGGACACTCTCAGACACTCTCTGACGCACTCTATCACTCTCTGACAGTCTCTGACACTCTCAGACACTCTCAGACACTCTCAGACACTCCCAGACACTCTCAATCACTCTCTGACTTTCTCTGACACTCTCAGACACTCTCAGACTATCTCTATCACTCTCTGACACTCTCTGACACTCTCGATCTCTCCATGACACTCTCTATCACTCTCTATCACTCTCTGACAGTCTCTGACACTCTCATACTCTCTCAGACACTCTCTGGCACTCTCTGACATTCTCTATCACTCTCTATCACTCTCTATCACTCTCTGACACTCTCTGACACTCACAGACAATCACTATCACTCTCTATCACTCTCTGACACTCTCAATCACTCTCAGACACTCACAATCACTCTCTATCACTCTCTATCACTCTCTATCAATCTCTGACACTCTATATCACTCTCTGAAACTCTCTGACACTCTCTGACACTCAATGACACTCTCTGACACTCCCTATCACTCTCTATCACTCTCTGACACTCTCTGACACTCTCTGACACTCTCAGACACTCTCTATCACTCTCTATCACTCTCTGACACTCTCTATCACTCTCTCTCACTCTCTGACACTCTCTGACACTCTCTGACAATCTCAGACACTCTCAGACATTCTCTATCACTCTCTATCACTCTCTGACACTCTCAGACACTCTCTATCACTCTCTATCACTCTCTGACACTCCCTATCACTCTCTATCACTCTCTATCACTCTCTGACACTCTCAGACACTCTCTATCACTCTCTATCACTCTCTGACACTCTCTATCACTCTCTCTCACTCTCTGACACTCTCTGACACTCTCTGACACTCTCTGACAATCTCAGACACTCTCAGACACTCCCTATCACTCTCAGACACTATCTGACACTCTCAGACACTCTCTGTCACTCTGCATCACTCTCTGACACTCTCTATCACTCTCAGACACACTCTGACACTCTCTGACACTCTCTGACACTCTCTGACGCTCTCTATCACTCTCTGACAGTCTCTGACACTCTCAGACACTCTCTATCACTCTCAGACACTCTCTATCATTCTCTGACACTCTCTGACATCTCAGACACTCTCTATCACTCTCTGACACTCTCTGACACTGTCGATCTCTCCATGACACTCTCAATCACTCTCTATCACTCTCTGACACACTCTGACAGTCTCTGACACTCTCAGACTCTCTCAGACACTCTCTGGCACTCCCTGACATTCTCTATCACTCTCTATCACTCTCTGACACTCTCTGACACTCTCAGACAATCACTATAACTCTCTATCACTCTCTGACACTCTCTATCACTCTCAGACACTCACAATCACTCTCTATCACTCTCTATCACTCTCTATCATTCTCTGACACTCTATATCACTCTCTGAAACTCTCTGAAACTCTCTGACACTCAATGACACTCTCTGACACTCCCTATCACTCTCTATCACTCTCTATCACTCTCTATCACTCTCTGACACTCTCAGACACTCTCAGACACTCTCTATCACTCTCTATCACTCTCTATCACTCTCTATCACTCTCTCTCACTCTCTCTCACTCTCTGACACTCTCTGACACTCTCTGACAATCTCTATCACTCTCTGACACTCTCTCTCACTCTCACCCACTCTCTGACACTCTCTGACACTCTCTGACAATCTCAGACACTCTCTATCACTCTGTATCACTCTCTGACACTCTCTATCAGTCTCTGACACTCTCTGACACTCTCAGACACACTCCGACACTCTCAGACACTCACTGACGCTCTCTATCACTCTCTGACAGTCTCTGACACTCTCAGACACTCTCAGACACTCTCAGACACTCCCAGACACTCTCAATCACTCTCTGACTTTCTCTGACGCACTCTGACACTCTCTGACATCTCAGACATTCTCTATCACTCTCTGACACTCTCTGACACTCTTGATCTCTCCATGACACACTATCACTCTCTATCACTCTCTGACAGTCTCTGACACTCTCATACTCTCTCAGACACTCTCTGGCACACTCTGACATTCTCTGACACTCTCAGACAATCACTATCACTCTCTATCACTCTCTGACACTCTCTATCACTCTCAGACACTCACAATCACTCTCTATCACTCTCTATCACTCTCTATCATTCTCTGACACTCTATATCACTCTCTGAAACTCTCTGACACTCACTGACACTCAATGACACTCTCTGACACTCCCTATCACTCTCTATCACTCTCTATCACTCTCTGACACTCTCAGACACTCTCTATCACTCTCTATCACTCTCTGACACTCTCTATCCCTCTCTATCACTCTCTCTCACTCTCTGACACTCTCTGACACTCTCTGACACACTCTGACACTCTCTGACACTCTCTGACGCTCTCTATCACTCTCTGACACTCTCTGACACTCTCTGACACTCTCTGACACACTCTGACACTCTCAGACACTCTCAGACACTCTCAGACACTCTCAATCACTCTCTGACACTCTCTGACATCTCAGACACTCTCTATCACTCTCTGACTCTCTCTGACACTCTTGATCTCTCCATGACACTCTCTGTCACTCTCTATCACTCTCTGACAGTCTCTGACACTCTCATACTTTCTCAGACACTCTCTGGCACTCTCTATCACTCTCTGACACTCTCTGACAATCTCAGACAATCACTATCATTCTCTATCATTCTCTGACACTCTCTATCACTCTCAGACACTCACAATCACTCTCTATCACTCTCTATCACTCTCTTTCACTCTCTTTCACTCTCAGACACTCTCAGACACTCTCTGACACTCTCTGACACTCTCTGACACTCTCAGACACTCTCTGACACTCTCAGACAATCTCAATCACTCTCTGACACTCTCTGACATCTCAGACACTCTCAGACACTCTCTATCACTCTCCATCACTCTCTGACACTCTCTGACACTCTCTGACACTCTCTATCACTCTCCATCACTCTCTGACACTCTCTCTCAGTCTCACCCACTCTCTGACACTCTCTGACACTCTCTGACAATCTCAGCCACTCTCGATCACTCTGTATCACTCTCTGACACTCTCTATCACTGTCAGACACTCTCTGACACTCTCTGACACTCTCTGACACTCTCAGACACTCTCTGACGCTCTCTATCACTCTCTGACACTCTCAGACACTCTCAATCACTCTCTGACACACTCTGACACACCCTGGCACTCTCTGACACTCTCAGACACTCTCTATCACTCCCTGACACTCTCTATCACTCTCTCTCACTCTCTGACACTCTCTGACACTCTCAGACACTCTCAGACACTCTCTATCACTCTGTATCACTCTCTGACACTCTATCACTCTCTGACACTCTCTGACCCTCTCAGACACACTCTGACACTCTCTGACACTCTCTGACCCTCTCAGACATTCTCAGACACTCTCAATCACTCTCTGACTCTCTCTGACACACTCTGGTACTCTCTGACACTCTCAGACACTCTCTGACAATCACAGATACTCTCTGACGCTCTCTATAACTCTCTGACAGTCTCTGACACTCTCAGACACTCTCAGACTCTCTCAGACACTCTCAATCACTCTCTGACTCTCTCTGACACTCTCTGACACTCTCAGACACTCTCTGTCACTCTCAGACACTCTCTATCACTCTCTGACACTCTCTGACACTCTCTGACACTCTCAGACACTCTCTATCACTCTCTGACACTCTCTGACACTCTCTGACACTCTCAGACACTCTCTGACACTCTCAGACACTCTCAGACACTCTCTGACACTCTCTGACACTCTCAGACACTCTCTATCACTCTCTATCACTCTCAGACTCTCTCTATCACTCTCTGACACTCTCTATCACTCTCTATCACTCTCTGACACTCTCTGACACTCTCTGACACTCTCAGACACTCTCTGACACTCTCAGACACTCTCAGACACTCTCTGACACTCTCTGACACTCTCAGACACTCTCTATCACTCTCTATCACTCTCTGACACTCTCTATCACTCTCTGACACTCTCTATCACTCTCAGACACTCTCTGACACTCTCAGACACTCTCGATCACTCTCTATCACTCTCTATCACTCTCTATCACTCTCAGACTCTCTCTATCACTCTCTGACACTCTCTGACACTCTCAGACACTCTCAGACACTCTCTATCACTCTCTATCACTCTCAGACTCTCTCTATCACTCTCTGACACTCTCTATCACTCTCTGACACTCTCTGACACTCTCAGACACTCTCTATCACTCTCTGAAACTCTTGATCACTCGATGACACTCTCAGACACCCTCTATCACTCTCTGACACTCTCAGACACTCTCTATCACTCTCTGACACTCTCCATCACTCTCTGACACTCTCTATCACTCTCTCTCACTCTCTGACACTCTCTGACAATCTCAGACACTCTCTGACACTCTCAATCACTCTCTGACTCTCTCTGACACACTCTGACACTCTCAGACACTCTCTATCACTCTCAGACACTCTCTATCACTCTCTATCACTCTCTGACACTCTCTATCACTCTCTCTCACTCTCTGACACTCTCTGACAATCTCAGACATTCTCTGACACTCTCAGACTCTCTCTGACACTCTCTATCACTCTCTATCACTCTCTATCACTCTCTATCACTCTCAGACACTCTCAGACACTCTCAGACACATTCAACCACTCTCAGACTCTCACAGAATCTCTCTAACACTCTCAGACACTCTCAGACACTCTCAATCACTCTCTGACACACTCTGACACTCTCTATCACTCTCTGACACTCTCTGACACTCTCAGACACTCTCTATCTCTCTCTGAAACTCTTGATCACTCGATGACACTCTCAGACACCCTCTATCACTCTCTGACACTCTCAGACACTCTCTATCACTTTCTGACACTCTCTATCACTCTCTGACACTCTCTATCACTCTCTCTCACTCTCTGACACTCTCTGACAATCTCAGACACTCTCTGACACTCTCAATCACTCTCTGACTCTCTCTGACACACTCTGACACTCTCAGACACTCTCTATCACTCTCAGACACTCTCTGACACTCTCAGACATTCTCTCACACTCTCAGTCACTCTCTATCACTCTGTATCACTCTCTGACAGTCTCTGACACTCTCAGACGCTCTCAGACACTCTCAATCACTCTCTGAATATCTCTGACACACTCCGACACTCTCGGACACTCTCTGACACTCTCAGACACTCTCTATCACTCTCAGACACTCTCTATCACTCTCTGACACTCTCTGACACTCTCTGACACTAGCAGACACTCTCTATCACTCTCTGACACACTCTGACACTCTCGATCTCTCTATGACACTCTCTGACACTCTCTATCACTCTCTATTACTCTCTGACACACTCTGACACTCTCAGAAACTCTCTGACAATCTCAGACACCCTCTATCACTCTCTGACACTCTCAGACACTCTCTCTCACTCTCTGACACTCTCAGACACTCTCTATCACTCTGTATCACTCTCTGACACTCTATCACTCTCTGACACTCTCTGACCCTCTCAGACACACTCTGACACTCTCTGACACTCTCTGACGCTCTCTATCACTCTCTGACAGTCTCTGACACTCTCAGACACTCTCCGACATTCTCAGACTCTCTCAATCACTCTCTGACTCTCTCTGACACACTCTGGTACTCTCTGACACTCTCAGACACTCTCTATCAATCTCAGACACTCTCTGACACTCTCAGACACTCTCTGACAATCACAGATACTCTCTATCACTCTGGATCACTCTCTGGCACTCTCTATCACTCTCTGACACTCTCAGACACACTCTGACAGTCTCTGACACTCTCTGACGCTCTCTATAACTCTCTGACAGTCTCTGACACTCTCAGACACTCTCAGACTCTCTCAGACACTCTCAATCACTCTCTGACTCTCTCTGACACACTCTGACACTCTCTGACACTCTCAGACACTCTCTATCACTCTCTGACACTCTCTGACACTCTCAGACACTCTCTATCACTCTCTATCACTCTCAGACTCTCTCTATCACTCTCTGACACTCTCTATCACTCTCTATCACTCTCAGACTCTCTCTATCACTCTCTGACACTCTCTATCACTCTCTGACACTCTCTGTCACTCTCTGAAACTCTTGATCACTCGATGACACTCTCAGACACCCTCTATCACTCTCTGACACTCTCAGACACTCTCTATCACTCTCTGACACTCTCTATCACCCTCTGACACTCTTGATCACTCTCTCTCACTCTCTGACACTCTCTGACAATCTCAGACAATCTCAGACACTCTCAGACACTCTCTATCACTCTGTATCACTCTCTGACACTATATCACTCTCTGACACTCTCTGACGCTCTCTATCACTCTCTGACAGTCTCTGACACTCTCAATCACTCTCTGACTCTCTCTGACACACTCTGGTACTCTCTGACACTCTCAGACCCTCTCTATCAATCTCAGACACTCTCTGACACTCTCAGACACTCTCTGACAATCACAGATACTCTCTATCACTCTGGATCACTCTCTGGCACTCTCTATCACTCTCTGACACTCTCTGACACTCTCAGACACTCTCTGACACTCTCTGACGCTCTCTATAACTCTCTGACAGTCTCTGACACTCTCAGACACTCTCAGACACTCTCAGACTCTCTCAGACTCTCTCAGACACTCTCAATCACACTCAATCACTCTCTGACACACTCTGACACTCTCAGACACTCTCAGACACTCTCTGACACTCTCTGACACTCTCAGACACTCTCTATCACTCTCTGACACTCTCTGACACTCTCTGACACTCTCTGACACTCTCAGACACTCTCTATCACTCTCTGACACTCTCTGACACTCTCAGACACTCTCTGACACTCTCAGACACTCTCTATCACTCTCTATCACTCTCTGACACTCTCTATCACTCTCTGACACTCTCTGACACTCTCAGACACTCTCTGACACTCTCAGACACTCTCTATCACTCTCTATCACTCTCTGACACTCTCTATCACTCTCTGACACTCTCAGACACTCTCTGACACTCTCAGACACTCTCTATCACTCTCTGAAACTCTCGATCACTCGATGACACTCTCTGACACTCTCTATCACTCTCTATTACTCTCTGACACACTCTGACACTCTCAGACATTCTCTGACAATCTCAGACACTCTCTATCACTCTCTGACACGCTCTGACACTCTCAGACACTCTCAATCACTCTCTGACTCTCTCTGACACACTCTGACACTCTCAGACACTCTCTATCACTCTCAGACACTCTCTATCACTCTCTGACACTCTCTGACACTCTCTGACACTCTCTGACACTCTCATAAACTCTCTATCACTCTCTATCACTCTCTATCACTCTCTGACACTCTCTATCACTCTCTGAAACTCTCGATCTCTCGATGACACTCTCTGACACTCTCTATCACTCTCTATTACTCTCTGACACACTCTGACACTCTCAGACATTCTCTGACAATCTCAGACACTCTCTATCACTCTCTGACACGCTCTGACACTCTCAGACACTCTCAATCACTCTCTGACTCTCTCTGACACACTCTGACACTCTCAGACACTCTCTATCACTCTCAGACACTCTCTATCACTCTCTGACACTCTCTGACACTCTCATAAACTCTCTATCACTCTCTATCACTCTCTGACACTCTCTATCACTCTCTGACACTCTCTATCACTCTCAGACACTCTCTATCACTCTCTTACACTCTCTGACACTCTCAGACACTCTCTATCACTCCCTATCACTCCCTATCACTCTCAGACACTCTCAGACACTCTCAGACACATTCAACCACTCTCAGACTCTCTCAGAATCTCTCGATCACTCTCTGACACTCTCTGACACTCTCAGACACTCTCTATCACTCTCAGACACTCTCTAACACTCTCTATCACTCTCTGACACTCTCTGACACTAGCAGACACTCTCTATCACTCTCTGACACACTCTGACACTCTCGATCTCTCTATGACACTCTCTGACACTCTCTATCACTCTCTATTACTCTCTGACACACTGTGACACTCTCAGAAACTCTCTGACAATCTCAGACACCCTCTATCACTCTCTGACACTCTCAGACACTCTCTATCACTCTCTGACACTCTATATCACTCTCTCTCACTCTCTGACACTCTCTGACAATCTCAGACACTCTCAGACACTCTCTATCACTCTGTATCACTCTCTGACACTCTATCACTCTCTGACACTCTCTGACACTCTCTGACACTCTCAGACACACTCTGACACTCTCTGACACTCTCTGACGCTCTCTATCACTCTCGGACAGTCTCTGACACTCTCAGACACTCTCCGACATTCTCAGACAATCTCAATCACACTGGATCACTCTCTGGCACTCTCTATCACTCTCTGACACTCTCTGACACTCTCAGACACACTCTGACACTCTCTGACACTCTCTGACGCTCTCTATAACTCTCTGACAGTCTCTGACACTCTCAGACACTCTCAGACTCTCTCTGACACACTCTGACACACTCTGACACTCTCTGACACTCTCAGACACTCTCAATCACTCTGGATCACTCTCTGGCACTCTCTATCACTCTCTGACACTCTCTGACACTCTCTGACACTCTCAGACACACTCTGACACTCTCTGACACTCTCTGACGCTCTCTATAACTCTCTGACAGTCTCTGACACTCTCAATCACTCTCTGACTCTCTCTGACACACTCTGACACTCTCTGACACTCTCTGACACTCTCAGACACTCTCTGTCACTCTCTATCACTCTCTATCACTCTCAGACAATCTCTATCACTCTCTATCACTCTCAGACTCTCTCTATCACTCTCTGACACTCTCTATCACTCTCTGAAACTCTTGATCACTCGATGACACTCTCAGACACCCTCTATCACTCTCTGACACTCTCAGACACTCTCTATCACTCTCTGGCACTCTCTATCACCCTCTGACACTCTCTATCACTCTCTCTCACTCTCTGACACTCTCTGACAATCTCAGACAATCTCAGACACTCTCAGACACTCTCTATCACTCTGTATCACTCTCTGACACTATATCACTCTCTGACACTCTCTGACGCTCTCTATCACTCTCTGACAGTCTCTGACACTCTCAATCACTCTCTGACTCTCTCTGACACACTCTGGTACTCTCTGACACTCTCAGACCCTCTCTATCAATCTCAGACACTCTCTGACACTCTCAGACACTCTCTGACAATCACAGATACTCTCTATCACTCTGGATCACTCTCTGGCACTCTCCATCACTCTCTGACACTCTCTGACACTCTCAGACACTCTCTGACACTCTCTTACACTCTCAGAAACTCTCTGACAATCTCAGACACCCTCTATCACTCTCTGACACTCTCAGACACTCTCTCTCACTCTCTGACACTCTCAGACACTCTCTATCACTCTGTATCACTCTCTGACACTCTATCACTCTCTGACACTCTCTGACCCTCTCAGACACACTCTGACACTCTCTGACACTCTCTGACGCTCTCTATCACTCTCTGACAGTCTCTGACACTCTCAGACACTCTCCGACATTCTCAGACTCTCTCAATCACTCTCTGACTCTCTCTGACACACTCTGGTACTCTCTGACACTCTCAGACACTCTCTATCAATCTCAGACACTCTCTGACACTCTCAGACACTCTCTGACAATCACAGATACTCTCTATCACTCTGGATCACTCTCTGGCACTCTCTATCACTCTCTGACACTCTCAGACACACTCTGACACTCTCTGACACTCTCTGACGCTCTCTATAACTCTCTGACAGTCTCTGACACTCTCAGACACTCTCAGACTCTCTCAGACACTCTCAATCACTCTCTGACTCTCTCTGACACACTCTGACACTCTCTGACACTCTCAGACACTCTCTATCACTCTCTGACACTCTCTGACACTCTCAGACACTCTCTATCACTCTCTATCACTCTCAGACTCTCTCTATCACTCTCTGACACTCTCTATCACTCTCTATCACTCTCAGACTCTCTCTATCACTCTCTGACACTCTCTATCACTCTCTGACACTCTCTGTCACTCTCTGAAACTCTTGATCACTCGATGACACTCTCAGACACCCTCTATCACTCTCTGACACTCTCAGACACTCTCTATCACTCTCTGACACTCTCTATCACCCTCTGACACTCTCGATCACTCTCTCTCACTCTCTGACACTCTCTGACAATCTCAGACAATCTCAGACACTCTCAGACACTCTCTATCACTCTGTATCACTCTCTGACACTATATCACTCTCTGACACTCTCTGACGCTCTCTATCACTCTCTGACAGTCTCTGACACTCTCAATCACTCTCTGACTCTCTCTGACACACTCTGGTACTCTCTGACACTCTCAGACCCTCTCTATCAATCTCAGACACTCTCTGACACTCTCAGACACTCTCTGACAATCACAGATACTCTCTATCACTCTGGATCACTCTCTGGCACTCTCTATCACTCTCTGACACTCTCTGACACTCTCAGACACTCTCTGACACTCTCTGACGCTCTCTATAACTCTCTGACAGTCTCTGACACTCTCAGACACTCTCAGACACTCTCAGACTCTCTCAGACTCTCTCAGACACTCTCAATCACTCTCAATCACTCTCTGACACACTCTGACACTCTCAGACACTCTCAGACACTCTCTGACACTCTCTGACACTCTCAGACACTCTCTATCACTCTCTGACACTCTCTGACACTCTCAGACACTCTCTGACACTCTCAGACACTCTCTATCACTCTCTATCACTCTCTGACACTCTCTATCACTCTCTGACACTCTCAGACACTCTCTGACACTCTCAGACACTCTCTATCACTCTCTGAAACTCTCGATCACTCGATGACACTCTCTGACACTCTCTATCACTCTCTATTACTCTCTGACACACTCTGACACTCTCAGACATTCTCTGACAATCTCAGACACTCTCTATCACTCTCTGACACGCTCTGACACTCTCAGACACTCTCAATCACTCTCTGACTCTCTCTGACACACTCTGACACTCTCAGACACTCTCTATCACTCTCAGACACTCTCTATCACTCTCTGACACTCTCTGACACTCTCTGACACTCTCTGACACTCTCATAAACTCTCTATCACTCTCTATCACTCTCTATCACTCTCTGACACTCTCTATCACTCTCTGAAACTCTCGATCTCTCGATGACACTCTCTGACACTCTCTATCACTCTCTATTACTCTCTGACACACTCTGACACTCTCAGACATTCTCTGACAATCTCAGACACTCTCTATCACTCTCTGACACGCTCTGACACTCTCAGACACTCTCAATCACTCTCTGACTCTCTCTGACACACTCTGACACTCTCAGACACTCTCTATCACTCTCAGACACTCTCTATCACTCTCTGACACTCTCTGACACTCTCATAAACTCTCTATCACTCTCTATCACTCTCTGACACTCTCTATCACTCTCTGACACTCTCTATCACTCTCAGACACTCTCTATCACTCTCTTACACTCTCTGACACTCTCAGACACTCTCTATCACTCCCTATCACTCCCTATCACTCTCAGACACTCTCAGACACTCTCAGACACATTCAACCACTCTCAGACTCTCTCAGAATCTCTCGATCACTCTCTGACACTCTCTGACACTCTCAGACACTCTCTATCACTCTCAGACACTCTCTAACACTCTCTATCACTCTCTGACACTCTCTGACACTAGCAGACACTCTCTATCACTCTCTGACACACTCTGACACTCTCGATCTCTCTATGACACTCTCTGACACTCTCTATCACTCTCTATTACTCTCTGACACACTGTGACACTCTCAGAAACTCTCTGACAATCTCAGACACCCTCTATCACTCTCTGACACTCTCAGACACTCTCTATCACTCTCTGACACTCTATATCACTCTCTCTCACTCTCTGACACTCTCTGACAATCTCAGACACTCTCAGACACTCTCTATCACTCTGTATCACTCTCTGACACTCTATCACTCTCTGACACTCTCTGACACTCTCTGACACTCTCAGACACACTCTGACACTCTCTGACACTCTCTGACGCTCTCTATCACTCTCGGACAGTCTCTGACACTCTCAGACACTCTCCGACATTCTCAGACAATCTCAATCACACTGGATCACTCTCTGGCACTCTCTATCACTCTCTGACACTCTCTGACACTCTCAGACACACTCTGACACTCTCTGACACTCTCTGACGCTCTCTATAACTCTCTGACAGTCTCTGACACTCTCAGACACTCTCAGACTCTCTCTGACACACTCTGACACACTCTGACACTCTCTGACACTCTCAGACACTCTCAATCACTCTGGATCACTCTCTGGCACTCTCTATCACTCTCTGACACTCTCTGACACTCTCTGACACTCTCAGACACACTCTGACACTCTCTGACACTCTCTGACGCTCTCTATAACTCTCTGACAGTCTCTGACACTCTCAATCACTCTCTGACTCTCTCTGACACACTCTGACACTCTCTGACACTCTCTGACACTCTCAGACACTCTCTGTCACTCTCTATCACTCTCTATCACTCTCAGACAATCTCTATCACTCTCTATCACTCTCAGACTCTCTCTATCACTCTCTGACACTCTCTATCACTCTCTGAAACTCTTGATCACTCGATGACACTCTCAGACACCCTCTATCACTCTCTGACACTCTCAGACACTCTCTATCACTCTCTGGCACTCTCTATCACCCTCTGACACTCTCTATCACTCTCTCTCACTCTCTGACACTCTCTGACAATCTCAGACAATCTCAGACACTCTCAGACACTCTCTATCACTCTGTATCACTCTCTGACACTATATCACTCTCTGACACTCTCTGACGCTCTCTATCACTCTCTGACAGTCTCTGACACTCTCAATCACTCTCTGACTCTCTCTGACACACTCTGGTACTCTCTGACACTCTCAGACCCTCTCTATCAATCTCAGACACTCTCTGACACTCTCAGACACTCTCTGACAATCACAGATACTCTCTATCACTCTGGATCACTCTCTGGCACTCTCCATCACTCTCTGACACTCTCTGACACTCTCAGACACTCTCTGACACTCTCTTACACTCTCTGACGCTCTCTATAACTCTCTGACAGTCTCTGACACTCTCAGACACTCTCAGACACCCTCAGACTCTCTCAGACTCTCTCAGACACTCTCAATCACTCTCTGACTCTCTCTGACACACTCTGACACTCTCAGACACTCTCAGACACTCTCTGACACTCTCTGACACTCTCAGACACTCTCTATCACTCTCTGACACTCTCTGACACTCTCTGACACTCTCTGACACTCTCTATCACTCTCTGACACTCTCTGACACTCTCAGACACTCTCTGACACTCTCAGACACTCTCTATCACTCTCTATCACTCTCTGACACTCTCTATCACTCTCTGACACTCTCAGACACTCTCTGACACTCTCAGACACTCTCTATCACTCTCTGAAACTCTCGATCACTCGATGACACTCTCTGACACTCTCTATCACTCTCTATTACTCTCTGACACACTCTGACACTCTCAGACATTCTCTGACAATCTCAGACACTCTCTATCACTCTCTGACACGCTCTGACACTCTCAGACACTCTCAGACACTCTCAATCACTCTCTGACTCTCTCTGACACACTCTGACACTCTCAGACACTCTCTATCACTCTCAGACACTCTCTATCACTCTCTGACACTCTCTGACACTCTCTGACACTCTCTGACACTCTCATAAACTCTCTATCACTCTCTATCACTCTCTATCACTCTCTGACACTCTCTATCACTCTCTTAAACTCTCGATCACTCGATGACACTCTCTGACACTCTCTATCACTCTCTATTACTCTCTGACACACTCTGACACTCTCAGACATTCTCTGACAATCTCAGACACTCTCTATCACTCTCTGACACGCTCTGACACTCTCAGACACTCTCAATCACTCTCTGACTCTCTCTGACACACTCTGACACTCTCAGACACTCTCTATCACTCTCAGACACTCTCTATCACTCTCTGACACTCTCTGACACTCTCATAAACTCTCTATCACTCTCTATCACTCTCTGACACTCTCTATCACTCTCAGACACTCTCTATCACTCTCTTACACTCTCTGACACTCTCAGACACTCTCTGACACTCTCTATCACTCCCTATCACTCTCAGACACTCTCAGACACTCTCAGACACTCTCAGACACATTCAACCACTCTCAGACTCTCTCAGAATCTCTCGATCACTCTCTGACACTCTCTGACACTCTCAGACACTCTCTATCACTCTCAGACACTCTCTAACACTCTCTATCACTCTCTGACACTCTCTGACACTAGCAGACACTCTCTATCACTCTCTGACACACTCTGACACTCTCGATCTCTCTATGACACTCTCTGACACTCTCTATCACTCTCTATTACTCTCTGACACACTGTGACACTCTCAGAAACTCTCTGACAATCTCAGACACCCTCTATCACTCTCTGACACTCTCAGACACTCTCTATCACTCTCTGACACTCTACATCACTCTCTCTCACTCTCTGACACTCTCTGACACTCTCTGACAATCTCAGACACTCTCTGACACTCTCTATCACTCTCTATTACTCTCTGACACACTGTGACACTCTCAGAAACTCTCTGACAATCTCAGACACACTCTATCACTCTCTGACACTCTCTGACACTCTCTGACACTCTCAGACACACTCTGACACTCTCTGACACTCTCTGACGCTCTCTATCACTCTCGGACAGTCTCTGACACTCTCAGACACTCTCCGACATTCTCAGACACTCTCAATCACTCTGGATCACTCTCTGGCACTCTCTATCACTCTCTGACACTCTCTGACACTCTCTGACACTCTCAGACACACTCTGACACTCTCTGACACTCTCTGACGCTCTCTATAACTCTCTGACAGTCTCTGACACTCTCAGACACTCTCAGACTCTCTCTGACACACTCTGACACACTCTGACACTCTCTGACACTCTCAGACACTCTCAATCACTCTGGATCACTCTCTGGCACTCTCTATCACTCTCTGACACTCTCTGACACTCTCTGACACTCTCAGACACACTCTGACACTCTCTGACACTCTCTGACGCTCTCTATAACTCTCTGACAGTCTCTGACACTCTCAATCACTCTCTGACTCTCTCTGACACACTCTGACACTCTCTGACACTCTCTGACACTCTCTGACACTCTCAGACACTCTCTGTCACTCTCAGACACTCTCTGACACGCTCTGACACTCTCAGACACTCTCTATCACTCTCTGAAACTCTCGATCACTCGATGACACTCTCTGACACTCTCTATCACTCTCTATTACTCTCTGACACACTCTGACACTCTCAGACACTCTCTATCACTCTCTGACACTCTCTGACACTCTCTGACACTCTCATAAACTCTCTATCACTCTCTATCACTCTCTGACACTCTCTATCACTCTCAGACACTCTCTATCACTCTCTTACACTCTCTGACACTCTCAGACACTCTCTGACACTCTCTATCACTCTCTATCACTCTCAGACACTCTCAGACACTCTCAGACACATTAAACCACTCTCAGACTCTCTCAGAATCTCTCTAACACTCTCAGACACTCTCGATCACTCTCTGACACTCTCTGACACTCTCAGACACTCTCTATCACTCTCAGACACTCTCTATCACTCTCAGACACTCTCTATCACTCTCAGACACTCTCTATCACTCTCTGACACTCTCAGACTCTCTCAGACACTCTCAATCACTCTCTGACTCTCTCTGACACACTCTGACACTCTCTGACACTCTCAGACACTCTCTGTCACTCTCTGTCACTCTCTGACACTCTCTGACACTCTCTATCACTCTCTGACACTCTCAGACTCTCTCAGACACTCTCAGACACTCTCTGACTCTCTCTGACACACTCTGACACTCTCTGACACTCTCAGACACTCTCAGACACTCTCTGTCACTCTCTGACACTCTCTGACACTCTCAGACACGCTCTGACACTCTCAGACACTCTCTATCACTCTCAGACACTCTCTATCACTCTCTGACACTCTCTATCACACTCTGACACTCTCTGACACTCTCAGACACTCTCTGACACTCTGAGACAATCTCTATCACTCTCTGAAACTCTCGATCACTCGATGACACTCCCTGACACTCTCTATCACTCTCTATTACTCTCTGACACACTCTGACACTCTCAGACATTCTCTGACAATCTCAGACACTCTCTATCACTCTCAATCACTCTCTGACTCTCTCTGACACACTCTGACACTCTCAGACACTCTCTATCACTCTCAGACATTCTCTGACAATCTCAGACACTCTCTATCACTCTCTGACACGCTCTGACACTCTCAGACACTCTCAATCACTCTCTGTCTCTCTCTGACACACTCTGACACTTTCAGACACTCTCTATCACTCTCTGACACTCTCTGACACTCTCAGACACTCTCTATCACTCTCAGACACTCTCTATCACTCTCTGACACTCTCAGACTCTCTCAGACACTCTCAATCAATCTCTGACTCTCTCTGACACACTCTGACACTCTCTGACACTCTCAGACACTCTCTGTCACTCTCTGTCACTCTCTGACACTCTCTGACACTCTCAGACACGCTCTGACACTCTCAGACACTCTCTATCACTCTCAGACACTCTCTATCACTCTCTGACACTCTCTATCACTCTCTGACACTCTCTGACACTCTCAGACACTCTCTGACACTCTGAGACAATCTCTATCACTCTCTGAAACTCTCGATCACTCGATGACAATCTCAGACACTCTCTATCACTCTCAATCACTCTCTGACTCTCTCTGACACACTCTGACACTCTCAGACACTCTCTATCACTCTCAGACATTCTCTGACAATCTCAGACACTCTCTATCACTCTCTGACACGCTCTGACACTCTCAGACACTCTCAATCACTCTCTGACTCTCTCTGACACACTCTGACACTCTCAGACACTCTCTATCACTCTCAGACACTCTCTATCACTCTCTGACACTCTCTGACACTCTCTGACACTCTCATAAACTCTCTATCACTCTCTATCACTCTCTGACACTCTCTATCACTCTCTGACACTCTCTATCACTCTCTTACACTCTCTGACACTCTCAGACACTCTCAGACACTCTCTGACACTCTCTATCACTCTCTATCACTCTCTATCACTCTCAGACACTCTCAGACACTCTCAGACACATTCAACCACTCTCAGACTCTCTCAGAATCTCTCTAACACTCTCAGACACTCTCGATCACTCTCTGACACTCTCTGACACTCTCTGACACTCTCAGACACTCTCTATCACTCTCAGACACTCTCTATCACTCTCTGACACTCTCTGACACTCTCTGACACTCTCATAAACTCTCTATCACTCTCTATCACTCTCTATCACTCTCTGACACTCTCTATCACTCTCAGACACTCTCTTACACTCTCTTACACTCTCTGACACTCTCAGACACTCTCTGACACTCTCTATCACTCTCTATCACTCTCAGACACTCTCAGACACTCTCAGACACATTCAACCACTCTCAGACTCTCTCAGAATCTCTCTAACACTCTCAGACACTCTCGATCACTCTCTGACACTCTCTGACACTCTCAGACACTCTCTATCACTCTCAGACACTCTCTGACACTCTCAGACACGCTCTGACACTCTCAGACACTCTCTATCACTCTCTATCACTCTCTATCACTCTCTATCACTCTCAGACACTCTCAGACACTCTCTGACACTCTGAGACAATCTCTATCACTCTCTGAAACTCTCCATCACTCGATGACACTCTCTGACACTCTCTATCACTCTCTATCACTCTCTATCACTGTCAGACACTCTCAGACACTCTCAGACACTCTCAGACACTCTCAATCACTCTCTGACACACTGTGACACTCTCTGACACTCTCAGACACTCTCTATCACTCTCAGACACTCTCAGACACTCTCTGACACTCTCAGACACTCTCTGACACTCTCTGACACTCTCTGACACTCTCAGACATTCTCTCACACTCTCAGTCACTCTCTATCACTCTGTATCACTCTCTGACAGTCTCTGACACTCTCAGATGCTCTCAGACACTCTCAATCACTCTCTGAATATCTCTGACACACTCCGACACTCTCCGACACTCTCTGACACTCTCAGACACTCTCTATCACTCTCAGACACTCTCTGACACTCTCTGACACCAGCAGACACTCTCTATCACTCTCTGACACACTCTGACACTCTCGATCTCTCTATGACACTCTCTGACACTCTCTATCACTCTCTATTACTCTCTGACACACTCTGACACTCTCAGAAACTCTCTGACAATCTCAGACACCCTCTATCACTCTCTGACACTCTCAGACACTCTCTATCACTCTCTGACACTCTCTATCACTCTCTCTCACTCTCTGACACTCTCTGACACACTCTGACACTCTCTGACACTCTCTGACACTCTCTATCACTCTCTGACAGTCTCTGACACTCTCAGACACTCTCCGACATTCTCAGACACTCTCAATCACTCTCTGACTCTCTCTGACACACTCTGGTACTCTCTGACACTCTCAGACACTCTCTATCAATCTCAGACACTCTCTGACACTCTCAGACACTCTCTGACAATCACAGATACTCTCTATCACTCTGGATCACTCTCTGGCACTCTCTATCACTCTCTATCACTCTCTGACACTCTCTGACACACTCTGACACACTCTGACACTCTCTGACACTCTCAGACACTCTCTATCACTCTCTATCACTCTCAGACTCTCTCTATCACTCTCTGACACTCTCTATCACTCTCTGACACTCTCTGACACTCTCTGACACTCTCAGACACTCTCTGACACTCTCAGACACTCTCTATCACTCTCTGAAACTCTTGATCACTCGATGACACTCTCAGACACCCTCTATCACTCTCTGACACTCTCAAACACTCTCTATCACTCTCTGACACTCTCTATCACCCTCTGACACTCTCTATCACTCTCTCTCACTCTGTATCACTCTCTGACACTCTCTATCACCCTCTGACACTCTCTATCACTCTCTCTCACTCTGTATCACTCTCTGACACTATATCACTCTCTGACACTCTCTGACGCTCTCTATCACTCTCTGACAGTCTTTGACACTCTCAATCACTCTCTGACTCTCTCTGACACACTCTGGTACTCTCTGACACTCTCAGACCCTCTCTATCAATCTCAGACACTCTCTGACACTCTCAGACACTCTCTGACAATCACAGATACTCTCTATCACTCTGGATCACTCTCTGGCACTCTCTATCACTCTCTGACACTCTCTGACACTCTCAGACACTCTCTGACACTCTCTGACACTCTCTGACGCCCTCTATAACTCTCTGACAGTCTCTTACACTCTCAGACACTCTCAGACTCTCTCAGACACTCTCAATCACTCTCTGACTCTCTCTGACACACTCTGACACTCTCAGACACACTCTGACACTCTCTATAACTCTCTGACAGTCTCTATCACTCTCTGACACTCTCTATCACTCTCTGACACTCTCTGACACTCTCAGACACTCTCTGACACTCTCAGACACTCTCCATCACTCTCTGAAACTCTCGATCACTCGATGACACTCTCTGACACTCTCTATCACTCTCTATTACTCTCTGACACACTCTGACACACTCTGACACTCTCAGACATTCTCTGACAATCTCAGACACTCTCTATCACTCTCTGACACTCTCAGACACTCTCAGACACTCTCAATCACTCTCTGACTCTCTCTGACACACTCTGACACTCTCAGACACTCTCTATCACTCTCAGACACTCTCTATCACTCTCTGACACTCTCTGACACTCTCTGACACTCTCATAAACTCTCTATCACTCTCTATCACTCTCTGACACTCTCTATCACTCTCAGACGCTCTCTATCACTCTCTTACACTCTCTTACACTCTCTGACACTCTCAGACACTCTCTGACACTCCCTATCACTCCCTATCACTCTCAGACACTCTCAGACACTCTCAGACACATTCAACCACTCTCAGACTCTCTCAGAATCTCTCGATCACTCTCAGACACTCTCTATCACTCTCAGACACTCTCTAACACTCTCTATCACTCTCTATCACTCTCTATCACTCTCTATCACTCTCTATCACTCTCTATCACTCTCTGACACTCTCTGACACTCTCTGACACTAGCAGACACTCTCTATCACTCTCTGACACACTCTGACACTCTCGATCTCTCTATGACACTCTCTGACACCCTCTATCACTCTCTATTACTCTCTGACACACTGTGACACTCTCAGAAACTCTCTGACAATCTCAGACACCCTCTATCACTCTCTGACACTCTCAGACACTCTCTATCACTCTCTGACACTCTCTATCACTCTCTCTCACTCTCTGACACTCTCTGACAATCTCAGACACTCTCAGACACTCTCTATCACTCTGTATCACTCTCTGACACTCTATCACTCTCTGACACTCTCTGACACTCTCAGACACACTCTGACACTCTCTGACACTCTCTGACGCTCTCTATCACTCTCGGACAGTCTCTGACACTCTCAGACACTCTCCGACATTCTCAGACACTCAATCACTCTCTGACTCTCTCTGACACGCTCTGGTACTCTCTGACACTCTCAGACACTCTCTATCAATCTCAGACACTCTCAGACACTCTCTGACAATCACAGATACTCTCTATCACTCTGGATCACTCTCTGGCACTCTCTATCACTCTCTGACACTCTCTGACACTCTCAGACACACTCTGACACTCTCTGACACTCTCTGACGCTCTCTATAACTCTCTGACAGTCTCTGACACTCTCAGACACTCTCAGACTCTCTCAGACACTCTCAATCACTCTCTGACTCTCTCTGACACACTCTGACACTCTCTGACACTCTCAGACACTCTCAGACACTCTCTGTCACTCTCAGACACTCTCTGACACTCTCAGACACTCTCTATCACTCTCTGACACTCTCTGACACTCTCAGACACGCTCTGACACTCTCAGACACTCTCTATCACTCTCTATCACTCTCAGACACTCTCTATCACTCTCTGACACTCTCTATCACTCGATGACACTCTCTGACACTCTCTATCACTCTCTATTACTCTCTGACACACTCTGACACTCTCAGACATTCTCTGACAATCTCAGACACTCTCTATCACTCTCTGACACGCTCTGACACTCTCAGACACTCTCAATCACTCTCTGACTCTCTCTGACACACTCTGACACTCTCAGACACTCTCTATCACTCTCAGACACTCTCTATCACTCTCTGACACTCTCTGACACTCTCTGACACTCTCTGACACTCTCTATCACTCTCTATCACTCTCAGACACTCTCAGACACTCTCAGACACATTCAACCACTCTCAGACTCTCTCAGAATCTCTCTAACACTCTCAGACACTCTCGATCACTCTCTGACACTCTCTGACACTCTCTGACACTCTCTATCACTCTCTGACACTCTCTGACACTCTCAGACACACTCTATCACTCTCTGACACTCTCTGACACTCTCAGACACACTCTATCACTCTCTGACACTCTCTATCACTCTCTGACACTCTCTGACACTCTCTGACACTCTCTGACACTCTCTATCACTCTCTGACACTCTCTGACACTCTCTGACACTCTCAGACACTCTCTGACACTCTCTATCACTCTCTATCACTCTCAGACACTCTCTGACACTCTCAGACACTCTCTATTACTCTCTGAGACTGTCTGACACTCTCTATCACTCTCTGACTCTATCTGACACTCTCAGACACTCTCAGACACTCTCTGACACTCTCTGACTCTCTCTGACACACTGACACACTCTGACACTCTCTGACTCTCTCTGACACTCTCAGACACTCTCTATCACTCTCTGACACTCTCTGACTCTCTCTGACACACTGACACACTCTGACACTCTCTGACTCTCTCTATCACTCTCAGACACTCTCTATCACTCTCTGACACTCTTTGACACTCTCTGACACTCTCAGACACTCTCTATCACTCTCTGACACTCTCTGACACTCTCAGACACACTCTATCACTCTCTGACACTCTCTGACACTCTCAGACACTCTCAGACACTCTCTATCACTCTCTGACACTCTTTGACACTCTCTGACACTCTCAGACACTCTCTATCACTCTCTGACACTCTCTGACACTCTCAGACACACTCTATCACTCTCTGACACTCTCTGACACTCTCTGACACTCTCTGACTCTCTCTGACACTCTCTGACACTTTCTGACACTCTCAGACACTCTCTGACACTCTCTATCACTCTCAGACACTCTCTGACACTCTCAGACACTCTCTATTACTCTCTGAGACTGTCTGTCACTCTCTGACACTCTCTGACTCTCTCTGACACACTGACACACTCTGACACTCTCTGACTCTCTCTATCACTCTCAGACACTCTCTATCACTCTCTGACACTCTTTGTCACTCTCTGACACTCTCAGACACTCTCTATCACTCTCTGACACTCTCTGACACTCTCAGACACTCTCTATCACTCTCTGACACTCTCTGACACTCTCAGACACACTCTATCACTCTCTGACACTCTCTGACACTCTCTGACACTCTCTGACTCTCTCTGACACTCTCTGACACTTTCTGACACTCTCAGACACTCTCTGACACTCTCTATCACTCTCAGACACTCTCTGACACTCTCAGACACTCTCTATTACTCTCTGAGACTGTCTGACACTCTCTATCACTCTCTGACTCTATCTGACACTCTCAGACACTCTCAGACACTCTCTGACACTCTCAGACACTCTCAATCACTCTCTGACTCTCTCTGACACACTGACACACTCTGACACTCTCTGACTCTCTCTGACACTCTCAGACACTCTCTATCACTCTCAGACACTCTCTATCACTCTCTGACACTCTTTGACACTCTCTGACACTCTCAGACACTCTCTATCACTCTCTGACATTCTCTGACACTCTCAGACACTCTCTGACACTCTCATAAACTCTCTATCACTCTCAGACACTCTCTGACACTCTCTATCACTCCCTATCACTCTCAGACACTCTCAGACACTCTCTATCACTCTCTGACACTCTCTGACACTCTCTGACACTAGCAGACACTCTCTATCACTCTCTGACACACTCGGACACTCTCGATCTCTCTATGACACTCTCTGACACTCTCTATCACTCTCTATTACTCTCTGACACACTGTGACACTCTCAGAAACTCTCTGACAATCTCAGACACCCTCTATCACTCTCTGACACTCTCAGACACTCTCTATCACTCTCTGACACTCTCTATCACACTCTCTCACTCTCTGACACTCTCTGACAATCTCAGACACTCTCAGACACTCTCTATCACTCTGTATCACTCTCTGACACTCTATCACTCTCTGACACTCTCTGACACTCTCAGACACACTCTGACACTCTCTGACACTCTCTGACGCTCTCTATCACTCTCGGACAGTCTCTGACACTCTCAGACACTCTCCGACATTCTCAGACACTCTCAATCACTCTCTGACTCTCTCTGACACGCTCTGGTACTCTCTGACACTCTCAGACACTCTCTATCAATCTCAGACACTCTCTGACACTCTCAGACACTCTCTGACAATCACAGATACTCTCTATCACTCTGGATCACTCTCTGGCACTCTCTATCACTCTCTGACACTCTCTGACAGTCTCTGTCACTCTCTGTGACTCTCTGACACTCGCTGAAACACTCACACTCTCACACTCACACACACGCTCTGACAGTCGTTGAAAATCTCTGATCCTATCTGACACTCTCAGACAATCTCTGATACATTCTGACACTCTCTGTCTCTCTCTGACAGTCTCTTTGACTCTCAGAAACACACCGACACTCTCTGACCCTCTGTGACACTCTCTGACATTCTCTGAAACACTCACACTCTCACACTCTCATACACGCTCTCACAGTCGTTGTAAATCTCTGATCCTCTCTGACACACTCAGAGACTTTCTGACACTCCCTTTGACTCTTTGAAACTCTCTGAAACTCTTTGACACTCTGTGGCACTCTCCTTGACACTCAGACAATCTCAGACACTCTCAGAAACTCTCTGACACACTCAGACACTCTCTGACACTCTCTGACACTCTCTGAAACTCTCTGACGCTCTCTGACGCTCTCTGACGCTCTCTGACACTCTCTGACACTCTCTTTGACTCTCAGAACCTCTCCGAGACTCTGTGACACTTTCTCACACTCTTTGTCACCCTCTGTCACTCCCTGACACTCTCTGTCACTCTCTGAGGCTCTCAGACAGTCTCTGAAACTCTCTGAAACTCTCTGACACTCTCTGCCAAACTCTGACATACTCTGTCCCTCTCTCAAATTCTCACACTCTCTCCGACACTCTCTGACACACTCCGTCATTCTCTGACACTCTCTGACAATCTCAGAGAGTCTAAGTCATTCTCGGACACTCTTTGGAAATCTATAAAACTCTCGGACACTCTCTGTAACTCTCTGTCACTCTCTGAAACACTCATACTCTCACACTCACAAACACGTTCTCATAGTCGTTTGAAAATGTCTGACCGTCTCTGACTCTCTCAGACAATCTCTGACACTCGCTGTCACTCTCTGACACACTCTGTCACCCTCTGACACTCTCTGACACTCTCTTTGACTCTCAGAATCTCTCCGAATCTCTGTGACACTCTCTCACACTTTTTGTCACCCTCTGTCACTCCCTGACACTCTCTGTCACTGTCTGGCACTCTCAGACTCTCTCCGACACTCTCTGACACTCTCCTTCACTCTCTGACACTCTCTATCACTCTCTATCACTCTCTATCACTCTCTGACACTCTCTGACACTCTCAGACAGTCTCAGTCATTCTCTGACACTCTCTGGAAATCTCTAAAACTCTCTGACACTCTCTGTAACTCTCTGTCACTCTCTGACTCTCTCTGACACTCTCTGAAACACTCACACTCTCACACCCTCAAACACGTTCTCACAGTCGTTTGAAAATTTCTGACCGTCTCTGACACTCTCAGACAATCTCTGACACTCGCTGTCACGCTCTGAAACTCTCTGACACTCTCTGACACTCTCTGCCAAACTCTGACACACTCTGTCCCTCTCTAAAACTCTCACACTCTGCCCGACACTCCCTGACACACTCCGTCACTCTCTCTCACTCTCTGACACTTTCTGTCCCTCTCTGACACTCTCAGTCATTCTCTGACACTCTCCGGAAATCTCTAAAATTCTCTCTGACAACCTCTGTAACTCTCTGTCACTCTCTGACTCTCTCTGACACTCTCTGAAGCACTCACACTCTCACACCCTCAAACACGTTCTCACATCGTTTGAAAATATCTGACCGTCTCTGACACTCTCAGACAATCTCTGACACTCGCTGTCACGCTCTGGAACTCTCTGACACTCTCTGACACTCTCTGACACTCTCTGACACTCTCTGTCACTCTCTGACATTCTCTGACACTCTCTGGCACTCTCTGACACCAACTGTCACTCTCTGACACGCTCTGTCACTCTCTGAAAATCTCTGACACTCTCTGACACTCTCAGACAACTCTGAAACTCTCTGACACTCTCTGACACTCTCTGCCAAACTCTGACACACTCTGTCCCTCTCTAAAACTCTCACACTCTCTCCGACACTCTCTGACACACTCCGTCACTCTCTGTCACTCTCTGAAACTCAATGTCCCTCTCTGACACTCACTGACAATCTCAGTCATTCTCTGACACTCTCCGGAAATCTCTAAAACTCTCTGACAATCTCTGTAACTCTCTGTCACTCTTTGACTCCCTCTGACACTCCCTGAAACACTCACACTCTCACACTCTCAAGCACGTTCTCATAGTCGTTTCAAAGTCTCTGATCCTCTCTGAAACTCTCAGACAACCTCTGACACACTGAGACACTTTCTGACACTTTCTGACACACTCTTTGACTCTCAGAGTCTCTGTGACACTCTGTGACACTCTGACTCTCTGAAACTCTCTTATACTCTCTGACACTCTGTGACCCTCTGTGACACTCTCCGACACTCTCTGTCACTCTCTGTCACTCCCTGTCACTCTCTGACACTCTCAGACACACTCAGACACTCTCTGATACTCTCTTTGACTCTCTGAAACTCTCTGACACACTCTGTCACTCTCTGAAACTCCCTGACATTCTCTGACACACTCTGACACTCTCTGACACACTCTGACACTAACTGTCACTCTCTGACACGCACTGTCACTCTGTGAAACTCTCTGAAACACTTTGTCACCCTCTGTCACTCCCTGACACTCTCTGTCACTCTCTGACACTCTCAGACAGTCTCTGAAACTCTCTGAACCTCTCTGACACTCTCTGCCAAACTCTGATACACTCTATCCCTCTCTAAAACTCTCACACTCTCTCCGACACTCTCTGACACATTCCGCCACTCTCTGTCACTCTCTGTCACTCTCTGACACCTTCTGACAATCTCAGACAGTCTCATTCATTCTCTGACACTCTCCGGAAATCTTTAAAACACTCTGACACTCTCTGTAACTCTCTGTCACTCTCTGACTCACTCTGACACTCTCTGAAACACTCACACTCTCGCACTCTCAAACACGTTCTCACAGTCGTTTGAAAATTTCTGACCGTCTCTGACACTCTCAGACAATCTCTGACACTCGCTGTCACGCTCTGAAACTCTCTGACACTCTCTGACACTTACTGACACTCTCTGACACTAACTGTCACTCTCTGACACGCTCTGTCACTCTGTGAAACACTCTGACACTCTCTGACACTCTCAGACAACTCTCTGTCACCTTCTGACACACGATGACCCTCTCTAAAACTCTCACAATCTCTCTGACACTCTCTGATACACTCCGTCACTCGATGTCACTCTCTGACACACTCTGACGCTCTTACACAGTCTCAGTCAGTCTCTGACACTCTCCGTAAATCTCGAAAACTCTCTGACACTCTCTGACACTCTCTGTCACTCGCTGGCACTGTCTGTCACTTTCTGATACACTCACACTCTCACACTCTCAAGCACGTTCTCATAGTCGTTTGAAAGTCTCTGATCCTCTCTGAAACTCTCAGACAACCTCTGACACACACAGACACTTTCTGAAACTTTCTGACACTCTCTTTGACTCTCAGAGACTCTCTGACACACTCAGACACTCTGACACTCTCTTTGACTCTCTGAAACTCTCTGACACTCTGTGACACTCTCTTTGACTCTCTGAAACTCTCTAAAATTCTCTGACACTCTGTGGAACTCTCTTTTACTGTCGGAAACTCTCTGAAACTCTTTGTCACTCTCTGACACTTATGATACTCACTGACACACTCTGACACTCTCTGACAAACTCTGACACTCTCTGTCTCTCTCTGACAGTCTCTGTCACTCTCTGTCACTCTCTGACACTCTGAGACACCCTCAGACACTCTCTGACACACTCAGACACTCTCTGATACAATCTTTGACTCTCTGAAACTCTCTGACACACTCTGTCACTCTCTGAAACTCCCTGACATTCTCTGACACACTCTGAAGCACTCTGACACTGTCTGTCTCTCTCTGTCACTCTCTGAAACTCTCTGAAACTCTCTGACACACTCTGTCACCCTCTGACACTCTCTGACACTCTCGTTGACTCTCAGAAACTCCCGACACTCTGTAACACTCTCTGACACTCTTTGTCAGCCTCTGTCACTCCCTGACACTCTCTGTCACTCTCTGAATATCTCAGACAGTCTCTGATACTCTCTGAAACTCTCTGACACTCTCTGCCAAACTCTGACACACTCTGTCCCTCTCTAAAACTCTCACACTCTGTCCGACACTCTCTGACACATTCCGTCACTCTCTGTCACTCTCTGACACTCTCTGTCACTCTCTGGCACCTTCTGACAATCTCAAACAGTCTCAGTCATTCGCTAACACTCTACGGAAATCTCTAAAACTCTCTGACACTCTCTGTAACTCTCTGACAGTCTCTTTGACTCTCAGAAACTCTCCGACTCTCTCTGACCCTCTGTGACACTCTCTGACACTCTCTGACACTCTCTGACGCTCTCTGTCACTCTCTGTCACTCTCTGACACTCTCAGACACACTCAGACACACTCTGATACTCTCTTTGACTCTCTGAAACTCTCTGACACACTCTGTCACTCTCTGAAACTCCCTGACATTCTCTGACACACTCTGACGCACTCTGACACTCTCTGTCTCTCTCTGTCACTCTCTGAAACTCTCTGACACACTCTGCCAAACTCTGACACACTCTGTCCCTCTCTAAAACTCTCACACTCTGTCCGACACTCTCTGACACATTCCGTCACTCTCTGTCACTCTCTGACACTCTCTGTCACTCTCTGACACCTTATGACAATCTCAGACAGTCTCAGTCATTCGCTAACACTCTACGGAAATCTCTAAAACTCTCTGACACTCTCTGTAACTCTCTGACAGTCTCTTTGACTCTCAGAAACTCTCCGACTCTCTCTGACCCTCTGTGACACTCTCTGACACTCTCTGTCACTCTCTGTCACTCTCTGACACTCTCAGACACTCTCAGACACACTCAGACACACTCTGATACTCTCTTTGACTCTCTGAAACTCTCTGGCACACTCTGTCACTCTCTGAAACTCCCTGACATTCTCTGACACACTCTGACACTCTGTAACACTCTCTGACACTCTTTGTCACCCTCTGTCACTCCCTGACACTCCCTGACACTCTCTGTCACTCTCTGACACTCTCAGACAGTCTCTGAAACTCTCTGAACCTCTCTGACACTCTCTGCCAAACTCTGATACACTCTGTCCCTCTCTAAAACTCTCACACTCTCTCCGACACTCTCTGACACATTCCGTCACTCTCTGTCACTCTCTGACACCTTCTGACAATCTCAGACAGTCTCATTCATTCTCTGACACCCTCCGGAAATCTCTAAAACACTCTGACACTCTCTAACTCTCCGTAACTCTCTGTCACTCTCTGACTCTCTCTGACACTCTCTGAAACACTCACACTCTCGCACTCTCAAACACGTTCTCACAGTCGTTTGAAAATTTCTGACCGTCTCTGACACTCTCAGACAATCTCCGACACTCGCTGTCACGCTCTGAAACTCTCTGACACTCTCTGACACTCTCTGACACTCTCTGACACTCTCCGACACTCTCTGTCACATTCTGACACACTATGACCCTCTCTAAAACTCTCACAATCTCTCTGACACTCTCTGACACACTCCGTCACTCTATGTCACTCTCTGACACACCCTGACGCTCTCACACAGTCTCAGTCAGTCTCTGACACTCTCCGTAAATCTCTAAAACTCTCTGACACTCTCTGACACTCTCTGTCACTCTCTGTCACTCTCTGACTCTTTCTGGCACTCTCTGTCACTCTCTGAAACACTCACACTCTTACACTTTCAAGCACGTTCTCATAGTCGTTTGAAAGTCTCTGATAATCTCTGAAACTCTCACACAACCTCTGACACACTGAGACACTTTCTGACACTCTCTTTGACTCTCTGAATCTCTCTGACACTCTGTGACACTCTCTTTGACTCTCTGAAACTCTCTAAACCTCTCTGACACTCCATGGAACACTCTTTGAGTCTCTGAAACTCTCTGACACTCTGTGACACTCTCTTTTACTGTCAGAAACTCTCTTAAACTCTTTGTCACTCTCTGAAACTTATGACACTCACTGACACACTCTGACACTCTCTGACAAACTCTGACACTCTTTGTCTCTCTCTGACAGTCTCTTTGACTCTCAGAAACTCTCCGACACTCTCTGACCCTCTGAGACACTCTCTGACACTCTCTGTCACTCTCTGTCACTCTCTGTCACTCTCTGTCACTCTCTGACACTCTCAGACACCCTCAGACACTCTCTGACACACTCAGACACTCTCTGATACTCTCTTTGAATCTCTGAAACTCTCTGACACACTCTGTCACTCTCTGAAACTCCCTGACATTCTCTGTCACACTCTGACACTCTCTGACACACTCTGAAGCAATCTGGCACTGTCTGTCTCTCTCTGTCACTCTCTGAAACTCTCTGAAACTCTCTGACCCACTCTGTCACCCTCTGACACTCTCTTTGACTCTCAGAAACTCCCGACAATCTGTAACACTCTCTGACACTCTTTGTCACCCTCTGTCACTCCCTGACACTCCCTGACACTCCCTGACACTCCCTGACACTCCCTGACACTCTCTGTCACTCTCTGACACTCTCAGACAGTCTCTGAAACTCTCTGAAACTCTCTGACACTCTCTGACACTCTCTGACACTCTCTGCCAAACTCTGACACACTCTGTCCCTCTCTAAATCTCTCACACTCTCTCCGACACTCTCTGACACTCTCTGCCACTCTCTGACACATTCTGACAATGTCAGACAGTCTCATTCATTCTGTGACACTTTACGGAAATCTCTAAAACTCTCTGACACTCTCTCTAACTCTCTGTCACTCTCTGACTCTCTCTGACATTCTCTCAAACACTCACACTCTCGCACTCTCAAACACGTTCTCACAGTCGTTTGAAAATCTCTGACCGTCTCTGACACTCTCAGACAATCTCTGAAACTCTTTGTCACTCTCTGAAACTCACTGACATTCTCTGTCACTCTCTGACTCTCTCTGACACTCTCTGAAACACTCACACTCTCGCACTCTCAAACACGTTCTCACAGTCGTTTGAAAATTTCTGACCGTCTCTGACACTCTCAGACAATCTCCGACACTCGCTGTCACGCTCTGAAACTCTCTGACACTCTCTGACACTCTCTGAAACTAACTGTCACTCTCTGACACGCTCTGTCACTCTGTGAAACTCTCTGACACTCTCTGACACTCTGAGACAACTCTGAAACTCTCTGACACTCTCCGACACTCTCTGTCACATTCTGACACACTATGACCCTCTCTAAAACTCTCACAATCTCTCTGACACTCTCTGACACACTCCGTCACTCTATGTCACTCTCTGACACACCCTGACGCTCTCACACAGTCTCAGTCAGTCTCTGACACTCTCCGTAAATCTCTAAAACTCTCTGACACTCTCTGTCACTCTCTGTCACTCTCTGTCACTCTCTGACTACATCTGGCACTCTCTGTCACTCTCTGAAACACTCACACTCTCACACTTTCAAGCACGTTCTCATAGTCGTTTGAAAGTCTCTGATCCTCTCTGAAACTCTCACACAACCTCTGACACACTGAGACACTTTCTGACACTCTCTTTGACTCTCTGAATCTCTCTGACACTCTGTGACACTCTCTTTGACTCTCTGAAACTCTCTAAACCTCTCTGACACTCCATGGAACACTCTTTGAGTCTCTGAAACTCTCTGACACTCTGTGACACTCTCTTTTACTGTCAGAAACTCTCTTAAACTCTTTGTCACTCTCTGAAACTTATGACACTCACTGACACACTCTGACACTCTCTGACAAACTCTGACACTCTTTGTCTCTCTCTGACAGTCTCTTTGACTCTCAGAAACTCTCCGACACTCTCTGACCCTCTGAGACACTCTCTGACACTCTCTGTCACTCTCTGTCACTCTCTGTCACTCTCTGTCACTCTCTGACTATCTCTGACACTCTCAGACTACCTCTGACACACTGAGACACTTTCTGACACTTTCTGTCACTCTCTTTGACTCTCAGAGACTCTCTGACACTCTCTGACACACTCTGTCACTCTCTGTCACCCTCTTTGACTCTCAGAAACTCTCCGACACTCTGTGACACTCTCTGACACTCTTTGTCACCCTCTGTCACTCCCTGACACTCTCTGTCACTCTCTGATTCTCTCTGACACTCCCTGAAACACTCACACTCTCACACTCTCAGACACGTTCTCACAGTCGTTTGAAAATCTCTGACCGTGTCTGACACTCTCAGACAAACTCTGACACTCTCTGTCACTCTCTGAAACTCTCCGACACTCTCCGACACTCTGTGTCACTCTCTGACTGTCTCTGACACTCTCTGTCACTCTCTGAAACATTCAGACTCTCACACTCTCAAGCACTTTCTCATAGTCGTTTGAACATCTCTGACCCTCTCTGGCACTCTCAGACAACCTCTGACACACTCAGACACTTTCTGACACTTTCTGACACTCTCTTTGACTCTCAGAGACTCTCTGACACACTCAGACACTCTGACACTCTCTTTGACTCTCTGAAAATCTCTGACACTCTGTGACACTTTCTTTGACTTCCTGAAACTCTCTGACACTCTCTGACACGCTCTGGAACTCTCTGGCACTCTCTGACACTCTCAGACTATCTCTGAAACTCTCTGACACTTTCTGACACACAATGTCACTCTCTGACATTCTCAGAAGTCTCTGAAACTATCCGAAATTCTCTGTCACTCTCTGACACTCTCTGACAGTCTCAGTCAGTCTCTGACACACTCCGTAAATCTTTAAAACTCTCTGTCACTCTCTGACTCTCTCTGACACTCTCTGAAACACTCACACTCTCACACTCTCAAGCACGTTCTCATAGTCGTTTGAAAATCTCTGACCTTCTCTGACACAATCTGTCACTCTCTGACACACGCTGTCACTCTCTGAAACTCTCTGACACACTCATTGACTCTCAGAAACTCTCCGACACTCTGTGACACTCTCTGACACTCTTTGTCACCCTCTGTCACTCCCTGACACTCTCTGTCACTCTCTGACTCTCTCTGACACTCTCAGACTACCTCTGACACACTGAGACACTTTCTGACACTTGCTGACACTCTCTTTGACTCTCAGAGACTCTCTGACACACTCTGACACACTGACACTCTCTTTGACACTCTGAAACCTCTCTGACACTCTCTGACACTCTCTGACACTCTCTAACACACTCAGTCACTCTCTGACACACTCTGTCACTCTCTGTCACCCTCTGACACTCTCTGTCACTCTCTTTGACTCTCAGAAACTCTCCGACACTCTGTGACACTCTCTGACACTCTTTGTCACCCTCTGTCACTCCCTGACACTCTCTGTCACTCTCTGATTGTCTCTGACACTCCCTGAAACACTCACACTCTCACACTCTCAGACACGTTCTCACAGTCGTTTGAAAATCTCTGACCGTGTCTGACACTCTCAGACAAACTCTGACACTCTCTGTCACTCTCTGAAACTCTCCGACACTCTCTGACAGTCTCAGTCAGTCTCTGACACACTCCGTAAATCTTTAAAACTCTCTGTCACTCTCTGACTCTCTCTGACACTCTCTGAAACGCTCACACTCTCACACTCTCAAGCACGTTCTCATAGTCGTTTGAACATCTCTGACCCTCTCTGGCACTCTCAGACAACCTCTGACACACTCAGACACTTTCTGACACTTGCTGACACTCTCTTTGACTCTCAGAGACTCTCTGACACACTCAGACACACTGACACTCTCTTTGACACTCTGAAACCTCTCTGACACTCTCTGAATCTCTCTGACACACTCTGTCACTCTCTGACACACGCTGTCACTCTCTGAAACTCTTGACACACTCATTGACTCTCAGAAACTCTCCGACACTCTGTGACACTCTCTGACACACTTTGTCACCCTCTGTCACTCCCTGACACTCTCTGTCACTCTCTGACTCTCTCTGACACTCTCAGACTACCTCTGACACACTGAGACACTTTCTGACACTTGCTGACACTCTCTTTGACTCTCAGACAACCTCTGACACACTCAGACACACTGACACTCTCTTTGACACTCTGAAACCTCTCTGACACTCTCTGAATCTCTCTGACACACTCTGTCACTCTCTGACACACGCTGTCACTCTCTGAAACTCTCTGACACTCTCTTTGACTCTCAGAAACTCTCCGACACTCTGTGACACTCTCTGACACACTTTGTCACCCTCTGTCACTCCCTGACACTCTCTGTCACTCTCTGACTCTCTCTGACACTCTCAGACAATCTCTGACACTCTCTGTCACTCTCTGAAACTCTCCGACACTCTCTGACACTCTCTGACACTCTCTGTCACTCTCTGACTCTCTCTGACACTCTCTGTCACTCTCTGAAACATTCACACTCTCACACTCTCAAGCACGTTCTCATAGTCGTTTGAACATCTCTGACCCTCTCTGGCACTCTCAGACAACCTCTGACACACTCAGACACTTTCTGACACTTTCTGACACTCTCTTTGACTCTCAGAGACTCTCTGACACACTCAGACACTCTGACACTCTCATTGACTTTCTGAAAACTCTCTGACACTCTCTGACACTCTCTAACACACTCAGTCACTCTCTGACACACTCTGTCACTCTCTGACTCTCTCTGACACTCTCAGACTACCTCTGACACACTGAGACACTTTCTGACACTTTCTGACACTCTCTTTGACTCTCAGAGACTCTCTGACAAACTCAGACACTCTGACACTCTCATTGACTTTCTGAAACCTCTCTGACACTCTCTGACACTCTCTAACACACTCAGTCACTCTCTGACACACTCAGTCACTCTCTGTCACCCTCTGACACCCTCTGACAATCTCTGTCACTCTCTTTGACTCTCAGAAACTCTCCGACACTCTGTGACACTCTCTGACACTCTTTGTCACCCTCTGTCACTCCCTGACACTCTCTGTCACTCTCTGACTCTCTCTGACACTCCCTGAAACACTCACACTCTCACACTCTCAGACACGTTCTCACAGTCGTTTGAAAATCTCTGACCGTGTCTGACACTCTCAGACAAACTCTGACACTCTCTGTCACTCTCTGAAACTCTCCGACACTCTCTGACACTCTCAGACAACTCTGAAACTCTCTGACACTCTCTGACACTCTCTGTCACATTCTGACACATTCTGACCCTCTCTCAAACTCTCACAATCTCTCTGACACTCTCAAACACACTCTGTCACTCTCTGTCACTCTCTGACACTCTCTGATGCTCTCAGACAATCTCAGCCAGTCTCTGACACTCTCCGTAAATCTCTAAAACTCTCTGACACTCTCTGTCACTCTCCGACTCTCTCTGACACTCTCTGTCAGTCTCTGAAACGCACACACTCTCACAAGCACGTTCCCATAGTCGTTTGAAAATCTCTGACCCTCTCCGACGTTCTCAGACAACCTCTGACACACTCAGACACTTTCTGCCACTTTCTGACACTCTCTTTGTCTCTCAGAGTCTCTCTGACACATTCAGACACTCTGACACTCTCTTTGACTCTCTGGCACTCTCTGACACTCTCTGACACTCTCTTTGACTCTCTGAAACTCGCTGACACTCTCTGACACTCTCTGACACGCTCTGGCACTCTCTGACACTCTCTGACACTCTGTTTGACTCTCAGAAACTCTCTGACACTCTCTGTCCCTCTCTGACACTCTCTGACACTCTTTGACACTCTCTGACACGCTCTGACACTCTCTGACACTCTCAGAGAGTCTCTGAAATTCTCTGAAATTCTCCGACACTCTCTCATACTCTCTGCCACACTCTGACACTCTCTGTCCCTCTCTGAAACTCTCACACTCTCTCTGACACTCTCTGACACGCTCCGTCACTCTCTGTCACTCTCTGTCACTCTCTGACACTCGCTGTCACTCTCTGACACTCTCTGACAGTCTCAGTCAGTCTCTGACAGTCTCCGTCAATCTCAAAAACTCTCTGACACTCTCTGACTCTCTCTGACACTCTCTGACACACTCTGATACCCTCTGACACTCTCTGAGAGTCTCAGTCAGTCTCTGACACTCCACGTCAATCTCTAAAACTCTCTGACACTCTCTGACTATCTCTGACACTCTCTGACACTCTCTGATACCCTCTGACACTCTCTGAGAGTCTCAGTCAGTCTCTGACACTCTACGTCAATCTCTGAAACTCTCTGACACTCTCCGACTCTCTCTGACAATATCTGTCACTTCCAGAAACAATCACAATCTCACACTCTCAATCACGTTCTCATAGTCGTTTGAAAATCTCTGACCCTCTCTGGCACTCTCAGACAACCTCTGACACACTCAGACACTTTCTGACACTCTCTTTGACTCTCACACACTCTCTGACATACTCAGACACTCTCTGACTCTCTCTTTGACTCTCTGAAACACTCTGACACTCTGTGACACTCTCTTTGACTCCCAGACACTCTCAGACACTCTCTGAAACTCTCTTCGACTCTCTGAATCTCTCTCAAACTCTCTGACACTCTGTGACACTCTCTTTGACTCTCTGAAACTCTCAGACACTCTTTGTCACTCTCTGACACTACCTGTCACTCTCTGACACCCTCTGACACTCTCTGTCAGTCTCTGAAATTCTCTGACACTCTCTGAGACTCACTGACACTCTCTGTCACTCTCTGACACTCTCTGACACTACCTGTCACTCTCTGACACTCTCTGACACTCTCTGACACACTCTGTCACTCTCTGACATTCTCTGACACTCTCTGAAACTCTCAGACAGTCTCAGTCAGTCTCTGACACTCTCCGTAAATCTCTAAATATCTCTGACACTCTCTGTCACTGTCTGTCACTCTCTGACTATCTCTGACACTCTCTGTCAATCTCTGAAACATTGACACTCTCACACTCTCAAGCACGTTCTCATAGTCGTTTGAACATCTCTGACCCTCTCTGACACTCTCAGACAACATCTGAAACACTCAGACACTTTCTGACACTTTCTGACACTCTCTTTGACTCTCTGAGACTCTCTGACACACTCAGACATTCTGACACTCTCTTTGACTCTCTGAAAATCTCTGACACTCTGTGACACTCTCTTTGACTTTCTGAAACTGTCTGAGACTCTCTGTCAATCTCTGAAACTCTCTGACACTCTCTGATCCACTCTGACACACTCTGACAATCTCTGACACTCTCTGACACTCTCAGACAATCTCTGACACTCTCACACAATCTCTGAAACTCTCTGACACTTTCTGACACACTCTGTCACTTTCTGACACTCTCAGACAGTGTCTGAATCTATCTGAAATTCTCTGTCACTCTCTCTCAGTCTCAGTCAGTCTCTGACACTCAGTAAATCTCTAAAACTCACTGACATTCTCTGTCACTCTCTGTCACTCTCTGACTTTCTCTGACACTCTCTGTCACTCTCTGAAACACTCACACTCTCACACTCTCAAGCACGTTCTCATAGTCGTTTGACAATCTCTGACGCTCTCTGGCACTCTCAGACAACCGCACACTCACACACTTTCTGACTCTTGTTGACACTCTCTTTGACTCTCCGAGACTCTCTGACTTACTCTCACACTCTGTGACACTCTCTTTGACTCTCAGACTTTCTCAGACACTCTGTGACACTCTCTTTGACTCTCTGAAACTCTCTAAAATTCTCTGACACTCTGTGACACTCTGACTCTCTGAAACTCTCTGACACTCTTTGTCACTCGGTGACACTTCCTCACACTCTCTGACACACTCTGACACACTCTGACACTCTCTGACACACTCTGACACTCTCTGTCTCTCTCTCTCACTCTCTGAAACTCGCAGAAACTGTCTGACACTCTCTGACACACTCTGTCACTATCTGATCCTTTCTGTCAGTCTGTGTCTCTCTCTGACACTCTCTGAAACACTCACACACTCACACTCTCACACACACTCTCACAGTCATTGAAAATCTCAGATCCTCTCTGACACTCTCAGACAATCTCTGACACCAGGGCTATTGTTCCTGAAATTGTTCATCCACAGCAACACCAGGGCTATTGTTCCTGAGACTGCTCATGCACATCAACACCAGGGCTATTGTTCCTGAAATTGTTCATCCACATCAACACCAGGGCTATTGTTCCTGAGAATGTTTATCCACATCAACACCAAAGCTATTGTTCCTGAGACTGTTCATCCACAGCTATTGTTCCTGAGAATGTTCATCCACATCAACACCAGGGCTATTGCACCTGTGAATGTTCATCCACATCAACACCAGCGCTATTGTTCCTGAGAATGTTCACCCAAATCAACACCAGGGCTATTGTTCCTCATTCTGTTCATCCACATCAACATCAGGGCTATTGTTCCTGAGACTGTTCATCCACATCAACACCAGGGCTATTGTTCCTGAGACTGTTCATCCACATCAACACCAGGGCTATTGTTCCTGAAATTGTTCATCCACATCAACACCAGGGCTATTGTTTCTGAGACTGTTCATCCACATCAACACCAGGGCTATTTTTCCTGAAAATGTTCATTCACATCATCTACAGGGCTACTGTTCCTGAGACTGCATATCCACATCAACACCAAAGCGATTGTTCCTGAAAATGTTCATCCACCTCAACACCAGGGCTACTTTTCCTGAGAATGCTCATCCACATCAACACCAGGACTATTGTTCCTGAGACTGTACATCCACATCAACACCAGGGCTATTGTTCCTGAGACTGTTTATTCCCATCAAAACCAGGGCTATTGTTCCAAAGACTGTTCATCCACATCAACACCAGGACTATTGTTCCTGTGACTGTTCATCCACATCAGCACCAGGGCTATCGTTCCTGAGACTGTTCATTCCCATCAACACCAAGTCTATTGTTCCTGAGACTGCTCATCCACATTAACACCAGAACTATTGTTCCTGAGACTGTTCATCAATATCAACAGCAAGGCTATCGTTCCTGAAAATGTTTATCCAAATCAACACCAAAGCTGTTGTTCCTGAGAATTTTCATCCATATCTACAACAGGGCTATTGTTCCTAAAAATGTTCATCCACATCAACACCAGGGCTATTGTTCCTGAGACTTTACATCCACATCAACATCAGGGCTATTTTTCCTGAGACAGGTCATTCCCATCAAAACCAGCGCTATTGTTAATGCAACTGTTCATCCACATCAACACCAGGGCTATTGCACCTGTGAATGTTCATCCACATCAACACCAGCGCTATTGTTCCTGAGACTGTTCATCCACATCAACATCAGGGCTATTGTTCCTGAGACTGTTCATCCACATCAACACCAGGGCTATTGTTCCTGAGACTGTTCATCCACATCAACACCAGGGTTATTGTTCCTGAAATTGTTCATCCACATCAACACCAGGGCTATTGTTTCTGAGACTTTCATCCACATCAACACCAGGGCTATTTTTCCTGAAAATGTTCATTCACATCATCTCCAGAGCTACTGTTCCTGAGACTGCATATCCACATCAACACCAAAGCGATTGTTCCTGAGACTGTTCATCCACATCAAAACCAGGAATATTGTTCCTGAGACTGTTAATCCATATCAGCACCAGAGCTATTGTTCCTGAGACTGCTCATCCACATCAACACCAGAACTATTGTTCCTGAGACTGTTCATCCATATCAACACCAGGGCTACTGTTCCTGAGAATGTTCATGCACTTCAACACCAGAGCTATTGTTCCTGAGACTGCTCATCCACAACAACACCAGGGTTATTGTTCCTGAGACTGTTCATCCACATCAACACCAGGGATATTGTTGCTGAGATTGTTCATTCACATCAGCACAAGCGTCATTGTTCCTGAGATTTTTCATCCACATCAACACCAGGCTTATTGTTCCTGAGACTGTTCATCCACATCAACACCAGGGTTATTGTTCCTGAGACTGTTCATCCACATCAACATCAGGGCTATTGTTCCTGAGATTGTTCATCCACATCAGCACAAGCGTTATTGTTCCAGAGATTGTTCATCCACATCAGCACAAGCGTTATTGTTCCTGAGACTGTTCATCCACATCAACACCAGGGCTATTGTTCCTGAGATTGTTCATCCACATCAGCACAAGGGTTATTGTTCCTGAGAATGTTCATCCACATCAACACCAGGGATATTGTTGCTGAGATTGTTCATTCACATCAGCACAAGCGTTATTGTTCCTGAGATTTTTCATCCACATCAACACTAGGCTTATTGTTCCTGAGACTGTTCATCCACATCAACACCAGGGTTATTGTTCCTGAGACTGTTCATCCACATCAACATCAGGGCTATTGTTCCTGAGATTGTTCATCCACAACAGCACAAGCGTTATTGTTCCAGAGATTGTTCATCCACATCAAAACCAGGGTAAATGTTCCTGAGACTGTTCATCCACATCAACACCAGGGTTATAGTTCCTGAGACTGTTCATCCACATCAACACCAGGGCTATTGTTCCTGAGATTGTTCATTCACATCAGCATAAGCAGTATTGTTCCTGAGATTTTTCATCCACATCAACACCAGGCTTATTGTTCCTGAGACTGTTCATCCACATCAACACCAGGGTTATTGTTCCTGAGACTGTTCATCCACATCAACTCCAGGGCTATTGTTCCTGAGATTGTTCATCCACATCAGCACAAGCGTTATTGTTCCAGATATTTTTCATCCACATCAGCACAAGGGTTATTGTTCCTGAGTCAGTTCATCCACATCAACACCAGGGCTATTGCTCCTGAGACTGTTCATCCACATCAGCACCAGGGTTATTGTTGCTGAGATTGTTCACCCACATCAACACCAGGGATATTGTCCCTGAAATTGTTCATACACATCAACACAAGGGTTATTGTTCCCGAGACTGTTCATCCACATCAACACCAGGGCTGTTGTTCCTGAGATTGTTCATCCACATCAGCACAAGGGTTATTGTTCCCGAGACTGTTCATCCACATCAACACCAGGGCTATTGTTCCTGAGACTGTTCATCCACATCAACACCAGGGTTATTGTTCCTGAGACTGTTCATCCACATCAACACCAGGGCTATTGTCCCTGAAATTGTTCATCCACATCAGCACAAGGGTCATTGTTCCTGAGACTGTTCATCCACATCAACACCAGGGCTATTGTCCCTGAAATAGTTCATCCACATCAACACCAGGTTTATTGTTCCTGAGACTGTTCATCCACATCAACACCAGGGCTATTGTTCCTGAGATTGTTCATCCACATCAGCACAAGGGTTATTGTTCCCGAGACTGTTCATCCACATCAACACCAGGGCTATTGTTCCTGAGACTGTTCATCCACATCAACACCAGGGTTATTGTTCCTGAGACTGTTCATCCACATCAACATCAGGGCTATTGTTCCTGAGATTGTTCATCCACATCAGCGCAAGCGTTATTGTTCCAGAGATTGTTCATCCACATCAGCACAAGGGTTATTGTTCCTGAGACTGTTCATCCACATCAAAACCAGGGTAAATGTTCCTGAGACTGTTCATCCACATCAACACCAGGGTTATAGTTCCTGAGACTGTTCATCCACATCAACACCAGGGCTATTGTTCCTGAGATTGTTCATTCACATCAGCATAAGCGGTATTGTTCCTGAGATTTTTCATCCACATCAACACCAGGCTTATTGTTCCTGAGACTGTTCATCCACATCAACACCAGGGTTATTGTTCCTGAGACTGTTCATCCACATCAACTCCAGGGCTATTGTTCCTGAGATTGTTCATCCACATCAGCACAAGCGTTATTGTTCCAGAGATTTTTCATCCACATCAGCACAAGGGTTATTGTTCCTGAGTCAGTTCATCCACATCAACACCAGGGCTATTGTTCCTGAGACTGTTCATCCACATCAACACCAGGGTTATTGTTCCTGAGACTGTTCACCCACATCAACACCAGGGATATTGTCCCTGAAATAGTTCATCTACATCAGCACAAGGGTTATTGTTCCTGAGACTGTTCATCCACATCAACACCAGGGCTATTGTCCCTGAAATTGTTCATCCACATCAGCACAAGGGTCATTGTTCCTGAGACTGTTCATCCACATCAACACCAGGGCTATTGTCCCTGAAATTGTTCATCCACATCAACACCAGGTTTATTGTTCCTGAGACTGTTCATCCACATCAACACCAGGGCTATTGTTCCTGAGATTGTTCATCCACATCAGCACAAGGGTTATTGTTCCCGAGACTGTTCATCCACATCAACACCAGGGCTATTGTTCCTGAGATTGTTCATCCACATCAGCACAAGGGTTATTGTTCCTGAGACTGTTCATCCACATCAACACCAGGGTTATTGTTCCTGAGACTGTACATCCACATCAACACCAGGGATATTGTTGCTGAGATTGTTCATTCACATCAGCACAAGCGTTATTGTTCCTGAGATTTTTCATCCACATCAACACCAGGATTATTGTTCCTGAGACTGTTCATCCACATCAATACCAGGGTTATTGTTCCTGAGACTGTTCATCCACATCAACATCAGGGCTATTGTTCCTGAGATTGTTCATCCACATCAGTACAAGCGTTATTGTTCCAGAGATTGTTCATCCACATCAGCACAAGCGTTATTGTTCCTGAGACTGTTCATCCACATCAAAACGAGGGTTAATGTTCCTGAGACTGTTCATCCACATCAACACCAGGGTTATTGTTCCTGAGACTGTTCATCCACATCAACACCAGGGCTATTGTTCCTGAGATTGTTCATTCACATCAGCACAAGCGTTATTGTTCCTGATATTTTTCATCCACATCAACACCAGGCTTATTGTTCCTGAGACTGTTCATCCACATCAACACCAGGGTTATTGTTCCTGAGACTGTTCATCCACATCAACATCAGGGCTATTGTTCCTGAGATTGTTCATTCACATCAGCACAAGCGTTATTGTTCCTGAGTCAGTTCATCCACATCAACACCAGGGCTATTGTTCCTGAGTCAGTTCATCCACATCAACACCAGGGCTATTGTTCCTGAGACTGTTCATCCACATCAACACCAGGGTAGTTGATCAAAAGACTGTTTATCCATATCAGCACCTGAGATCACAACAAAATAATTTGTAAATCTTGGTTTGAAGAAATTTCTGAGGATTATCATTTTTTTTCAACTTCTCTAATAAATATATTTCATTACAAGAAGTGAAAACAGTTCATTGAATCAGTTTGTTCAGTGGACTGTAAATAATGTCACTGCTCACATTCCCTCTATGACTGTCCCCCTGGATGTTGCTCTTTGCTATTAATAAGGGCTCCTCTGACGAAGTCTCTGCATTGATGTTTAACACAAGAAATGGAATCCCCTGTAATATATCTGATCGAACTCATTTACTACCCAATTCTTGCAGCTGTCAGTATTCCTGGTCACGCAGTGAAGTAACATGGTGAAATGTGAAGATCAGTGTGTGACTGATCATGTTACATTTTCCGATTTGCTACCGTCAGTTAAGTGTCAATTGATTGCTTTGTTTTCCTGATGTGATGACTGATCTAAAATTATAACGCTTCTTGAATTTTCACCACACAAAATACTGAAAAATCAATTTCCTTTAACGGTTGCAATAGAAATTCATCATAGAGTTTGCACAGTCTTCAGATAAGAATAAATTAGCAGTTCTAAATGTGCTGATGTCAAGTGGGTTACACATGTTTCATAAGGATTCATAGTGGTATTGTATTACAATTTTATTTCATAACACGATATGGTGTTACTGCAGATGTTTCACTTGTTTGCATGGACTTGAATCCTGCTTTGTTTATGTTTCTGCATGTAAGTAGAAGGGGAAACCTGGTGATTTCTGTTACTGGTGCGTGACCCACCCCATCAGACTTTTCCATTCCTCCCTTTAAAAAGAGGGCAGGATCTCACTCTTCATGTTGTCTAGACTATAAACCAACAGGGTGAGAGTGCACTCTCTATGTTGTACAGACTATGACGCAACAGAGTGAGAGTGCACTTTCCATGTTGTACAGACTATAACCCAACGGAGTGAGAGTGCACTCTCCATGTTGTACAGACCATAACCCAACAGAGTGAGAGTGCACTCTCCATGTTGTACAGACTATAACCCAAAAGGGTGAGAGTGCAGTCTCCATGTTGGACAGACCATAACCCAACAGAGTGAGAGTGCACTCTCCATGTTGTACAGCCGATAACCTAACAGAGTGAGAGTGCACTCTCCATGTTGCACAGACTATAACCCAACAGGGTGAGAGTGCACTCTCCATGTTGTACAGACTGGAACCCAACAGGGTGAGAGTGCACTCTCCATGTTGCATAGACTATAACCCAACAGGGTGTGAGTGAACTCTCCATGTTGTACAGCCTATAACCTAACAGAGTGAGAGTGCACTCTCCATGTTGTGCAGACTATAACCCAACAGGGTGAGAGTGCCCTCTCCATGTTGTACAGACTATAACCCAACAGGGTGAGGGTGCACTCTCCATGTTGCACAGACTATAACCTAACAGAGTGAGAGTGCACTCACCATGTTGCACAGACTATAACCCAACAGGGTGAGAGTGCACTCTCCATGTTGTACAGACTGGAACCCAACAAGGTGAGAGTGCACTCTCCATGTTGCACAGATTTTAACCCAACAGGGTGTGAGTGCACTCTCGATGTTGTACAGCCTATAACCTAACAGAGTGAGAGTGCACTCTCCATGTTGTGCAGACTATAACCCAACAGGGTGAGAGTACACTCTCCATGTTGCACAGACTGTAACCCAACAGGGTGAGAGTGCATTCTCCATGTTGTTCAGCCTATAACACAATAGAGTGAGAGTGCACTCTCCATGTTTTACAGACCATAACCCAACAGAGTGAGAGTGCATTCTCCATGTTGTTCAGCCTATAACCCAATGGAGTCAGAGTGCACTCTCCATGTTGTACAGATTATAACCCAACAGGATGAGAGAGCACTCTCCATGTTGTACAGACTATAACCCAACAGGATGAGAGAGCAATCTCCATGTTGTGCAGACTATAACCCAACAGGGTGAGAGTACACTCTCCATGTTGTGCAGACTATAACCCAACAGGATGAGAGTGCATTCTCAATAATAAAACCATAATACTGTGGATGCTGGGAATCTGAAATAAAAACATGAAAGTGCTGGAAATACTCAGTAGGTCTGGCAGCATCTGTGGAGAGGGAAGCAGAGTGAACGTTTCAGGTTTGTAACCTTCAATCAGAACTAGCAAAAGGTTCTAAATTTCAGACACCTTGAGCAAGTGAAAAGGGGGGAGGGGGAAGAAGGACAAAAGGGAATGTTTGCGAAAGGGCAGGAGAGATAAAATGACAAAGATGCCACGCAGCAAAGGCAAAGGAAGAACTAACAGTAGTATGAAAAGACAAAGCATTAGTCCAGAATAATGAACAGCTCTGTCCAAAATAAAAACATGAAAAATAAGTTTAAGACAGGTCCATAGTGATAAAATAGAATAAAATAAAATAAAATGAAAAAAGGCAGCCATGTTCTGAAATTGTTGAACTCAATGTTCAGTCCAGGAAGATATCGAGTGCCTTTTCAGAAGATAGATGCTGTTCCTCGAGCTAGTGTTGATGTTTACTGGAGCACTGGAGCAGGTCAAGGACAGAAATGTAGGCAGAAGGGGCAGGCTGGTGAATTACAATGACAAGCAGTCAGAAGCTCAGGGACATGCTTGTGGACTTAGCGGAGGCGTTCTGCAAAGCGGGCACCCAAACTGCATTTTGTCTCCCCAATATGGAGGTGACCGCATTGTGAACAGTAAAAACAATATACTAAATTGAAAGAAGTACAAGTACATTTCTGCTTCACCTTGAATGTGTGTTTGGGACCTTGGATGGTGATGAGAGAGGAGGTAAAAGGGCAGGTGCTAGACCTCCTCTGATTGCGCGGAAAGTTGCTTTGGAAAAGGGATGAGGTATTGGGGATGATGGAGGAGTGGACCAGGGTGTCGGAGAGCGAACAATCCTTTTGGAATGCTGACAGGATAGAGTAAAGGAAGCTGTTCTGGCAGACCCATTGTGTCAGCATTTTCATGCCCCACTGAACTTGTTTCTTCTTATTTTGACTCCATCTTTTCTCTGCTGGTCCAGTCTCTTCCCACTTGCATCAGTGACTCTTCTGACGCTCTACGTCATTTTGACAATTTCCAGTTTCCTGGCCCCAACTGCTTCCTGTTCACTAAGGACGTCCATTCTCTCTACACCTTCATCCCCTACCAAGATGGTTTGAGGGCTCTATGCTTCTTCCTGGAACAGAGGCCCAGCCAGTCCCCATCCACCACCACCCTCCTCCGCCTGGCTGAACTTGTTCTCACATTGAACAACTTCTCCTTCAACTCCACGCACTTCCTTCAAGTAAAAGGTATTGCTATGGGTACCCGCATGGGTCCCAGTTATGCCTGTCTTTTTGTGGGATATGTCGAACATTCCTTGTTCCAGTCCGACTCAGGCACCCTCCCCCAACTCTTTTTCTGGTACATTGATGACTGTGTCGGTGCCGTTTCCTGCTCCCGCCCCAAATTGGAAACTTTATCAACTTTGCTTCCAATTTCCACCCTTCTCTCACCTTTACATGGTCCATCTCTGACACTTCCCTTCCCTTCCTCGACTTCTCTGTCTCCATCTCTGGGTATAGGTTGTCGCCTAATATCCATTATAAGCCCACAGACGCCCACAGCTACCTTGACTACACTTCTTTACACCCTGCTCCTATAAGGACTCCATTCCAATCTGCCAGTTTCTCTGTCTCTGACACATCTGCTCTGATGATGCTACCTTCCATGACGGTGCTTCTGATATGTCTTCCTTTTTCCGCAATCTAGGAGTCCCCCCCGCACTGTGGTTGACAGGGCCCTCAACCGTGACCGACCCATTTCCCGCACCTCTACCCTCACCCCTTCCACTCCCTCCCAGAACCGTGACAGGGTTCCCCATGTCCTCACTTTCCATCCCATCAGCCTCCACATCCAAAGGATCATCTTCCGCCATTGCCACCATCTCCAGCGTGATGCCACTACCAAAGGCATCATCCCCTCCCTTCCCCCGTCAGCATTCCGAAGGGATCATTCCCTGTGCGACACCCTGGTCCACTCCTCCATTACCCCCACCACCTCGTCTCCTTCTCACGGCACCTTCCCCTGCGATTGCAGGAGGTGCAATACCGGCCCATTTACCTCCTCTCTCGTCACTATCCCAGTCCCCAAACACTCCTTTCAGGTGAAGCAGCGATTTACTTGTACTTCTTTCAATGTATTATACTGTAGTCGCTGCTCACAATGTGGTCTCCTCCACATTGGGGAGACCAAACGGAGACTGGGTGACGACTTAGCAAAACACCTCTGCTCAGTCTGCAAGCATAACCTCGAGCTTCCGATTGCTTGCCATTTCAACACACAACCCAGCTCTCATGCTCACATCTCTGTCCTGGGATTGCTGCAGTGTTCCACTGAACATCAACGCAAGCTTGAAGAACAGCATCTCATTTACCGATGAGGCAGCGCATTCCATGCACCCACCACTCTCTGTGTAAAGAACGTACCTCTGAGATCTCCCCGAAACCTTCCTCCAATCACCTTAAAATTATGCCCCCTGGTGATAGCCCTTTCCACACTGGGCAAAAGTCTCTGGCTATCCACTCGATCTATGCCTCTCATCATCTTGTAAACCTCTATCAAGTCACGTCTCATTCTTCTTCGCTCCAATGAGAAAAACCCTAGCTCCCTCAATCTTTCTTCGTAGGACATGCCCTCCAGTCCAGGCAGCATCCTGGTAAATCTCCTCTGTACCGTCTCTAAAGCTTCCACATCCTTCCTATAATGAGGCGACCAGAGCTGAACACAATATTCCAAGTGTGGTCGAGCCAGGGCCTTACAGAGCTGCAGCATAACCTCGCAGCTCTTAAACTCAATCCCTCTGTTAATGAAAGCCAACACACCATAACACACTCTTAACAACCCCATCAACTAGGGTGGCAACTTTGAGCGATCTATGGACATGGACCCCAAGATCCCTCTGTTCCTCCACACTACCAAGAATCCTGTCTTTAAGCCTGTATTCCGCATTCAAATTCGACCTTCCAAAATGAATCTCTTCACACCTTTCCAGGTTGAACTCCATCTGCCACTTCTCAGCACAGCTCTGCATCCTGTCAATGTCCCGTTGCAACCTACAACAGCCTTCCATACTATCCACAACTCCAGCAACCTTCGTGTCATCGGCAAACTTGCTAACCCAGCCTTCCACTTCCTCATCCAAATTATTTATAAAAATCACAAAGAGCAGAGGTCCCAGATCAGATCCCTGCGGAACACCACTGGTCACCGAGCTCCAGGCTGAATACTTTCCATCTACTACCACCCTCTGACTTCTATGGGCCAGCCAATTTTGTATCCAGACAGCCAACTTTCCCTGAGTCCCATGCCTCCTTACTTCCTGAATGAGCCTACCATGGGAAACCTTATCAAACACCTTGTTAAAATCCATATACACCACATCCACTGCTCTCCCTTCATCAATGTGTTTGGTCACATCTTCAAAGAATTCAATAAGGCTTGTGAGGCATGACCTGGCCCTTACAAAGCCATGCTGATGTCTCTAAACAAACTATGCTTTTCCAAATACTCATTAATCCTCTCGCTCAGAATCCTCTTCAATAATTTGCCCACAACCGACGTAAGACTGACTGGTCTGTAATTCCCAGGGTTATCCCTATTCACTTTCTTGAACAAGGGAACAACATTTGCTACCCTCCAATCATCCGGTACGACTCCAGTGGACAGTGAGGTCGCAAAGATCATTGCCAAAGGCGCAGCAATCTCTTCCCTCGCTTCCCGTAATATCCTTGGGTATATAATAAAAGCAAAATACTGCGGATGCTGGAAATCTGAAACAAAAACAAGAAATGCTGGATTCACTCAGCAGGTCTGGCAGCATCTGTGGAAAGAGAAGCAGAGTTAACGTTTCGGGTCAGTGACCCTTCTTCGGAATCCTTGGGTATATCCCGTCTGACCCCGGGGACTTATCTGTCCTTATATCATTCAAAATTTCCAGCAAATCCCCCCCCTTAACCTCAACCTGTTCGAGCATATCAGCCTGTTCCACGCTGTCCTCACAAACGACCAGGTCCCTCTCACTAGTGAATACTGAAGCAAAGTATTCATTTTGGACCTCCCCTACCTCCTCCGACTCCAGGCACAAGTTCCCTCCACTATCCCTGATCGGCCCTACCCTCACTCTGGCCATCCTCTTGTTCCTCACATAAGTGTAGAACGCCTTGGGATTTTCCTTAATCCTACCCACCAAGTCTTTTTCATGCCCCCTTCTCGCTCCCCTAAGTCCATTCTTCAGTTCCTTCCTGGCTACCTTCTAACCCTCTAGAGCCCTGTCTGATCCTTGCTTCCTCAACCTTAAGTAAGCTTCCTTCTTCCTCTTGACTAGCTGCTCCACATCTCTTGACATCCAAGGTTTCTTCACCCTACCATCCCTTCCCTGCCTCATCGGGACAAACCTATCCAGCAGTCACAGCAAGTGCGCCCTAAACAACCTCCACATTTCTGTCTTGCATTTCCCTGAGAACATCTGTTCCCAATTTATGCTCCCCAGTTCCTGCCTAATAGCATTGTAATTCCCCCTCCCCCAATTAAATATTTTCCCATCCCGTCTGCTCCTGTCCCTCTCCATGACTATAGTAAATGTCAGGGAGTTGTGATCACTATCACCGAAATGCTCTCCCACAGAGATATCTACCACCTGGCCTGGTTCGTTGCCAGGCACCAAGTCCAACATAGTCTCCCCTCTAGTCGGCCTATCTACATATTGAGTCAGGAAACCTTCCTGGACACACCTGACAAAAACTTCTCCATCCAAACTATTTGCACTAAGGAGGTTCCAATCAATATTAGGGAAGTTGAAGACACCCATGACAACAACCCTGTTACTTCTGCACCTTTCCAAAATCTACCTCCCAGTCTGTTCCTCCGTGTCTCTGTTGCTATTGGGGGTTCTATAGGAAACTCCCAACAAAGTGACTGCTCCTTTCCAGTTTCTGACTTCCACCCATAATGACTCAGTAGACAAACCCTCCTCGACGACCTCCCTTTCTGCAGCTGTGATACTATCCCTAATTAGCAATGCCACTCCCCCACCTCTTTTACCTCCCTCCCTATTCCTTTTGAAACATCTAAACCCAGGAACATCCAACATCCATTCCTGCTCCTGTGATATCCACGTCTCCGTAATGGCCACAACATCGTAGCTCCAAGTACCGATCCATGCTTTAAGTTCATCACCCTTATTTATGACATTTCTAGCATTAAAATAGACACACTTCAACCCATCATACTGGCTGCAACTTTGCCGTGTCAGCTGTCTAACCTTCCTCACAGACTCTCTGCACTCTGTATCTGCCTGTTCAACAGCTCCCCCATCCACTGATCCGTAGCTCCGGTTCCCATCCCCCGGCCAAACTAGTTTAAACCCTCCCGAAGAGCTCTAGCAAACCTCCCGCCCAGGATATTGGTGCCCCTCCAGTTCAGATGCAACCCATCTTTCTTGTACAGGTATTACCAGAGGGCATAATTCAGCAGGCATGAATGGAGGTGGGAGGGGGATGGTATTACCAGGGTCACAATTCTGCTGGCATGAAGGGAGGTGGGGGGATGGTACTACCAGGGGGCACAAATCAGAGGGCATGAAGGGAGGTGGGAGGGGGATGGTATCAACAGGGGCACAATTCTGCTGGCATGAAGCGAGGTGGGAGGGGGGTGGTATTACCAGGGTCACAATTCAGTTGGCATGAAGGGAGGTGGGAGGGGGATGGTATTACCAGGGGCACAATTCAGTTGGCATGAAGGGAGGTGGTGGGGATGGTATTACAAGGGGGCACAATTCTGCTGGCATGAAGGGAGGTGCGAGGGGGCGATGGTATTCAAAGGGGGCACAATTCTGCAGGCATGAAGGGAGGTGGGAGGGGGATGGTATTATCAGGGGCACAATTCTGCAGGCATGAAGGGAGGTGGGAGGGGGATGGTATTACCAGGGTCACAATTCAGTTGGCATGAAGGGAGGTGGGAGGGGGATGGTATTATCAGGGGCACAATTCTGCAGGCATGAAGGGAGGTGGGAAGGGGATGGTATTACCAGGTGGCACAATTCTGCAGGCATGAAGGGAGGTGGGAGGGGGATGGTATTACCAGGGTCACAATTCAGTTGGCATGAAGGGAGGTGGGAGGGGGATGGTATTACCAGGGGCACAATTCAGTTTGCATGAAGGGAGGTGGGAGAGGATGGTATTACCAGGGGCACAATTCTGCTGGCATGAAGGGAGGTGGTAGGGGGATGGTATTACCAGGGGGCACAATTCTGCAGCATGAAGTGAGGTGGGAGGGGGATGGTATTACCAGGGGGCACAATTCTCCAGGCATGAAGGGAGGTGGGGGGGGGGGGATGGTATTACCAGGGTCACAAATCAGTTGGCTTGAAGGGAGGTGGGAGGGGGATGGTATTAACAGGGGCACAATTCTGCTGGCATGAAGGGAGGTGGGAGGGGGATGGTATTACCAGGGGGCACAATTCTACAGGCATGAAGGGAGGTGGGGGGGGGATGGTATTACCAGGGTCACAAATCAGTTGGCTTGAAGGGAGGTGGGAGGGGGATGGTATTAACAGGGGCACAATTCTGCTGGCATGAAGGGAGGTGGGGGGGGGATGGTATTACCAGGGGGCACAATTCAGTTGGCATGAAGGGAGGTGGGAGGGGATGGTATTAACAGGGGCACAATTCTGCTGGCATGAAGGGAGGTGGGGGATGGTATTACCAGGGGGCATAATTCAGCAGGCATGAATGGAGGTGGGAGGGGGATGGTATTATAAGGGGCACAATTCTGCAGGCATGAAGGGAGGTGGGAGGGGGATGGTATTACCAGGGTCACAATTCAGTTGGCATGAAGGGAGGTGGGAGGGGGATGGTATGAACAGGGGCACAATTCTGCTGGCATGAAGGGAGGTGGGGGGGGGATGGTATTACCGGGGGGCACAATTCTGCAGGCATGAAGGGAGGTGGGAGCGGGATGGTATTACCAGGGTCACAATTCAGTTGGCATGAAGGGAGGTGGGATGGGGATGCTATTAACAGGGGCACAATTCTGCTGGCATGAAGGGAGGTGGGAGGGGGCGATGGTATTAAAAGGAGGCACAATTCTGCAGGCATGAAGGGAGGTGGGAGGGGATGGTATTATCAGGGGCACAATTCTGCTTGCATGAAGGGAGGTGGGGTGGATGGTATTACCAGGGGGCACAATTCTGCAGGCATGAAGGGAGGTGGGAGGGGGATGGTATTACCAGGGTCACAATTCAGTTGGCATGAAGGGAGATGGGAGGGGGATGGTATTAACAAGGGCACAATTCTGCTGGCATGAAGGGAGTTGGCGGGGGGATGGTATTAACAGGGGCACAATTCTGCAGGCATGAAGGGAGGTGGGAGGGGGATGGTATTACCAGGGGGCACCATTCTGCAGGCATGAAGGGAGGTGGGAGGGGGATGGTATTGTAAGGGGCACAATTCTGCTGGCATGAAGGGAGGTGGGAGGGGGATGGTATTACCAGGCGGCACAATTCTGCAGGCATGTAGGGAGGTGGGAGGGGCATGATATTATCAGGGGCACATTTCTGCTGGCATGAAGGGATGTGGGAGGGGGATGGTATTAACAGGGGCACAATTCTGCTGGCATGAAGGGAGGTGGGAGGGGGATGGAATTACCAGGGGGCACAATTCTGCAGGCATAAAGGGAGGTGGGAGGGGTATGGTATTACCAGGGGGCACAATTCTGCCGACATGAAGGGAGGTGGGAGGGGGATGGTATTATCAGGGGCACAATTCTGCAGGCATGAAGGGAGGTGGGAGGGGGATGGTATTTCCAGGGACACAATTCAGTTGGCATGAAGGGAGGTGGGAGGGGGATGGTATCAACAGGGGTACAATTCTGCTGGCATGAAGGGAGGTGGGAGGGGGGTGGTATTACCAGGGTCACAATTCAGTTGGCATGAAGGGAGGTGGGAGGGGGATGGTATTACCAGGGGCACAATTCAGTTGGCATGAAGGGAGGTGGTGGGGATGGTATTACCAGGGGGCACAATTCTGCTGGCATGAAGGGAGGTGCGAGGGGGCGATGGTATTAAAAGGGGGCACAATTCTGCAGGCATGAAGGGAGGTGGGAGGGGGATGGTATTATCAGGGGCACAATTCTGCAGGCATGAAGGGAGGTGGGAGGGGGATGGTATTACCAGGGTCACAATTCAGTTGGCATGAAGGGAGGTGGGAGGGGTATGGTATTATCAGGGGCACAATTCTGCAGGCATGAAGGGAGGTGGGAGGGGGATGGTATTACCAGGGTCACAATTCAGTTGGCATGAAGGGAGGTGGGATGGGTATGGTATTAACAGGGGCACAATTAGAACATAGAACATAGAACATAGAACATACAGCACAGAACAGGCCCTTCGGCCCTCAATGTTGTGCCGATCCTTTGTCCTCTGTCAAGGACAATTTAATCTATACCCCATCATTCTCCTTTATCCATATACCTATCCAAAAGCCTTTTGAAAGTCCCTAAAGTTTCTGACTCAACAACTTCCCCGGGCAAGGCATTCCATGCCTCGACCACTCTCTGGGTAAAGAACCTTCCCCTGACATCCCCCTTATATCTCCCACCCTTCACCTTAAATTTATGACCCCTTGTAACGCTTTGCTCCACCCGGGGAAAAAGTGTCTGACTGTCTACCCTATCTATTCCCCTGATCATCTTATAAACCTCTATCATGTCACCCCTCATCCTTCTCCTTTCTAATGAGAAGAGGCCTAGAATGTTCAGTCTTTCCTCGTAAGACTTATTCTCCATTCCAGGCAACATCCTGGTAAATCTCCTCTGCACCCTCTCCAAGGCTTCCACATCCTTCCTAAAATGAGGCGACCAGAACTGCACACAGTACTCCAAATGAGGCCTTACCAAGGTCCTGTACAGCTGCATCATCACCTCACGGCTCTTAAATTCAATCCCTCTGCTAATGAACGCTAACACCCCATATGCCTTCTTCACAGCCCTATCCACTTGAGTTGCAACTTTCAATGATCTATGCACATAGACCCCAAGGTCTCTCTGCTCCTCCACATGCCCAAGAACCCTACCGTTAACCCAGTATTTTGCATTCATGTTTGTCCTTCCAAAATGGACGACCTCACACTTTTCAGGGTTAAACTCCATCTGCCACTTTTCAGCCCAGCACTGCAACCTATCCAAGTCCCTTTGCAGACGACAATAGCCCTCCTCGGTATCCACAACTCCACCAACCTTTGTATCATCTGCAAATTTACTGACCCACCCTTCGACTTCCTCATCCAAGTCGTTAATAAAAATCACAAACAGGAGAGGACCCAGAACTGATCCCTGCGGCACGCCACTGGTAACTGGGCTCCAGGCTGAGTATTTACCATCTAAGACCACTCTCTGCCTTCTATCAGTTAGCCAATTCTTAATCCAACTGGCCACATTCCCCACTATCCCATGCCTCCTGACTTTCTCCATAAGTCTACCATGGGGGACCTTATCAAATGCCTTACTAAAATTCTGCTGGCATGAAGGGAGGTGGGGGGGGGATGGTATTACCAGGTGGCACAATTCTGCAGGCATGAAGGGAGGTGGGAGGGGGATGGTATTACCAGGGTCACAATTCAGTTGGCATGAAGGGAGGTGGGAGGGGGATGGTATTACCAGGGGCACAATTCAGTTTGCATGAAGGGAGGTGGGAGAGGATGGTATTACCAGGGGCACAATTCTGCTGGCATGAAGGGAGGTGGGAGGGGGATGGTATTACCAGGGGGCACAATTCTGCAGCATGAAGGGAGGTGGGAGGGGGATGGTATTACCAGGGGGCACATTTCTGCAGGCATGAAGGGAGGTGGGAGGGGGATGGTATTACCAGGGGGCACAATTCTACAGGCATGAAGGGAGGTGGGGGGGATGGTATTACCAGGGTCACAATTCAGTTGGCTTGAAGGGAGGTGGGAGGGGGATGGTATTAACAGGGGCACAATTCTGCTGGCATGAAGGGAGGTGGGGTGGGATGGTATTACCAGGGGGCACAATTCAGTTGGCATGAAGGGAGGTGGGAGGGGATGGTATTAACAGGGGCACAATTCTGCTGGCATGAAGGGAGGTGGGGGGATGGTATTACCAGGGGGCACAATTCAGCAGGAATGAATGGAGGTGGGAGGGGGATGGTATTCTCAGGGGCACAATTCTGCAGGCATGAAGGGAGGTGGGAGCAGGATGGTATTACCAGGGTCACAATTCAGTTGGCATGAAGGGAGGTGGGAGGGGGATGGTATCAACAGGGGCACAATTCTGCTGTCATGAAGCGAGGTGGGAGGGGGGTGGTATTACCAGGGTCACAATTCAGTTGGCATGAAGGGAGGTGGGAGGGGGATGGTATTACCAGGGGCACAATTCAGTTGGCATGAAGGGAGGTGGTGGGGATGGTATTACCAGGGGGCAAAATTCTGCTGGCATGAAGGGAGGTGCGAGGGGGCGATGGTATTAAAAGGGGGCACAATTCTGCAGGCATGAAGGGAGGTGGGAGGGGGATGGTATTATCAGGGGCACAATTCTGCAGGCATGAAGGGAGGTGGGAGGGGGATGGTATTACCAGGGTCACAATTCAGTTGGCATGAAGGGAGGTGGGAGGGGGAAGGTATTATCAGGGGCACAATTCTGCAGGCATGAAGGGAGGTGGGAGGGGGATGGTATTGCCAGGGTCACAATTCAGTTGGCATGAAGGGAGGTGGGAGGGGTATGGTATTAACAGGGGCACAATTCTGCTGGCATGAAGGGAGGTGGGGGGGGATGGTATTACCAGGTGGCACAATTCTGCAGGCATGAAGGGAGGTGGGAGGGGGATGGTATTACCAGGGTCACAATTCAGTTGGCATGAAGGGAGGTGGGAGGGGGATGGTATTACCAGGGGCACAATTCAGTTTGCATGAAGGGAGGTGGGAGAGGATGGTATTACCAGGGGCACAATTCTGCTGGCATGAAGGGAGATGGGAGGGGGATGGTATTACCAGGGGGCACATTTCTGCAGGCATGAAGGGAGGTGGGAGGGGGATGGTATTACCAGGGGGCACAATTCTACAGGCATGAAGGGAGGTGGGGGGTATGGTATTACCAGGGTCACAATTCAGTTGGCTTGAAGGGAGGTGGGAGGGGGATGGTATTAACAGGGGCACAATTCTGCTGGCATGAAGGGAGGTGGGGGGGATGGTATTACCAGGGGGCACAATTCAGTTGGCATGAAGGGAGGTGGCAGGGGATGGTATTAACAGGGGCACAATTCTGCTGGCATGAAGGGAGGTGGGGGGATGGTATTACCAGGGGGCATAATTCAGCAGGCATGAATGGAGGTGGGAGGGGGATGGTATTATCAGGGGCACAATTCTGCAGGCATGAAGGGAGGTGGGAGGGGGATGGTATTACCAGGGACACAATTCAGTTGGCATGAAGGGAGGTGGGAGGGGGATGGTATGAACAGGGGCACAATTCTGCTGGCATGAAGGGAAGTGGGGGGGGGGGGGTGGTATTACCTGGGGGCACAATTCTGCAGGCATGAAGGGAGGTGGGAGCGGGATGGTATTACCAGGGTCACAATTCAGTTGGCATGAAGGTAGGTGGGATGGGGATGCTATTAACAGGGGCACAATTCTGCTGGCATGAAGGGAGGTGGGAGGGGTCGATGGTATTAAAAGGAGGCACAATTCTGCAGGCATGAAGGGAGGTGGGAGGGGATGGTATTATCAGGGGCACAATTCTGCTGGCATGAAGGGAGGTGGGGTGGATGGTATTACCAGGGGGCACAATTCTGCAGGCATGAAGGGAGGTGGGAGGGGGATGGTATTACCAGGGTCACAATTCAGTTGGCATGAAGGGAGATGGGAGGGGGATGGTATTAACAAGGGCACAATTCTGCTGGCATGAAGGGAGTTGGGGGGGGATGGTATTACCAGGGGCACAATTCTGCAGGCATGAAGGGAGGTGGCAGGGGGATGGTATTACCAGGGGGCACCATTCTGCAGGCATGAAGGGAGGTGGGAGGGGGATGGTATTGTAAGGGGCACAATTCTGCTGGCATGAAGGGAGGTGGGAGGGGGATGGTATTACCAGGCGGCACAATTCTGCAGGCATGTAGGGAGGTGAGAGGGGCATGGTATTATCAGGGGCACATTTCTGCTGGCATGAAGGGATGTGGGAGGGGGATGGTATTAACAGGGGCACAATTCTGCTGGCATGAAGGGAGGTGGGAGGGGGATGGAATTACCAGGGGGCACAATTCTGCAGGCATGAAGGGAGGTGGGAGGGGTATGGTATTACCAGGGGGCACAATTCTGCCGACATGAAGGGAGGTGGGAGGGGGATGGTATTACCAAGGGGCACAATTCTGCAGGCATGAAGGGAGGTGGGAGGGGCATGTTATTATCAGGGACACATTTCTGCTGGCATGAAGGGAGGTGGAGGGGGATGGTATTATCAGGGGCACAATTCTGCAGGCGTGAAGGGAGGTGGGAGGGGGATGGTATTACCAGGGGGCACAATTCTGCAGGCATGTAGGGAGGTGGGAGGGGCATGGTATTATCAGGGGCACATTTCTGCTGGCATGAAGGGATGTGGGAGGGGGATGGTATCAACAGGGGCACAATTCTGCTGGCATGAAGGGAGGTGGGAGGGGGATGGAATTACCAGGGGGCACAATTCTGCAGGCATGAAGGGAGGTGGGAGGGGTATGGTATTACCAGGGGGCACAATTCTGCTGGCATGAAGGGAGGTGGGAGGGGGATGGTATTACCAAGGGGCACAATTCTGCAGGCTTGAAGGGAGGTGGGAGGGGGATGTTATTATCAGGGGCACATTTCTGCTGGCATGAATGGAGGTGGGAGGGGGATGGTATTATCAGGGGCACAATTCTGCAGGCGTGAAGGGAGGTGGAAGGGGATGGTATTACCAGGGTCACAATTCATTTGGCATGAAGGGAGGTGGGAGGGGGATGGTATTACCAGGGGCACTATTCAGTTGGCATGAAGGGAGGTGGGAGAGCATGGTATTACCAGGGGCACAATTCTGCTGGCATGAAGGGAGGTGGGAGGGGGATGGTATTACCAGGGGCACAATTCTGTTGGCAAGAAGGGAGGTGGGAGGGGATGGTATTACCAGGGGGCACAATTCTGCAGGCATGAAGGGAGGTGGGAGGGGGATGGTATTACCAGGGGGCACAATTCTGCAGGCATGAAGGGAGGTGGTGGGGATGGTATTACCAGGGGGCACAATTCTACAGGCATGAAGGGAGGTGGGGGGGGGGGGATGGTATTACCAGGGTCACAATTCAGTTGGCTTGAAGGGAGGTGGGAGGGGGATGGTATTAACAGGGGCACAATTCTGCTTGCATGAAGGGAGGTGGGGGGATGGTATTACCAGGGGGCACAATTCAGTTGGCATGAAGGGAGGTGGGAGGGGATGGTATTAACAGGGGCACAATTCTGCTGGCATGAAGGGAGGTGGGGGCGATGGTATTACCAGGGGGCACAATTCAGCAGGAATGAATGGAGGTGGGAGGGGATGGTATTAACAGGGGCACAATTCTGCTGGCATGAAGGGAGGTGGGAGCGGGATGGTATTACCGGGTGGCACAATACTGCAGGCATGAAGGGAGGTGGGAGCGGGATGGTATTACCAGGGTCACAATTCAGTTGGCATGAAGGGAGATGGGAGGGGGATGGTATTAACAGGGGCACAATTCTGCTGGCATGAAGGGAGTTGGGGGGGGATGGTATTACCAGGGGCACAATTCTGCAGGCATGAAGGGAGGTGGGAGGGGGATGGTATTAAAAGGGGCACCATTCTGCTGGCATGAAGATGGTGGGAGGGGGCGATGGTATTAAAAGGGGGCACAATTCTGCAGGCATGAAGGGAGGTGGGAGGGGGATGGTATTATCAGGGGCACAATTCTGCAGTCATGAAGGGAGGTGGGAGGGAGATGGTATTGCCAGGGTCACAATTCAGTTGGCATGAAGGGAGGTGGGAGGGGGATGGTATTAACAGGGGCACAATTCTGCTGGCATGAAGGGAGTTGGGGGGGGGATGGTATTACCAGGGGCACAATTCTGCAGGCATGAAGGGAGGTGGGAGGGGGATGGTATTACCAAGGGGGCACAATTCTGCAGGCATGTAGGGAGGTGGGAGGGGCATGGTATTATCAGGGGCGCATTTCTGCTGGCATGAAGGGATCAGGGAGGGGGATAGTATTAACAGGGGCACAATTCTGCTGGCATGAAGGGAGGTGGGAGAAGGATGGAATTACCAGGGGGCACAATTCTGCAGGCATGAAGGGATGTGGGAGTGGTATGGTATTACCAGGGGGCACAATAGTGCCGACATGAAGGGAGGTGGGAGGGGGATGGTATTACCAAGGGGCACAATTCTGCAGGCATGAAGGGAGGTGGGAGGGGTATGGTATTACCAGGGGGCACAATTCGGCAGGCATGAAGGGAGGTGGTGGGGATGGTATTACCAGGGGGCACAATTCTACAGGCATGAAGGGAGGTGGGGGGAGGGGATGGTATTACCAGGGTCACAATTCAGTTGGCTTGAAGGGAGGTGTGAGGGGGATGGTATTAACAGGGGCACAATTCTGCTGGCATGAAGGGAGGTGGGGGGGGGGATGGTATTACCAGGGGGCACAATTCAGTTGGCATGAAGGGACGTGGGAGGGGATGGTATTAACAGGGGCACAATTCTGCTGGCATGAAGGGAGGTGGGGGGGATGGTATTACCAGGGGGCACAATTCAGCAGGAATGAATGGAGGTGGGAGGGGGTTTGTATTATCAGGGGCACAATTCTGCAGGCATGAAGGGAGGTGGGAGGGGGATGGTATTACCAGGGTCACAATTCAGTTGGCATGAAGGGAGGTGGGAGGGGGATGGTATTAACAGGGGCACAATTCTGCTGGCATGAAGGGAGGTGGGGGGGGATGGTATTACCGGGGGGCACAATACTGCAGGCATGAAGGGAGGTGGGAGCGGGATGGTATTACCAGGGTCACAATTCAGTTGGCATGAAGGGAGGTGGGATGGGGATGCTATTAAAAGGGACACAATTCTGCTGGCATGAAGGGAGGTGGGAGGGGGCGATGGTATTAAAAGGGGGCACAATTCTGCAGGCATGAAGGGAGGTGGGAGGGGGATGGTATTATCAGGGGCACAATTCTGCAGTCATGAAGGGAGGTGTGAGGGGGATGGTATTGCCAGGGTCACAATTCAGTTGGCATGAATGGAGGTGCGAGGGGGATGGTATTAACAGGGGCACAATTCTGCTGGCATGAAGGGAGGTGGGGTGGATGGTATTACCAGGGGGCACAATTCTGCAGGCATGAAGGGAGGTGGGAGGGGGATGGTATTACCAGGGTCACAATTCAGTTGGCATGAAGGGAGATGGGAGGGGGATGGTATTAACAAGGGCACAATTCTGCTGGCATGAAGGGAGTTGGGGGGGGATGGTATTACCAGGGGCACAATTCTGCAGGCATGAAGGGAGGTGGGAGGGGGATGGTATTACCAGGGGGCACCATTCTGCATGCGTGAAGGGAGGTGGGAGGGGGATGATATTGTTAGGGGCACAATTCTGCTGGCATGAAGGGAGGTGGGAGGGGGATGGTATTACCAGGGGGCACAATTCTGCAGGCATGTAGGGACGTGGGGGGGGCATGGTATTATCAGGGGCACATTTCTGCTGGCATGAAGGGATCAGGGAGGGGGATGGTATTAACAGGGGCACAATTCTGCTGGCATGAAGGGAGGTGGGAGAAGGATGGAATTAACAGGGGGCACAATTCTGCAGGCATGAAGGGATGTGGGAGTGGTATGGTATTACCAGGGGGCACAATTCTGCCGACATGAAGGGAGGTGGGAGGGGGATGGTATTACCAAGGGGCACAATTCTGCAGGCATGAAGGGAGGTGGGAGGGGTATGGTATTACCAGGGGGCACAATTCGGCAGGCATGAAGGGAGGTGGTGGGGATGGTATTACCAGGGGGCACAATTCTACAGGCATGAAGGGAGGTGGGGGGAGGGGATGGTATTACCAGGGTCACAATTCAGTTGGCTTGAAGGGAGGTGTGAGGGGGATGGTATTAACAGGGGCACAATTCTGCTGGCATGAAGGGAGGTGGGGGGGATGGTATTACCAGGGGGCACAATTCAGTTGGCATGAAGGGACGTGGGAGGGGATGGTATTAACAGGGGCACAATTCTGCTGGCATGAAGGGAGGTGGGGGGGATGGTATTACCAGGGGGCACAATTCAGCAGGAATGAATGGAGGTGGGAGGGGGTTTGTATTATCAGGGGCACAATTCTGCAGGCATGAAGGGAGGTGGGAGGGGGATGGTATTACCAGGGTCACAATTCAGTTGGCATGAAGGGAGGTGGGAGGGGGATGGTATTAACAGGGGCACAATTCTGCTGGCATGAAGGGAGGTGGGGGGGGATGGTATTACCGGGGGGCACAATACTGCAGGCATGAAGGGAGGTGGGAGCGGGATGGTATTACCAGGGTCACAATTCAGTTGGCATGAAGGGAGGTGGGATGGGGATGCTATTAAAAGGGACACAATTCTGCTGGCATGAAGGGAGGTGGGAGGGGGCGATGGTATTAAAAGGGGGCACAATTCTGCAGGCATGAAGGGAGGTGGGAGGGGGATGGTATTATCAGGGGCACAATTCTGCAGTCATGAAGGGAGGTGTGAGGGGGATGGTATTGCCAGGGTCACAATTCAGTTGGCATGAATGGAGGTGCGAGGGGGATGGTATTAACAGGGGCACAATTCTGCTGGCATGAAGGGAGGTGGGGTGGATGGTATTACCAGGGGGCACAACTTTGCAGGCATGAAGGGAGGTGGGAGGGGGATGGTATTACCAGGGTCACAATTCAGTTGGCATGAAGGGAGATGGGAGGGGGATGGTATTAACAAGGGCACAATTCTGCTGGCATGAAGGGAGTTGGGGGGGGGATGGTATTACCAGGGGCACAATTCTGCAGGCATGAAGGGAGGTGGGAGGGGGATGGTATTACCAGGGGGCACCATTCTGCATGCGTGAAGGGAGGTGGGAGGGGGATGATATTGTTAGGGGCACAATTCTGCTGGCATGAAGGGAGGTGGGAGGGGGATGGTATTACCAGGGGGCACAATTCTGCAGGCATGTAGGGACGTGGGAGGGGCATGGTATTATCAGGGGCACATTTCTGCTGGCATGAAGGGATCAGGGAGGGGGATGGTATTAACAGGGGCACAATTCTGCTGGCATGAAGGGAGGTGGGAGGGGGATGGAATTACCAGGGGGCACAATTCTGCAGGCATGAAGGGAGGTGGGAGGGGTATGGCATTACCAGGGGGCACAATTCTGCCGACATGAAGGGAGGTGGGAGGGGGATGGTATTGCCAAGGGGCACAATTCTGCAGGCATGAAGGGAGGTGGGAGGGGCATGTTATTATCAGGGGCACATTTCTGCTGGCATGAAGGGAGGTGGGAGGGGGATGGTATTATCAGAGGCACAATTCTGCAGGCGTGAAGGGAGGTGGGAGGGGGATGGTATTACCAGGGGGCACGATTCTGCAGGCATGTAGGGAGGTGGGAGGGGCATGGTATTATCAGGGGCACATTTCTGCTGGCATGAAGGGATGTGGGAGGGGGATGGTATTAACAGGGGCACAATTCTGCTGGCATGAAGGGAGGTGGGAGGGGGATGGAATTACCAGGGGGCACAATTCTGCAGGCATGAAGGGAGGTGGGAGGGGGGTGGTATTACCAGGGGGCACAATTCTGCAGGCATGAAGGGAGGTGGTGGGGATGGTAATACCAGGGGGCACAATTCTGCAGGCATGAAGGGAGGTGGGGGGGGGAATGGTATTACCAGGGTCACAATTCAGTTGTCATAAAGGGAGGTGGGAGGGGGATGGTATTGTAAGGGGCACATTTCTGCTGGCATGAAGGGAGGTGGGAGGGGGATGGTATTATCAGGGGCACAATTCTGCAGGCGTGAAGGGAGGTGGGAGGGGGATGGTATTCCCAGGGTCACAATTCAGTTGGCATGAAGAGAGGTGGGAGGGGGATGGTATTACCAGGGGAACAATTCAGTTGGCATGAAGGTAGGTGGGAGAGGATGGTATTACCAGGGGGCACAATTCTGCAGGCATGAAGGGAGGTGGGAGGGGGATGGTATTACCAGGGGGCACAATTCTGCAGGCATGAAGGGAGGTGGTGGGGATGGTATTACCAGGGGGCACAATTCTGCAGGGATGAAGGGAGGTGGGGGGGGGAAGGTATTACCAGGGTCACAATTCAGTTGGCATGAAGGGAGGTGGGAGGGGGATGGTATTATCAGGGGCACAATTCTGCAGTCATGAAGGGAGGTGGGAGGGGGATGGGATTACCAGGGTCACACCTCAGTTGGCATGAAGGGAGGTGGGAGAGGATGGTATTACCAGGGGCACAATTCTGTTCGCATGAAGGGAGGTGGGAGGGGGATGGTATTACCAGGGGCACAATTCAGTTGGCATGAAGGGAGGTGGGAGGGGATGGTATTACCAGGGGGCACAATTCTGCAGGCATGAAGGGAGGTGGGAGGGGGGTGGTATTACCAGGGTCACAATTCAGTTGGCATGAAGGGAGGTGGGATGGGGATGGTATTACCAGGGGCACAATTCAGTTGGCATGAAGGGAGGTGGTGGGGATGGTATTACCAGGGGGCACAATTCTGCAGGCATGAAGGGAGGTGGGAGGGGGGTGGTATTACCAGGGTCACAATTCTGCTGGCATGAAGGGAGGTGGGGGGATGGTACCACCAGGGGGCACAAATCAGTGGGCATGAATGGAGGTGGGAGGGGGATGGTATTAACAGTGGCACAATTCTGCTGGCATGAAGGGAGGTGGGGGGGATGGTATTAACAGGGGGCACAATTCTGCAGGCATGAAGGGAGGTGGGAGGGGGATGGTATTATCAGGGGCACAATTCTGCAGGCATGAAGGGAGGTGGGAGGGGGATGGTATTAACAGGGACACAATTCAGTTGGCATGAAGAGAGGTGGGAGGGGGATGGTATCAACAGGGGCACAATTCTGCTGGCATGAAGCGAGGTGGGGGGGGGGATGGTATTACCGGGGGGCACAATTCTGCAGGCATGAAGGGAGGTGGGAGGGGGATGGTATTACCAGGGACACAATTCAGTTGGCATGAAGGGAGGTGGGAGGGGGATGCTATTAACAGGGGCACAATTCTGCTGGCATGAAGGGAGGTGCGAGGGGGCGATGGTAATAAAAGGGGGCACAATTCTACAGGCATGAAGGGAGGTGGGAGGGGGATGGTATTATCAGGGGCACAATTCTGCAGGCATGAAGGAAGGTGGGAGGGGGATGGTATTACCAGGGTCACAATTCAGTTGGCATGAAGGGAGGTGGGAGGGGGATGGTATTATCAGGGGCACAATTCTGCAGGCATGAAGGGAGGTGGGAGGGGGATGGTATTACCAGGGTCACAATTCAGTTGGCATGAAGGGAGGTGGGAGGGGTATGGTATTAACAGGGGCACAATTCTGCTGGCATGAAGGGAAGTGGGGGGGGATGGTATTACCAGGGGGCACAATTCTGCAGGCATGAAGGGAGGTGGGAGGGGGATGGTATTACCAGGGTCACAATTCAGTTGGCATGAAGGGAGGTGGGAGGGGGATGGTATTACCAGGGGCACAATTCAGTTGGCATGAAGGGAGGTGGGAGAGGATGGTATTACCAGGGGCACAATTCTGCTGGCATGAAGGGAGTTGGGAGGGGGATGGTATTACCAGGGGCACAATTCAGTTGGCAAGAAGGGAGGTGGGAGGGGGATGGTATTACCAGGGGGCACAATTCTGCAGGCATGAAGGGAGGTGGGAGGGGGATGGTATTACCAGGGGGCACATTTCTGCAGGCATGAAGGGAGTTAGTGGGGATGGTATTACCAGGGGGCACAATTCTACAGGCATGAAGGGAGGTGGGGGGGGGATGCTATTACCAGGGTCACAATTCAGTTGGCTTGAAGTGAGGTGGGAGGGGGATGGCATTAACAGGGCCACAATTCTGCAGGCATGAAGGGAGTTGGGGGGGATGGTATTACCAGGGGGCACAATTCAGTTGGCATGAAGGGAGGTGGGAGGGGATGGTATTAACAGGGGCACAATTCTGCTGGCATGAAGGGAGGTGGGGGGGATGGTATTACCAGGGGGCACAATTCAGCAGGCATGAATGGAGGTTGGAGGGGGATGGTATTATCAGGGGCACAATTCTGCAGGCATGAAGGGAGGTGGGAGGGGGATGGTATTACCAGTGTCACAATTCAGTTGGCATGAAGGGAGGTGGGAGGGGGATGGTATTAACAGGGGCACAATTCTGCTGGCATGAAGGGAGGTGGGGGGTGGGGATGGTATTACCGGGGGGCACAATACTGCAGGCATGAAGGGAGGTGGGAGCGGGATGGTATTACCAGGGTCACAATTCAGTTGGCATGAAGGGAGGTGGGATGGGGATGCTATTAACAGGGGCACAATTCTGCTGGCATGAGCTGAGGTGGGAGGGGGCGATGGTATTAAAAGGGGGCACAATTCTGCAGGCATGAAGGGAGGTGGGAGGGGGATGGTATTATCAGGGGCACAATTCTGCAGGCATGAAGGGAGGTGGGAGGGGATGGTATTGCCAGGGTCACAATTCAGTTGGCATGAAGGGACGTGGGAGGGGGATGGTATTAACAGGGCCACAATTCTGCTGGCATGAAGGGAGGTGGGGTGGATGGTATTACCAGGGGGCACAATTCTGCAGGCATGAAGGGAGGTGGGAAGGGGATGGTATTACCAGGGTCACAATTCAGTTGGCATGAAGGGAGATGGGAGGGGGATGGTATTAACAAGGGCACAATTCTGCTGGCATGAAGGGAGTTGGGGGGGGGATGGTATTACCAGGGGCACAATTCTGCAGTCATGAAGGGAGGTGGGAGGGGGATGGTATTACCAGGGGGCACCATTCTGCAGGCATGAAGGGAGGTGGGAGGGGGATGGTATTGTTAGGGGCACAATTCTGCTGGCATGAAGGGAGGTGGGAGGGGGATGGTATTACCAGGGGGCACAATTCTGCAGGGATGTAGGGAGGTGGGAGGGGCATGGTATTATCAGGGGCACATTTCTGCTGGCATGAAGGTATGTGGGAGGGGGATGGTATTAACAGGGGCGCAATTCTGCTGGCATGAAGAGAGGTGGGAGGAGGATGGAATTACCAGGGGGCACAATTCTGCAGGCATGAAGGGAGGTGGGAGGGGTATGGTATTTCCAGGGGGCACAATTCTGCCGACATGAAGGGAGGTGGGAGGGGCATGTTATTACCAAGGGGCACAATTCTGAAGGCACGAAGGGAGGTGGGAGGGGCATGTTATTATCAGGGGCACATTTCTGCTGGCATGAAGGGAGGTGGGAGGGGGATGGTATTATCAGGGGCACAATTCTGCAGGCGTGAAGTGAGGTGGGAGGGGGATGGTATTACCAGGGGGCACAATTCTGCAGGCATGTAGGGAGGTGGGAGGGGCATGGTATTATCAGGGGCACATTTCTGCTGGCATGAAGGGATGTGGGAGGGGGATGGTATTAACAGGGGCACAATTCTGCTGGCATGAGGGGAGGTGGGAGGGGGATGGAATTACCAGGGGGCACAATTCTGCAGGCATGAAGGGAGGTGGGAGGGGTATGGTATTACCAGGGGGCACAATTCTGCTGGCATGAAGGGAGGTGGGAGGGGGATGGTATTACCAAGGGGCACAATTCTGCAGGCTTGAAGGGAGGTGGGAGGGGCATGTTATTATCAGGGGCACATTTCTGCTGGCATGAAGGGAGGTGGGAGGGGGATGGTATTATCAGGGGCACAATTCTGCAGGCGTGAAGGGAGGTGGGAGGGCGATGGTATTACCAGGGTCACAATTCAGTTGGCATGAAGGGAGGTGGGAGGGGGATGGTATTATCAGGGGCACAATTCTGCAGGCGTGAAGGGAGGTGGGAGGGCGATGGTATTACCAGGGTCACAATTCAGTTGGCATGAAGGGAGGTGGGAGGGGGATGGTATTACCAGGTGCACAATTCAGTTGGCATGAAGGGAGGTGGGAGAGGATGGTATTACCAGGGGTACAATTCTGCTGGCATGAAGGGAGGTGGGAGGGGGATGGTATTACCAGGGGCACAATTCTGTTGGCATGAAGGGAGTTGGGAGGGGATGGTATTACCAGGGGGCACAATTCTGCAGGCATGAAGGGAGGTGGGAGGGGGATGGTATTACCAGCGGGCACAATTCTGCAGGCATGAAGGGAGGTGGTGGGGATGGTATTACCAGGGGGCACAATTCTGCAGGCATGAATGGAGGTGGGGGGGGGGGGATGGTATTACCATGGTCACAATTCAGTTGGCATGAAGGGAGGTGGGAGGGGGATGGTATTGTAAGGGGCACATTTCTGCTGGCATGAAGGGAGGTGGGAGGGGGATGGTATTATCAGGGGCACAATTCTGCAGGCGTGAAGGGAGGTGGGAGGGGGATGGTATTACCAGGGTCACAATTCAGTTGGCATGAAGGGAGGTGGGAGGGGTATGGTATTAACAGGGGCACAATTCTGCTGGCATGAAGGGAAGTGGGGGGGGGGATGGTATTACCAGGGGCACAATTCTGCTGGCATGAAGAGAGGTGGGAGGGGGATGGTATTACCAGGGGCACAATTCAGTTGGCAAGAAGGGAGGTGGGAGGGGATGGTATTACCAGGGGGCACAATTCTGCAGGCATGAAGGGAGGTGGGATGGGGATGGTATTACCAGGGGGCACAATTCTGCAGGCATGAAGGGAGGTGGTGGGGATGGTATTCCCAGGGGGCACAATTCTGCAGGGATGAAGGGAGGTGGGGGGGTGGTTATACCAGGGTCACAATTCAGTTGGCATGAAGGGAGGTGGGAGGGGGATGGTATTATCAGGGGGACAATTCTGCAGGCATGAAGGGAGGTGGGAGGGGGATGGTATTACCAGGGTCACAATTCAGTTGGCATGAAGGGATGTGGGAGGGGTATGGTATTAACAGGGGCACAATTCTGCTGGCATGAAGGGAGGTGGGAGGGGGATGGTATTACCAGGGTCACAATTCAGTTGTCATGAAGGGAGGTGGGAGGTGGATGGTATTACCTGGGGCACAATTCTGTTGGCATGAAGGAAGGTGGGAGAGGATGGTATTACCAGGGGCACAATTCTGCTGGCATGAAGGGAGGTGGGAGGGGGATGGTATTACCAGGGGCACAATTCAGTTGGCAAGCAGGGAGGTGGGAGGGGATGGTATTACCAGGGGGCACAATTCTGCAGGCATGAAGGGAGGTGGGAAGGGGATGGTATTACCAGGGGGCACAATTCTGCAGGCATGAAGGGAGGTAGTGGGGATGGTATTACCAGGGGGCACAATTCTGCTGGCATGAAGGGAGGTGGGGGGTGGGGGGATGGTATTACCAGGGTCACAATTCAGTTGGCTTGAAGGGAGGTGGGAGGGGGATGGTATTACCAGGGGCACAATTCAGTTGGCATGAATGGAGGTGGGAGGGGGATGGTATTAACAGGGGCACAATTCTGCTGGCATGAAGGGAGGTGGGGTGAATGGTATTACCAGGGGGCACAATTCTGCAGGCATGAAGGGAGGTGGGAGGGGGATGGTATTACCAGGGTCACAATTCAGTTGGCATGAAGGGAGATGGGAGGGGGATGGTATTAACAAGGGCACAATTCTGCTGGCATGAAGGGAGTTGGGGGGGGATGGTATTACCAGGGGCACAATTCTGCAGGCATGAAGGGAGGTGGGAGGGGGATGGTATTACCAGGGGGCACAATTCTGCATGCGTGAAGGGAGGTGGGAGGGGGATGGTATTATCAGGGGCACATTTCTGCTGGCATGAAGGGATCAGGGAGGGGGATGGTATTAACAGGGGCACAATTCTGCTGGCATGAAGGGAGGTGGGAGGGGGATGGAATTACCAGGGGGCACAATTCTGCAGGCATGAAGGGAGGTGGGAGGGGTATGGCATTACCAGGGGGCACAATTCTGCCGACATGAAGGGAGGTGGGAGGGGGATGGTATTACCAAGGGGCACAATTCTGCAGGCATGAAGGGAGGTGGGAGGGGCATGTTATTATCAGGGGCACATTTCTGCTGGCATGAAGGGAGGTGGGAGGGGGATGGTATTATCAGAGGCACAATTCTGCAGGCGTGAAGGGAGCTGGGAGGGGGATGGTATTACCAGGGGGCACGATTCTGCAGGCATGTCGGGAGGTGGGAGGGGCATGGTATTATCAGGGGCACATTTCTGCTGGCATGAAGGGATGTGGGAGGGGGATGGTATTAACAGGGGCACAATTCTGCTGGCATGAAGGGAGGTGGGAGGGGGATGGAATTACCAGGGGGCACAATTCTGCAGGCATGAAGGGAGGTGGGAGGGGGATGGTATTACCAGGGGGCACAATTCTGCAGGCATGAATGGAGGTGGTGGGGATGGTAATACCAGGGGGCACAATTCTGCAGGCATGAAGGGAGGTGGGGGTGGGGAATGGTATTACCAGGGTCACAATTCAGTTGTCATAAAGGGAGGTGGGAGGGGGATGGTATTGTAAGGGGCACATTTCTGCTGGCTTGAAGGGAGGTGGGAGGGGGATGGTATTATCAGGGGCACAATTCTGCAGGCGTGAAGGGAGGTGGGAGGGGGATGGTATTCCCAGGGTCACAATTCAGTTGGCATGAAGAGAGGTGGGAGGGGGATGGTATTACCAGGGTCACAATTCAGTTGTCATAAAGGGAGGTGGGAGGGGGATGGTATTGTAAGGGGCACATTTCTGCTGGCATGAAGGGAGGTGGGAGGGGGATGGTATTATCAGGGGCACAATTCTGCAGGCGTGAAGGGAGGTGGGAGGGGGATGGTATTCCCAGGGTCACAATTCAGTTGGCATGAAGAGAGGTGGGAGGGGGATGGTATTACCAGGGGAACAATTCAGTTGGCATGAAGGTAGGTGGGAGAGGATGGTATTACCAGGGGGCACAATTCTGCAGGCATGAAGGGAGGTGGGAGGGGGATGGTATTACCAGGGGGCACAATTCTGCAGGCATGAAGGGAGGTGGTGGGGATGGTATTACCAGGGGGCACAATTCTGCAGGGATGAAGGGAGGTGGGGGGGGGGGGAAGGTATTACCAGGGTCACAATTCAGTTGGCATGAAGGGAGGTGGGAGGGGGATGGTATTATCAGGGGCACAATTCTGCAGTCATGAAGGGAGGTGGGAGGGGGATGGGATTACCAGGGTCACACCTCAGTTGGCATGAAGGGAGGTGGGAGAGGATGGTATTACCAGGGGCACAATTCTGCACGCATGAAGGGAGGTGGGAGGGGGATGGTATTACCAGGGGCACAATTCAGTTGCATGAAGGGAGGTGGGAGGGGATGGTATTACCAGGGGGCACAATTCTGCAGGCATGAAGGGAGGTGGGAGGGGGGTGGTATTACCAGGGTCACAATTCAGTTGGCATGAAGGGAGGTGGGAGGGGGATGGTATTACCAGGGGCACAATTCAGTTGGCATGAAGGGAGGTGGTGGGGATGGTATTACCAGGGGGCACAATTCTGCAGGCATGAAGGGAGGTGGGAGGGGGATGGTATTACCAGGGTCACAATTCTGCTGGCATGAAGGGAGGTGGGGGGATGGTACCACCAGGGGGCACAAATCTGTGGGCATGAATGGAGGTGGGAGGGGGATGGTATTAACAGTGGCACAATTCTGCTGGCATGAAGGGAGGTGGGGGGATGGTATTAACAGGGGGCACAATTCTGCAGGCATGAAGGGAGGTGGGAGGGGGATGGTATTATCAGGGGCACAATTCTGCAGGCATGAAGGGAGGTGGGAGGGGGATGGTATTAACAGGGACACAATTCAGTTGGCATGAAGAGAGGTGGGAGGGGGATGGTATCAACAGGGGCACAATTCTGCTGGCATGAAGCGAGGTGGGGGGGGGATGGTATTACCGGGGGGCACAATTCTGCAGGCATGAAGGGAGGTGGGAGGGGGATGGTATTACCAGGGACACAATTCAGTTGGCATGAAGGGAGGTGGGAGGGGGATGCTATTAACAGGGGCACAATTCTGCTGGCATGAAGGGAGGTGCGAGGGGGCGATGGTATAAAAAGGGGGCACAATTCTACAGGCATGAAGGGAGGTGGGAGGGGGATGGTATTATCAGGGGCACAATTCTGCAGGCATGAAGGGAGGTGGGAGGGGGATGGTATTACCAGGGTCACAATTCAGTTGGCATGAAGGGAGGTGGGAGGGGGATGGTATTATCAGGGGCACAATTCTGCAGGCATGAAGGGAGGTGGGAGGGGGATGGTATTACCAGGGTCAGAATTCAGTTGGCATGAAGGGAGGTGGGAGGGGTATGGTATTAACAGGGGCACAATTCTGCTGGCATGAAGGGAAGTGGGGGGGGGATGGTATTACCAGGGGGCACAATTCTGCAGGCATGAAGGGAGGTGGGAGGGGGATGGTATTACCAGGGTCACAACTCAGTTGGCATGAAGGGAGGTGGGAGGGGGATGGTATTACCAGGGGCACAATTCAGTTGTCATGAAGGGAGGTGGGAGAGGATGGTATTACCAGGAGCACAATTCTGCTGGCATGAAGGGAGTTGGGAGGGGGATGGTATTACCAGGGGCACAATTCAGTTGGCAAGAAGGGAGGTGGGAGGGGGATGGTATTACCAGGGGGCACAATTCTGCAGGCATGAGGGGAGGTGGGAGGGGGATGGTATTACCAGGGGGCACATTTCTGCAGGCATGAAGGGGGTTAGTGGGGATGGTATTACCAGGGGGCACAATTCTACAGGCATGAAGGGAGGTGGGGGGGGATGGTATTACCAGGGTCACAATTCAGTTGGCTTGAAGGGAGGTGGGAGGGGGATGGTATTAACAGGGCCACAATTCTGCAGGCATGAAGGGAGTTGGGGGGGATGGTATTACCAGGGGGCACAATTCAGTTGGCATGAAGGGAGGTGGGAGGGGATGGTATTAACAGGGGCACAATTCTGCTGGCATGAAGGGAGGTGGGGGGGATGGTATTACCAGGGGGCACAATTCAGCAGGCATGAATGGAGGTGGGAGGGGGATGGTATTATCAGGGGCACAATTCTGCAGGCATGAAGGGAGGTGGGAGGGGGATGGTATTACCAGTGTCACAATTCAGTTGGCATGAAGGGAGGTGGGAGGGGGATGGTATTAACAGGGGCACAATTCTGCTGGCATGAAGGGAGGTGGGGGGTGGGGATGGTATTACCGGGGGGCACAATACTGCAGGCATGAAGGGAGGTGGGAGCGGGATGGTATTACCAGGGTCACAATTCAGTTGGCATGAAGGGAGGTGGGATGGGGATGCTATTAACAGGGGCACAATTCTGCTGGCATGAAGGGAGGTGGGAGGGGGCGATGGTATTAAAAGGGGGCACAATTCTGCAGGCATGAAGGGAGGTGGGAGGGGGATGGTATTATCAGGGGCACAATTCTGCAGGCATGAAGGGAGGTGGGAGGGGATGGTATTGCCAGGGTCACAATTCAGTTGGCATGAAGGGACGTGGGAGGGGGATGGTATTAACAGGGCCACAATTCTGCTGGCATGAAGGGAGGTGGGGTGGATGGTATTACCAGGGGGCACAATTCTGCAGGCATGAAGGGAGGTGGGAAGGGGATGGTATTACCAGGGTCACAATTCAGTTGGCATGAAGGGAGATGGGAGGGGGATGGTATTAACAAGGGCACAATTCTGCTGGCATGAAGGGAGTTGGGGGGGATGGTATTACCAGGGGCCCAATTCTGCAGGCATGAAGGGAGGTGGGAGGGGGATGGTATTACCAGGGGGCACCATTCTGCAGGCATGAAGGGAGGTGGGAGGGGGATGGTATTGTTAGGGGCACAATTCTGCTGGCATGAAGGGAGGTGGGAGGGGGATGGTATTACCAGGGGGCACAATTCTGCAGGGATGTAGGGAGGTGGGAGGGGCATGGTATTATCAGGGGCACATTTCTGCTGGCATGAAGGTATGTGGGAGGGGGATGGTATTAACAGGGGCACAATTCTGCTGGCATGAAGAGAGGTGGGAGGAGGATGGAATTACCAGGGGGCACAATTCTGCAGGCATGAAGGGAGGTGGGAGGGGTATGGTATTTCCAGGGGGCACAATTCTGCCGACATGAAGGGAGGTGGGAGGGGCATGTTATTACCAAGGGGCACAATTCTGCAGGCATGAAGGGAGGTGGGAGGGGCATGTTATTATCAGGGGCACATTTCTGCTGGCATGAAGGGAGGTGGGAGGGGGATGGTATTATCAGGGGCACAATTCTGCAGGCGTGAAGTGAGGTGGGAGGGGGATGGTATTACCAGGGGGCACAATTCTGCAGGCATGTAGGGAGGTGGGAGGGGCATGGTATTATCAGGGGCACATTTCTGCTGGCATGAAGGGATGTGGGAGGGGGATGGTATTAACAGGGGCACAATTCTGCTGGCATGAGGGGAGGTGGGAGGGGGATGGAATTACCAGGGGGCACAATTCTGCAGGCATGAAGGGAGGTGGGAGGGGTATGGTATTACCAGGGGGCACAATTCTGCTGGCATGAAGGGAGGTGGGAGGGGGATGGTATTGCCAAGGGGCACAATTCTGCAGGCTTGAAGGGAGGTGGGAGGGGCATGTTATTATCAGGGGCACATTTCTGCTGGCATGAAGGGAGGTGGGAGGGGGATGGTATTATCAGGGGCACAATTCTGCAGGCGTGAAGGGAGGTGGGAGGGCGATGGTATTACCAGGGTCACAATTCAGTTGGCATGAAGGGAGGTGGGAGGGGGATGGTATTACCAGGTGCACAATTCAGTTGGCATGAAGGGAGGTGGGAGAGAATGGTATTACCAGGGGTACAATTCTGCTGGCATGAAGGGAGGTGGGAGGGGGATGGTATTACCAGGGGCACAATTCTGTTGGAATGAAGGGAGTTGGGAGGGGATGGTATTACCAGGGGGCACAATTCTGCAGGCATGAAGGGAGGTGGGAGGGGGATGGTATTACCAGCGGGCACAATTCTGCAGGCATGAAGGGAGGTGGTGGGGATGGTATTACCAGGGGACACAATTCTGCAGGCATGAAGGGAGGTGGGGGGGGGGATGGTATTACCATGGTCACAATTCAGTTGGCATGAAGGGAGGTGGGAGGGGGATGGTATTGTAAGGGGCACATTTCTGATGGCATGAAGGGAGGTGGGAGGGGGATGGTATTATCAGGGGAACAATTCTGCAGGCGTGAAGGGATGTGGGAGGGGGATGGTATTACCAGGGTCACAATTCAGTTGGCATGAAGGGAGGTGGGAGGGGTATGGTATTAACAGGGGCACAATTCTGCTGGCATGAAGGGAAGTGGGGGGGGGATGGTATTACCAGGGGCACAATTCTGCTGGCATGAAGAGAGGTGGGAGGGGGATGGTATTACCAGGGGCACAATTCAGTTGGCAAGAAGGGAGGTGGGAGGGGATGGTATTACCAGGGGGCACAATTCTGCAGGCATGAAGGGAGGTGGGATGGGGATGGTATTACCAGGGGGCACAATTCTGCAGGCATGAAGGGAGGTGGTGGGGATGGTATTCCCAGGGGGCACAATTCTGCAGGGATGAAGGGAGGTGGGGGGGGGTGGTTTTACCAGGGTCACAATTCAGTTGGCATGAAGGGAGGTGGGAGGGGGATGGTATTATCAGGGGGACAATTCTGCAGGCATGAAGGGAGGTGGGAGGGGGATGGTATTACCAGGGTCACAATTCAGTTGGCATGAAGGGATGTGGGAGGTGGATGGTATTACCTGGGGCACAATTCAGTTGGCATGAAGGGAGGTGGGAGAGGATGGTATTACCAGGGGCACAATTCTGCTGGCATGAAGGGAGGTGGGAGGGGGATGGTATTACCAGGGGCACAATTCAGTTGGCAAGCAGGGAGGTGGGAGGGGATGGTATTACCAGGGGGCACAATTCTGCAGGCATGAAGGGAGGTGGGAGGGGGATGGTATTACCAGGGGGCACAATTCTGCAGGCATGAAGGGAGGTAGTGGGGATGGTATTACCAGGGGGCACAATTCTGCTGGCATGAAGGGAGGTGGGGGGTGGGGGGATGGTATTACCAGGGTCACAATTCAGTTGGCTTGAAGGGAGGTGGGAGGGGGATGGTATTACCAGGGGCACAATTCTGCTGGCATGAAGGGAGGTGGGGGGGATGGTATTACCAGGGGGCACAATTCAGTTGGCATGTAGGGACGTGGGAGGGGATGGTATTAACAGGGGCACAATTCTGCTGGCATGAAGGGTGGTGGGCGGGATGGTATTACCAGCAGGCACAATTCAGCAGGCATGAATGGAGGTGGGAGGGGGATGGTATTATCAGGGGCACAATTCTGCAGGCATGAAGGGAGGTGGGAGGGGGGTGGTATTACCAGGGTCTCAATTCAGTTGGCATGAAGGGAGGTGGGGGGGTGGTATTACCGGGGGGCACAATTCTGCAGGCATGAAGGGAGTTAGTGGGGATGGTATTACCAGGGGGCACAATTCTACAGGCATGAAGGGAGGTGGGGGGGATGGTATTACCAGGGTCACAATTCAGTTGGCTTGAAGGGAGGTGGGAGGGGGATGGTATTAACAGGGCCACAATTCTGCAGGCATGAAGGGAGTTGGGGGGGATGGTATTACCAGGGGGCACAATTCAGTTGGCATGAAGGGAGGTGGGAGGGGATGGTATTAACAGGGGCACAATTCTGCTGGCATGAAGGGAGGTGGGGGGGATGGTATTACCAGGGGGCACAATTCAGCAGGCATGAATGGAGGTGGGAGGGGGATGGTATTATCAGGGGCACAATTCTGCAGGCAAGAAGGGAGGTGGGAGGGGGATGGTATTACCAGTGTCACAATTCAGTTGGCATGAAGGGAGGTGGGAGGGGGATGGTATTAACAGGGGCACAATTCTGCTGGCATGAAGAGAGGTGGGAGGAGGATGGAATTACCAGGGGGCACAATTCTGCAGGCATGAAGGGAGGTGGGAGGGGTATGGTATTTCCAGGGGGCACAATTCTGCCGACATGAAGGGAGGTGGGAGGGGCATGTTATTACCAAGGGGCACAATTCTGCAGGCATGAAGGGAGGTGGGAGGGGCATGTTATTATCAGGGGCACATTTCTGCTGGCATGAAGGGAGGTGGGAGGGGGATGGTATTATCAGGGGCACAATTCTGCAGGCGTGAAGTGAGGTGGGAGGGGGATGGTATTACCAGGGGGCACAATTCTGCAGGCATGTAGGGAGGTGGGAGGGGCATGGTATTATCAGGGGCACATTTCTGCTGGCATGAAGGGATGTGGGAGGGGGATGGTATTAACAGGGGCACAATTCTGCTGGCATGAGGGGAGGTGGGAGGGGGATGGAATTACCAGGGGGCACAATTCTGCAGGCATGAAGGGAGGTGGGAGGGGTATGGTATTACCAGGGGGCACAATTCTGCTGGCATGAAGGGAGGTGGGAGGGGGATGGTATTACCAAGGGGCACAATTCTGCAGGCTTGAAGGGAGGTGGGAGGGGCATGTTATTATCAGGGGCACATTTCTGCTGGCATGAAGGGAGGTGGGAGGGGGATGGTATTATCAGGGGCACAATTCTGCAGGCGTGAAGGGAGGTGGGAGGGCGATGGTATTACCAGGGTCACAATTCAGTTGGCATGAAGGGAGGTGGGAGGGGGATGGTATTACCAGGTGCACAATTCAGTTGGCATGAAGGGAGGTGGGAGAGAATGGTATTACCAGGGGTACAATTCTGCTGGCATGAAGGGAGGTGGGAGGGGGATGGTATTACCAGGGGCACAATTCTGCAGGCATGAAGGGAGGTGGGAGGGGGGTGGTATTACCAGGGTCTCAATTCAGTTGGCATGAAGGGAGGTGGGGGGGTGGTATTACCGGGGGGCACAATTCTGCAGGCAAGAAGGGAGTTAGTGGGGATGGTATTACCAGGGGGCACAATTCTACAGGCATGAAGGGAGGTGGGGGGGATGGTATTACCAGGGTCACAATTCAGTTGGCTTGAAGGGAGGTGGGAGGGGGATGGTATTAACAGGGCCACAATTCTGCAGGCATGAAGGGAGTTGGGGGGGATGGTATTACCAGGGGGCACAATTCAGTTGGCATGAAGGGAGGTGGGAGGGGATGGTATTAACAGGGGCACAATTCTGCTGGCATGAAGGGAGGTGGGGGGGATGGTATTACCAGGGGGCACAATTCAGCAGGCATGAATGGAGGTGGGAGGGGGATGGTATTATCAGGGGCACAATTCTGCAGGCATGAAGGGAGGTGGGAGGGGGATGGTATTACCAGTGTCACAATTCAGTTGGCGTGAAGTGAGGTGGGAGGGGGATGGTATTACCAGGGGGCACAATTCTGCAGGCATGTAGGGAGGTGGGAGGGGCATGGTATTATCAGGGGCACATTTCTGCTGGCATGAAGGGATGTGGGAGGGGGATGGTATTAACAGGGGCACAATTCTGCTGGCATGAGGGGAGGTGGGAGGGGGATGGAATTACCAGGGGGCACAATTCTGCAGGCATGAAGGGAGGTGGGAGGGGTATGGTATTACCAGGGGGCACAATTCTGCTGGCATGAAGGGAGGTGGGAGGGGGATGGTATTACCAAGGGGCACAATTCTGCAGGCTTGAAGGGAGGTGGGAGGGGCATGTTATTATCAGGGGCACATTTCTGCTGGCATGAAGGGAGGTGGGAGGGGGATGGTATTATCAGGGGCACAATTCTGCAGGCGTGAAGGGAGGTGGGAGGGCGATGGTATTACCAGGGTCACAATTCAGTTGGCATGAAGGGAGGTGGGAGGGGGATGGTATTACCAGGTGCACAATTCAGTTGGCATGAAGGGAGGTGGGAGAGAATGGTATTACCAGGGGTACAATTCTGCTGGCATGAAGGGAGGTGGGAGGGGGATGGTATTACCAGGGGCACAATTCTGTTGGCATGAAGGGAGTTGGGAGGGGATGGTATTACCAGGGGGCACAATTCTGCAGGCATGAAGGGAGGTGGGAGGGGGATGGTATTACCAGCGGGCACAATTCTGCAGGCATGAAGGGAGGTGGTGGGGATGGTATTACCAGGGGGCACAATTCTGCAGGCATGAAGGGAGGTGGGGGGGGGGGATGGTATTACCATGGTCACAATTCAGTTGGCATGAAGGGAGGTGGGAGGGGGATGGTATTGTAAGGGGCACATTTCTGATGGCATGAAGGGAGGTGGGAGGGGGATGGTATTATCAGGGGAACAATTCTGCATGCGTGAAGGGAGGTGGGAGGGGGATGGTATTACCAGGGTCACAATTCAGTTGGCATGAAGGGAGGTGGGAGGGGTATGGTATTAACAGGGGCACAATTCTGCTGGCATGAAGGGAAGAGGGGGGGGGGATGGTATTACCAGGGGCACAATTCTGCTGGCATGAAGAGAGGTGGGAGGGGGATGGTATTACCAGGGGCACAATTCAGTTGGCAAGAAGGGAGGTGGGAGGGGATGGTATTACCAGGGGGCACAATTCTGCAGGCATGAAGGGAGGTGGGATGGGGATGGTATTACCAGGGGGCACAATTCTGCAGGCATGAAGGGAGGTGGTGGGGATGGTATTCCCAGGGGGCACAATTCTGCAGGGATGAAGGGAGGTGGGGGAGGTGGTTTTACCAGGGTCACAATTCAGTTGGCATGAAGGGAGGTGGGAGGGGGATGGTATTATCAGGGGGACAATTCTGCAGGCATGAAGGGAGGTGGGAGGGGGATGGTATTACCAGGGTCACAATTCAGTTGGCATGAAGGGATGTGGGAGGTGGATGGTATTACCAGGGGCACAATTCTGTTGGCATGAAGGGAGTTGGGAGGGGATGGTATTACCAGGGGGCACAATTCTGCAGGCATGAAGGGAGGTGGGAGGGGGATGGTATTACCAGCGGGCACAATTCTGCAGGCATGAAGGGAGGTGGTGGGGATGGTATTACCAGGGGGCACAATTCTGCAGGCATGAAGGGAGGTGGGGGGGGGGGGGGATGGTATTACCATGGTCACAATTCAGTTGGCATGAAGGGAGGTGGGAGGGGGATGGTATTGTAAGGGGCACATTTCTGATGGCATGAAGGGAGGTGGGAGGGGGATGGTATTATCAGGGGAACAATTCTGCAGGCGTGAAGGGAGGTGGGAGGGGGATGGTATTACCAGGGTCACAATTCAGTTGGCATGAAGGGAGGTGGGAGGGGTATGGTATTAACAGGGGCACAATTCTGCTGGCATGAAGGGAAGTGGGGGGGGATGGTATTACCAGGGGCACAATTCTGCTGGCATGAAGAGAGGTGGGAGGGGGATGGTATTACCAGGGGCACAATTCAGTTGGCAAGAAGGGAGGTGGGAGGGGATGGTATTACCAGGGGGCACAATTCTGCAGGCATGAAGGGAGGTGGGATGGGGATGGTATTACCAGGGGGCACAATTCTGCAGGCATGAAGGGAGGTGGTGGGGATGGTATTCCCAGGGGGCACAATTCTGCAGGGATGAAGGGAGGTGGGGGGGGTGGTTTTACCAGGGTCACAATTCAGTTGGCATGAAGGGAGGTGGGAGGGGGATGGTATTATCAGGGGGACAATTCTGCAGGCATGAAGGGAGGTGGGAGGGGGATGGTATTACCAGGGTCACAATTCAGTTGGCATGAAGGGATGTGGGAGGTGGATGGTATTACCTGGGGCACAATTCAGTTGGCATGAAGGGAGGTGGGAGAGGATGGTATTACCAGGGGCACAATTCTGCTGGCATGAAGGGAGGTGGGAGGGGGATGGTATTACCAGGGGCACAATTCAGTTGGCAAGCAGGGAGGTGGGAGGGGATGGTATTACCAGGGGGCACAATTCTGCAGGCATGAAGGGAGGTGGGAGGGGGATGGTATTACCAGGGGGCACAATTCTGCAGGCATGAAGGGAGGTAGTGGGGATGGTATTACCAGGGGGCACAATTCTGCTGGCATGAAGGGAGGTGGGGGGTGGGGGGATGGTATTACCAGGGTCACAATTCAGTTGGCTTGAAGGGAGGTGGGAGGGGGATGGTATTACCAGGGGCACAATTCTGCTGGCATGAAGGGAGGTGGGGGGGATGGTATTACCAGGGGGCACACTTCAGTTGGCATGTAGGGAGGTGGGAGGGGATGGTATTAACAGGGGCACAATTCTGCTGGCATGAAGGGTGGTGGGGGGGATGGTATTACCAGCAGGCACAATTCAGCAGGCATGAATGGAGGTGGGAGGGGGATGGTATTATCAGGGGCACAATTCTGCAGGCATGAAGGGAGGTGGGAGGGGGGTGGTATTACCAGGGTCTCAATTCAGTTGGCATGAAGGGAGGTGGGGGGGGTGGTATTACCGGGGGGCACAATTCTGCAGGCATGAAGGGAGTTAGTGGGGATGGTATTACCAGGGGGCACAATTCTGCAGGCATGAAGGGAGGTGGGGGGGGATGGTATTACCAGGGTCACAATTCAGTTGGCTTGAAGGGAGGTGGGAGGGGGATGGTATTAACAGGGCCACAATTCTGCAGGCATGAAGGGAGTTGGGGGGGATGGTATTACCAGGGGGCACAATTCAGTTGGCATGAAGGGAGGTGGGAGGGGATGGTATTAACAGGGGCACAATTCTGCTGGCATGAAGGGAGGTGGGGGGGATGGTATTACCAGGGGGCACAATTCAGCAGGCATGAATGGAGGTGGGAGGGGGATGGTATTATCAGGGGCACAATTCTGCAGGCATGAAGGGAGGTGGGAGGGGGATGGTATTACCAGTGTCACAATTCAGTTGGCATGAAGGGAGGTGGGAGGGGGATGGTATTAACAGGGGCACAATTCTGCTGGCATGAAGGGAGGTGGGGGGTGGGGATGGTATTACCGGGGGGCACAATACTGCAGGCATGAAGGGAGGTGGGAGGGGGATGGTATTACCAGGGGGCACCATTCTGCAGGCATGAAGGGAGGTGGGAGGGGGATGGTATTGTTAGGGGCACAATTCTGCTGGCATGAAGGGAGGTGGGAGGGGGATGGTATTACCAGGGGGCACAATTCTGCAGGGATGTAGGGAGGTGGGAGGGGCATGGTATTATCAGGGGCACATTTCTGCTGGCATGAAGGTATGTGGGAGGGGGATGGTATTAACAGGGGCACAATTCTGCTGGCATGAAGAGAGGTGGGAGGAGGATGGAATTACCAGGGGGCACAATTCTGCAGGCATGAAGGGAGGTGGGAGGGGTATGGTATTTCCAGGGGGCACAATTCTGCCGACATGAAGGGAGGTGGGAGGGGCATGTTATTACCAAGGGGCACAATTCTGCAGGCATGAAGGGAGGTGGGAGGGGCATGTTATTATCAGGGGCACATTTCTGCTGGCATGAAGGGAGGTGGGAGGGGGATGGTATTATCAGGGGCACAATTCTGCAGGCGTGAAGTGAGGTGGGAGGGGGATGGTATTACCAGGGGGCACAATTCTGCAGGCATGTAGGGAGGTGGGAGGGGCATGGTATTATCAGGGGCACATTTCTGCTGGCATGAAGGGATGTGGGAGGGGGATGGTATTAACAGGGGCACAATTCTGCTGGCATGAGGGGAGGTGGGAGGGGGATGGAATTACCAGGGGGCACAATTCTGCAGGCATGAAGGGAGGTGGGAGGGGTATGGTATTACCAGGGTGCACAATTCTGCTGGCATGAAGGGAGGTGGGAGGGGGATGGTATTACCAAGGGGCACAATTCTGCAGGCTTGAAGGGAGGTGGGAGGGGCATGTTATTATCAGGGGCACATTTCTGCTGGCATGAAGGGAGGTGGGAGGGGGATGGTATTATCAGGGGCACAATTCTGCAGGCGTGAAGGGAGGTGGGAGGGCGATGGTATTACCAGGGTCACAATTCAGTTGGCATGAAGGGAGGTGGGAGGGGGATGGTATTACCAGGTGCACAATTCAGTTGGCATGAAGGGAGGTGGGAGAGAATGGTATTACCAGGGGTACAATTCTGCTGGCATGAAGGGAGGTGGGAGGGGGATGGTATTACCAGGGGCACAATTCTGTTGGCATGAAGGGAGTTGGGAGGGGATGGTATTACCAGGGGGCACAATTCTGCAGGCATGAAGGGAGGTGGGAGGGGGATGGTATTACCAGCGGGCACAATTCTGCAGGCATGAAGGGAGGTGGTGGGGATGGTATTACCAGGGGGCACAATTCTGCAGGCATGAAGGGAGGTGGGGGGGGGGATGGTATTACCATGGTCACAATTCAGTTGGCATGAAGGGAGGTGGGAGGGGGATGGTATTGTAAGGGGCACATTTCTGATGGCATGAAGGGAGGTGGGAGGGGGATGGTATTATCAGGGGAACAATTCTGCAGGCGTGAAGGGAGGTGGGAGGGGGATGGTATTACCAGGGTCACAATTCAGTTGGCATGAAGGGAGGTGGGAGGGGTATGGTATTAACAGGGGCACAATTCTGCTGGCATGAAGGGAAGTGGGGGGGGGATGGTATTACCAGGGGCACAATTCTGCTGGCATGAAGAGAGGTGGGAGGGGGATGGTATTACCAGGGGCACAATTCAGTTGGAAAGAAGGGAGGTGGGAGGGGATGGTATTACCAGGGGGCACAATTCTGCAGGCATGAAGGGAGGTGGGATGGGGATGGTATTACCAGGGGGCACAATTCTGCAGGCATGAAGGGAGGTGGTGGGGATGGTATTCCCAGGGGGCACAATTCTGCAGGGATGAAGGGATGTGGGGGGGTGGTTTTACCAGGGTCACAATTCAGTTGGCATGAAGGGAGGTGGGAGGGGGATGGTATTATCAGGGGGACAATTCTGCAGGCATGAAGGGAGGTGGGAGGGGGATGGTATTACCAGGGTCACAATTCAGTTGGCATGAAGGGATGTGGGAGGGGTATGGTATTAACAGGGGCACAATTCTGCTGGCATGAAGGGAGGTGGGGGGGATGGTATTACCAGGGGGCACAATTCTGCAGGCATGAAGGGAGGTGGGAGGGGGATGGTATTACCAGGGTCACAATTCAGTTGTCATGAAGGGAGGTGGGAGGTGGATGGTATTACCTGGGGCACAATTCAGTTGGCATGAAGGGAGGTGGGAGAGGATGGTATTACCAGGGGCACAATTCTGCTGGCATGAAGGGAGGTGGGAGGGGGATGGTATTACCAGGGGCACAATTCAGTTGGCAAGCAGGGAGGTGGGAGGGGATGGTATTACCAGGGGGCACAATTCTGCAGGCATGAAGGGAGGTGGGAGGGGGATGGTATTACCAGGGGGCACAATTCTGCAGGCATGAAGGGAGGTAGTGGGAATGGTATTACCAGGGGGCACAATTCTGCTGGCATGAAGGGAGGTGGTGGGTGGGGGGATGGTATTACCAGGGTCACAATTCAGTTGGCTTGAAGCGAGGTGGGAGGGGGATGGTATTACCAGGGGCACAATTCTGCAGGCATGAAGGGAGGTAGTGGGGATGGTATTACCAGGGGGCACAATTCTGCTGGCATGAAGGGAGGTGGGGGGTGGGGGGATGGTATTACCAGGGTCACAATTCAGTTGGCTTGAAGGGAGGTGGGAGGGGGATGGTATTACCAGGGGCACAATTCTGCTGGCATGAAGGGAGGTGGGGGGGATGGTATTACCAGGGGGCACAATTCAGTTGGCATGTAGGGAGGTGGGAGGGGATGGTATTAACAGGGGCACAATTCTGCTGGCATGAAGGGTGGTGGGGGGGATGGTATTACCAGCAGGCACAATTCAGCAGGCATGAATGGAGGTGGGAGGGGGATGGTATTATCAGGGGCACAATTCTGCAGGCATGAAGGAAGGTGGGAGGGGGGTGGTATTACCAGGGTCTCAATTCAGTTGGCATGAAGGGAGGTGGGGGGGTGGTATTACCGGGGGGCACAATTCTGCAGGCATGAAGGGAGTTAGTGGGGATGGTATTACCAGGGGGCACAATTCTACAGGCATGAAGGGAGGTGGGGGGGGATGGTATTACCAGGGTCACAATTCAGTTGGCTTGAAGGGAGGTGGGAGGGGGATGGTATTAACAGGGCCACAATTCTGCAGGCATGAAGGGAGTTGGGGGGGATGGTATTACCAGGGGGCACAATTCAGTTGGCATGAAGGGAGGTGGGAGGGGATGGTATTAACAGGGGCACAATTCTGCTGGCATGAAGGGAGGTGGGGGGGATGGTATTACCAGGGGGCACAATTCAGCAGGCATGAATGGAGGTGGGAGGGGGATGGTATTATCAGGGGCACAATTCTGCAGGCATGAAGGGAGGTGGGAGGGGGATGGTATTACCAGTGTCACAATTCAGTTGGCATGAAGGGAGGTGGGAGGGGGATGGTATTAACAGGGGCACAATTCTGCTGGCATGAAGGGAGGTGGGGGGTGGGGATGGTATTACCGGGGGGCACAATACTGCAGGCATGAAGGGAGGTGGAACGGGATGGTATTACCAGGGTCACAATTCAGTTGGCATGAAGGGAGGTGGGATGGGGATGCTATTAACAGGGGCACAATTCTGCTGGCATGAAGGGAGGTGGGAGGGGGCGATGGTATTAAAAGGGGGCACAATTCTGCAGGCATGAAGGGAGGTGGGAGGGGGATGGTATTATCAGGGGCACAATTCTGCAGGCATGATGGGAGGTGGGAGGGGATGGTATTGCCAGGGTCACAATTCAGTTGGCATGAAGGGACGTGGGAGGGGGATGGTATTAACAGGGCCACAATTCTGCTGGCATGAAGGGAGGTGGGGTGGATGGTATTACCAGGGGGCACAATTCTGCAGGCATGAAGGGAGGTGGGAAGGGGATGGTATTACCAGGGTCACAATTCAGTTGGCATGAAGGGAGATGGGAGGGGGATGGTATTAACAAGGGCACAATTCTGCTGGCAAGAAGGGAGTTGGGGGGGGGATGGTATTACCAGGGGCACAATTCTGCAGGCATGAAGGGAGGTGGGAGGGGGATGGTATTACCAGGGGGCACCACTCTGCTGGCATGAAGGGAGGTGGGAGGGGGATGGTATTGTTAGGGGCACAATTCTGCTGGCATGAAGGGAGGTGGGAGGGGGATGGTATTACCAGGGGGCACAATTCTGCTGGGATGTAGGGAGGTGGGAGGGGCATGGTATTATCAGGGGCACATTTCTGCTGGCATGAAGGGATGTGGGAGGGGGATGGTATTAACAGGGGCACAATTCTGCTGGCATGAAGAGAGGTGGGAGGAGGATGGAATTACCAGGGGGCACAATTCTGCAGGCATGAAGGGAGGTGGGAGGGGTATGGTATTTCCAGGGGGCACAATTCTGCCGACATGAAGGGAGGTGGGAGGGGCATGTTATTACCAAGGGGCACAATTCTGCAGGCATGAAGGGAGGTGGGAGGGGCATGTTATTATCAGGGGCACATTTCTGCTGGCATGAAGGGAGGTGGGAGGGGGATGGTATTATCAGGGGCACAATTCTGCAGGCGTGAAGTGAGGTGGGAGGGGGATGGTATTACCAGGGGGCACAATTCTGCAGGCATGTAGGGAGGTGGGAGGGGCATGGTATTATCAGGGGCACATTTCTGCTGGCATGAAGGGATGTGGGAGGGGGATGGTATTAACAGGGGCACAATTCTGCTGGCATGAGGGGAGGTGGGAGGGGGATGGAATTACCAGGGGGCACAATTCTGCAGGCATGAAGGGAGGTGGGAGGGGTATGATATTACCAGGGGGCACAATTCTGCTGGCATGAAGGGAGGTGGGAGGGGGATGGTATTACCAAGGGGCACAATTCTGCAGGCTTGAAGGGAGGTGGGAGGGGCATGTTATTATCAGGGGCACATTTCTGCTGGCATGAAGGGAGGTGGGAGGGGGATGGTATTATCAGGGGCACAATTCTGCAGGCGTGAAGGGAGGTGGGAGGGCGATGGTATTACCAGGGTCACAATTCAGTTGGCATGAAGGGAGGTGGGAGGGGGATGGTATTACCAGGTGCACAATTCAGTTGGCATGAAGGGAGGTGGGAGAGGATGGTATTACCAGGGGTACAATTCTGCTGGCATGAAGGGAGGTGGGAGGGGGATGGTATTACCAGGGGCACAATTCTGTTGGCATGAAGGGAGTTGGGAGGGGATGGTATTACAAGGGGGCACAATTCTGCAGGCATGAAGGGAGGTGGGAGGGGGATGGTATTACCAGCGGGCACAATTCTGCAGGCATGAAGGGAGGTGGTGGGGATGGTATTACCAGGGGGTACAATTCTGCAGGCATGAAGGGAGGTGGGGGGGATGGTATTACCATGGTCACAATTCAGTTGGCATGAAGGGAGGTGGGAGGGGGATGGTATTGTAAGGGGCACATTTCTGCTGGCATGAAGGGAGGTGGGAGGGGGATGGTATTATCAGTGGCACAATTCTGCAGGCGTGAAGGGAGGTGGGAGGGGGATGGTATTACCAGGGTCACAATTCAGTTGGCATGAAGGGAGGTGGGAGGGGTATGGTATTAACAGGGGCACAATTCTGCGGGCATGAAGGGAAGTGGGGGGGGGGGATGGTATTACCAGGGGCACAATTCTGCTGGCATGAAGAGAGGTGGGAGGGGGATGGTATTACCAGGGGCACAATTCAGTTGGCAAGAAGGGAGGTGGGAGGGGATGGTATTACCAGGGGGCACAATTCTGCAGGCATGAAGGGAGGTGGGATGGGGATGGTATTACCAGGGGGCACAATTCTGCAGGCATGAAGGGAGGTGGTGGGGATGGTATTCCCAGGGGGCACAATTCTGCAGGGATGAAGGGAGGTGGGGGGGGGTGGTTTTACCAGGGTCACAATTCAGTTGGCATGAAGGGAGGTGGGAGGGGGATGGTATTATCAGGGGGACAATTCTGCAGGCATGAAGGGAGGTGGGAGGGGGATGGTATTACCAGGGTCACAATTCAGTTGGCATGAAGGGATGTGGGAGGGGTATGGTATTAACAGGGGCACAATTCTGCTGGCATGAAGGGAGGTGGGGGGGATGGTATTACCAGGGGGCACAATTCTGCAGGCATGAAGGGAGGTGGGAGGGGGATGGTATTACCAGGGTCACAATTCAGTTGGCATGAAGGGAGGTGGGAGGTGGATGGTATTACCTGGGGCACAATTCAGTTGGCATGAAGGGAGGTGGGAGAGGATGGTATTACCAGGGGCACAATTCTGCTGGCATGAAGGGAGGTGGGAGGGGGATGGTATTACCAGGGGCACAATTCAGTTGGCAAGCAGGGAGGTGGGAGGGGATGGTATTACCAGGGGGCACAATTCTGCAGGCATGAAGGGAGGTGGGAGGGGGATGGTATTACCAGGGGGCACAATTCTGCAGGCATGAAGGGAGGTAGTGGGGATGGTATTACCAGGGGGCACAATTCTGCTGGCATGAAGGGAGGTGGGGGGTGGGGGGATGGTATTACCAGGGTCACAATTCAGTTGGCTTGAAGGGAGGTGGGAGGGGGATGGTATTACCAGGGGCACAATTCTGCTGGCATGAAGGGAGGTGGGGGGGATGGTATTACCAGGGGGCACAATTCAGTTGGCATGTAGGGAGGTGGGAGGGGATGGTATTAACAGGGGCACAATTCTGCTGGCATGAAGGGTGGTGGGGGGATGGTATTACCAGCAGGCACAATTCAGCAGGCATGAATGGAGGTGGGAGGGGGATGGTATTATCAGGGGCACAATTCTGCAGGCATGAAGGGAGGTGGGAGGGGGGTGGTATTACCAGGGTCTCAATTCAGTTGGCATGAAGGGAGGTGGGAGGGGGATGGTTTTAACAGGGGCACAATTCTGCTGGCATGAAGGGAGGTGGGGGGGTGGTATTACCGGGGGGCACAATTCTGCAGGCATGAAGGGAGTGGGAGCGGGATGGTATTACTAGGGTCACAATTCAGTTGGCATGAAGGGAGGTGGGAGGGGGATGGTATTAACAGGGGCACAATTCTGCTGGCATGAAGGGAGGTGGGAGGGGGCGATGGTATTAAAAGGGGGCACACTTCTGCAGGCATGACGGGAGGTGGGAGGGGGATGGTATTATCAGGGGCACAATTCTGCAGGCATGAAGGGAGGTGGGAGGGGGATGGTATTACCAGGGTCACAATTCAGTTGGCATGAAGGGAGGTGGGAGGGGGATGGTATTAACTGAGGCACAATTCTGCTGGCATGAAGGGAGTTGGGGGGTATGGTATTACCAGGGGGCACAATTCTGCAGGCATGAAGGGAGGTGGGAGGGGGATGGTATTACCAGGGTCACAATTCAGTTGACATGAAGGGAGATGGGAGGGGGATGGTATTAACAAGGGCACAATTCTGCTGGCATGAAGGGAGTTGGGGGGGGATGGTATTACCAGGGGAACAATACTGCAGGCATGAAGGGAGGTGGGAGGGGGATGGTATTACCAGGGCGCACCATTCTGCAGGCATGAAGGGAGGTGGGAGGGGGATGGTATTGTAAGGCGCACAATTCTGCTGGCATGAAGGGAGGTGGGAGGGGATGGTATTACCAGGGGGCACAATTCTGCAGGGATGTAGGGAGGTGGGAGGGGCATGGTATTATCAGCGGCACATTTCTGCTGGCATCAAGGGATGTGGGAGGAGGATGGTATTAACAGGGGCACAATTCTGCTGGCATGAAGGGAGGTGGGAGGGGGATGGAATTACCAGGGGGCACAATTCTGCAGGCATGAAGGGAGGTGGGAGGGGTATGGTATTACCAGGGGGCACAATTCTGCTGGCATGAAGGGAGGTGGGAGGGGGATGGTATTACCAAGGGGCACAATTCTGCAGGCATGAAGGGAGGTGGGAGGGGCATGTTATTATCAGGGGCACATTTCTGCTGGCATGAAGGGAGGTGGGAGGGGGATGGTATTACCAGGGGCACAATTCTGCAGGCATGAAGGGAGGTGGGAGGGGGATGGTATCACCAGGGGGCACCATTCTGCAGGCATGAAGGGAGGTGGGAGGGTGATGGTATTGTAAGGAGCACAATTCTGCTGGCATGAAGGGAGGTGGGAGGGGGATGGTATTACCAGGGTCACAATTCAGTTGGCATGAAGGGAGGTGGGAGGGGGATGGTATTACCAGGGGCACAATTCAGTTGGCATGAAGGGAGGTGGGAGAGGATGGTATTACCAGGGGCACAATTCTGCTGGCATGAAGGGAGGTGGGAGGGGGATGGTATTACCAGGGGCACAATTCAGTTGGCAAGAAGGGTGGTGGGAGGGGGATGGTATTACCAGGGGGCACAATTCTGCAGGCATGAAGGGCGGTGGTGGGGATGGTATTACCAGGGGGCACAATTCTGCAGGCATGAAGGGAGGTGGGGGGGGATGGTATTACCAGGGTCACAATTCAGTTGGCATGAAGGGAGGTGGGAGGGGGATGGTATTGTAAGGGGCACATTTCTGCTGGCATGAAGGGAGGTGGGAGAGGATGGTATTACCAGGGGCACAATTCTGCAGGCATGAAGGGAGTTGGGAGGGGGATGGTATTACCAGGGTCACAATTCAGTTGGCATGAAGGGAGGTGGGAGGGGGATGCTATTAACAGGGGCACAATTCTGCAGGCATGAAGGGAGGTGGGGGGGGGATGGTATTACCAGGGTCACAATTCAGTTGGCATGAAGGGAGGTGGGAGGGGAATGGTATTACCAGGGTCACAATTCAGTTGGCATGAAGGGAGGTGGGAGAGGATGGTATTACCAGGGGCACAATTCTGCAGGCATGAAGGGAGTTGGGAGGGGGATGGTATTACCAGGGTCACAATTCAGTTGGCATGAAGGGAGGTGGGAGGGGGATGCTATTAACAGGGGCACAATTCTGCTGGCATGAAGGGAGGTGGGAGGGGGCGATGGTATAAAAAGGGGGCACAATTCTGCTGGCATGAAGGGAGGTGGGAGGGGGATGGTATTATCGGGGGCACAATTCTGCAGGCATGAAGGGAGGTGGGAGGGGGATGTTATTACCAGGGTCACAATTCAGTTGGCATGAAGGGAGGTGGGAGGGGGATGGTATTAACAGGGGCACAATTCTGCTTGCATGAAGGGAGGTGGGGGGGATGGTATTACCAGGGGGCACAATTCTGCAGGCATGAAGGGAGGTGGGAGGGGGATGGTATTACCAGGGTCACAATTCAGTTGGCATGAAGGGAGGTGGGAGGGGGATGGTATTAACAAGGGCACAATTCTGCTGGCATGAAGGGAGTTGAGGGGGGGGGTTGGTATTACCAGGGGCACAATTCTGCAGGCATGAAGGGAGGTGGGAGGGGGATGGTATTACCAGGGGGCACCATTCTGCAGGCATGAAGGTATGTGGGAGGGGGATGGTATTATAAGGGGCACAATTCTGCTGGCATGAAGGGAGGTGGGAGGGGGATGGTATTACCAGGGCGCACCATTCTGCAGGCATGAAGGGATGTGGGAGGGGGATGGTATTATAAGGGGCACAATTCTGCAGGCATGTAGGGAGGTGGGAGGGGCATGGTATTATCAGGGGCACATTTCTGCTGGCATGAACGGATGTGGGAGGGGGATGGTATTAACAGGGGCACAATTCTGCTGGCATGAAGAGAGGTGGGAGGGGGATGGTATTACCAGGGGGCACAATTCTGCAGGCATGAAGGGCGGTGGGAGGGGTATGGTATTACCAGGGGTCACAGTTCTGCAGGGATGAAGGGAGGTGGGAGGGGGATGGTATTTTAAGGGGCACAATTCTGCTGGCATGAAGGGAGGTGGGAGGGGGATGGTATTACCAAGGGGCACAATTCTGCAGCCATGAAGGGAGGTGGGAGGGGCATGTTATTATCAGGGGCACATTTCTGCTTGCATGAAGGGAGGTGGGAGGGTGATGGTATTATCAGGGGCACAATTCTGCAGGCGTGAATGGATGTGGGAGGGGGAAGGTATTACCAGGGGCACAATTATTGGAATCCATTTCACCAGGGCCGCCGCAATCATCTCCACGGATGATGCCATGTGCTCAAACACCTGGGATGTGGCAGCTCTCTTGGCCTGGATTGAATCCCCCATCATCCGTTTCAGGTTGCGCACGGCCTGTGGCATCTCCACCAGATGTAGCCACGATTGCTGCTGTAGCTCCAGCCTGTCCTCTGCTGTCCACAACAGAGAATCATCAATAGCCTGGGACTCAGCATGGGCCTGGCCACCCACAGCCCTCTGACAGTCAGAGACCTCGGCTTTCTCAGACTCACTCAGCTGCTCGAGTGGGGGTGAGGTGCTCTCACCAGATTGTGACCCAATTCTAAGGCCAATTGCATTCCCACCGAGGTGACTGCAGCTGCACTGATGGAAGGTGTGTGAGTGTCATGGAACGTTGCTTCCTCTGCCATGATCTGAGTAACAGACAAGGGTGAGTTATTTCATACTTTCACTGATTCATGTCATGTCATTCCTCCATGAGCAACCTCACTATCTTTGTCATGACAGTGGCACACATGTACCACTCTGTGGGGGGGTGCCCAGGTTCAGTGGAGCCATGATCAAAGTGCCATTTACTTTTGCAGTGCGATGCGGATCATTCATTCACTTGTGGCACAGCACCAGGTCACTCCGAATGGCACCACGGCTTCTTACCTCCTCTGCCACCTCCAGCCAAGAGGCCTTGGTCAGGCAGGAGGGCCTCTCCTTACCATTACTGGGGAAAAGGACCTCCCACCTTGCCTGCACAGCCTGGAGGAGTGTGAGCAGCGAAGCACCGCACTCAATATTGGGCGGCCTGCTCTGGCGGACCACCATTTTTAAAACTCGCCACTAAAATCAACGGTCAACTGGTATAATTCAGCCCTGGATATCTGAAATCAATACAGAAAGTACTCAATGTACACAACATTCTGACAACATCTGTGGAGAGACAAACAGAGTGAACGTTTCAGGTCTGGTTTCAGATACTGCCAGACCTGCTGTGTATTTCCAGCTCTTTCAGTTTTGATTCCACAGTATCCTCAAAAGTTTGGACTGCAGTGACGGATGCGCCAGAGGGGACCAATGAATGGAGGGAATCCACCATTATAGGAAGAGCAGGAAAGGCTGCAGGGAAATACATACATTGGCTGAATGTGCAAGAGTAGGGACAGGATGTCAGACCTGTGGATTGGCAGAAGGAAGTGAAAATGTGGAAGGCCAGAAAACGTCGTTTAAGTTCAGACGTGGGCCTGACGATGATCATAGTCCAAAGAAAAGGTCACAAACTTGTGAAAGGAAGTAGGAGGGACAGGTCAAGTAGTAGCAGTCCAGAAACAATAGGAAATCTAGTCGGAGACGTAGTTCCACAACAGCAAGGACCAAAGAGCAGGCGAGGAGCACCACTTGCGATAGAGAAGCTCGTGTGCCAACTAACACATTAGATGGTAAGTTCGTAAAGGATGCAAAACAGAAAGAGCTTAACACTTGGAGCAAGTTGGCAAGTACACCGAGGTGCCAGATCGAGGACAACCAGCGTTGTCCCATAGGTGGATCTGTGCAGAGAAAGTACTTCCGAATCGTTCGTACAAAGCTAAGGCCAGACTTGTAGCTCGGGAATTTGAGGAATGACAAGGCAACCAAGAAGCTAGAATCGGTTCCCCAACAGCAGGAAAAGTTAGTTTGATGATTTTCCAAGACTCATTCATGGGAGTTTAAGTCTATCGTCATCAAAGCAGAATTTTTGCAATGGGAGAAATTTCAAATAGAAGTATTTTTAAAACCACCAAAAGAAGCTGGAGATATAGAGGGGAAATTATGGAAGCTAAACAAGTGTGTTTATGGGTTAAATGCTGCATCCAGGGTGTAGCATTTTTCAGTTAGTGCCTTCCGACTAAAATCTGGTTGCATCCAGTTCAAAGAGGTTGCAGTAGTCTTTTATTGGCACTATGAAGAAAACCTAGCAGGCGTTTACTTCGTGCACGGAGAAGATTTTCTGTGGGGAGGATCTATGGCATTTGAGAAATTTGTGGTCGATAAAGTTATAAATAAATTTAAAATTGGAAGATGGGCTTCTGGAGCTTTTAAATGTATATTGTTGACCATTCATCAGAACAAGTTGGGAGTTAGCCTACATCGACCGTCTCACCTAAAGAATGTTAATAGGATCCCGATAAATCGGGCCAGATCCTCACAAAAGAAAGACTCCACAACCAAGGAAGAAGTAGACTAGTTAAGGAGCTTAATCTGATAATTAAACTGGTTGTGCACACAAACTAGGCCGGATATTTGCGATGATATATTAGAATTGAGCGCGATGCTGAAACCTGCTGCTGTTGGGGAAGTGCTGAAAGCAAGTAAGATATTGAAGAAATTGAGTTTCGACAAATGTACTCTCAAGTTTTCAGTATTAGGTGAGCCAGAAGAAATGAAAATTATCATTTTTCATGACGTCTCACATGCTGTTCTTCCCAATGGTTATTCGAGGACAGCAGGGTTCATTATATATTTGGTGGGAAGAAATGGTAAATGTTGTCCATTAGCCTGGGAATCGAAGATAACAAAGAGGATAGTTAAAAACATCTTAGCTGCTGAGACACTTGCACTGTTGGAAGCGAGCGATATGGGGATGTATTCAGCAAGTATTTTAAAGGAACTCAGAGAGCAGGCAATTGGAGAAAGAAATCCGAGAGAATGCTAAATGGATAACCATTCTTTCTGGGACAATGTCCATTCAACAAAAAGCATCACGGAAAAGAGGTTGAGGATTGATCTCACGAGTATAAAAGAAAGGTCAGAAAGTAAATACATTTCCAAAATAAAATGGGTCGACACAAGTCATCAGTTGTCGGATTGTTTTGCAAGGATAGGTTCTTGTTCAAATACATTTTTGGATGTCCTCGAAGTGGGCTGTACTGTGTTATGATGAATTAGGATAACATGGAGATTTTTTCTGTTAAGATCGCTTTGTAATTCTTCAAACAAGTTTTGTATTTCTTCATAAAAGGGGGAATATACAATATGTTAATGACTGGTGCTGTTGAAGTTTGATGGTATAATAGCATAAGATAAAGAATAAAGAAAAATGTATCGACATTTTGTCTCTTTTTAGTTTTCTATATTTGTTTTTTAAATAAAGAAAAGAGGAATCTATTACTACCTGAAATGTTAACTCTGTTTCTCTCTCCAGCGATGCTGTAAGTCCTGCTGAGTGTTTCCAGCATTTCTTGTTTTTATTACAGACTTCCACCATCTGCAGTATTTTGCTTTTATTTATCTGTTAGTGTCTAATAATTTCTATCAATGGATGTTAAGTACCGAGTAGTTGAAGGTGATAGGGTGAGCAGGTCTTGGGTATTGATTAGTTTATTGTACTCAGATGTATCTGTCAAGAAGAGACAGCGATCATTGGCTGGAGATTGTTATGAGTGGAGAGGTAAGCTCTGTGGCAAGCATCTTCGCTGCCTCCGGAGAACCCTTGGCATCAGGTGGCAAGACCGTATCTCCAACGCAGAAGTCCTCGAGGCGGCCAACATCCCCAGCATATACACCCTACTGAGCCAGCAGCGTTTGAGATGGCTTGGCCATGTGAGCCACATGGAAGATGGCAGGATCCCCAAGAACACACAGCAAGCTCGTCACTGGTATCAGACCCACCGGCCATCCATGTCTCCGCTTTAAAGACATCTGCAAGTCCTATGACATTGACCACAAGTCATGGGAGTCAGTTGCCAGTGATCACCAGAGCTGGCGGACAGCCATAAATGTGGGGCTAAAGAATGGGGAGTCAAAGAGACTTAGCAGTTGGCAGGAAAAAAGACAGAAGCGCAAGGAGAGCCAACTGTGTCACGTCCCAACAACCAATTTTATCTGCAGCACCTGTGGAAGAGCCTGTCACTGTAGAATTGGTCTTTGTAGCCACTCCAGGCGCTGCTCCACAAACCACTGACCACCTCCAGGCGTTTACCCATTGTCTCTCGAGATAAGGAGGCCAAAGAAGAAGAAGGCTTTCCCCTATTACACAAGAAACCAGCTTCCTATAATTTTACTTTCGGTAATTTCTTCCTCACATTTTAATGTTATTCACCTTGGATTTTCATCCCGGATGAGCGTCCAATTAATATGTTGCAATCAAAGAGGGAGTTACAGTTAATTCAATCCCACTTTTTCTTGTTCTTACCTTCTTCTTCGGCAGTCCCTCGGGAACGAGGATGACTTCCTTCTACTCCAGTGTTATTGGCCCTTAGGTAACTGAATCGTCCAATCCTGATGCTCGAAGTCACAAAGTTAATTTTGAAAAGGTGGAAGATGCCTGTGTGTAGGTTCTTTTAATGTGAAGTGGTCGCTGCATACCGGCCACAACACGGTTTGAGTGAAGCAAGGTTTTTCTCCAATGGCAGGGATGGCTGAGATGATTGGAGACCAGGCTCTGCTACATGGACGGGTCTAATACACACACGTGGCCAGCATGTTCATCTGGCGAGTCTGGATGCAGGTCGTGTGGATCTGCATCAGGATGTTCTTAAAGGGTCAGCTGAAAGCCTGATCCAAAGGCTCCTGTAACAAGGGTTGCCCCCGGGCCCCTCATGGAGCTGGCAGGAACATGCTGAAGCAGAAAAAACAGTAAACCAGTGGCCAGTCACAGGCTCATCAGGAGAATGAAGTTTCTCAAACGCAGCAGTGGTGGGGGAAGGACAATAAACTGAACAGTTATTTTAAATAGCACAATAGAGCAGCAATTCAGTGACAAAGTTGGGTCTTGTGTTATAACCAGTGTCATCCAGAGAAAAAGCTGCTTCTTTATGTTGAGGTACGTTCAGAAATTTGAAGCTAAGTTTCAAAGGGGATCGAGATATATATATTCCAGATCTTTTCCACAGCTGATAGATTGGAAACACAGAAAAAGGCAGCAGATTTTATGCGAGAGCAGAGTCTGACATTTTTCCAATGTAGTGCAGCACAAAAGCATGATCTTGATGTCCAGTGAAAACAGGATTGGGGTTTGAAGCCAGGTTTGAGAGAAAAAGCACATCCAGGTCTTGTCCAGATCATTACCAAAGCTCACAATAAACATACCAAGATGGCTCCCGGGCTGTTCATTCCCTGGCGAGCTCCTCACTGTCCACCTCTATCCGTGGCCATCTGCTGCCATCCATTACACTTTCTCCCCACTAATTCCTCTCTTCTGCTGTTTACATTCTCCTGATTCTAACAGTGAGTGCTTTCTTAGCCCAGACTTCAAAGTAACTGTTAGATTAAACAGGGTCTGTCTGCTGGTACAAACACCACCCCACATTCAGCCCCACTCCTCCACAGGTCACAGCATATTAAGAAAGTGTTTCCATCTGCTAAAGATAGGGCGGCACAGTGGTGCAGTGGTTAGCACCGCAGCCTCACAGCTCCAGGGACCCGGGTTCGATTCCAGGTACTGCCTGTGTGGAATTTGCAAGTTCTCCCTGTGTCTGTGTGGGTTTTCTCCGGGTGCTCCGGTTTCCTCCCACAAGCCAAAAGACTTGCAGGTTGATAGGTAAATTGGCCATTATAAATTGTCACTTATGTAGGTAGGTGGTAGGGAAATATAGGGACAGGTGGGGATGTTTGGTAGCAATATGGGATTAGTGTTGGATTAGTATAAATGGGTGGTTGATGTTCGGCACAGACTCGGTGGGCCGAAGGGCCTGTTTCAGTGCTGCATCTCGAATCTAATCGAAGAAGAGCCAAATTAGACACTATAATTGTCCCCCCGAATAAAGGACGCCAAACCAGATGCCTTTAAACAACAAGAAAATTATCTATTTAATAATAAGATAACTCTATATTTGAAAATATTTTTTAAACTATTTATTCTTCTCAGCTCTCATGCACACACACACAGACATTCAAAAACCGGGTAACTGCTGAAACAAAAGTTCTTTTGGTTTACAGCTGTTTCTTAGTAGTAAAAAGGAAAAACTAAAGTGACTGAGTTTATCACGTGCTGGCAGGATGCTTTTGGTAGGTGAGGTGTCCCAGAGTCGAAGATGCCACTTGACATCTCTCCAGGCGAGGCTGTTGAACAGTTTCTGATGGGTAGGCGTTCAAGGCAATTTGTCTGCAGCAGGCGTTACACAGGTCTTTCAGCAAAGGGTGTAGCAACAGGTCTGCTTGGGTTTGAAGCAGAGTTTGGCAGTAGGTGCTTTCTTGAGATTTCAGTATCTCCCAAACCACAGGAATAACAGCAACCACCACTGGATGACTTCAGAGCCAATAGAAATCTGCTACCTTTCAAATGCAGGATTTCCTTTCAAGAGATGCAAGTCTTCCTTTACAGGAAGATGCCTTTTTCTCTGGGCTCCAGGCAGGTCACAGCCAGATTTTCAACTGCCTGCACCTTGTCCAACTCACTCTCTCTGGACTAATGCTTTGTCTTTTCATACTACTGTAAGTTCTCCCTTTGCCTTTGCTGCGTGGCATCTTTGTCAATTTATCTCTCCTGCCCTTTCACAAACTTTCCCTTTTGTCCTTCTTCCCCTCCCCCCTTTTCATTTGCTCAAGGTGTATCACATTTAGAACAAAGAACAAAGATAATTACAGCACAGGAACAGGCCCTTCGGCCCTCCAAGCCTGCGCCGATCCAGATCCTCTCTCTAAACATGTCGCCTATTTTCTAAGGTTCTGTATCTCTTTTCTTCCTGCCCATTCATGTATCTGTCTAGATACATCTTAAAAGACTCCATCGTGCCCGCATCTACCACCTCCGCTGGCAATGCGTTCCAGGTGCCCACCACCCTCTGCCTAAAGAACTTTCAACGCATATCCCCCCTAAACTTTTCCCCTTTCACTTTGAACTCGTGTCCTCTAGTAATTGAAACCCCCACTCTGGGAAAAAGCCTCTTGCTATCCACCCTGTCTATACCTCTCATGATTTTGTACACCTTTTGCCAGTTCTGATGAAAGGTTACAAACCAGAAACGTTAACTCTGTTTCTCTCTCCACAGGTGCTGCCAGACCTACTGAGCACTTTCATTTTTTATTTCAGATTCCCAGCATCCACAGTATTTTGGTTTTATTATTGAGAATGCACTGTCGCCCTGTTCAGTCACAGTCTGTACATCAAAATGAGTGAACTCTCACTGTATTGGGTTATGGTGCGTACAACATGGAGAGTGCACTCACCCTGTTGGGTTATGGTCTGTACAACATGGAGAGTGCATTCTCACCCTGTTAGTTTCTGGTCTGTACAAGATGAAGAATGTACTCTCGTCCTGTTTGGCTACAGCCTGTGAAACATGGAGAGCACACTTTCGTTCTGTTTGCTTACAACATGGAGAGTGCAATCTCACCCTGTGTGTTATGGTCTGTACAATATGAAAAACGTATTCTCGCCTTGTTAGGTTATGGTCTGCAACATGGAGAGTGAACTCTCCTCCTCTTTTTGAGCAGTGACCGAGCAAAGTGAAGAATGGAAAAGTCTGGTTGGGTGGATCATGCACCAGTAACAGAAATCACCAGATTCTCCCTTCCACTTACATTCAAAAATGAAATTGAAGCTGAATTCCAATCCAAGGAAAGAAAAGGTACGTCTGCAGTCACACCATATGTCAACATGAAATAAAATTACAATGAAGTAACTCCTAGACCCTCTTGTTACATGTGTAACCCACTTAACATCAGCACATTTAATATTGTTAATTTATTTCTGATCTGATGTCCATGTCAACTCGATGAGGAGTTTCTATTGTAAACATTAAAGAGAATTGATGGTTAGCGTTATCTGTGGTAAAAAATCAAGAAGTGATATAACACTAATTAAGAAATCAGATTATGAAATCAAGACAATTACATGGCACTTAACTATTGCCATCAGACACAAAAACCACCATTCAACATTCAATGTACCATTTCACTGTCTTACCAGGAATACTGACGACTGCATGAATAGAGTAGTAAATAAGCTCGAACTGGTAAATTGCAGGATATTCCATTTCTTGTGTGAAACACCAATGTAGAGGATTCTTCCGAGGAGGCCTGATTAATACCAGAGAGGAACCTACATGGGGACAGTCATCCAGGGAATGTGAGCTGGGATATTAGTTACAGTCCACTGAACAAACTGATATAATGAATTGTTTTTAGTAATACAATATCGTCATTAGACGAAATGGAAAACCACAACATTTTATTCCCGTTTAAATTTCTTCAAAACGTGATTTGCAAATGATTTTATGATCTCAGGTTTTGATGTGGATGAACAGTCTCATTTACAGTAGCCCTAGTGTGAGTGGTAAGGGCTAAATTGGATTCATTCACATTCTATACAAGCAGAGTTCGAAGACAGAGCAGGTTAAGTGTAGGATAGCCTGCCAGTGAAATGTTCATTATTAGGTCATTGCCCAGAATTTTGGCAGAGATGTTGGGAGTTTGATTAGAGAAAGGCTTCCGAGTGATAACAGCCTAAAAAGTTAAGCAAGCGAGGCTTTTGAAGACCTGCCTTGGATGTTCTGTTTCCTCGTCTCCGAGCAGCCCAGATTAGATTTCCCTGAATCCACTTATTATCTGCAGTGTTACCATGCTGCAGAGAGATTTCACATGCTCTAATCACGCGGATAATGCGGGGTGGATCTGCTTGTTGATTGGTTTTCTTCCCTTGAAATATAAATAGGGGACGGAGTTTGTTGTGCAATACAGATGAACAGTTGCTGCCTTTTACTATCTGTGATGTCCCTGCTGCACTCTTAGCTAGTGTAACTGCTTTTCCCTTTGGGCCATCAAAGAGTCCTGTGAAGTGCAGCCAACACTGAATATTTTGCGCACACTCTAATGACGGAGTAACTGCCTGTTGCTGAGACAGGAAGAAATCCATGTGTATTGCTATTAACTCTAATCGTGAGTGTAAACTCAGTGGTACAGTGCCTACTTTGCCTGTATTAGACCTTGGTTTAAAGCCCCGGTACCATTCGGATCATTGAATCTGAAAGCAGAGAATGTGTTTATTTAGCCCAGGGTGTCTATGCTGGGACTTCAAAATATTAATGTATTTAATCCCACTTACCTGGTGAGCCCTCTTTGTCCTGTAAATGTTTAATTTTAAAATATATATCCAATTCCCTGTTGAAAGTTGCTCGTGAATGGGCTATCCCAGTCCTTTAAGAGTGTATTCCTGGTTGTAACTATGAAAAATGGGGAGATGTTTAAGTTTGATAAAACTTAGGCCTCAGCTAAAACGACTTTGGGCACCTCACTTTAGGATGGATGTGAAAGTCTGAGGAGATTTACCAGAATTATGCAAGACATGAGCTCCTTCTGTTCTGTCGACGGACTCGGATTGCAGGGAAGCATAAGTGGAGGTTTAGTAGAGGTGTTAATTTGATCAGAGTTTTTAATAGAATCAACGTGGTCTTGGTTTGACTACGCTCAGAAAACCCTGCATTGTTCTCATCTTCCTAGTACAACACTTTTACAAAAGCACTGGAGGAAGTGTGAAAACATTGTAAGAATGAGATCAGAACTAAGATGGTAAAATTTACATGAAAGATTGGTCGGGTTGGGACTCTTTTCTCCACAAAATCTAAGCTGAAGAGGTGAGCAGATAATGTGTTTTAAAGTTGATCAGGTAGACATAGGGAAGATGTTTTCACTTGTGGAGCTAATTCAGCAAAAGAATCATAAAACCATGGAATTATGGAATGATTAGAGCACAGAAAGAGGCTGTACGGCCGATCGTGTTCATGCTGGCTCTCTGCAAGAGTAACACAGCTACTCCCACTTCCCCATCTTTTTTTTCTATTTCAGATAAATATCTAAATCCCTTTTGAAAGTCACCAATGAATCTCCCTTCACCACACTCTCAGACAGTTTATTCCAAATCCTAACCACCCGCTGCATATAAAAAGGTTATCTCCTCAGGTCACCTTTGGTTCTTTTACATTCATCTTAAATCAGTGTCCTCTGGTTCTCGACTTTTCAATCAATGGGAGCCATTTCTCGAATGGGGAGGTGGTAGCTTATAGGCAGGCGATGGTGTACTGATAATATTAGTGGATTAGTAATCCAGAGACCCAGGCTACTGATCTGGGACCCTGGGTTTGAATCCATCCATGGCAGATGCAGATATCTGAATTAAATTAATCGTTAATTAAGAAGCTCGTCTCATGTTGACTATGAAACCATAATCGATAGCAGTTAAAACACATGTGGTTCACCAATGTCCTTTACGGAAGATATCTGCTGTCCTTACCTGGCCTGGCCGACATGTATCATCAGTGATGTGGTTGACTCTTGAAATATCCTCTAAAGTGGCCTAGAAAGCCACTCAGCTGTATCAGGCCAACATACAGCCTCAGAAATGGAATGAAACTGGACGTACCACCTGGCATCGACCTAGGCATTGGAAATGGCAATGGGGAAGCCAGCCCTGCTGAACCTGCAAACTCCTTCCGACTAACATCTGGGAGCCTGTGCCGAAATTCGGAGAGCTTTCCCACAGACTAGTCAAAGAACAGCCTAACATGGTTGTATTTTCGGAATTATACTTTGCAGTTAATGTCCAGACACTGCCATCACCATCCCTGGGTGTGTCCTATCCCGCCAGCAGGAAAGACCACCAGCGGTGGTCGCACAGTGGTGTACTGTTGGTTGGGAATGGCCCTGGGAGTCTTCAACATTGACTCCAGATCCCATCATGTCATGCAGATAAACATGGGCAAGGAAATCTCCTGCTGACTCGCACCTACCACGCCCCCACTCCTGGCCTTGGCTGATGAATCAGTGCTTCTCCATGTTGAACAGCAATTGAAAGAAGCACCAAGGGCACAGAATGTACTCTTGGTGGGTGACATAAATGTCCATCACCAAAAGTGGCTGGTAGCACCAATACTGAATGTGATGGTGGAGTCCTGGAGAACAGAGCTGTTCAACAGCGTCGGCCGTTAGTGGTGAGGGAACCAACAAGAGGGAAAAACCTACTTGACCTCGTCCTCACCAATCTGCCTGTTACAGATGCATCTGTTTGTGACAGTATTGGTAGGAGTGACCACCACACAGTCCTTGTGGAGATGAAGTCCTGTCTTCAAATTGCGGATACCACAACTGTGTTGTGTGGCACTACCACCATGCTGAATCGGATAGATTTCAAACAGATCTAGCGACTGAAAATTGGTCATCCTTGAGACGCTGTGGGACATTAGCAGCAGCAGCAGAATAGTACTCAACCACAATCTGTAACTTCATGGCCCTGTATATCCCCCACTCTACCATTACCATCAAGCCGGTGGAACTACCCCGGTTCAATGAAGAGTGCAGGAGGGCATGCTAGAAGCAGCACCAGGCATACCTCAAAATGAGCTGTCAACCTGGTGAAACGACAACACAGGACTACTTGCGTGCCAAAGAGTGGAAGCAGCATGTGATACACAGAGCTGAGTGATCTCATACCAATGGATCAGATCAAACCCTACAGACTTGTCACATCCAGTTGTGAATAGTCATGGAGAATTAAACAAGTAACAAAATGTAAATCAACAAATATCCCCATTCTCAATGATGGGAGAGCCTAGCACATCAGTGCAAAAGACAAGGCTGAAGCATTTGCATTTATCTTCAGCCAGAAGTACCAAGTGGATGATCCATCGCAGCCTCCTCCTGAGATCCCCTGGATCAGTCTTCAGGCAATCTGATTCACTCTGCGTGATATCAAGAAAGGGCTGAAGGCATTGGATACTGCAAAGGCGATGGGCTCTGACAACATTCCGGCAATAGTACTGAAGATCAGTGCTCCAGAACTAGCTGCACCCCTAGTTAACCTGTTCCACGACAGCTACACCACTGGCATCTACCCGGCAATGTGGAAAATTGCCCTGGTATGTCCTGTACACGAAAAACAGGACAAAACCAACACGGCCAATTACTGCCCCATCAGTCTACTCCTGATCATTGTTATAAATAGGTATTGTTTTTGAATCTGTTTATTTTTTTCTCTGAACAAATTTCCTTGTTTTTCCAACCACCTGTCCATAAATAGGTTAGTGATTGAATTTATTTCCCTCCCTTAAACCCTGACAATAAATGACCACGACAACAACGCGGTTGTCAGAGTTAAATCAAAGAAGGAGGATTTATTTACACAGTCTTAAACTGGGAAAGTGATTAACTTCACCACGAATGCTTAAAAACATTCAGGGAAAAGTTAAAGGCATAAAAAAGGCAAGGGCATTTCTTAAATAGAACTGCAAACTGCATGAATTTCAGTTAAAACTCGTGTTCAATTAAATTATCAAAAAGGGTCCAAAGACTCTTTTCGACAACTGGGAATGTCAAATTGAGGAGAAGCTGTTGAAAATATCGATTCTCTTACAAATGTCTTCTTCTTTACACTCTCAGATATAAATGGAGGTAGCTAATTTTGGCTAAAGCCACCTTTTAGTTGGACACGAAGCTCGCAGAGAGCAAGTTTTTTTGCTGTTTTTGTAAACTGTGCCTTTAATTTTCTTCGCTGTGTGCAGTCTGTGTCTTCTTTCATTTTTCTGGCTTTTGCAGACTGTCTCAGAGGGAGAAGTGTAGGTTCAGGTACCTGGACTAATCTGACCAAAGGCAGCTGCAGACTGAAACAGGCTGTAACCGCACACTGTTAGAGTTTCAAATCCAGGCAATTGGATAGGCTATTCTTGTCCCTAAAAATTAAACCCTTGACAAGTTGCTGTCCCATGATATCTTTCCTCCATTTTAACAATTGGAACTGCTAAAACTGAACTTAACATACAAAATGGGGGTTGACATTAATACTCAAATGCACAAAACACAATTTACAAGGGGTTTTCCATCTATTCATGACACCTTTACCACTCGCAGAAAAGAAATGAATTCCACTTCATGTTTTTTCTTTCCTTGTTTCTCATTAAAAAGAAATAAAGAAGTAAAGATGTTTTCGTTCATTCTCTCATTCACACTTAAAACTTTGCTGAAGTCTGAGGGAACTAATATGAGCTCATTCACTGAGATGGTTTTCAAGTTTGTAAACGCCTCCTGGCACGTCCCTGTCCATTTCACCTTGGCTTTTTGTGTCAGTGCCTTTTTTAGTGGGGATGCTAGGGTGCCAAGTTTGAGAACAACTTCTGGTAATTTGTATACCGCCGTATGGATTCCCCAAGCTGCAGAACATTGGTATCGAATACAGTGGAATGATTTCTGGAAGGCAGGTTGTTATCAGACCGTCCTGGTTTCAGCATTTCTTACCAACTTGTGTCAGGTACAGGTCCAGTGACAGAATTGGCAGGAACATAGTAAATAGAAATCTCTCTTGGTTCCCAATCTAATCTGAACTATCTTCTCAGAGCTTTTTTTTTTTTTTTTTAAGAGATACAGCACTGAAACAGGCCCTTCGGCCCACCGAGTCTGTGCCGACCATCAACCACCCATTTTATACTAATCCTACACTAATCCCATATTCCTACCAAACATCCCCATCTGTCACTATATTTCCCTACCACCTACCTATACTAGTGACAATTTATAACGGCCAATTTACCTACCAACCTGCAAGTCTTTTGGCTTGTGGGAGGAAACCGGAGCACCCGGAGAAAACCCACGCAGACACAGGGAGAACTTGCAAACTCCACACAGGCAGTACCCAGAATCGAACCCGGGTCCCTGGAGCTGTGAGGCTGCAGTGCTAACCACTGCGCCACTGTGCCGCCCAGGGGTCCCGCCTAACTAACTGGAAGCATGTCTCCCATATCCAAGCCATGAACCACGACGGTGATACACCCTGGCTGATCTTTACAGATCTCTTTGAATTTCTTTAGCTGGGTGGACATGTCCTCCTGCTGCTTGTGTGTGAGGTGTGTCAGCTGGGTGGTTAAGTCTTTTAAGATTTCTGTGTTTGCCAGTTTGGTAGCTGGGGGTTCAACTGGTGTCTCCTCCTCCTCGACTGACTCTTCCTGGCTCCGTCCTTTACTTCCACCCTTTTCCAATCATTCACCAGTTGACTGGGCTTGCTTTTGGTTAGTGGTTCCACACAGTCCATCAACACTTGGTCAAATGGTTCACCGAATCCCGAAACGTGTTTGAGAGTGGGGCAGTTTAATTGTGGACTGGGATTTACCTGTAACCTGGAAAGCTTGTCAGGCTTTGCGATATTCGGCCACATCGGACTGGAGGTGAGGCAAGAAAAAGTGTTTACTTACTCGGATTAAATATTTCCGATCACTGACATGTCCATCCATCGGGATGGCATGGGCTATCCTTAAAATCACTGGCTGTTTTTTTGGCAGCACGACAGTCTGGTGGAACACTGTCGACTCCTCCTCCTGGGAGGTCTCCACTTTCATATTACAACCCCCTCTCGGAAGTGGTAACACTCAGGGGTCGGAGTGGCCTCTGCCTCAGAACAAGCCGTCTGTGCTATGTGCTTTATTCAGGATCTGCTTGCTGGGGGTTACTTAGGTCGGCTTGGCTGAGAACCTCCTCCCCTTCACATTGGTCCTTAAAGAATGTTTCAGCTAACCAGACCTCCGGCTCATCCAGCGGGAGCACTGGTTCACTTTCAACTAATCGGGCCTGTCTGGCTTGGGACGGAGACACTACACAATCGTGTAGTACTTGCTCCTGTAGTAGTTCAGTTTCCCTGGTTTCACAGGGCTGATCTGAGACTATAGGGGTTACTATTATCTTCCTACCAGCCAAATATTTTCCCAGTAGGAAGTCTATCCCTGCTACTCTGGGGCAATTCCTGTGGTTGAGGGGCCTGAGACGAGGTCACACTGTATGTGGACTCAATGGAGGGGAACAGACAGGTAACCTCCTCCCACTCCACTGATCACTTAGGCTGTTCTCTAACATTAGGTACTCAGTCGCCCCTGTATCCCTGAGCATTATAATGGACTTGCTGATCTCCTGGGAACGGTGGAGGGACACAATTCCTTCAAGCATAAAACTCCAGTAACTCACGGGGATTTTGTCTGCACTTTAAAGACCTCAGGTCATTTCACCTTACTTTCACGTGTATCTCCCTAGCCATAGCTTTGACTGGTCTGCACGCAGGTTTGTCAATGTTTCAGCAGTTACATTGTCTTGCAGCAAAAGCATCCTTCAATCAAAATGTGCCATTTTCTAATGTTAGACTACGAGGGTTTTGCTGTGGTCATTTATTTGTCTTCATTATCTTTTCAGCTACCAGATTTTCCCCTTTTGGTTTCCAACAGATTATTTTAAATTTCTGTTTCAGATCGTTCCTTACAATTGGTCTTTAGTGGATTTATTGCTGACTTGAGCTCCCAATTTCTATGTTACAAACAGGTAGTTAATCCTTTTTTTCTCTTAACGTATTTCCCTTTTTTCCAATCATCTGTCCATAAATAGATCAGTGATTGAATTTATTTCCCTCCCTTAAACCTCGATAATAAATGACCTGGGACATTCTGCCTCTGAGTGTATTGGAAGCAGAGACAATGATTTCAAAAGGAAGCTGGATAGACACTTGAAGTACATAAACCTGCTGGGCTACGGGGATCGAGCAGGTGAATGGGACTGATTGGATGAATCTACAGAGAGCCAGCATGGACTCGATGGGACAAATGGCCTCCTTCTGCACTGTAAATTATTCGATGATCCTATATCTCTGTGTTACAAATGTGCCCAGGAATTCAGGAAATTCTTTGGGTCTCAACCATCAAATCTACAAAGTTATTGTCACTGCTGCTGTGCAGGATTAAAGGAAGGGATTGAACCAGAATGGCTTTAAATGATTACTGACAAATCAGGGTAAAAGACAGCACTGCCTCCTCTCAAAAATACTGCTCAAAGCTTTCAGTTTTAAGGAGGGTGTGAAAGGAGGTGACAGAGTGTTCGAGATTTAGGCAGAGAATTCCGGAACATGAGGCTCACATAAATATTGCATCATTTTCTCACAGTCCTGTTCTGACACCGCAATCTTTTACAGAATTATACATCATCATAAATAAAGTTATCAGAAAGTATCATTACAATGGTCCAACATGTTCTCAACTGTTTTCTCTTAATCCAGCTGTACAATCTTCACAAATTAAATGCAACTTCACACTGTCAGATTGCATGTTTCAGTTCTATATGAGCATTTCGCACTCAATAAATTGATATATTTCTAATGGGTTGGCTGGATATACATGATCTTCTAAATATTTCAGCATTTTATTTTGTAATGAATACATGGAGAAGCAGCAGGGAGTGATTTACTGGATAACATAGATTGGGACAGAGATTGGGTCCTGTATATTGAAGGGTGTATGGCATTTAGGAAGGACTGGAAGCTAGGAAAAGGTGCAGGGGTAGCTCTGTTAATTAATGATGGTATTCGCGCAATAGAGAAACGGGAGACCAGGATGGACAAGCTGTTTGTGTAGAGGTGAGAAATCATATACACAAGAAGTCACTTCTGGGAGTGCTGTATAGGCCACCTAGCATTAACCAGATTGTAGGAAGGGGTATAGAGGAAGAAATAATGGCAGCTTGTCAGAAAGGTAGAGCAATACTTATGAGGGACATTAATCTACATCTAAACTGGAAAAATCAGATGGGCAGAGATAGCCTAGATGAGGAGTAATAGAATGTTTTCGGGATAATTTCTTGGAACAATGCGTCCTGGAGTCAGAGAGCAGGCTTTACGAAACCTGGTATTGTGCCACGAGATCAGATTAATTAATGATCTCACAGTTAAGGCGCCCCTCGGTAGCAGCGATCATAATATGACGGCATGTTACATTCAGTTTGAGAGAGTGAAGTTTGAGGGTCCAAGAGTCGTACTTTAAACTTAAATAAGGGCAATAATGAGGGCATGAAAGCAGAACTAGCTAAAGTGAACTGGCAAATCAGGTTAATTTATAGGTCAATGCAGTGGCAGACATTTAAGGGGATATTTTAAAATACACAGAATGGAAACATTTCAACGAGAAAGAAAAATTCCAATATGGAACGCACCATCAATGGTTAACTAAAACAGTTAAAGATCGTATCAAACTTAAAGAAAAAGCCTATAGTTCCACAAAGGTGGGAGGCAGGTCAGAAGATTGGACAGAATATAAATAAAACAGCAAAGAATGTTGAAAAGATGGATAAGGAATGTAAAATTATAGTACGAGAGAAAGCTAGCTAGAAATATAAAGACAGACAGTAAGAGTTTCTCTCGATATTTAAAAAAGAAGAGTTAACAAAGTGAGTGTTGGTCCTGTGGAAAGTGATTCTGGGGAATTAATAATGGATAATAAGGAGACGGCAGATGAATTGAAGAGATATTTTGCATTAGTTTTCACTATTGAGGATAGAAGTAATATCTCAGTATTAGCTGGAAGTCAAGAAATCGAAGGGAAGGAGGAACTCAAGAAAATTATGATCACCAGGGAAGTGCTACTGAACAAATTGCTGGAGCTGCGGGATGACAAGTCCCCGGGTCCTGATGGACTTTATCCTAGGGTGTTAAAATAAGTGGCTAGTGAGATAGTTGATGTGTTAGTTTTCATTTTCAAAAATTCCCTAGATTCGGGGAAGGTACTGTTAGATTGGAAAAAAACAAATGTAACTCCTTCATTCAAAAAGGGTGGGAGACAGAAAGCAGGAAACTACAGGCCGGTTCGCTTAACATCTGTCTTCGGAAAAATGTTTGAAACTACTATTAAAAAGGTATAGCAGGGCATTTAGAAAAAATCAAGGTAATCAGGCAGAGACAACATGGTTTTGTGAAAGGGAAATCATGTTTAACCAATACATTGGAGTTCTGTGAGGGAGTTACATGTGCTGTGGATAAAGGAGAACGGTGGATCTATTGTACTTAGATTTCCAGAAGGCATTTGAAAAGGTGTCACATCAAAGGTTATTACTAAAAATAAAAGCTCATGGTGTAGGGGGTAACATGTTGGCATGGATAGCAGCTAACAGGAAACAGACAGAAATCATAAATGGGTCATTTTCTGGCTGGCAAGATGTAACGAGTGGTGTGCCACATGGATCTGTGCTGGAGTCTCAACTCTTTACAATTTATATAACTGACTTAGAAGAAGGGACCGAAGGTATGGTTGCTAAATCTTCTGATGACACAGAGATAGGTAGGAAAGTAACTTGTGAAGATGACGCAAGGGGGCTACAAAGGGATATAGATAGGTTAAGTGAGTGGGAAAATACCTGGTAAATGGAGTACAATGTAGGAAATTGTGAAATTATCCACTTTGGCAGGAAGAATTTTTTAAAAAAGCATATTGTCTAATGGTGAGAGATTGCAGAACTCTGAGATGCAGAGGGATCTGGGTGTCCAAGTGGACAATGGCAAAAGGATAGTATGCAGGTGCATCACGTAATTAGGAAAGCTATTGGACGTTAGTGCATATCACGAGTGGAATTGAATGTAAAGTTAGGGCGGTTATGGTTCAGCTATACAGGGCATTGGTGAGACTCCATCTGGAGTACTGTGTTCAGTACTGGTCTCCTTATTTATGGAAGGATGTAAATGCATCAGAGACAGTACAGAGAAGGTTTACCAGACTTAAACCTGGAATGGGGGGTGGGGGGCTGTCTTACAAGGAAAGATTGGACAGGCTCGGCTTGTATCCACTGGAACTTAGAAGAGTAAGAATCGAGAACTAGGGGTCGCAGTTTAAATAGACAGAGATGAGGAGCATTTTTTCTCTCAGAGGGTCGTGAGTCTTTGGAATTCTCTTCCTCAAAAGGTGACAGAAGCAGATCCTTTGAATATTTTTAAGGCAGAGTTTGATAGATTCTTGAGAAGCAGGGGGGGTGGAAGGTTATCGGGGGTAGGTGGAAATGCAGTGTAATCAGTTCAGTTATGAACATATTGAATGGTGGAGCAGTCTAGAAGGGCCGAGTGGCCGACTCCTTCTCCTACTTTGTCTGGTCGTATGATCGTATGTAACAGTGTAGGTGGCAGTGATTGGGGAATATTTTCTTACAGCCAAAACACACATTGACATTGATATAAAGTTGAGGAAAAAGGGCACAGGCATAGCTCTGGAGGGATACAAGATGGCCAGGAAGGATCTGAAGAAAGGGATTAGGAGAGCTAAGAGAGGGCATGAAAAATGCTTGGCGGGTAGGATAAAAGAAAACCCCAAGGCCTTTTACGCATATGTCAGAAATATGAGGATGACTAGGGGGACCGTAGGTCCGGTCAAGGACAATAGCGGGAGACTGTGTGTTGAGCCGGAAGAGATAAGTGAGGTTTTGAATGAGTACTTCTCTTCGGTATTTACGAATGAGAAGGGGTGTATTACTGAAGAGGACGGTGGGAAGCAGACTGGTAAGCTCGAGGAAGTGCTCGTTAGGAGGGAAGATGTGTTGGGGTTTTTGAATAACTTGAAGATAGACAAGTCCTGACGGGGTATATCCAAGGATGTTATGGGAAGCAAGGGATGAAATTGCAGAGCCGCTGGCAATGATCTTTTCATCTTCTCTGCTGACGGGGGTGGTACCAGGTGATTGGAGGGTGGCAAATGTTGTGCCCCTGTTCAAGAAAGGGAATAGGAACAACCCTGGGAATTACAGGCCAGTTAGTCTTACTTCGGTGGTAGGCAAGTTGATGGAAAAGGTGCTGAGGGATAGGATTTCTGAGCATCTGGAAAGACACTGCTTGATTCGGGACAGTCAGCACGGTTTTGTGAGGGGTAGGTCTTGCCTCACAAGCCTGATTGAATTCTTTGAGCAGGTGACCAAGCAAGTGGATGAGGGTAAACCAGTGGATGTGGTGTACATGGATTTTAGTAAGGCATTTGATAAGGTCCCCCATGGTAGACTTATGGAGAAAGTCAGGAGGCATGGGATAGTGGGGAATGTGGCCAGTTGGATTAAGAATTGGCTAACTGATAGAAGGCAGAGAGTGGTCTTAGATGGTAAATACTCAGCCTGGAGCCCAGTTACCAGTGGCGTGCCGCAGGGATCAGTTCTGGGTCCTCTCCTGTTTGTGATTTTTATTAACGACTTGGATGAGGAAGTCGAAGGGTGGGTCAGTAAATTTGCAGATGATACAAAGGTTGGTGGAGTTGTGGATACCGAGGAGGGCTATTGTCGTCTGCAAAGGGACTTGGATAGGTTGCAGTGTTGGGCTGAAAAGTGGCAGATGGAGTTTAACCCTGAAAAGTGTGAGGTCGTCCATTTTGGAAGGACAAACATGAATGCAAAATACTGGGTTAACGGTAGGGTTCTTGGGCATGTGGAGGAGCAGAGAGACCTTGGGGTCTATGTGCATAGATCATTGAAAGTTGCAACTCAAGTGGATAGGGCTGTGAAGAAGGCATATGGGGTGTTAGCGTTCATTAGCAGAGGGATTGAATTTAAGAGCCGTGAGGTGATGATGCAGCTGTACAGGACCTTGGTAAGGCCTCATTTGGAGTACTGTGTGCAGTTCTGGTCGCCTCATTTTAGGAAGGATGTGGAAGCCTTGGAGAGGGTGCAGAGGAGATTTACCAGGATGTTGCCTGGAATGGAGAATAAGTCTTACGAGGAAAGGCTGAACATTCTAGGCCTCTTCTCATTAGAAAGGAGAAGGATGAGGGGTGACATGATAGAGGTTTATAAGATGATCAGGGGAATAGATAGGGTAGACAGTCAGAAACTTTTTCCCCGGGTGGTGCAAAGCGTTACAAGGGGTCATAAATTTAAGGTGAAGGGTGGGAGATATAAGGGGGATGTCAGGGGAAGGTTCTTTACCCAGAGAGTGGTCGAGGCATGGAATGCCTTGCCCGGGGAAGTTGTTGAGTCAGAAACTTTAGGGACTTTCAAAAGGCTTTTGGATAGGTATATGGATAAAGGAGAATGATGGGGTATAGATTAAATTGTCCTTGACAGAGGACAAAGGATCGGCACAACATTGTGGGCCGAAGGGCCTGTTCTGTGCTGTATGTTCTATGTTCTATGTTCTATGACAATCCGGAACGATGTGACAAGGTATCCGAAATGGGAAAAATTAGACTATGTCTTGGACACTGGGTGGGCTCAAGCCACTAACACTGTGGGTAATAGCCAAACACCCCAAACGATTGCTTGAAAGAGACTGCTAATAGCTATCCTCTAGCTATGTAGCTATCACTCAATACCTTAAAACAGGGTGTCAATGAGTTAAAGCTTCAGGTTACTGTGACCAGAAAACAGTGTCCATTATCAGGTTTACTTGACCAAAGTAAAGGGATGGACATTCATTGTGGACACATGAAAGCAGTCTGGTCCCTCACACTGGAGACACATCTGTGTCACCACCAACCTGCTCTCCTACAACTTGTGTGGTCTCCTTTCGAGCCTTTCAGCACCTTGTCTGTTACTAACTATTCTGAATGTCCCACAGCTGAAACTATGTTTTAATTCCTGATCCACATGAATGAGAATCCTTTACATGGATCAGATCAGTTAATCTCACCAATAACATCAGAGTAAATGTTCCAGAGTCTTCCATCAGGGAAAGGTGCCTTGACCCCTCTAAACAATCAGACAGTTTACCTTCATTCTCCTCTGATTCCATTTCTCAAAGTGGATCTAATGATTCACAAACATGGTGACTGCACGCTCATTTCTGGTTCCCTTTGATTTTTCCCATTCCCAACTGGCAATATTTCCCAAATCTCATCGCAATCCTTCACATTGCAGAATGTCCAGGGATGAGGAAATTCAGTGATGTGGAGAGACTATAGAAACTGGGATTGTTCTCCTGACAGGAAAGCAGCTGAAGTAGACGTTTAATAGAGTGTTGAATATTATGGGGTGGAGGTGGTTTGATCGAACTGATAGGGAGAAACTGTTTCCACTGACAACAAGCTCAGTAACCAGAGGAAACAGATTTAAGATCATTGTTAAAAATGAAGTTGGGGGGAGGGGTGCGTGTGGTGGAGGTGATGAGGTTGTATTGCTCAGCAAGTTGTCACAATCTGGAATACACTCTCTGAAAGCGTGGTGGAAGCAGATTTAATAGTAACTTTCAGAAGTATATTTAAAAATAAACAGGGCAGTGGGACTAATTGGATACCTCCATCAAAGAACCAGCACAGGCTCGATGGGTCAAATGGCCTCCCTGTGTGCTGGTTGGTTCTATGTTTGACAGCAGCTCCTACCTGAGGGAAGTGTTTTCCCACCTCTCTCATGTTTCTATCATTGTCTGAACAGCAGTAACCTTGGCCAGGACACTGGAAGTGTAACTGGAGAAAGCCATTCGAACTCGATGGGATTTTCAACAATAATCGAGGCAGTATGCAGAATTTCAATGAAGTTAAACACAGTCTAAAACATGTATTTAACAAGGATAAAATCTGATGTCCTGTAGGGAAGAATGACTGCCGTCCTTACTCAGTCTGGAGGAAATGTCATTCCAGACCCACAGTTTAATCTTGACTGCTCTCTGAAATGACCTCGCAAGGCAATCATACTGTGGATTCTGGAAATCTGAAATCAAAACAGAAAATGCTGGAAATACTCAGCAGGTTTAGCAGCATCTGTGGAGAGAAACAGAGTTAACGTTTCAGTTCTGTGACCTTTCATCAGAATGGATGAAAGGAACAGATCTGATGAAAGGTCACAACCTGAAATATTAACTCTGTTTCTCTCCACAAATGCTGCCAGACCTGCTGAGTATTTTCAGCACTTTCTGTTTTTATTATCACAAGTCACTCAGTTGTATCAAACCGTTACACAATGGGTAATACCAATAAAACAGGACCAATCACCCAGCATTGACCTGGGCACTGAATACAATGATGACACACTCTGCCCGGTGGACCCTGCAAAATTTTCATCACTAAGATCTGGGGACTTGTTCCAAAATTTGGAAAGTTGTCCCATCGCCTAGTCAAGAAACGTGATTTAATAGCTGGTCAGATGGTCAGTTCCTCTCTGTTATAAATATGTTTCTGTGTCTGTGTACGTTATTTCTCATTGTATGTGTCTGTGACTGTGTTGTGTGTAAATGTATTTGAGCGTAATTTCAAAGTAGCTTGTTGTTAAATAAACACATCCAAAATACAGTTTGAATGAAGACAGATGTGTCCCAAATAAATCAATAAATTTTACTAATAACATGGAAATAAATTTGTCAACAGCAGGATCATGAAACACAGTTACATGTAAACAGATCAGAAGAGCAGCTGTCGAGAACAAATTTGCAGGGCTCCGGGAAGTGCGACTATCTGCATTGCTGTTTCAAAGAGCCAGCGCAGACACAGTGGGCCGAATGGCCTGTTTCTGCTCTGGAACCATTCTATGATTCGATAATTTGGTATCCACTATGGATAGACTCAATGATATACAGGTTTATGAAGATATTGTTACAGTGTTCCCTGTTTATCGAGAGCTGAGATGTCTGTATTTTCACAATACAGACCAGGATCAATTTCTCATCAGAAAATGGAATTAGCGAACAGAGTTGTTCTGTTTTTTAAATTAATTTCAGTACTTCAGTCGAATACTTCTTGCAGCTCATGTGAAGAGGGGCAGAGAAGTGACGAGTGCCTCTTTGAATAGACATGCATACAGTAATAGCAAAGCACCTGGGATGGGCAGAAAACTGACAAGCCTTTTGGTTGTCACTCTGTGTGTGTTTGTGTGCACGTGTGTGCGTGTCTGTGTGCGTGTGTGTTTGTGTGTGTGAGTGTGCTAGTGTGTGTGTGTGTGTCTGTTTGTGTGCGTGTGAGTGTGTGTGTGAGTGTGTGTGAGTGTGTGTGTGTGAGTGTGTGTGTTTGTGTGTGTTTGTGTGTGTTTGTGTGTATGTGTGTTTGTGTGAGTGTGTTTGTGTGAGTGTGTGTGTGTGTGTTTGTGTGTGTGAGTGTGTGTGTTTGTGTGTGTGTTAGTGTGTTTGTGTGAGTGTGTGTGTGTTTGTGTGCGTGTGAGTGTCTGTGTGTGTGCGAGTGTGTGTGAGTGTGTGTGTTTGTGTGTGTGTGTGTTTGTGTGTGTGTTTGTGTGTATGTGAGTGTGTTTGTGTGTATGTGAGTGTGTTTGTGTGTGTGTTTGAGTGTGTTTGTGTGAGTGTGTGTGTATGTGTGTGAGTGTGTTTGTGTGTGTGTGTGTGTGTGTTTGTGTGTGTGTTTGTGTGTATGTGAGTGTGTTTGTGTGTGTGTGTGTGTTTGTGCGTGTGTGTGTTTGTGTGTGAGTGTGTGTGTTTGTGTGTGTATGTGTGTGTTAGTGTGTTTGTGTGCTTGTGTGTGTTAGTGTGTTTGTTTGAGTTTGTATGTGTGAGTGTGTGTGTTTGTGTGTGTGTGTGTTTGAGAGTGTGTTTGTGTGCGTGAGTGTGTGTGTGAGTGTGTTAGTGTGTTTGTGTGTGTGTGTGAGAGTGTGTTTGTGTATGTGAGTGTGTTTGTGTGCGTGAGTGTGTGTGTTTGTGTTTGTGTGAGTGTGTTTGTGTGTGTGTGTGTGAGTGTGTTTGTGTGTGACAGTGTGTTTGTGTGTGTGAGTGTGTTTGTGTGCGTGAGTGTGTGTGAGTGTGTGTGTTTGTGTGTGTGAGTGTGTGTGTTTGTGCGTGAGTGTGTGTTTGTGTGTGCTTGTGTGTGTGAGTGTGTGTGAGTATGTGTGTGAGTGTGTGTGTGTATGTGTGTTTGTGTGTGTATGTGTGTTTGTGTGCGTGAGTGTGTGTTTGTGTGTGTGTGTATGTGTGTTTGTGTGTGTGAGTGTGTGTGTTTGTGTGTGTGTTTGTGTGAGTCTGTCTGTGTTCGTTCGTGTGTGTGCATGTGCTTTACCTTCTGGCAGGAGATAAAGTCAAGTCTGCTGAAGTGTCAAGGAAGGAGAAAAGATAACAACCCAGCTCACTTTCCGGCAATTCCATTAAACACCATGTGAAGTCCACTGTGTAGATTCGTCTCGTCTCTTGTCGCTGAGGAGGGCTTGCTAGAGATGCTTCTCAGCACCGCCTGAAGGGAACTTTTTTCAGTGAATCTATGTGGCCTGCCTGCACGTACTCAGAGGTTGGACTGTGTGACAACTTTGGTGCAACATGTCTCAACTGTTTTCTTCAGGGATGAGCAAGTGATCTGCCTGAGTGCTTTTTTTGCCTGTAACAGAGCTCTGATCCAAAAGTACTTTTTAAATTATTTTTCAGTTAACTGGTGTACATATATGTCTGTGTGCGTGAGTGTGAGATGCTAAGGTAAAAATGGTCTTTAAAATTTAATGTTGGCACTTTTAAAATTTTAATCTGTGTGTTTGTTTTATGTCATTACTAGTTTAGACTTATTTTCTAATAACCTGATAATTTTGTTGTTCAATAAAGAAACCTGGTTAATGTGTTCTATTCTGGGAAAAATAGTTACATGATGGTCTATATGTGTAAGTGGGAATACTTGAAATAATACATTGTGACCTGTGCAGAAGTGGGACTGAACTCACAGTGCTCTCCTCCCTTCTCGGTCATAACATCCAGTCCTGACCCTGTTACATTCAGCAGCTGCTCACCCAGATCCCAACCTCATCAACACTGAACATTGTTACCGAAAACCTTTAGATACTGTTTACATAATGAGAGAAAAGTTCAAAGTTCATTGCAGCTGGATGCAAAGTTTATTTATTTAACCATCACTCAGAAATCACGTTAGACATTCCTACAATCGGTAGCGTAAATTGTCGCTGGAAGCAACGTTTTCACTTGGTTGAATAATTTTAGTGTGAGGAATGTTGCAGCATCATAAACCAGTGGAATGTGCTGACTGAGCTGTGTCTTCATCACTTCTGGACAGTCAGACAGTTCACCCTTCATTCTGCTCTGATTCACTTTCCCAAAGAGGATCGATAGATTCTCAAATCTGGGATGGAATTTTCTTATTTTGATTTTTAATCTCCTGACCATGTGCTCCAAACATCGGGTCAACCTTGTGTCGTGTCCCAGTCTCAGTTTAATGATGAAGGGTTACTGACTTGAAACGTTAACTCTGATTCTCTCTCCACAGATGTTACCGGACATGCTGAGTATTTCCAGCATTTCTTGCTTTTGGTACCCACTCTTATCATCACTTTGTACGTTCCACTGAACCGTGTATTTAATGGTTCACCCTGTAAAGGTAAAAATATCAATACTTCATCTACTGGTTGAAAATTTTGGGTCTTTGCGTTCTTGTCTGACCATTTTTTGCATATGTTTTGTCATTCAACCTATTTGAAAGGACTAAAACCTGTAGACCCATTCGGTGAATCTCTAGCTGCAAATAAATACAGTCGAGCCCTTTATCCCAATCATGCAGATCTTTGTGACAGTATGGTCTGATCATTGTTTTGAGAGTTTGATTGTACCTCTCTAAAGCCCCCTGTGTCTGTGGATGATATGCTGAAGAGTTTAACTCTCTGATACTCAAATTGCTCATAACGTCTTGAAAAGTTTTTGACATGAAATTAGAACCTTGATATGATTGATCATCAAGTAGTTATCCATATCTCGTAATGAATTGGGTTAACTTCTCATCTTTGGCCTCCTTATCTCGAGAGACAATGGGTAAGCGCCTGCAGGTGGTCAGTGGTGTGTGGAGCAGCGCCTGGAGTGGCTATAAAGGCCAATTCTAGAGTGACAGGCTCTTCCACAGGTGCTGCAGAAAAGATTCTTTGTCGGGGCTGTTACACAGTTGGCTCTCCCCTTGCGCTTCTGTCTTTTTTCCTGCCAACTTCTAAGTCTCTTCGACTCGCCACACTTTAGCCCCGCCTTTATGGTTGCCCACCAGCTCTGGCGACCGCTGGCAGCTGACTCCTACAACTTGTGATCAATGTCACAGGACTTCATGTCGCGTTTGCAGACGTCTTTAAAGCGGAGACAAGGACGGCCGGTGGGTCTGATGCCAGTGACGAGCTCCCTGTACAATGTGTCCTTGGGGTCCTGCCATCTTCCATGCGGCTCACATGGCCAAGCTATTCAGGTGCCGCTGGCTTAGTAGGGTGTATATGCTGGGGATGTTGGCTGCCTCAAGGACTTCTGTGTTGGAGATACGGTCCTGCCACCTGATGCCAAGGATCCTCTGGAGGCAGTGAAGATGGAATGGATTGAGACGTCGCTCTTGGTTGACATACGTTGTCCAGGCCTCACTGCCGTAGAGCAAGGTACTGAGGACACAGGCTTGATACACTCAGACATTTGTGTTCTGTGTCAGTGCGCCATTTTCCCACACTCTCTTGGCCAGTCTGGACATAGCAGTGGAAGCCTTTCCCATGCACTTGTTGATTTCTGCATCGAGAGACAGGTTACTGGTGATAGTTGAGACTAGGTAGGTGAACTCTTGAACCACTTCCAGAGCGTGGTCGCTGATATTGATGGATGGAGCATTTCTGACATCCTGTCCCATCATGTTCATTTTCTTGAGGCTGATGGTTAAGCTAAATTCATGGCAGGCAGCCGCAAACCTGTCAATGAGACTCTGCAGACACTCTTTAGTCTGAGACGTTAAAGCAGCATCGTCAGCAAAGAGGAGTTCCCTGATGAGGACTTTCTGTAGTTTGGTCTTCGCTCGTATCTCAACAAGTCCCATGGGTTTACCTCACAACTTCCAGCATTCTGACCGAAGATATCCTACCTTGTGGCACTGATCACACTTTGGCTTGCTGACCTCATTTCTACTCTCAGCACATTCCTTTCTGGCCTGAGGAGGTGATCCTGTGAGATTCCCAGCTGTTCCTTCTTATCCTCGGATGCTTGTCTTCCTTTCACTCTCCCACTTCCTATCCTTGTCGGGTTTGTGGGGGTGATGGACAATAGGTTTTGGCTTATTCACAAGCTCAAAATCATCAGCAACTTCTGCTGCTTTCCTGGCTTTTAAAATGTTCATGTTATTTACATGAGTGCACACTACTGAAGGGATTCAATTTTCAATCTCTTTCAATGGATTCAGTTCTCTCAGGTTCTCATACGTGGGTTCCATCCTGAAAGCCCGTATCCAGCGATCAAATTAATTTTCTTCACCCTCTCAAATTCTACATACGTCTGCCCAGCCAATCACCATTAGTTCCAAAACTTCTGACGGTAAGATTTCGGTACGAACTCATAGGCAACAAGAATGGCCTTTTTTGCTATCGCATAATCTGCAGAAACTGCTTCAGGAAGCATGGCAAAAATACCCTGAGCTCTGCTCATCAACCTGCTTTACACAAGCACTGGCCAGCTTTTCTTTGGCCATTTCATTTGTTTGGCTACTTTTTCAAAATATATTAAAACAGGCCTCTCCATCTCTTTCTGTAAACTTCAGGAGAGCCTGAATACATTTAAACAGCTTTCCATTGTGTCCTGGGCTGGATTCAGATTCTTCCTGACTGGAATTTACCCTGGATTCAATAACACTCCTTTGTCTTCATTCCATTTTTTAAATTCGATTCCCTTGCTCCTTTTTCACTTTCTCTCTGAAATTCAAACCTAAGTCTTTCCAATTTTATTTCTTTTCATTTTTTTATTTTTTTCCTTGTCAAGTTTTCTTAATTCTTTTTATTTGTCTTGCTCAATGTTTTTTTTCTATTATAACTGTATTCTAGTCAATATCACCACATCACTCCCTGACTGACTATCTGCTTGTTCTTCTTCCTACAATTTCAACTGTTGGATGATTACATCAAATATCTCTGCTTTTGTGGCACCTGATTTGAACTCTAACCCCAATTTTGAGGCGAGTTTTATCAATTTAACCTTGGTTTAAGTTTTCAAGACACTGAGGGACACATTTTCCTTTTCCAGAAACTCTGCTGCATCGGCGAATGCCATTCCGATACTATACCCTCCACCCTTGTACAAGAAACATGATTCCTTTTTTTCATTGCAAATTTCCCCTTGTAATTCATGTAATTAGCATAGAAACATACAAAATGGGAGAAGGAGTAGGCCATTCGGCCCTTCCAGCCTGCTCCACCATTCATTTTCATCATGGCTGATCATCCAACTCAGTAGTCTGTTCTTGCTTTCGCCCCATATCAATTGATCCCTTTAGACCCAAGAGCTATATCTAGCTCCTTCTTGAAAACATACAATATTTTGGCCTCAACAGCTTTCTGTGGTAGAGAATTTCACAGACTCACCACTCCCTGGATGAAGAAATTTCTCCTCATTGCAGTCCTGAAAGGTTTACCCCGTATCCTTAGATTATGACCCCTGGTTCTGGACTCCCCCACCATCAGGAACATCCTTTCTGCACCTCCCCTTTCAATTTCTGTTGGAATCTTATAGATTTCTATTCGATTCTCCCCTCACTCTTCTGATCTCCGGTGAATATATTCCTAACTGACTCAATCTGTCCTCATACGTCAATCCCACCATCCCAGGAATCAGCCTAGTAAACCTTTGCTGCACTCCCTTTAGAGGAAGAACATCCTTCCTCAAATAAGGAGACCAAAACTGCACACAATATTCCAGGTGTGGCCTCAGCAAGGCCCTGTACAATTGCAGCAAGACATCCCCACTCCTGTACTTGAATCCTCTCGCTATGAAGGCCAACATAGCATTTGCCTTTTTTACCACCTGTTGCACCTACATGCTTACCTTCCGCGACTGGTGTTCGAGAACACCCAGGTCTCGCTGCATATTCCCCTCTCCCAATTTATAGCATTTCAGATAATAATCTGCCTTCCTGTTTTTGCTACCAAAGTAGATAACCTCACATTTATCCACATTATACTGCAGCTCCCACTCACTCCACTTGTTCAAATCACCCTGTCGCCTCTCTGCATCCTCCTCACAACACATTCTCCCATCCAGTTTTGTGTCATCTGCAAATTTGGAGATATTACATTTAGTTCCCTCATCTAGATCACTAATGTGTATTGTAATAGCTGGGGTCCGAGCACCAATGCCTGCAGTACCCCACCAGTCACTGCCTGCCATTCGGAAAAAGACTCATTTATGCCTTCTCTTTGCTTCCTGCCCGCCAACCAATTTTCTATCCATCACAATGCACGACCCCCAATCCCATGCACTTTTATTTTACATGCTAATCTCTTATGTGGGACTTTGTCGAAGTCTTCTGAAAGTCCAAATAAACCACATCCACTGGCTCCCCCTCATCAACTCTACTAATTACATCCACGAAAAATTCTACTAGATTTGTCAAGCATGATTTCCCTTTCGTAAATCCATGCTGACTCTGCCCGATTCTATCACTGTCTTCTAAGTGCTCTGCTATAAAATCTTTGATAATGGACTCTAGAATTTCCCCCACTACCGACATCAGGCTTACTGGTCGATAATTCCCTGCTTTCTCTCTACCTCCCTTTTTAAGTAGTGGGGTTACATTAGCTACCCTCTAGTCTGTAGGAACTGTTCCAGAATCTATAGAATCTTTGAAGATGATCACCAATACATCCACTATTTCTGGGGCCACTTCCCTAATTACTCTGGGATGCATACCATTAGGCCCTGGGGATTTATCGGCCTTCAATCCCATCAATTTTCCCAACACCATTTCTCTACTCATACTGATTTCTTTCAGTTCCTCTCTTTCACTAAGCCCAGTGTTCCCCAACATTTCTGGTATGATATTTGTGTCCTCCTTTATGAAGACAGAAGCAAAGTATGCATTTAGTTGGTCAGCTGTTTCTTTATTATCCATAATAAATTCCCTGTTTCTTACTGTAAGGGACCTGCATTTGTCTTCATCAATCTTTTTCTCTTCACTTACAAAGAACAAAGAACAGTACAGCACAGGAGCAGGCCATTCGTCCATCCAAGCCTGCCCCAATGTTAATGCTTGCCTAAACTAAAACCTTCTGCATTTCCGGGGACCGTATCCCTCTATTCCCATCCTACTATCGTACCTGCTTCCACCACCTCCCACGGCAGCAAGTTCCAGACACTCACCACCCTCTGTGCAAAGAACTTGCCTCGCACATCCCCTCTAAACTTTGCCCCTCTCACCTTAAACCTATGTCCCCTAGTAACTGACTCATCCACCCAGGGAAAAAGCTTCTGACTATCCACTCTGTCCATGTCACTCATAACTTTGTAAACCTCGATCATGTCGCACCTCCATCTCTGTCGTTCCAGTGAAAGCAATCCGAGTTTATCCCATCTCTTTTCATAGCTAATGCCCTCCAGACCAGGCAACATCCTGGTAAACCTCCTCTGTACCCTCTCCAAAGCCTCCACATCCTTCTGGTAGTGTGGCGACCAGAATTGCACGCAATATTCTAAGTGTGGCCTAACTAAAGTTCTGTACAGCTTCAGCATGACTTGCCAATTTTTATACTCGATGCCCCGACCGATGAAGGCAAGCATGCCGTATGCCTTCTTGACTACCTTATCCACCTGCAGTGCCGCTTTCAGTGACCTGTGGACCTGTACGCCCAGATCTCTCTGCCTGTCAATACTCCCAAGGGTTCTGCCATTTACTGTATACTTCCCACCTGCATTAGACCTTCCAAAATGCATTACCTCACATTTGTCCAGATGAAACTCCATCTGTCATTTCTCCACCCAAGTCTCCAACCGATTTATATCCTGCTGTATCCTCTGATAATCCTCATCACTATCTGCAACTCCTCCAAACTTTGTGTCATACCTATAGAAACTGTTAGGGTCAGTTTTTATGATCCCTGCAAGCTTGCTTTTGTACTCCATATTGCCCTTCTTAATCAATCCCTTGATCCTCCTTTGCTGAATTCTAAACTGCTCCCAATCCTCCATTCTGTTGTTTTTCCTGGCAAATTTCTATGCCTCTTCCTTGGATCTAATGCTATCTCTAATTTCCCTTGTAAGCCATGGTTTGGCTACCTTTCCCGTTTTACTTTTGTGCCAGAGAGGGATAAACAATTGTTGCAGTTCATCCATGCGCTCTATCAATGTTTGCCATTGCCTATGCACTGTTAATTCAGTCCCACTGAATTCAGGGTCACAATGTATTAGTAGACTTTCCCACCTACCAACAAATAGCCAAATTAATCACTTTATTTATCTCCAGAATTGAGCACGCCAAACCATTTCTTTAAACAATAACACAATTATGTATTTATTAAGAAACAGGATTATAAACAATACTGGAATGAAACTATATGTATAAAAATATTTTATAACTCCCAAATCTTCCTAACCCTCAAGTACACACATACATTCAATTACCAATGGTTAACCGGGGAAATGGAAATTGATTTTACAAGAGTCTCTTGAGAATAAATAAATAACTGGGTCGTAACGTTAGGTTGTATTTTCCAGGATCGATGAGGTCCCAGAGTTCAATAATCAGATGCCACTCAGTGTCTCTCCGGGTGAGCTTAATGAACAGTCGATGATGGTTAGGCGTGCAAGGTAGTTCATCTGCAGCAGGCGTCACACAGATCTTTCAGCAACCAGTTGGAGGAACAGGACTATTTACATTTTTAAAGTGGCAGTCTAATGGTAGAAACTTTCTTGAAATTTCAGGAACTTCCAAAAATACAAGGAATGCAACAGGATTCACATTTGAAGCTGAGATTTTACAGAGACTGTAGACTACCTTCAACACTGCAGGCTTCCTCTCAGCAATGCAGTCTCTCTCTATAGAGCAGTGTTGTTCTAGTGTATAGCAACTCCTCTTCCTCTGAGTCTTTTCTCTCTCTTCAGGCATAAACAGCAACAAGGGTTTTAACTCCCATACATTAGATTCTTTTCTTTCCCAACTGCTTCCAAGTTCTTTTAACTTCATGGAAAAATCTGAATTTTCTTTATCCAGGAGTTATTTTCCAGGAGAAAGAGTTTTCTGGGCTGTAATCCTGCCCAGTTCCAGCAATAACTGAAACTAAAAAGCCTTCTTCAGTGGAATAACAAGACCATTATAAATCCTTCTGTTGCTTATATACTAGATTAGATACTCGATTGACAGCCTGTTCTCTTCAAACCAAATGTCAACATTCAATGCACAGAAGGGGTTTTTTCCCATCAGTCTTAAAGGCGCATAGATCTGTTAGTTAAAAATAAAACTTATGACAATGTGAATGGATTGGAAAAGCTGTGGCTGTTCTCTTTCGAGAAGAAAAGGTTGAGAGGAGATTTGGTAGAAGTGTTAAAAATTATGACGGTCAGGACAAGGTATTTAATGAGAAACAGTTCCCATTGGCAGAAAGGTCGAGAACCAGAGGGTACTGATTTAACATGATTGGCAAATGAACCAATGGTGACATGTGGAAAAAATATTTTTCAATGCAGCTGGTCGTTGGATCTGGAATGCACTGTCTGAGAGTGTGGTGGAGGGATATTCAATCGTACTGTTGAAATGGGAATTAGATAATTATCTGAATAGAAAGAATTAGTGAAATATCGGGAAAAGGTGGAGGAGTGGGATGAGTTGTGTTGCTCTTGTGAAGTCCAGCATAGACACGATCAGTGTCCTCCTGTGATTCCATGGTTCTTTGCTTCAATGTTAAATTTCCTCACCTCCAAGTGTAAACACCTCTGTTTCTACTTGATTCAACCCCCTCATAATTATAAACTCTGTCTACTCTCAAACTTCACGTTTGGAGAGAAAGGAGTCCCAGTCTGTCCAATCCTTCACTAAAGTTCTACCATCATGTTTAGAGAGAGGATCTGGATCGGCGCAGGCTTGGAGGGCCGAAGGGCCTGTTCCTGTGCTGTAATTATCTTTGTTCTTTGTTCTTTGTTCTTTATCATACTGACGATGTCATTCTTACAATTTTTTCACACTTCCTCCAGTATTTTTATAATCTTATTTTACGATGAAGACAAAATTTATGCACAGTTCTCTAACCATAGTATATCTAAGACCACGCTGATTCTATGAAAAACTCTCATCGAGTTTAAAACCTTTATTACACCTCCCCTTACACTACCCAACAATCCTAGTCTGTCTACAGAACAGAAGTCACCCATGTCTTATATAATTCTGCTAAATCTTTCAGACTTTGATATCGGTCCTAAAGTACAGTCCCAAAAATTACTTCAGCTGAGGACTAACCAGTTATTTATACAAGTTAAACATCTCCTCATTGTTCAGTGTTAGAACCTGAAATAGACTCCTAAAAGGTGTGGGATAGTAAATATATATAAATTATGCATTTACAGGACAAATGGGATTCAGTAGGGAAGTGGGATTTATTACATTAATTTTTCAAAGTCCCAGCATAGAAACCATGGGCTGAAAAGAATCGCGCTGTGTTTTAAGATTTGATGATTCGAATGGTACCGGGTCCAAACAGGCAAAGTAGGCACTGTACCACTGAGTAACACCCACAGATGGGTTAATATCATCGCACATGGACTTCTTTGTGTCTCAGTAACAGGCAGCTACTCAGACATGAGGGTGTGCTCACAATTTTCAGTGTTGGCTGCACTTCACAGGGATCTTTCTCGTTCCAAAATAAGTTGAGGCAAAAGCAGTAACAATGGCTAAGAGTGGTGCAGGTACCTCATAAATAGTAAAAGGCCTTTACGATAGCAACTGTCCATCTGTACAGTGTAACAAGCTCCACTTATACTTCAGGGGAAGAAAACCAATAGACAAGCAGATCTCCCCCGTACTCTCTGTGTAATAATCGGATGTGAAATGGCTTTGCAGCATGGCAAGACTCCAGATAGTAAATGGATTTGGCGAAATCTAATCTGGGCTGCACAGAGATAAACAAACAGAACATTGAAGGCTAGAATTCCAAAGTCCTCGCATGCTTAAACTTTTTGGGCTGTTATCACACGGAAGCCTTTCTCTAATCACACACATAATATCTCAGCTAAATTTCTGGGCAACAACCCATTTAGCTCTCTGTTCATCTGTTCATCCACATCAACACCTGGACTATTGGTCCTGAGACAGTTCATTCACATCAACACCTCGGCTATTGTTCCTGAGAATGTTCATCCACATCAACACCTCGGCTATTGTTCCTGAGAATGTTCATCCACATCAACACCAGGACTATTGTTCCCGAGACTGTTCATTCACATCAACACCTCGGCTATTGTTCCTGAGAATGTTCATCCACATCAACACCAGGACTATTGTTCCCGAGACTGTTCATTCACATCAACACCAGGGATACTGTTCCTGAGACTGTTCATCCACATCAACACCAGGGCTATTGTTTCTGAGACTGTTCATTCACATCAACACCAGGGCTATTGTTCCTGAGACTGTTCATCCACATCAACACCAGGGCTATTGTTCCTGAGACTGTTCATCCACATCAACACCAGGGCTGTTGTTCCTGAGACTGTTCATCCACATCAACACCAGGACTATTGTTCCTGAGACTGTTTGGCCACATCAATACTTGACATCATAACAAAAGTAGTTGCATTTTAATTTATGAAAAACATTTCTAGGAATTTACAATTATTTTGTTTTCCATATTCTCTGATGACTTAATTGTGTGCAGAAAATGGTTCATTACATCAGTTTATTCACTGGACTGCAACTAATATCCCTGCACACATTCCCTAGATGACTGCCCCCATGGAGGTTTCTCTGTACTATTAATAAGAGTTTGTGTGAAGAAGTTTCTGTATTTATGCTTCACAGAAGGAATGGGATACCCTGTAATTTATCAGGTCGAGCTCATTTACTACCCGATTTTTGCAGCCGTCAGTATTCCTGGTAAGACAGTGAAATGATGCGGTAAAAGTTGAATATCAATGTGTGATTCTTCATGTTATATTTACCCTCTTTGATGGCATCAGTTAAGGAGCAAGTGATTGTCATGTTTTCTCAATGTGATTTATTAATTAAAGTTATATTACGGCTTGAATTTTCAGCACAGAAAATGCTAAAATATCAATTCCCTTTAATGTTTACAATGGAAACTTTTCATAGAGTTTGCATGGACATCAGATCAGAAATAAATGAGCAATTTTAAATGTTTTGATGTTGTGATGTGGGTTGCACGTGTGACTGAGAATTTTAGAAGTTAACCTTTTATGTAACAGCAGAAGTTGCTCTTGTTTGCATAGAACATAGAACATAGAACATAGAACATACAGCACAGAACAGGCCCTTCGGCCCACAATGTTGTGCCGATCCTTTGTCCTCTGTCAAGGACAATTTAATCTATACCCCATCATTCTCCTTTATCCATATACCTATCCAAAAGCCTTTTGAAAGTCCCTAAAGTTTCTGACTCAACAACTTCCCCGGGCAAGGCATTCCATGCCTCGACCACTCTCTGGGTAAAGAACCTTCCCCTGACATCCCCCTTATATCTCCCACCCTTCACCTTAAATTTATGACCCCTTGTAACGCTTTGCTCCACCCGGGGAAAAAGTTTCTGACTGTCTACCCTATCTATTCCCCTGATCATCTTATAAACCTCTATCATGTCACCCCTCATCCTTCTCCTTTCTAATGAGAAGAGGCCTAGAATGTTCAGCCTTTCCTCGTAAGACTTATTCTCCATTCCAGGCAACATCCTGGTAAATCTCCTCTGCACCCTCTCCAAGGCTTCCACATCCTTCCTAAAATGAGGCGACCAGAACTGCACACAGTACTCCAAATGAGGCCTTACCAAGGTCCTGTACAGCTGCATCATCACCTCACGGCTCTTAAATTCAATCCCTCTGCTAATGAACGCTAACACCCCATATGCCTTCTTCACAGCCCTATCCACTTGAGTTGCAACTTTCAATGATCTATGCACATAGACCCCAAGGTCTCTCTGCTCCTCCACATGCCCAAGAACCCTACCGTTAACCCAGTATTTTGCATTCATGTTTGTCCTTCCAAAATGGACGACCTCACACTTTTCAGGGTTAAACTCCATCTGCCACTTTTCAGCCCAGCACTGCAACCTATCCAAGTCCCTTTGCAGACGACAATAGCCCTCCTCGGTATCCACAACTCCACCAACCTTTGTATCATCTGCAAATTTACTGACCCACCCTTCGACTTCCTCATCCAAGTCGTTAATAAAAATCACAAACAGGAGAGGACCCAGAACTGATCCCTGCGGCACGCCACTGGTAACTGGGCTCCAGGCTGAGTATTTACCATCTAAGACCACTCTCTGCCTTCTATCAGTTAGCCAATTCTTAATCCAACTGGCCACATTCCCCACTATCCCATGCCTCCTGACTTTCTCCATAAGTCTACCATGGGGGACCTTATCAAATGCCTTACTAAAATCCATGTACACCACATCCACTGGTTTACCCTCATCCACTTGCTTGGTCACCTGCTCAAAGAATTCAATCAGGCTTGTGAGGCAAGACCTACCCCTCACAAAACCGTGCTGACTGTCCCGAATCAAGCAGTGTCTTTCCAGATGCTCAGAAATCCTATCCCTCAGCACCTTTTCCATCAACTTGCCTACCACCGAAGTAAGACTAACTGGCCTGTAATTCCCAGGGTTGTTCCTATTCCCTTTCTTGAACAGGGGCACAACATTTGCCACCCTCCAATCACCTGGTACCACCCCCGTCAGCAGAGAAGATGAAAAGATCATTGCCAGCGGCTCTGCAATTTCATCCCTTGCTTCCCATAACATCCTTGGATATACCCCGTCAGGCCCGGGAGACTTGTCTATCTTCAAGTTATTCAAAAACCCCAACACATCTTCCCTCCTAACGAGCACTTCCTCGAGCTTACCAGTCTGTTTCACACCGTCCTCTTCAGTAATACACCCCTTCTCATTCGTAAATACCGAAGAGAAGTACTCATTCAAAACCTCACTTATCTCTTCCGGCTCAACACACAGTCTCCCGCTATTGTCCTTGACCGGACCTATGGTCCCCCTGGTCATCCTCATATTTCTGACATACGCGTAAAAGGCCTTGGGGTTTTCTTTTATCCTACCCGCCAAGCATTTTTCATGCCCTCTCTTAGCTCTCCTAATCCCTTTCTTCAGATCCTTCCTGGCCATCTTGTATCCCTCCAGAGCTATGCCTGTGCCCTTTTTCCTCAACTTTATATACGCATCCTTCTTCTTCCTAACAAGACTCTCAACCTCTCTTGTCAACCACGGTTCCCTCACATGACCATCCCTTCCCTGTCTGACAGGGACATGCTTATCAATGGCCCCTACTATCTGCTCCTTGAAAAAGTTCCACATTTCGACCGTGCCCTTCCCTGCCAGCATATGCTCCCAACTTATGCTCCTCAGTTCCTGCCTGACAGCATCATATCTACCCTTCCCCCAATTGTAAACCTTGCCCTGTTGCACATACCTATCCCTCTCCATTACCACAGTGAATGCTACAGAATTGTGATCACTATCTCCAAAGTGCTCGCCCACCAACAGCTCTATCACTTGCCCTGGTTCATTACCTAGTACCAAATCCAATATTGCCTCCCCTCTGGTCGGGCAGTCTACATACTGAGTCAGAAAAGCTTCCTGGACATACTGCACAAACACTACCCCATCCAAACTATTCGATCTAAAGAGTTGCCAATCAATATTTGGGAAGTTGAAATCCCCCATAATTACTACCCTGTGACTTCTGCTCCTTTCCAAAATCTGTTTCCCAATCTGCTCTTCCACCTCCCTGCTGCTATTGGGGGGCCTATAGAAAACTCCCATCAAGGTGACTGCTCCTTTCCTGTTCCTGACCTCAACCCACAGTGCCTCAGTCGGCAGATCCTCCTCGAAAATTCTTTCAGCAGTTGTTACACTATTTCTAACTAACAATGCCACCCCCCCACCTCTTTTACCACCATTCCTAATCTTATGAAAACATCTATAACCAGGTACCTCCAAAAACCATTCCTCCCCCTCACCTATCCACGTTTCAGTGATGGCCACAACATCGTAGTCCCAAGTGCCCATCCACGCCTTCAATTCACTCCCCTTATTCCTGATGCTTCTTGCGTTGAAGTATACGCACTTTAACCCTTCTCCGTGCCCATCTGTCCTCTGTGACAGTGCTACCTTCCCCAATACCTCACTACACTCTTTGTCTTTCTGAGTGGACCCACTGGTCCCTGGATTACAAGTCCGGTTCCCATCCCCCTCCCAAACTAGTTTAAACCCTCCCGAACAGTACTAGCAAACCTCCCTCCCAGGATATTGGTGCCCCTCTGGTTCAGATGCAGCCCGTCCTGTTTGAACAGGTCCCATCTTCCCCAGAATGCAGTCCAATTATCCAAGAACTGGAAGCCCTCCCTCCTACACCATTCCTGCAGCCACGTGTTCAGCTGTGCTCTCTCCCTATTCCTAGCCTCACTATCACGTGGCGCCGGCAACAAACCAGAGATAACAACTCTGTCCGTCCGAGCTTTCAGCTTCCAGCCTAACTCCCTAAACTCACTTCTAACATCTGTGCCACCCTTCCTTCCTACGTCGTTGGTGCCAATGTGCACCACGACCTCTGGCTGCTCCCCCTCCCCTTTAAGGATCCTGAAGACGCGATCACAAACATCACGGACCCTGGCACCAGGGAGGCAACAAACCATCCGTGCGTCTCGCCTGCGCCCACAGAACCGCCTGTCCGTACTCCTCACCATCGAGTCCCCGATGACTAGTGCTCTCCCATTCTCCCTCCTTCCCTTCTGAGCCACAGTGCAGGACCCCGTGCCAGAGGCCCGGTCACTGCAGCCTGCCCCCGATAGGCCGTCCCCCCCAACAGTATCTAAAACTGTATACTTGTTGTTGAGGGGAACGACCACAGGAGATCCCTGCACTGACCTCTTCCCACCTCTAACTGTTACCCAGCTGCCTTTGATTTGTGGAGTAACGACCTCCGTGTAGCTTCTATCTATCAACCCCTCAGCTTCCCGAATGATCCTCAGTTCATCCAGCTCCAGCTCCAATTCCCTAACACGGTCTGATAGGAGCTGGAGACGGATGCACTTCCAGCAGGTGAAGTCGGCAGGGTCACCGGAGGTTCCCCTCACCTCGAACATTCTGCAGGAGGAGCAATACACTACACTGGCTGCCATTTCTTTTATTCAATTACCCCTTAGTTAAGTACAACTATAGATATTAACAAAAACAGTAAATAGCTTACCTGCTCAGCTCCGCACCTTTAAGGAAAATACCTACCCAGGAGTCCTCGCTGCCGACCAGCTTCCGGTTCCTCCGGCGCCAAAAGAAACTCAAAGACAAGGAAAACAGTAAGTAAAACAGTAAGTACTTACTTTTAAAACACAGCTCCTGATGCCTTCACTCACCCAACGAAGAGTCGCTACCTTCTCCTGCTGCTCCGCCGGGAAATGAGGCCGAGTCCACGGAGCTCCGCACCTTTAAGGAAAATACCTACCCAGGAGTCCTCGCTGCCGACCAGCTTCCGGTTCCTCCGGCGCCAAAAGAAACTCAAAGACAAGGAAAACAGTAAGTAAAACAGTAAGTACTTACTTTTAAAACACAGCTCCTGATGCCTTCACTCACCCAACGAAGAGTCGCTACCTTCTCCTGCTGCTCCGCCGGGAAATGAGGCCGAGTCCACGGAGCTCCGCACCTTTAAGGAAAATACCTACCCAGGAGTCCTCGCTGCCGACCAGCTTCCGGTTCCTCCGGCGCCAAAAGAAACTCAAAGACAAGGAAAACAGTAAGTAAAACAGTAAGTACTTACTTTTAAAACACAGCTCCTGATGCCTTCACTCACCCAACGAAGAGTCGCTACCTTCTCCTGCTGCTCCGCCGGGAAATGAATGGATTTGAATTCAGCTTTGATTTTGTTTCTCAATGGAAGTGGAAGGGAACTCCTGGTGATTTCTGTTACTGGCGCATGATACATCCCTCGAGACTTTTCCATTCTGCTCTTTGCTTGGCTAATGTTTTGAAAGAACTGTCAATGTTGTACAAACTGTTCACTGTCAATGTTGTACAAACAATAGCCTAACAGGGCGAGAGTGCGCTTCCCATGTTGGACAGTCTGTATTGTAACAGGACGAGAGTGTGCTCTCCATGTTGTACAGACCGTAACCGAACAGTATACTCTCCAGAATAATAAAAATAAAATACTGCAGATGCTGGAAATCTGAAATAAAAACAGAAAGTTCTGGAAATACTCAGCAGGTCTGGCAGCCTCTGTGGAGACAGAAACAGAGTTAAAGTTTAGGGTCTGTGACATTTCAACAGAACTGGCAAAGTTTAGAAATGTAATAGGCTTTGATCAAGTGAAAAGCGGGAGGGGAAAGAAGAACAAAAGGAAAGGTGTGCGAAAGGACACAGGGCAAAAGAGATTAAATGACAAAGCTGTCACAGAACAAAGGCAAAGGAGCATTGAGCAATATAGAAAGACAAAGTCCAGAGAGAGTGTTAATGGCAGAAAAATAACAGATCTGTTCAAAAGTAAAAACCTGAAAAACAAGTTAAGACAGGCCCATAGTTAAAAAAGGAATAAAGTAAAATAAAGCAAAATAAAATGCAATAAAATGGAATGAAAAGGGAGTCATGCTGTGAAGTTGTTGAACCCATTGTTGAGTCTAGAAGGCTGGAGAGTGACTAATGAGAAGATGAGGTGCTGATCCTCGAGCTTGCGTTGATGTTTACTGGAACACTGCTGCAGACCAATGACATGGAACAGGGTGGTGAATTACAATAGCAAGAAATAGAAAGCTTGGGGTAATGTTTTTGGCCTGAATGGTGGTGTTCCAGACATCAGCCACCGAACTGTGTTTGGTTTCCCCAGTGTAGAGGCAATCGCATTGTGAACAGTGAATATTATATACTAGATTGAAAGAAGTGCAAGTAAATTCCTGCTTCACCTGGAATGAGGATTTGGACTCTTGGATGGTGAAGAGAGAAGAGATGAAAGGGGAGGTATTACACACCCTGCGATAGCATGGGAAGATGCTGTGGGAAGGGGACAAGGTGTCATGGAGGGAATCATCCCTTTGGAATGCTGAGAGGGGAGGGGAGGAAGGGGAAGATGTGCTTGGTGGTAGTAGCACACTGGAGGTGTTGGAAATCGCAGAGGATGACATTTGGATGTGAAGACTGGTCGAGTAGGAAGTGAGGACAAGGGAAACCATGTTACAGTTCTGGGAGGGAGGGGAAGGTTTAGGCAGAAGTGCGGGAAATGATTCAGACATGGCTGAGGATCTTCTCAACCACAGCTGAGGAAAAAGGAAGGCATATCAGAAGCGTTGTTGTTCAAGGTAGCATCATCAGAAACCAACAGGGCGGAACTGATGTACAACTACGTGCCTTTGGAGACAGTCGTGTTTTGGGTACCAGAATTCTCCAGAATAATGTCAATACTTTTGGCTTCCACCACAGCATATGTTTCGCTATCTGAGGCCCCGAACGTGTTTTACATTTTAATTTTCCCACACCTGCTTTTGCCACAGATTTCACTGCTACAAATAAATAGTTCTTTAATTTAAACTTGCATTTAATTCAAATCTGGAAATCTTATATTTCCATACTGTCTTAATCAACTTCTTCGATTTTAAATGATTCTTCAAAAATGTTTGGGGGCAGTGTCGAGGTAAGTTTAATGTTTTCTATTTCTTACAGTTAACTTGGTGGCGATTGTGATTTTGTCTCGAGGAAAGTGCGGTCTCTCCAAATGTATCACTCACTATGTGGTGGCCATGGCAGTGGCGGATCTAATGGTGGTTAACATCCATGTGATATTACACCGCATTAATATCATGTACTTTCCAGTTAGTTTCCTGTTTATAACTCCTGTGTGTCGGGTGAACCTTGTCGCATACACTGTAGCTTTAGACTATTCTGTCTGGTTCACTGTCGCCTTCACTTTTGATCGCTTTGTAAGAATGTGCTGTCTGAAGCTGCAATCAAAATATAACACCAAGAAAACAGCGACTGTGGTTATCGCCATCTTGTTTGTGGTGAACTGTCATGTAAATATTCCCTATTACTATGCAGTTGACCCTGTATTTATAATTGACAATGTACCTTGGTATTGTGATGCTACTGCTGATTACCTCACCTCGCCCTTGTGGAAGGTACACGCGTGTATCAAAGTCATCATAACCCTGATCTTACCAATCCTTTTAATTCTGTTGTTCAATGTTTTGACTGTCCGACACATTATAATGGCAAATATTGTCCACAAGGGACTCCGGAGCAACAGTCAGAATCAGAATGATCCAGAGGTGAAGAATCGAAGGAATTCCATGATTTTACTTTTCTCTATTTCTGCCAATTTCATACTGTTGTGGATGACATATGTTGTTCTTGTGATAGACCGGCCAGTCGAAAACTTTTACTATACAGACAAATATTACAGTAACCCGATATATATTGCCCAACAAGTTGTGTTGATGTTGCAGCTTCTCAGTTCCTGCACAAACACTTGTATCTATGGACTGACACAGAGGAAATTCAGAGAGGAGTTGAAGAATGGGGTCAAATATTTGTTTACACTGAATGGGAAATTGTGTCAATAACAATTAAAGAACATTGATCTGGGGCAGGGTTTCTTGGTTCACAAGTCACTTGCTTTTATATTCCTGAAATCATTGTGGGCAGGTGAAGGACAATGAGAAGACTGATTATCTTTAACAAGATTTTGGATAGTCGTGTATAATTACCAGATTATTATTGATGCATATTAATGTAGATAAACAAAATGATATAACAGGAAATATCCCAATGTCAATTTCGCTGCTGGATTTGTGGAATTACAGCAACTGTACTGTACACCATTAAAAGACATCAAATTAATTCCCCATAAGGAAGCAGTGACACTAAATGGAAGATTCTTCCCATTCAGAACAACCTCCGGTAATCATGCTCTGACAGTCATTGCAATTCACCATTGGATCAATTCATGACAGCAATTTTGTTTTTCTGGAACAAACTTGCATGGTTAGAAAAGGCACAAATGCAGAACAAAAAAACCTTCGAAAAGTGGCCAAGTTGGGTGGGTGGCACAGTGGTTAGCACCACAGCCTCACAGCTCTAGGAACTCAGGTTCAATTCTGGGTGCTGCGTGTGCGGAGCTTACAGGTTTTCCTTGTGTCTCCGTGGGTTTTTGCCGGGTGCTCCGGTTTCCTCCCACACCCAAAGGACGTGCAGGGGATAGGTAAATTGGCTGTTGTAAATTGACCCCAGTGTCGGGAGGTGATAGGGAATATGGGATTACTGTAGGGTTAGTATAAATGGGTGGTTGTTGGTCGGCACAGACTCGGTGCTGTATTTCTAAATAAATAAAATAAAAATGGATTCAAATGTTCGAGAAACATCTAGTATTTGTTGGTACCTTGACTGTCTCATTCACTCATAGAATGCCCTGTTCTGGTGTCATATTTGCTGACCTTAGTCCATGGGATGGATTATTGAGTGTTTCTGCTCCACAGCTGGTTCATGTTGGACCACATTAATCAGGCCTCACAGTTATCTATGTGGTCATTTCTCCAGGGTCATCCTGGAATGCAATGATAGCCCCTGTGTCTCTTCCTCAATATCATCAAACATTATAAATCCCTCTCCCTTTCATCCTCCTCCCTTACCTCCAACAACATGTGATAAACTCAGCAATGTCTTTGCCTCTCTCACGTTGAGAGCAACTGTTCACCTGCTCCTGTTGAAATCAGCCTTCGATTGTCCACCAAACCAACCATTTCTGTCCTGAACCAACTGCTTTTATCAATTGCTCTCCTATCTCCGTTCAATCTCTAAGCAAATGTGTCTAGTCCTTGAAAGTCTCCTCCGGCAACCTTGAGCTCATTTCCACTCGAAAAATAATCAGTTCTGTTCCCGGGCCTCATATTAGTTGAGATTTAGCATGTGTCTCTATTCTCACCTTCTTCTCCGTCCCTTTCAAAACAACGACTGTCACCCCTTCCTCAAATGTCAAGGCACATCCCCTCCATTCTTAAAAAAGTAACTACAATCCCATCTCACACTTCCCTTTCCTCTCCAAATCCCTTCAGCATGTTGTTGTCTCCCAAATCCGTGCACATCCTTCCAACAGTATCATGTTTGTATCTCTTCAATCAGGTTTCCACCCCGACCTCAATATTCAAACCGTCCCAGTAAAGTGAAATCTTCTGTGACTTTTACTATGGTGCAAAATCCCTCCATGAGACCTCCTCAGTCTCCCTGTAATCTTTGATAAGGTTGACCACACAATTAGCCTTCAATGTCTCTGATCCATTAGCTTGATAACTGGTACTGTCCTTGTGTATTTCTGCTCTTATCTGCTATCCAAAAGTACCTTCACGTTTTGTTTTGGAGCCTCCAAGGATCTACTCTAGCTCTCCAGCGGTTCTTTCCCATCTCCGTGCTGCCCTTTGAATATATTATCAACACATCGGGTCAGATTCCACATGTACACTGACGACACCTGCTCCTACCTCTCCATTACCACACTCAAACCTCACAATGCCACTGAGTTTCAGATTGCTTGAATGACGTTTAGTATTTGTAATTCACAGTTTCCTCCAGTTATACATTGGGAGGACGGAGCCACAATCTTCAAGTCCACAGCACAAACTCTGCACTTTCCATTCTCTACTACTGCTCCTTGGCCTTTGGCTTAGTTGGACACATAATGACTGCAACCTTGGCTTCCCGTTCGACCCGACAATGAGTTTCAGGAAATCATATTCTCCAATCACAAAGACCACCTAATTCCATAACATCAAATTCCTCCATTCACATCATTATCCAAGTGCTGTTGAAACTCTCATCCATGCTCTTGTCATCTCGAAACTCACATCCTATCCCATTCAAGCTCCTCTCTCCGCCTGGCATATTCTTGTTGAACTACATTGGGTCCTGGGCCTCCAAAACCTTGAATTTAACGTTCAGATCCTTGTGTTTAGATCATTACTTATGATAATATCTTTCCATATCAGGAACATTCTCCAGCCCGACTAAAACCAACCCTCCACTCACAACTCTCTTTTACTCTAACACCCATGTTTCTGATCTGTCCCTTGGCTTGACCACGCAAGGTGATGACTTCAACAATCAAATCATCTCGGGATCGAAATGGCAATCAGATCTAAACATTTATCTTCATCTGTGCCACTAGTTCATCCATGTTAAGATGAAATCTTCACGTATTCTGAGAAAGAGGCGTTAATGTTATTGTTTTCCTATTATTGTTTGGAGAGACCTTATTCCCTGATGCATTATTACCGTTAAACTCTCTGTCCCTCCGTGTCCTACTCTGCTGTCTGCAGTTAAATTGCTACACTGCTCTGGTCCCTGGAATTTTCTCTTTAGTTTTCTCAATCTCTCTTCACCTGAACCCTCCCCCACCCTTTTAATTCAAAGCCTTGCCCAGATCCCTAGTTATACGAATCTCCAGGAACCTGATCCCAGTTTGGTTTAAGTGGAGCCCATACCAATAGAACAGCTCCCGGATTCCCCAGAAATGGTGCCACTGCCCCACGAATCGAAGCCCCTCCTTTCCAAACCACTCATTGAACCACACATTTAATTCTCTAATCTTCTTGACCCTTTGCCAATTGGCATGGCCCAATTAACAATCAGTGATCATTACGTTTGAGGTTCTGCATTTTAATTGGTACCCGAAATACTCAAACTCACTCAGCAGAACATCATTCCTGTTACTTTCTATGTTGTTTCTTCCTTTGTGGACCATGACAACTGGATCCTTCCCCTCCCAATCTTAGTTCATCTCCAGATGTGAGGTGACATTCACCCTGACACTGGGCAGACACTCAACCTTTGGAACTCGAGGTCACAGCTGCAGATAAAAGTATCTATTCCCTGAATATAGTGTCCTCTATCATTGTCACATTCTGTTTCACTGCCCCATTTGAATAACTTCCTACACCATGGTGCTATGGTCAGTTTGCCCATCCTGTCCTTGTTCTCATTCATACAGATAGCAAGTACCTCATGCCTGTTGGTCAAAGTCAAAGGCCAAGGTTGCTCCATCATTAAATGCTGGATCTCCAGACCTGTCTGACCTTCTTTCCCCGATTATTCACTAACTCCGAATTTCAACTTAACCTAAGGGGTGTGACTGCCTCCTGGAAGGTTGAGTCCAGGTAAGTCTGCCCCTCTCTGAGGGTGCACAGTGTATTCAGCTCAGACTCCAATAAAACAATTCCAAGACCAAGTTAGTCGAGCTACAGACATTTATCTCAGATCTGCTTGTCCAGCATCATAATCCTCTCCACAAGCTCCCACATGTTCCAGTTAAGGCACACCATCTGTTCTGCCATTTCTGTGCAACCTTCTTTATGAGCCTTCATATTGAGGATACCCGCCATCGTGTTGTGCAGCACTACCACCGTGCTAAATGGGATAGATTTAGAACAGATCTAGCAATGCAAAATTGGGCATCCCTGAGGTGCTGTGGGCCATCAGCAGCAGCAGAATTGTACTCACCCACAATCTGCTTCCTCATGGCCTGGCATATTCCACACTCTACTGTTACCATCAAGATACGAGACCGACCCTGGTTCAATGAAGATTGCAGGAGGGCATACCAGGGTCATACATAGAAACATAGAGAAAAGGAACAAGAGTAGGCCATTCAGCCCTTCGAACCTTCTCCACCATTCATTATGATCATGGCTGATCATCCAACTCTGTAACCTGTTCCCTCTTTCCCCCCATATCCTTTCATCCCTTTTGCCCCAAGAGCTATACCTAACTCCTTTTTCAAAACATACAATGTTTTGGCCTCAACTGCTTTCCATGGTAGTGAATTCCGCAGGCTCACCACTCTCTGGGTGAAGAAATTTCTCCTTAACGCAGTCCTGAAAGGTTTACCCCGTATGCTTAGACTATGACTCCCTGGTTCTGGACTCCCCCACCATCGGGAATTCCCTTCCTGAATCTACCTTGTCAAGTCCTGTTAGAATTGTGTAGGTTTCTCTGAGATCCCCCCTCACTCTTCTGAACTCCAGCGAATATAATACTAACCGACTAAATGTCTCCTCAGTCGTCAGTCCTGCTATCCCAGAAATCAGTCTGGTAAACCTTCGCTGCACTCCCTCTATAGCAAGAACATCCTTCCTCAGATAAGGTGACCAAAACCGCACACAATATTCCAGGTGTGGCCTCACCAAGGCCCTGCATAATTGCAGCAAGACATCCCTGCTCCTGTACTCGAATCCTCTCAGTATGAAGGCCAACACACCATTTGCCCTTTTTACCGCCTGTTGCACCTGCATGATTACCTTCAGTGACTTGTGTACGAGAACACCCAGGTCTCTCTGCATATTCCCCTCTCTCAGTTTATAGCCGTTCAGATAATAATCTGCCTTCCTGTTTTTGCTACCAAAGTGGATAACCTCATATTTATCCACATTATACTGCATCAGCTATGCATTTTCCCACTCTCTCAACTTGTACAAATCACCCTCAAGCCTCTCTGCATCCCCGTCACAACTCACCCTCCCACCCAGTTTTGTGTCATCTATAAAGTTGGAGATATTGCATTTAGTTCCCTCATCTAAATCATTAATATATATATTGTGAATCTGGTCAAAATGAGGTGTCAGCCTGGTGAAGCTACAACACAGGGCTACTTTCCTGCCAAATTACGTAATCAGCTTGCGATAGACAGAGCTAAGCCACCCCATAACAAACGGATCAGATCTAAGCTCTGCAGTCCTGCCTCATTGAGTCGTGAATGGTGGTGGACAATTAAACAACTGGAGGAGGTGGCTTCACAAAGATCCCCATTCTCAATGATGGGGAAGCCCAGCACATCAGTACAAAAGGTAAGGCTGAAGAATTTGCATCAATCTTCAGCCAGAAGTGCCAAATTGATGACTCATCTTGGCCTCCTTCTGAAGTCCCCAGCATCATAGATGCCAGACTTCAGTCACTTCGATTCATCCTGTGCGATATCAAGAAATGACTGAAGGCACTGGATACTGCAAAGGCTATGGGCCCTGACAATATTCCGGTAATAGTACTGAAGACCTGTGCGCCAGAACTAGCTGCGCCCCTAGCCAAGCTGTTCCAGTACAGCGACAACACTGGCATCTACCCTGCAATGTGGAATATTGCCCAGGTATGTCCTGTACACAAAAAGCAGGACAAATCCAACCCGGCCAATTTCGACCCCATCAGTTTACTCTTAATCATCAGGAAAGTGATGGAAGGTGTCATCGACTATCAAGCGACAGTTGCTTCGCAATAACCTGCTCAATGATGCTCAGTTTGGGTTCGGCCAGGGCCAGTCAGCTCCTGACCTCATTACAGCCTTGGTTCAAACATGAAAAAAAGAGCTGAATTCAAGAGGTGAGGTGAGAATGACTGCCCCTTGACACCAAGGCAGTATTTGACCGAGTATGGCAACAAGGAGCCCCAGCAAAACTGAAGTTAATGGAAATCGGGGGAAACTCTCCGCTGGTTGGAGTCATACCAAACGCAAAGGAAGATATTTGTGGTTGTTGGAGGTCAATCATCTCGGCTCCAGGACATCACTGCAGGAGTTCCTCGGGGTAGTGTTCGAGGCCCAACCATCTTCAGCTGCTTCATCAATGAGCTTCCTTCGATCATAAGGTCAGAAGTGGGGAGGTTCGCTGATGCATACACAATGTTCAGCACCATTTACAACTCCTCAGATACTGAAGCAGTCCGTGTAGAATTGCAGTAAGACCTGGACAATATTCAGGCTTGGGCTGATAAGTGGCAAGTAACATTTGCGACACCCAGATGCGAGGCAATGACGATCAACAACAAGAGAGAATCTAACCATCTCTCCGTGACATTCAATGGCATTACATTCGCTGAATCCTCCACTATCAACATTCTCGGGGTTACCATTTACCGGAATCTGAACTGGAGTAGCCATATAAATACCATGCCTACAAGATCAGGTCAGAAGTTAGGAATCCTGCGTTGAGTAACTCACCTCCTGACTCTCCAAAGCCTGTCCACAAACTACAAGGCACAATCAGGAGTCTGTTGGAATACTCCCCACTTGCCTGGATGGGAGCACATCCAACAACACTTAAGAAGCTTGACACCATCCAAGACAAAGCAGCTCGCTTGATTAGCACCCCATCCACAGCATTCACTCCCTGTACCACCGACGCACAGTGGCAGCAGTGTGTACCATCTGCAAGATGCACTGCAGCAACGCACCAAGGCTTCTTAAACAGCACCTGCCAAACCTGTGACTTCTGTCAATGAGAAGGACATGGGCAGCAGATGCATGGGAACATTGCCACCTGCAAGTTCCCCTTCCATTCAGGCACCACCCTGACCCGGAACTATATCGCCATTCCTTCACTGTCACTGGGTCGAAATCCTGGAACTCCCTTCCTATCAGCACTGAGGGTGTACCGACCTCACATGGACAGCAGCCGTTCAAGATGATAGTTCACCACCACCTTCTCAAGGTCAATTAGGAATGGGCAACAAATGCTGGCCTAGCCTGCGTCGCCCACATCCCATGACTGAATAAACAAATGTATTTGATTACGTAACTAGTTACTAATTTTGTCAAGTAATAGCAAGTTATGGTCTTGGATAGTGTCTTGTTCTTGGAGGTCTTTTTTTGTTGGAATGTGTAGTTTGCCATTCAGACTTGCAAGGGATCAGTATTGCTTTAAGAGACGGCAAGCCTTAGGAGTTTTTGGAAGGTACATTTTTGTTGCCTTAGAAACAGCCATTTGGAGACTGCGATTCAAAGGATGCATTCTCGATACCATGGAAACAGCCACTGGGAGTGAGCCTGATGCGATACAGTTTGAACTGGCAGTTAGTAAGACAGTCTGAACATACACAGACAGAAGTCACAGATAGCTGTGGTGTCAGTACTGAAAAGGAGCTCTCAACCATTTAAACTGAAGGAAATAGGATTTTTGTCCGTTTAATTGTTCCCTCTTGAAATTCTAAAAAGTCAAGCCAAGACAGAGATCTCTGATAATTTAAATTTAAGAAAGGGAAGTTAGACTGTGACAATCTTTTATCCCTCAAAAACTCTAAAGTCAGATTCATTCGGTTGAAAGTGTTTGCAGGTCATTAATTGTTGAAATTCACTGGACTACACATAACATTCTGTGAGGGCTTCGAACAACATTCTGCGGGAACCTCGAGCAACATTCTGCGAGGACTTTGAAGTACATTCTACGGGGATTTCGCACAACATGGGCGGCACAGTGGCGCAGTGGTTAGCACCACAACCTCACAGCTCCAGCGACCCGGGTTCGATTCTGGGTACTGCCTGTGTGTAGTTTGCAAGTTCTCCCTGTGTCTGCGTGGGTTTTCGCCAGGTACTCCAGTTTCCTCCCACATGCCAAAGACTTGCAGGTTGATAGGTTAATTGGCCATTATAAATTGCCCCGAGTATAGGTAGGTGGTAGTAGAATATTGGGACAGTTGGGGATGTGGTGGGATTAGTGTAGGATTAGTATAAATGGGTGGTTGATGTTCGGCACAGACTCGGTGGGCCGAAGGGCCTGTTTCAGTGTTGCATCTCTAAATAAAAATAAATGATATGTTAGCCTATCTGTGGAATGACGGGATTGAATTAACAGTGCGTCGGTCTCACCACAATCAGAATCGTATATTTTGATTGGGGGCTTTGACAGGAACAGTCCGTCGTAACAACAGTTACAGATGTAGAACACCAGCAAAGTTTCTGACTGATAATAGAGTGGAATTTGCCAATGACAAGTTCAAAGACTTGTGAAAATATGAACATCAAGTGCATGAATACCACAGCTGAAAGTCCTTTCAGAAATGGACTCTGTGAAAGGAATCAGGTGGTGATCGCTGAAATATTGCAAAAACAAATTTACTGATGAACCACACTGCAAGTTGACAACCACCTGACATGGACAGTTCCCACAAAGAAATCACTCCAGACATTTGGAGGCTACAGTTCCTATCAATTAGTCTGTGGGTGACACCACAAATTACCTTTTGGTCTCTGCAATAGTCCTCCTTTGCTGTAAGATACCACAATTAGCTCCATTAGACTGCGTAGTTGTAGAATTGAAAACTTAAAGAGCTCTGAGACATCATTTAAGATCAACTGAGGCAGACCTCACTTCAGTAGATTTTGTGTCCTATAAAGGAAAGAGCTTTAGGCAATGAACTGTCCCTGAAAAAGGTTATAGATGGTTTTGGGAAAGCAGTATTTCGCAAAAATGGCAATCAAACTGGAAAGATTCATTCATCACGATTAGTCAACATTAATTGCAAAATCTCAGACTCTGTGCAGCCAATGGATTGAAACAAGGCAACGTGTACATGAAATGCTCATGTGCTTTGTGATGAAGTTTCTCAGAAGCAGAAGGAGGTGGATTAATTGCTGGTAGTGGTAATTGGAATGATCATGACAAGGCGATCACATCCAATTGCCCAGACTGGGTACTCTGTGACATATATTCCAGATTAGAGGCATACAACAGTTGTGGGGTATGCATGAAAAACAATTGGCAAGTTGAAATATTAGTTGAATGTTCAGCATCATGGCGTAGAAATGAGGTCCATGGTCTGGCAGAATCTGCATGAAAGCCCAGTCCAAGTACTGGGAGTGAGACCAGAAATTACCCTTTTGAGAGAAAGCTTCTGATCGCTTTTCTTTATTCTTTCATGAGATATGGGCATCGTTGGCAAGGCCAGCATTGATTGCCCATCTTTAATTGACCTTGAGAAGGTGTTGGTGAGCCACCATCTTGAACTGCTGCCGTCCGCCTGGTGCAGGTACACCCACAGTGCTGTTAAATAGGGAGAGCTTGCAGCAGTCGTCCCGGCAGACATAACAGTGCAAAAAAGAGAGTCTATAACTTGAATTAATGAAACGATGTACTAATGCCAACAGAGAACACAACGAGAAGCAGAATTCCTTATGACTGTGAAGTTTTGGTGGCTGCTTATATTCTTGAGGAACAAACAATAGGAGAGACAAAAAGAAGGGAGTGGGATAGTTGGAGCGAGTTTGGAATTTATTCTGAGTTACCAGATAATGTGAAACAAACTTTGTGACAAAGGTTGTTTTGTGCTGAACAACTCCTTGCAAATTTACCTTATAAGGCGAAAGCTTGGGGTTTTGAAGAATAACTGCGTGATACAGATGTTTGAGTGGACACTTAAAATTCGAAAAGTGCTCTTAAAACACTTTCAGATTTTTTGGCCACAATGTCTTGGAGTAGAGGTAAATTGACATAAAAGCTATATCTATGCACGGCAATATTTATCAGAAGTGTTTCTGAAACTATGCAAAGAGGCAGCAGATGAAGGCCGAAAACCTTGGAGACTGAACAAATGTGTCTATGGCCTGAATGGATTTGGTATTTTCCAGTGAGATGTGTTCAACCTAAAAGCAAATCCTGCAATTTTTCATTGGATTCATAAAGGGAGACTTTTAGGCATTATCATGAAACATGTTATGATTTCTTTTGGGGTGGTACTGTGAAATTTGTGAGATAGAACATAGAACATAGAAAAATACAGCACAGAACAGGCCCTTCGGCCCACGATGTTGTGCCGATCCTTTGTCCTCTGTCAAGGACAATTTAATCTATACCCCATCATTCTCCTTTATCCATATACCTATCCAAAAGCCTTTTGAAAGTCCCTAAAGTTTCTGACTCAACAACTTCCCCGGGCAAGGCATTCCATGCCTCGACCACTCTCTGGGTAAAGAACCTTCCCCTGACATCCCCCTTATATCTCCCACCCTTCACCTTAAATTTATGACCCCTTGTAACGCTTTGCTCCACCCGGGGAAAAAGTTTCTGACTGTCTACCCTATCTATTCCCCTGATCATCTTATAAACCTCTATCATGTCACCCCTCATCCTTCTCCTTTCTAATGAGAAGAGGCCTAGAATGTTCAGCCTTTCCTCGTAAGACTTATTCTCCATTCCAGGCAACATCCTGGTAAATCTCCTCTGCACCCTCTCCAAGGCTTCCACATCCTTCCTAAAATGAGGCGACCAGAACTGCACACAGTACTCCAAATGAGGCCTTACCAAGGTCCTGTACAGCTGCATCATCACCTCACGGCTCTTAAATTCAATCCCTCTGCTAATGAACGCTAACACCCCATATGCCTTCTTCACAGCCCTATCCACTTGAGTTGCAACTTTCAATGATCTATGCACATAGACCCCAAGGTCTCTCTGCTCCTCCACATGCCCAAGAACCCTACCGTTAACCCAGTATTTTGCATTCATGTTTGTCCTTCCAAAATGGACGACCTCACACTTTTCAGGGTTAAACTCCATCTGCCACTTTTCAGCCCAGCACTGCAACCTATCCAAGTCCCTTTGCAGACGACAATAGCCCTCCTCGGTATCCACAACTCCACCAACCTTTGTATCATCTGCAAATTTACTGACCCACCCTTCGACTTCCTCATCCAAGTCGTTAATAAAAATCACAAACAGGAGAGGACCCAGAACTGATCCCTGCGGCACGCCACTGGTAACTGGGCTCCAGGCTGAGTATTTACCATCTAAGACCACTCTCTGCCTTCTATCAGTTAGCCAATTCTTAATCCAATTGGCCACATTCCCCACTATCCCATGCCTCCTGACTTTCTCCATAAGTCTACCATGGGGGACCTTATCAAATGCCTTACTAAAATCCATGTACACCACATCCACTGGTTTACCCTCATCCACTTGCTTGGTCACCTGCTCAAAGAATTCAATCAGGCTTGTGAGGCAAGACCTACCCCTCACAAAACCGTGCTGACTGTCCCGAATCAAGCAGTGTCTTTCCAGATGCTCAGAAATCCTATCCCTCAGCACCTTTTCCATCAACTTGCCTACCACTGAAGTAAGACTAACTGGCCTGTAATTCCCAGGGTTGTTCCTATTCCCTTTCTTGAACAGGGGCACAACATTTGCCACCCTCCAATCACCTGGTACCACCCCCGTCAGCAGAGAAGATGAAAAGATCATTGCCAGCGGCTCTGCAATTTCATCCCTTGCTTCCCATAACATCCTTGGATATACCCCGTCAGGCCCGGGAGACTTGTCTATCTTCAAGTTATTCAAAAACCCCAACACATCTTCCCTCCTAACGAGCACTTCCTCGAGCTTACCAGTCTGCTTCCCACCGTCCTCTTCAGTAATACACCCCTTCTCATTCGTAAATACCGAAGAGAAGTACTCATTCAAAACCTCACTTATCTCTTCCGGCTCAACACACAGTCTCCCGCTATTGTCCTTGACCGGACCTACGGTCCCCCTAGTCATCCTCATATTTCTGACATACGCGTAAAAGGCCTTGGGGTTTTCTTTTATCCTACCCGCCAAGCATTTTTCATGCCCTCTCTTAGCTCTCCTAATCCCTTTCTTCAGATCCTTCCTGGCCATCTTGTATCCCTCCAGAGCTATGCCTGTGCCCTTTTTCCTCAACTTTATATACGCATCCTTCTTCTTCCTAACAAGACTCTCAACCTCTCTTGTCAACCACGGTTCCCTCACATGACCATCCCTTCCCTGTCTGACAGGGACATGCTTATCAATGGCCCCTACTATCTGCTCCTTGAAAAAGTTCCACATTTCGACCGTGCCCTTCCCTGCCAGCATATGCTCCCAACTTATGCTCCTCAGTTCCTGCCTGACAGCATCATATCTACCCTTCCCCCAATTGTAAACCTTGCCCTGTTGCACATACCTATCCCTCTCCATTACCACAGTGAATGCTACAGAATTGTGATCACTATCTCCAAAGTGCTCGCCCACCAACAGCTCTATCACTTGCCCTGGTTCATTACCTAGTACCAAATCCAATATTGCCTCCCCTCTGGTCGGGCAGTCTACATACTGAGTCAGAAAAGCTTCCTGGACATACTGCACAAACACTACCCCATCCAAACTATTCGATCTAAAGAGTTGCCAATCAATATTTGGGAAGTTGAAATCCCCCATAATTACTACCCTGTGACTTCTGCTCCTTTCCAAAATCTGTTTCCCAATCTGCTCTTCCACCTCCCTGCTGCTATTGGGGGGCCTATAGAAAACTCCCATCAAGGTGACTGCTCCTTTCCTGTTCCTGACCTCAACCCACAGTGCCTCAGTCGGCAGATCCTCCTCGAAAATTCTTTCAGCAGTTGTTACACTATTTCTAACTAACAATGCCACCCCCCCACCTCTTTTACCACCATTCCTAATCTTAATAGGTTATTTTTCAAAACAGAGTCGTGTTGTCTAAGCTTTTCGTCTTGCACTCATCAGGACAATCCGAAAGAATAACCAATGTAAGGGAAAACAAAAACTTTTTCTGCATGAGAAGTGCATGCTGATCGGTTGGCAAGTGAACTCTGGTTTGTAGAGGTGTTGCCATGGAGAATGCACCAGTTTATGGTGACTGACATTTAATTGCCAAGATTTGCTTGAAATTGAAACCAGGCACCTTGACCCTCATTGGTCAAGGCATTGCCCTGAGGAATGAACCACTGAGTAGCTCCCACTTATTTTGTTCAGCTGAAACAGGTACAATGTTTTTCCATATTCTTTCAGTCTGCAAGTAACAGGGCCCTATGTATTAATATATGTAGCTTGCAGCACGCGCACATGCTCCACACTGCGAGCCCGACTGACAATCTTAAATTGGTTTTTAGCGTTAATCTTAGCCCATTGTGGATTATTTAGCAAATATTGTCCAATCGTGGAATCACATCAAATGTTGGATCCTGTGCTTTGAGTTTTGCAAGCATGGGCTGGTTGAGTTTGACCTGTACCTTATCTGTTGTGAACATTGGAAGGGACATGTTGTTTGATGTGATCTGCCAGTCATTGGGACGTACGGCCCGTATACCTAGCATCACACCGGCATTGAAATTTATATATCACATTATTCATTTGTGTAATAAGCAGGACGTTTTTAGTTTGACGGCAGCATCCGGTTGGTGGCGAATATCAAACATGTTGCGACAGCATAGTAGCAGCATGAAAGAGCTAGCTTCACCTGTTGCTCAGAGATTTGGGATATATTACCCTTCCAGTGTAATCTGAGGTAGAGTGGGCAATTTTGAGGTCAGAAAAAAAATAATCTTAGGCTTATTCATAATTTTACGCGATATAGTGAGAAATAATCTTGATCAGGGTAACCATTTTCGTGCAGGATGTCTTTGATTCGCTCTATTTCAGTATCAAGCTTGTATGGTGAGCAATTGACTATTTCATCCACATCTACATCAACACAAGACTGTTCATCCACATCAACACCAGGACTATTGTTCCTGAGACTGTTGATCCACATCAACAACAGGGCGATTGTTCCGAAGTCTTTTCATCCACATCAACACCAGGACCATTGTTCCTGAGACTGTTGATCCACATCAACACCAGGGCTTTTGTTCCTAAGTCTTTTCATCCACCTCAACACCAGGTTTATTGTTCCTAAGTCTTTTCATCAACATCAACACCAGGAATATTGTTCCTGAGACTGTTCATTCACATCAAAACCAAGGCTATTGTTTGTGAGACTGTTCATCCACACCAACACCAGGGCTATTGTTCCTAAGACTGTTCATCCACTTCAACACCAGGGCTATTGTTCTTGAGAATGTTCATCGACATCAACACCAGGACTATTGTTCCTGAGACTGTTCATCCACATCAACACCAGGACTATTGTGCCTGAGACTCTTCATCCACAGCAACACCAGGATTATTGTTCCTGAGACTGTTCATCCACATCAACACCAGGACTATTGTTCCTAAGACTGTTCATCCACTTCAACACCAGGGCTATTGTTCCTGAGAATGTTCATCCACATCAACAGCAGGGCTATTGTTCCTGAGACTGTTCATCCATTTCAGCACCAGGGCTATTGTTCCTGAGAATGTTCATCCACATCAACACCAGGACTATTGTTCCTGAGACTGTTCATCCACTTCAACACCAGGGCTATTGTTCCTGAGAATGTTCATCCACATCAACACCAGGGCTATTGTTCCTGAGACTGTTCATCCATTTCAGCAGCAGGGCTATTGTTCCTGAGAATGTTCATACTCATCAACACCAGGGCTATTGCTCCTGAGACTGTACACCCACATCAACACCAGGGCTATTGCTCCTGAGACTGTTCATCCACATCACCACCAGGGCTATTGTTCCTGAGACTGTTCATCCACATCAACACCAGGACTATTATTCCTGGGACTCTTCATCCACATCAACACCAGGACTATTGTTCCTGAGACTGTTCATCCACATCAACACCAGGGCTATTGTTCCTGAGACTGTTCATCCACATCAACACCAGGACTTTTGTTCATGTGACTGTTCATCCACATCAACACCAGGACTATTGTTCCTGAGACTGTTCATCCACATCAACACCAGGGCTATTGTTCCTGAGACTGTTCATCCACTTCAGCAGCAGGGCTATTGTTCCTGAGAATGTTCATACTCATCAACACCAGGGCTATTGCTCCTGAGACTGTTCACCCACATCAACACCAGGGCTATAGCTCCTGAGACTGTTCATCCACATCACCACCAGGGCTATTGTTCCTGAGACTGTTCATCCACATCAACACCAGGACTATTATTCCTGGGACTCTTCATCCACATCAACACCAGGACTATTGATCCTGAGACTGTTCATCCACATCAACACCAGGGCTATTGTTCCTGAGACTGTTCATCCACATCAACACCAGGACTTTTGTTCATGAGACTGTTCATCCACATCAACACCAGGACTATTGTTCCTGAGACTGTTCATCCACATCAACACCAGGGCTATTGTTCCTGAGACTGTTCATCCACATCAACACCAGGACTATTGTTCTTGATACTGTTCATCCACAACTACACCAGGGCTATTGTTCCTGAGACTGTTCATCAACATCAACACCAGGGCTATTGATCCTGAGACTGTTCATCCACATCAACACCAGGACTATTGTTCCTGAGACTCTTCATCCACATCAACACCAGGACTATTGTTCCTGAGACTGTTCATCCACATCAACACCAAGGCTATTGTTCCTGAGACTGTTCATCCACATCAACACCAGGACTATTGTTCCTGAGACTGTTCATCCACATCAACACCTAGGCTTTTGTTCCTGAGACTGTTCATCCACAACAACACCTTGGCTATTGTTCCTGAGACTGTTCATCCATATCATCACCAGGGCTATTGATCCTGAGACTGTTCATCCACATCAACACCAGGACTATTGTTCCTGAGACTCTTCATCCACATCAACACCAGGACTATTGTTCCTGTGACTGTTCATCCACATCTGCACCAGGGCTATTGTTCCTGAGACTGTTCATCAACATCAACACCAGGGCTATTGATCCTGAGACTGTTCATCCACATCAACACCAGGACTATTGTTCCTGAGACTCTTCATCCACATCAACACCAGGACTATTGTTCCTGAGACTGTTCATTCACATCAACACCAGGGCTATTGTTCCTGAGACTGTTCATCCACATCAACACCTGGGCTATTGTTCCTGAGACTGTTCATCCACATCAACACCTAGGCTTTTGTTCCTGAGACTGTTCATCCACAACAAAACCTTGGCTATTGTTCCTGAGACTGTTCATCCACATCAACACCAGGGCTATTGTTCCTGAGACTGTTCATCCACATCAACACCAGGACTTTTGTTCATGTGACTGTTCATCCACATCAACACCAGGACTATTGTTCCTGAGACTGTTCATCCACATCAACACCAGGGCTATTGTTCCTGAGACTGTTCATCCACTTCAGCAGCAGGGCTATTGTTCCTGAGAATGTTCATACTCATCAACACCAGGGCTATTGCTCCTGAGACTGTTCACCCACATCAACACCAGGACTATAGCTCCTGAGACTGTTCATCCACATCACCACCAGGGCTATTGTTCCTGAGACTGTTCATCCACATCAACACCAGGACTATTATTCCTGGGACTCTTCATCCACATCAACACCAGGACTATTGTTCCTGAGACTGTTCATCCACATCAACACCAGGGCTATTGTTCCTGAGACTGTTCATCCACATCAACACCAGGACTTTTGTTCATGAGACTGTTCATCCACATCAACACCAGGACTATTGTTCCTGAGACTGTTCATCCACATCAACACCAGGGCTATTGTTCCTGAGACTGTTCATCCACATCAACACCAGGACTATTGTTCTTGATGCTGTTCATCCACAACTACACCAGGGCTATTGTTCCTGAGACTGTTCATCAACATCAACACCAGGGCTATTGATCCTGAGACTGTTCATCCACATCAACACCAGGACTATTGTTCCTGAGACTCTTCATCCACATCAACACCAGGACTATTGTTCCTGAGACTGTTCATCCACATCAACACCAAGGCTATTGTTCCTGAGACTGTTCATCCACATCAACACCAGGACTATTGTTCCTGAGACTGTTCATCCACATCAACACCAGGACTATTGTTCCTGAGACTGTTCATCCACATCAACACCTAGGCTTTTGTTCCTGATACTGTTCATCCACAACAACACCTTGGCTATTGTTCCTGAGACTGTTCATCCATATCATCACCAGGGCTATTGATCCTGAGACTGTTCATCCACATCAACACCAGGACTATTGTTCCTGAGACTCTTCATCCACATCAACACCAGGACTATTGTTCCTGTGACTGTTCATCCACATCTGCACCAGGGCTATTGTTCCTGAGACTGTTCATCAACATCAACACCAGGGCTATTGATCCTGAGACTGTTCATCCACATCAACACCAGGACTATTGTTCCTGAGACTCTTCATCCACATCAACACCAGGACTATTGTTCCTGAGACTGTTCATTCACATCAACACCAGGGCTATTGTTCCTGAGACTGTTCATCCACATCAACACCTGGGCTATTGTTCCTGAGACTGTTCATCCACATCAACACCAGGGCTATTGTTCCTGAGACTGTTCATCCACATCAACACCTGGGCTATTGTTCCTGAGACTGTTCATTCACATCAACACCAGGGCTATTGTTCCTGAGACTGTTCATCGACATCAACACCTGGGCTATTGTTCCTGAGACTGTTCATTCACATCAACACCAGGGCTATTGTTCCTGAGACTGTTCATCCACATCAACACCTGGGCTATTGTTCCTGAGACTGTTCATCCACATCAACACCAGGCCTATTGTTCCTGAGTGTGTTCATCCACATCAACACCAGGACTATTGTTCATCAGACGGTTGATCCAAATGAACACCTGAGATCATAACGAAACAATTTGCAAATTATGTTTTGAAGAAATTTATGATGATTATGAAATGTTTTGTTTGCTGCATACTCTATTGCATATAACTGCAAACAGTTCATTAAATCAGTTTATTCACTGGACTGTATCTAATATCCCTTCTCACATTTCCCAGATGACTGTCCCCCTGGAGGTTGCTCTTTGCTATTGATAAGGGCTTTTCTGATGAAGTCTCTACATTCGTGTTTATCGCAAGAAATGGAATACCCTGTAATTTACCAGATAGAGATCATTTACTACCCGATTCTTGCAGCCATCAGTATTCCTGGTAAGACAGTGAAATTACATGGTGAAAGTTGAATATCAATGTTGACTGTTCATGTTATAGTTTCCCTGTTTGATGGTGTTAGTTAAGTGCTAAGTGATTGTCTTGTTTACTTAATGTGATTTTGAAACTGAAATTAATATGTTTCTTGAGTTTTCACCACAGAAAGCGTTGCAACAAAAATTATCTTTAATGTTTACAATAGAAACTCTTTCCTAGAGTGTGCACGGTCTTCCGGTCAGAAATTAATTCACAATTTTAAATGTGCTGATGTTGTTAAGTGTGTTACCCATGTAACATGGGGAATCCAGGAGTTATTGTATTGTAACTTTTTTTCTGGTTGACTTATGTTGCTTATGCAGAAGTTTCTGTTGTTTGTTTGGTTTTGGATTCAGTTTTGATTTTGCTTCTGAATGTAAGTGGAAGGAATGTATTTCTGCGACTGGTGCATGATCCATCTCACCAGACTATTCCAATCTGAACTTTTCCAGCCAATGCATAAAAAGACTCTCCATGTTGCGCAGACCATAATAAAACAGAGCGAGAGTGATGTCTTCATGTTTTACAAACAATAACCCAGCAGAGTGAGAGTGCACTCTCCATGCTACGCAGACGATCACCCAACCGAGTGAGAGTGCACTCTCCATGTTCTAGAGACTAGAATCTAACAGGGTGAGAGTGCACTCTCCATGTTGTACAGACTATTACCCAACAGGGTGAGAGTCCACACTCCATGTAGTACAGACTATAACCCAACAGGGGGAGAGTGCACTCTCCATGTTGTACAGACGATAACCCAACAGGGTGAGAGTGCACTCTCCATGTTGTACAGACTATAACCCAACAGGGTGAGAGTCCACTCTCCATGTTGTACAGACTATAACCCAACATGGTGAGAGTGCACTCTCCATGTTGTACAGACTATAACCCAACAGGGTGAGAGTCCACTCTCCATGTTGTACAGACTATAACCCAACAGGGTGAGAGTCCACGCTCCATGTTGTACAGACCATAACCCAACAGGGTGAGAGTCCACTCTCCATGTTGTACAGACCATAACCCAACAGGGTGAGAGTGCACTCTCCATGTTGTACAGACTATAACCCAACAGGGTGAGAATCCACTCTCCATGTTGTACAGACTATAACCCAACAGGGTGAGAGTGCACTCTCCATGTTGTACAAACTATAACCCAACAGGGTGAGAGTCCACTCGCCATGTTGTAAAGACGAGAACCCAACAGGGTGAGAGTCCAATCACCCTGTTTTGCAGATCAATACCATAATTCTCCAGAAAACCTCAGTACGTTATTTTTCCCTCAGAATCTATTTCTCTCTCTCAGATCAACAACTTTAGTTGCATTTTAATTTTTGCCTATCTTCTTTTGCCACAGATTTCAAACTTGCTGATAGGCAGCTCTTTAAATTAACAATTACATTTAACTTGGAACTGAAAACACCATATGTACAAATCTCTTCAAATGATTTTTAAAATGTTTTGGGACACTATTGAGAGAAATTCTATCTCTTCCGTTTCTTACAGTTAACTTGGTGGCGATTGTGATTTTGTCTCGAGGAAAGTGCGGTCTCTCCAAATGTATCACTCACTATCTGGTGGCCATGGCAGTGGCGGATCTAATGGTGGTTATCATCCATGTGATATTACACCGGATTAATATCATGTACTTTCCAGTTAGTTTCCTGTTTATAACTGCTGTGTGTATGATAAATGTTGTTGTGTACGCTGTAGCTTTAGACTGTTCTGTCTGGTTTCCTGTCGCCTTCACTTTTGATCGCTTTGTATCAATTTGCTGCCTGAAGCTACATTCAAAATATCACACCAAGAAACCAGTGACAGTTGTTATCACCGCTGTGTTTGTGGTGAGTTGTGTCAAGAGTTTTCCCTTTTACTTTGCAGGTGAACCTGTATTTATAATTGGTTTTGTGTTCTTCCAGCTGATTATCTCACCTCCCCCTTGTGGAGGGCAAATGCATGTATGAACAGGATCATAACCCCTAAATTACCAACTCTATTCATTCTGTTGTTCAATACTTTGACTGTCAGACACATTATAATGGCAAACAGAGCCCGCAAAAGACTCCGGAGCAACAGTGAGAATCAGAATGATCCAGAGGTGAAGAATCGAAGGAAATCCATGATTTTAATTTTCACTATTTCTGCCAAATTCATATTATTGTGGATGACATTTGTTGTCTATTTGATAAACGGGCCAGTGATCAACTTGAATTATACAGACAAATATTACAGTAACCCGATATATATCACCCAACAAGTTGGATTTATGTTGCAGCTTCTAAGTTCCTGCACAAACACTTGTATCTATGGACTGACACAGAGAAAATTCAGAGAGGAGCTGAAGAATGGGGTGAAATATGTATTTACACTGAATGGGAAATTGTGTCAATAACAAGTAATGAACATCGATCTGCAGCAGGGCTTATAGGTTTCTAGGGCACTTGCTTTTACATTCTTGAAATCCTTGTGGGCAGGCGAAGGACAATGAGAATTTTGATCATCTTTAACAGGAGCTTGGGTCGTGATGTATAAGGACCATCATATTAAACAGGAAGTTTAATGTGCATAAATTAAACAGTATCACATGAAATATTCTGATGTCAATTTAACTGCTGAATGTATGGATTTGCAGCAACCAAACACCATCAAAAGAAAATTAATTCCCCATAAACGAGCAGTAACAGGAAATCACAAATTCTGCACCCTTAGAACAAGCTCAACCAAGGATGTTCTGGTCATCATTGCAATACACCATTGGATTAATCCATGACAATTATATTTTCTTAAATAACAAACTCACAGGGTTGGAAAAGGCACAAATGCAGAAAAAAGATGTTGCTCAAAAAGAACCCAAAGTTGATCCAATCGTTAAAGAAACATTGAGTCTTTCTCGGTACCTTGGTTGTCTCATAGAAACATAGAAAACAGAGAAAAATAGGAGCAGGAATAGGCCATTCGGCCCTTCGTACCTGCACCAGCATTGAATATGATCATGGCTGATCATCCAAACTCAGTAACCTTTTCCCGCTTTCTCCCCGTATCCCTTGATCCCTTTAGCCCTCAGAACTATATCTAACTGTTCCTTGAATATATTTAATGATTTGGCCTCAACTGCTTTATGTGGTAGAGAATTTCACAGGTTCACCACTCTCTGGGTGATGACATCTCTGCTCATCTCAGTCCTAAATGGCTTAATCCTTATCCTTAGATTGTAAACCCCTGGTCCTGGATTCCCCCACCAACGGGAACATCCTTCCTGTATCTAGTTTGTCCAGTCCTGCTAGAATTTTGTCAGTTTCTATGAGATCCCGTCTCATTCTTCTAAACTCTAGTGAATACAAGCCTAATCGACCCAATCCCTCAGCATACATCAGTCCTGCCATCCCATGAATCCGTCTGGTGAACCTTCACTGCACTCCCTCCATAGCAAGAACATCCTTCCTCAGCTAAGGAGACCAAAACTGCACACAAGACCCCATATGTGGTCTCACCAAGGCCTTGTATAATTGCAGCAAGGTATCCTTGCTCCTGAACCCAAATCCTCTCGCTATGAAGGACAACGTACCATTTGTTTTCTTGACTGCCTGCTGCACTTGCATGCTTACTTTCTGTTACTGGTGCACAAGGACACTCAGGTCTCACTGCACCTCCCCCTTTCCCAATCTATCGCTGTTCAGATAATAATCTGCCTTTCTGTTTTTGCCACCAAAGTGGGTAGCCTCACATTTATTTACATTATACTGCATCTGCCATGTATTAGCCCACTCACTCAACCAGTCCAAATCACACTGGAGCTTCTATGCATCCTCCTCACAGCTCACACTCCCACCCAGCTTTGTGTTGTCTGCAAACCCGGGTATATTACATTTAATTCCCTCATCTACATCATTAATATATATTGTGAATAGCTGTGGTCCAAGCATTGATCCCTGCGGTACACCACAATCACTGCCTATCACTCGGAAAAAGACCCGTTTATTTCTACTCTTTGTTTCCTTTCTGCCAGCCAGTTCTCTATCCATGTCAGTATCTTACCACCAATCCCATGTGCTTTAAGTTTGCACGCTAATCACTTATGTGGGACCTTATCAAAAGCATTCTGAAAGTCCAAATACACCACATCCACTGGTTCTCCTTCTCTATTCGACTAGTTACATCCCAGTCTCTGCCAGTCATGGATGAGCTGGACATACAGCCAACAAAATCGGAACTCAGTGATGCCATTGATTCTCTAGCCAGCGGAAAAGCCCCTCGGAAGGACAGCATTACTCCTGAAATCATCAGGAGTGCCAAGCCTGCTATACTCTCAGTACTCTACGAACTGCTTTGACAGTGCTGTGACGAGGGAGCAATACCACAGGACATGCGCGATGCCAATATCATCACCCTCCATAAGAACAAGGGTGACCGCGGTGACTGCAACATCGGCCGTGGAATTTCCATGTTCAGCATAGTGGGGAAAGACTTCGCTCGTATCATTTTAAACAGGATCCAGAAGCTGGCTGAGCGTGTCTATCCTGAGGCACAATGTGGCTTTCGAGCAGAGAGATCCACCATTGACATGCTGTTCTCCCTTTGCCAGCTACAGGAGAAATGCCATGAACAACAGATGCCCCTCTACATTTCTTTCATTGATCTCACCAAAGCCTTTGACCTCGTCAGCAGACGTGGTCTCTTCAGACTACTAGAAAAGATTGGATGTCCACCAAAGCAACTAATCATCATCACCTCATTCCATGACAATATGAAAGGCACAATCCAGCATAGCGGCACCTCATCAGACTCCTTTCCTATCCTGAGTGGCGTGAAACAGGGCTGTGTTCTCGCACCTACACTGTTTGGGATCTTCTTCTCCCTGCTGCTCTCACATGCGTTCAAGTCTTCAGAAGAAGGAATTTTCCTCCACACAAGATCAGGTGGCAGGTTGTTCAACCTTGCCCCTCTAAAAGCGAAGACCAAAGTACGGAAAGTCTTCATCAGGGAACTCCTCTTTGCTGACGATGCTGCATTAACATCTCACACTGAAGAGTGTCTGCAGAGACGCATCGACAGGATTACGGCTGCCTGCAACGAATTTGGCCTCACCATCAGCCTCAAGAAAACGAAAATCATGGGACAGGATGTCCGAAATGCTCCATCCATCAATATCGGTGACCACGCTCTGTAAGTGGTTCAAGAGTTCACCTACCTAGGCTCAACTATCACCAGTAACCTGTCTCTCGATGCAGAAATCAACGAGTGTATCGGAAAGGCTTCAACTGCTGGGTCCAGACTGGCCAAGAGAGTGTGGGAAAATGGCACACTGACACGGAACACAAAAGTCTGAGTCTATCAAGCCTGTGTCCTCAGTACCTTGTTCTACGGCAGCGAGGCCTGGACAACGTATGTCAGCCAAGAGCGATGTCTCAATTCATTCCATCTTCGCTCCCTCCGGAGTATCCTTGGCATCAGTTGGCAGGACTGTATCTCCAACACAGAAGTCCTCGAGGCGGCCAACATCCCCAGCAAAGACACCCTACTGAGCCAGCCGCGCTTGAGATGGCTTAGCCATTTGAGCACATGGAAGATGGCAGGATCCCCAAGGACACATTGTACAGGGAGCTCGTCACTGCTATCAAACCCACTGGTCGTCCATGTCTCCGCTTTAAAGACGTCTGCAAACGTGACATGAAGTTCTGTGACATTGAGCACAAGTTGTGGGAGTCAGTTGCCAGTGATCGCCAGAGCTGGCGGGCAGCCATAAAGGCGGGGCTAAAGCCATAAAGTGCAAGTCGAAGAGACTGAGCAGTTGGCAGGGAAAAAGACAGAAGCGCAAGGGGAGAGCCAACTGTGCAACAGCCCCGACAACCAATGTTATCTGCAGCACCTGTGGAAGAGTCTGTCACTCTAGAATTGGCCTGAACAGTCACTCCAGGCGCTGCTGCACAAACCACTGACCACCTCTATGCGCTTACCCACTGTCTCTCGAGACAAGGAGGCCAAAGAGAGAAGTTACATCCACAGAAAATTCCAGTAGATTTGTTAAGCATGACTTCCCTTTCGTAAATCCACGTTGACTTTGTCTGATCCTGTCACTGTTTTCCAAGTGCTCTGCTATTACATCTTTTATAATGGACTCTAGTAGTTTTCCCATTATTGATGTCAGGCTAACCCGTCAAGAATTCCCTGTTTTCTTTCTACCTTCTCTTTTAAATAGTGGGGTTACATTAGCTCCCCCGCAATCCGTTGGAACTGTTCCAGCATCTGTAGAATATTGAAAAATGACCACCAATGCACCTATGTCTAGGGCCACTTTCTTAGGTACTCTGGGATGCAGATTATCAGGCCCTGGGGATTTATCGGCCTTCGATCCCATCAATTTCCCTGACACCATTTCCCTTATAATACTGATTTCATACAGTTCCTCCTTCTCACTAGATCCTCTGTTCCCCAACATTTCTGGGAGGTAATTTGTGTCCTCCTTTGTGAAGACAGAACCAAAATATGTAATTAATTGTTCTGCCATTTCTTTGTTCCCCATTATAAATTCCCCAGTTTCTCACTGTTCGGGACCCACATTTGTCTTCACTAATCCTTTTCTCTTCACATATCTATAGTTTCCCGATACAGCAGCTGTCAGCTGTGAAACTCACTTGCGATCTTTTTTGAAAAGCTGGTCTGACAATGGGAAATTTCTCATCTTCAGTTACGAAGCCCTGGCGAGGATGGGGAATGGCCCTGGGTACAGCTTACACCCGCGGGTCAGATTGGAACCTTTGCCAGGCCGGATGCTGGCCCACAGGCTGTATGTTTGACAACCCTGCGATAGACAAAATGAAACAAAGCAAAAACCAACAGATCAGATTAAAGCTCTGTCATCCTGTCATATCCTTTCACGGAAGTGTTTTGGAGAATTAAAGAGTGAATGGGAGGAGGAGGCTCCTCTTCAGTGATAGCAAAGCACAGAACATAGTAAATTTCACAGCTCTGTCCTGTCCACAAAAAAGCAGAACAAATCTAATCTGGTCAAATACCACCTCATTCGTCTGTTTTAATCTTCAGCAAAGTGATGGAAGTTGTCATCAACAATGCAATCAAAGAGCAATTACCCAGCAAAAACTTGCTCACTGATGTGCAGTATAGTTTCAGCCAAGACCACTCGGCTCCAGACCTATTGTTCCAGGAAACGTTCATGGATGCATTCTATAAAATAATCTTCCTAATTACCTTTACTAATTTCATTGGTCTAGTCTATGTGAAGATTACATTTCCCCACAATTATTACATTGTTTTTATGACAAGCTCCAATTATTTCTTGCTTAATGTTTTGTAAACTACTGTAACAAGTGTTAGAGAGTCTATAAACAACTCACACCAGTGTTTTCTGACCCTTGTTATTCTTTATCTTCACTCAGACTGATTCTCCCCTGGTCTTATGAGCTGACCTTCTTTCTTACTGCTGTTCTAATTCATCCTTTATTATCAGGGCTATTCTTCTTCCTTTTCCATTGCACCTGTCTTTTATTTCTGCCGCTAGTGCATCTGTTTTATTATGAAAACATCACCTATTCAGAGAAATAATCTGTAATTGTATTGTTTTACTTCCATTCTTGACATTGACTTTATTCCCTGATGCACTATTAATGTTAAACTTTGCTGACCCTTCCTATCCCACTCTGCAGTCTGTGGCCATGTCGCTAAATTGCTCCATTGTCTTGACATTTCTCTTTAGATTTCTAAGTCTCCATTCACCAGAACCCACCACCATCCTTTTTACTTTAAAGCCCTGCCCAGATCCCGACATTGATCCCAGCCTGGTTTAAATGGAACCCATACCAATGGAACCCATACCAATGGAACAGCTCCCTCTTTGCCCAGCAATGGTGTTAGTGCCCCATGAATCAAAACCCCTCCTTTACACACCACTCGTTGAGTCACACATTTATTTGTTTAATTTTCTTCACCCTGCACCAACTGGTGAATGGCTGAGATAACAATCTGAAATTAATACCTTTGAGGTTCTGCATTTTAATTTGGATTCTAAATCATCAAACTGTCTCAGCAGAACATCATTCCTATTTCTAAATATGTCATTTGTACCAATGTGGATCATCATTACTGGATCCTCCCTCTCCCACTCCAAGTTCATCTTCAGTTGCAAGGAGGTGTCTTTCACCCTGGCACCGGGAAGGCACGCAACCTTTGGAACTCCAGGTCATGGCTGCAGATAAAAGTATCTATCCCCTGACTATACTGTCCCCTATCATTGCCACATTCTGTTTCCCTGCCCTAATTGAATGGCTTCCTGTACCATGGTGCTATGTTCAGTTTGTCCATCCAACCTGAAGTCCTTGTTTGTATCCACATCGGTAGCAAGAGCCCCATGCCTTTTGTCAAAGTCAAGGGCCAAGGCACCTCCATCATTAAATGCTGAATCTCCAGACCTGTTTGACTCACATTCACATCCTCTTTTCTGTGACCATTGATGAACTCCGAATTTAAAATTAACCTAAGGGGTGTGACTGACTCCTGGGATAATGTATCTCGGTAACTCTCCCCCTCTCTGAGGGTGCACAATGTATGCAGCTGGAATTCCACCTCAACAACTCGGAGCCAAAGTTACTCGAGCTGCAGCCACTTATCACAGATCTGCTTGTCCAGTATCACAATGCTCTCCACAAGCTCCACATGTTGGAATGAGGTGAGGTGAGGTGCGAGTGACTGCCATGACATCCAGGCAGCATTTCACCAAGTACAGTATCCATGAGCCCCACTAAAACTGGAGTCAAAAATCTCTGCTGGTTTGAATCATACCCAGTGCAAAGGAAGATGGTTGTGGTTGTTGGAAGTGAATAATCTCAGCTCCAGCACATCGCTGCAGTAGTCCCTCAGAATAGTGTCCTCGGTCCAACCATCTTCAGCTTCTTCATCAATAACATTCCTTCAATCTGAATGTCAGAAGTGGGGATGTTCGCTGATGATTGCACAGTGTTCTGCACCATTCACGACAACTCCCATACTGAAGCAGTCCGTGTTGAAATGCAGAAAGACCTGGACAATATCCAGGCTTGGGCTGATAAGTGGCAAGTGACATTCGTGCCACACAACTGCCAGGAAATGACCATCTCCAACAAGCTGGAATCTAACCATCTCCCCGATATTCCACGGCATTACGATCGCTGAATCCCCCACAATCAGCAGCCTGGGGGTTACCATTACCAGGAACAGAACTGGAGCAGCCGTATAAATACTATGGCGACAAGAGCAGGTCAGAGGCTAGGAATCCTGCAGCGAGTAACTCACCACCTGACTCCACAAAGCCTGTCCACTATCTACAAGGCACAAGTCAGGAGTGTGATGGAATACTTGCCTGGATGGGTGCAGCTCCAACAACACTCAAGAAGCTCGACACCGTCTGGGACAAAGCACCCCGCTTGATTGGCTTCCCATCCACTAATATTCCCTCCCTCCACCACTAATGCACATTGGCAGCAGTGTGGACCAGCTACAAGATGTACTGCAGCAACGCACCAAGGCTCCTTAGATAGCACCTTCCAAACCGACGACCTCTATCACCTAGAAGGACAAGAGAACACCACCACCTGCAAGTTCCCCTCCAAGTCACACACCATCCTGACTTGGAACTATATTGCTGTTCCTTAACTGTCGCAGTGTCAAAATCCTGGAACTCTCTTCCTAATAGCACTATGGGCCTTCTCACCTCACATGGACAAAGCAGTGCAAGAAGGCATCTCACCACCACCTTCTCATGGGCAATTAGGGATGGGCAATAAATGCTGGCCTGGCCAGTGCCGTCCACATCCCATGAAACAAATGGGAAAAAATACAATCCTTTTGAAAATAAAAACAGATAACCATTGATTTTTGAATGTATGTGTGTGAATGGGGGGAGTTAGGTTAAAATAAGAAGTTATAACATCTTCAGACATTGGGTTATCATAGTAATGTTTAAGATTCAGTTTTAATAAATAGTTAATTTGTTGCCGTCTAAATATATCTGGTTCGGTTTGTTTTATTCTGGCAGTTACTAGAGTGTTTAATTTGGCTGTTTTCCGTTTGGCTGGGAAAACTTTAATAATATTCTGCAACTTGTGGAGTGATGGGACTGAACTGACAGTGCATTGCACCCTCCTCAGTTGTAACGATATGATAAAAAGGATATAGAGGCTCTGGAGAGGGTACAGAGAAGATTTACAAGGATGATACCAGAAATGCATGGGTTTACATATCAGGAAAGGATGAACAGGCTGGCTCTCTTTTCTGTTGGAAAAAATGACACTGAGGGAATAACTGACTTTAAATGGATGAAAGGTTTTGTTAGAGTGTATATAGAGAGTATATTTACACTTCTGGAGAGCAGCAGCACTAGAGGCCATCAACATCAGATTAGCACCAAGAGATCCAATAGGAAATGAGAATAAATGTCCTTCCCCAAAGAGTGGTGAGAATGTGGAACTCACGACCACACGGAGAGTTGAATAGTATAGTATCGATGCATTTAAGGGAAATCTGGACAAACATATTAGGGTGAAGGAAATTCGGGTTACAATGATAGATGTGGCTATGAGTGAGGCAGCTCTGGCGAACAAAAAGGTAGCAACGGGGAGCCTCAGCCCTTGCACTTTTCCAAAAGGTTCAATGATGTTGCAGTTTGTGTGGACAAGAGCAGGGACTGCAGGGAGGATGAGCAAACTGACCAAAGCAATATGGTGCAGGGGGCCATTCTAGTGGGGGGATTAAAAATGAATGTAGTTGTAGCAGGGGGAAGTATAGTTAGGGGGTTAGGCACTGTTCTCTGCAACTGTGGGTTGTGTTGCCTGTTGGTGCCAGGGTTAAGGACATCTTCTCAGGACTGGAGAGGATGTTGGAGTGGGAGGGGAAGGATCCAGTTGTCGTAGTCCATGTGGGTACCATCGACATAGGATGAAGAACGAGGTTCTGCTGAGGGAGTGTGAGCACCTGGAGGCAAAACTTATATTAAAAAAAAGAACAGCAATGGTAATGATCTCTGGATTACTACCTGAGCCACAGGCAGATTGGCATCGGGTATACAAGATTAGAGAGTTAAATGTTTGGCTATTTGATCGGTGTGGGAGAAATGGGTTTCTGTTTATGGGGCTCTGTGCCAGCTCTGGGGAAAGAGGAAGCTTTACCATTGGGACGGCCTTTACCTGAATCGTGCTGGGACAGCGTCCTGGCTAATCATATAACTCGGGTTGTAGACAGGGATTTAAGTGGTTGGAGGCGGGGAGGGCACAGAGGGTTCATGTGAGGGGATATTTGTTAAGTTAAGAATAAGAACAAAGCAATAATGCAAGGCAGTGACACAGGAAATTCTGACTAGAGTGGGACAGGAAGAGACAGAGTGTAGAAACATAAGAGTGCAAATGCAAATGGTGCCAGTGTAGGGAAAACTGTTAAAAAGACAGAATGAAAGGCTCTGTGTGAAAGCACACAGCATTCAGAACAAGATGGATAAATTGATAGCATAAACAGAAATAAGTGAGTACGATGTGCTAGTCATAACAGAGATATGGCTGAAAGGTGACCAAGGCTGGGAACTGACTACTAAAGGGTATTTGACCTTTCAGAAGGATAAGAAGAAAGGAAAAGGAAGTGGGGTGGCTCTGTTAATGAAGGATGAAATCGGAAGAGTTGTGAAGAATGATTTTGGCTTGGAAAATCAACATGTAGAATCATACTGCACCGAAACAGGCCCTTTGGCCCACTGAGTCTCTGCCAACCGTCAACCACCCATTTATACTAATCCTACTTTAATCCCAAAACTGACTCATAGATGGCGTCTCTGATGTGGGCCCACTTGGTCTCAGCATCCCCTGTGGGAGTGTTTTGAAGGGCTGTTACAAGTGAATTTAGAAATTTTTGCAACAGCTGTGGGTGAGAAATTCTGCTCGTGTTGATGCGCGGGTGGCCCTTCTGCTTGGAATGATGCAACTTCTTTGGTCTGAGTCTAACCTTGCTGCACACCAGGGAGTGGTCGGTGTCGCAGTCCGCACTGTGGAAGCTGCGTGTGATTTGAACACTGTTTAAGGCGGCTCGCCTTGTGACAATGAGGTCTAGCTGGTGCCAACGACGTGATCTTGGGTGCCTCCATGAAACCTGGTGACAGGGTTTAGTGTGAAAGAACGAGTTGGTGATGCAGAGGTTATGATAGGTACACAACTCAAGCAGTCTCTGCCCGTTCTCATTCATCCTTCCAACGCCATAGCGCCCAAGGCAGGAGGGCCATGAGTCATGGTCGGCCCCAACCCTGGCATTAAAGTCCCCCAGCAGGAATAGGTGTTCGGTGTTGGGGATGCTGCTAATGATGTTATGGAGTTGTTCATAGAACTGGTCTTTAGCTTCAGGTGCGGAACAGAGTGTTGGAGCATAGATGCTGAGTAGGTGTACTGGACCAGAGGTGGTGAGCAGTCGGATGGACAGTATGCGTTCCGAGCCATTTGAGGGAGGCTCTATCATGCTGAGCAAGGAGTTTCTGATGGCGAAGCCCACTCCATGCTGTCTTGGTTCTTCAGGATCCCTGCCCTGCCAGAAGAAGGTGTAGTCTTGCTCTGCTAGAGAGCCACTCGCGGGGAGGCGAGTCTCCTGAAGTGCTGCAATGTCCACATTGAGTCTACTGAGCTCGTTGTTAATGATGGCGGTCTTCCGAGAATCGTTGATTTGTGTAAGGTCTTCCGACAGGCCAGGACACATAGTTCTGACGTTCCAGCTTGCAAAGCGAAGGGCTGGTACCTTCTTTCCTTTTTTTATGTTGTTTGGTGCGGTGTATCAGTCCACCTTTCGGGCAATGACCCTGAGCTCCAAGCACCCATTGAAGCAGGCAGACTGTGGCGGGACAGAACCTTATTGACCGGGGGCTGCCCGGTTTGAGGCGGGCGGTAGCTGTCCAGTGAGGTGCAATGACCTCTCCCACCGACAAAGGCAACCCGTGGCGCCCAGTTTCTGCGCCAATTTATCTGGACTTATAACCCGCAACTGCTGCCTTCCGTGTTGTTTCAGTCGCTGTGAGGCAACGATGGAGTGACCTCTCCATGGCGCATGCCTGGGCAAATTTATGGAGGTTGAGAGTTGCCCAGTCGTCAAAACCCCCCTCTCGGCCTTTCTGGTGGGGTCCAAAGGAGTGCAGGACACGACGTTTGGCACCAGTATGGCTGCAGGAACTGCCGGAAACATGCCAAAGGTGACACATGACCGCCTACGGGGTTCCGCTCCGGATTTTCTGTTAGGGTTTACTCCCTTAGCCTTGGTCTCTCCCGAGACGCCCACAAGGCAGTGGGGTTGTTGGGGCCCCTACTCAGGTGTAGGATGGTGCCGGTGGGAGGAGGGGATGCAAGGGGGAGGGGTAGAGGGAGGGGGTGGGGGGGGTGCAGGGGAAGGGGGTGCGGGGTGAAGATGGTGCGAGGGGGGGCGGGCTGGGACGGGGTTGTGAGGGGGTGAGCTGAGAGGGTGGAGCAGGGAAGGGGACGGGGGTGGGGGGTGGAAGGGGGGTAAAGGGGGGGGAGGGGGGGTGGAATCTGGTGCAGGTAATAAGCCATTTCCTCAGTGCCCACCATCGACGTCCGGAAAGCTCATCCACGTCCTTCGGGAGGTGAAGCATCATTTGGCAGACTTAGAGGTGATTACATTTGTTAAGGGTTTTTTTTTTTGCAGTGGTTTAAATAAAGGCATGCAGCATTGCCGACAGTGCGCTGCAGATGCTCTCCGAGCCATCTCCCGCGGGCGCTTTGAAGTTGCGGCTGGGGGGGCCGTTCGTGGATGTTTTGGGTGTTCGGGGCACCTTTTCCCAGGACTTCTCTCGGGTCCCGCAGCTCCTTCTTCACCTCAATGGACTTACCGCATGCCGTGGCTGCAGACACTCTGGACTGTGAAGACAGCAGGATCGGAGATTAAAGTATCGGCAGCTGTTCTCGTCAGTTTCATCCGGAACAATTTCATTGAGAAAACAAAGAGCAGGTGTGGCTGGGGGAGGGCAGTGGGCCCAGGTAACATACACTAAACTAACTGTTAACTTTTAGATAGGGCTAAAATGAACTGATTTAAAGAGCCAGGGGAATTTAAACAGTTTAAGAGGGCAGATTGGGGGAGAAAACGTTAGGGATGGGAGCAGATGGCCATGGATAGAGTTGAACAGCAAGGGAGCTTCCAAGGGAGCTTCCAGCCCAGGAGCCATCTTGAAAGCATCAGCTTTGACCACCTACGGCAAAAGTGCGAAGAGAAATGCAGACTGGTTTCAATCTGATAATGAAGAGCTGGAACCTGTCATAGCCGCTAAGCGCATTGCACTTTTGAACTACAAGAAAGCCCCCAGCGATTTAACATCCGCAGCACTTAAAGCAGCCAGAAGTACTGCACAAAGAACAGCTAGGCGTTGCGCAAACGACTACTGGCAACACCTATGCAGTCATATTCAGCTGGCCTCAGACACCGGAAACATCAGAGGAATGTATGATGGCATGAAGAGAGCTCTTGGGCCAACCATCAAGAAGATCACCCCCCTCAAATCTAAATCGGGGGACATAATCACTGACCAACGCAAACAGATGGACCGCTGGGTTGAGCACTACCTAGAACTGTACTCCAGGGAGAATGCTGTCACTGAGACTGCCCTCAATGCAGCCCAGCCTCTACCAGTCAAGGATGAGCTGGACATTCAGCCAACCAAATCGGAACTCAGTGATGCCATTGATTCCCTAGCCAGCGGAAAAGCCCCTGGGAAGGACAGCATTACCCCTGAAATAATCAAGAGTGCCAAGCCTGCTATACTCTCAGCACTACATGAACTGCTATGCCTGTGCTGGGACGAGGGAGCAGTACCCCAGGACATGCGCGATGCCAACATCATCACCCTCTATAAAAACAAAGGTGACCGCGGTGACTGCAACAACTACCGTGGAATCTCCCTGCTCAGCATAGTGGGGAAAGTCTTTGCTCGAGTCGCTCCGAACAGGCTCCAGAAGCTGGCCGAGCGCGTCTACCCTGAGGCACAGTGTGGCTTTCGTGCAGAGAGATCGACTATTGACATGCTGTTCTCCCTTCGTCAGATACAGGAGAAATGCCGTGAACAACAGATGCCCCTCTACATTGCTTTCATTGATCTCACCAAAGCCTTTGACCTCGTCAGCAGACGTGGTCTCTTCAGACTACTAGAAAAGATCGGATGTCCACCAAAGCTACTGAGTATCATCACCTCATTCCATGACAATATGAAAGGCACAATTCAACATGGTGGCTCCTCATCAGAGCCCTTTCCTATCCTGAGTGGTGTGAAACAGGGCTGTGTTCTCGCACCCACACTTTTTGGGATTTTCTTCTCCCTGCTGCTTTCACATGCGTTCAAATCCTCTGAAGAAGGAATTTTCCTCCACACAAGATCAGGGGGCAGGTTGTTCAACCTTGCCCGTCTAAGAGCGAAGTCCAAAGTACGGAAAGTCCTCATCAGAGAACTCCTCTTTGCTGACGATGCTGCTTTAACATCTCACACTGAAGAATGCCTGCAGAGTCTCATCGACAGGTTTGCGTCTGCCTGCAATGAATTTGGCCTAACCATCAGCCTCAAGAAAACGAACATCATGGGGCAGGATGTCAGTAATGCTCCATCCATCAATATTGGCGACCACGCTCTGGAAGTGGTTCAAAAGTTCACCTACCTAGGCTCAACTATCACCAGTAACCTGTCTCTAGATGCAGAAATCAACAAGCGCATGGGTAAGGCTTCCACTGCTATGTTCAGACTGGCCAAGAGAGTGTGGGAAAATGGCGCACTGACACGGAACACAAAAGTCCGAGTGTATCAGGCCTGTGTCCTCAGTACCTTGCTCTACGGCAGCGAGGCCTGGACAACGTATGCCAGCCAAGAGCGACGTCTCAATTCATTCCATCTTCGCTGCCTTCGGAGAATACTTGGCATCAGGTGGCAGGACTATATCTCCAACACAGAAGTCCTTGAAGCGGCCAACATCCCCAGCTTATACACACTACTGAGTCAGCGGCGCTTGAGATGGCTTGGCCATGTGAGCCGCATGGAAGATGGCAGGATCCCCAAAGACACATTGTACAGCGAGCTCGCCACTGGTATCAGACCCACCGGCCGTCCATGTCTCCGTTATAAAGACGTCTGCAAACGCGACATGAAATCGTGTGACATTGATCACAAGTCGTGGGAGTCAGTTGCCAGCATTCGCCAGAGCTGGCGGGCAGCCATAAAGACAGGGCTAAATTGTGGCGAGTCGAAGAGACTTAGTAGTTGGCAGGAAAAAAGACAGAGGCGCAAGGGGAGAGCCAACTGTGCAACAGCCCCAACAAACAAATTTCTCTGCAGCACCTGTGGAAGAGCCTGTCACTCCAGAATTGGCCTTTATAGCCACTCCAGGCGCTGCTTCACAAACCACTGACCACCTCCAGGCGCGTATCCATTGTCTCTCGAGATAAGGAGGCCCAAAAGAACTTTAATCCCATTTTCCCTCTCACACCCCCACCCTTCCCGAATTCTCCTACCACCTACATACACTGGAAGCAATTTTTACAATGGCCAATTTACCTATCAACCCGCAAGTCTTTGGCATGTGGGAGGAAACCAGAGCACTCAGAGGAAACCCGCACAGTCACTGGCAGAACTTGCAAACTCTACACAAGCAGTACCCAGCACTGAACTCGGGTCGCTGGAGTTGTGAGGTTCTGGTGCTTACCACTACACTGTCCATAGGTGTGTCAGTCTTGATTATTGCGCTCAGGCCCTGGAGTGGGACTTGAACACAGAACTTTGCGACTGAGAGGCAAGAGTACTACCAACTGAGCCACAGCATTTTGGAACAGTTTGGATAAGAGATAGGAAAGAAGTTATTGGTGGGAGTAGTTGATAGGCTCGCTAATCGTAGCTACACTGTTGGATCGAGAATAAATCGAGAAATAATGGGAGCTTGTAAGAAAAGTACTGCAATAATCGTGGGAGGTTGTAATCTTCTTATCAATTGGATACATCAAATTGGCAAAGGTAGCCAGTGGGATCATTTCATAGAATGCAATTGGGACAGTTTCTTCGAACAATATGTTCTGGAACCAATCAGGGACCATTTTAGACCAGGTATTGTGTGATGAGTCAGGATTAATTAATGATCTCATAGGTAAGAGTGATCATAACAGGATGGAAATTTATATTCAGTTTGAGGGTGAGAAATTAGAGTCTGAAACTAATGTCTTAAATGTAAAACAAAGGAATTACAAGGGTATGAAAACAGAGATGGCAAAAGTGAACTGGGAAAATAGGTTAAAATGCAAAATGGTAGAGAATCAGTGTCAAACATTTCAGGTGATAGTTCATAACTCTCACCACAGATGTCTTCTTTGGCCTCCTTGTCTCGAGATACAATGGGTAAGCATCTAGAGGTGGTTAGTGGTTTGGTGGTGCAGCGCCTGGAGTGGCTATAAAGGCCAATTCTAGAGCGATAGACTCTTCCACAGGCGCTGCAGGTAAAATTGGTTGTCGGGGCTTTTACACAGTTGGCTGTCTCCTTTCACTTCTGTCTTTTTTCCTGCCAACTTAGCCTCTTCGACTTGCCACTCCTTAGCCCGACCTTTATCGCTGTCCACCAGCTCTGGCGATCACTGGCAACTGACACCCACGACTTGTGGTCAATGTCACAGGACTTCATGTCGCATTTGCGGAGATATGGATGGCCAGTAGGTCTGATACCAGTGACGAGCTCGCTGTACAATGTGTCCTTGGGGATCCTGCCATCTTCCATGCGGCTCACATGGCCAAGCCATCTCAAGCGCCGCTGGCTCAGTGGGGTGTATATGCTGGGGATGTTGGCCGCCTCAAGGACTGTGTTGGAGATATGGTCCTGCCACCTGACGCCAAGAATACTCCGGAGGCAGCGAAGATGGAATGAGTTGAGACTTCACTACTGCCTGACATACATTGTCCAGGCCTCGCTGCCATAGAGCAAGGTACTGAGGACACAGGCTTGATACACTCGGACATTTGTGTTCCGTGTCAGTGTGCCATTTTCCCACACTCTCTTGGCCAGTCTGAACATAGCAGCGGACACCTTTCCCGTGCGCTTGTTGATTGCTGCATCGAGAGACAGGTTACTGGTGATAGTTGAGCCGAGGTAGGAGAACTTTTGAACCACTTTCAGAGCGTGGTCGCCGATATTGATGGATGGAGCATTTCTGACGTCCTGTCCCATGATGTTCATTTTCTTGAGGCTGATGTTTAGGCCAAATTCGTTGCAGGCAGCCGCAAACCTGTCGATGAGACTCTGCAGACACTCTTCAGTGTGAGATGTTAATGCAGCATCGTCAGCACAGAGGAGTTCCCTGATGGGGACTTTCCGTACTTTGGCCTTCGCTCGAAGACGGGCAAGGTTGAACAACCTGCCACAGATGTTCTCCACTGAGAAAGAAACGTTCTGAGAGAAGGATGCAACATCCGAGGCGAAACAAGGAAGTTAAGATGGTATAACATTGAAAGAAAATGTGTAAAATGCTGCGAATATAGGTGGTATGTCAGAAGACTAGGAAAACATTAGAAACCAACAAAGAAAGGCTAAAACGAAGGATAAATTCGACTATGAGAGGTTTTAATTCCTAATCCGCAGTAATGAGAATCCTTTACATGGATCAGATCAGTTAATTACACCGATAACATCAGAGTAAATGTTCCAGAGTCTTCCATCAGGGAAAGGTGCCTTGACCCCTCTAAACAATCAGACAGTTTACCTTCATTCTCCTCTGATTCCATTTCCCAAAGTGGATCTAAAGATTCACAAACATGGTGACTGCACGCTCATTTCTGGTTCCCTTTGATTTTTCCCATTCCCAACTGGCAATATTTCCCAAATCTCATCGCAATCCTTCACATTGCAGAATGTCCAGGGATGAGGAAATTCAGTGATGTGGAGAGACTATAGAAACTGGGATTGTTCTCCTGACAGGATAGAAACTGAAGTAGACATTTAATGGAGTGTTGAATATTATGGGGTGGAGGTGGTTTGATACAGCTGATAGGGAGAAACTGTTTCCACTGACAAGAAGCTCAGTAACCAGGGGAAACAGATTTAAGATAATTGTGAAAAATGAAGTTGGGAGGGGTGCGTGTGGTGGAGGTGATGAGGTTGTATTGCTCAGCAAGTTGTTACAATCTGGAATACACTCTCTGAAAGTGTGGTGGAAGCAGATTTAATAGTAACTTTCAGAAGTATATTTAAAAATAAACAGGGCAGTGGGAGTAATTAGATACCTCCATCAAAGAACCAGCACAGGCTCGATGGGTCCAATGGCCTCCCTGTGTGCTGGATGGTTCTTTGTTTGACAGCAGCTCCTACCTGTGGGAAGTGTTTTCCCACCTCTCCCATGTTTCTATCATTGTCTGAACAGCAGTAACCTTGGCCAGGACACTGGAAGTGTAACTGGAGAAAGCCATTCGTACTCAATGGGATTTTCAAAAATAATCGAGGCAGTATGCAGAATTTCAATGATGATAAACACAGTCTAAAACATGTATTTAACAAGGATAAAATCTGATGTCCTGTAGGGAAGAATGACTGCCGTCCTTACCCAGTCTGGAGGAAATGTCATTCCAGACCCACAGTTTAATCTTTACTGCTCTCTGAAATGACCTCGCAAGGCAATCATACTGTGGATTCTGGAAATCTGAAATCAAAACAGAAAATGCTGGAAATACTCAGCAGGTTTAGCAGCATCTGTGGAGAGAAACAGAGTTAACGTTTCAGTTCTGTGACCATTTATCAGAATGGATGAAAAGAATAGATCTGATGAAAGGTCACAACCTGAAATATTAACTCTGTTTCTCCCCACAGATGCTGCCAGACCTGCTGAGCATTTTCAGCACTTTGTGTTTTTATCATCTGAAGTCACTCAGTTGTATCAAACCGTTACACAATGGATAATACCAATAAAACAGGACCAATCACCCAGTATTGAACTGGGCACTGAATACAATGACGACACATTTTGCCCGGTGGACCCTGCAAAATTTTCATCACTAACATCTGGGGAATTGTTCCAAAATTTGGAAATGTGTCCCATAGACTTGTCAAGAAACGTGATGGGATAGCTGGTCAGATGGTCAGTTCCTCTCTGTTATAAATATGTTTCTGTGTCTGTGTATGCTATTTCTCATTGTATTTGTGTGTGACTGTGTTGTGTGTAAATGTATTGTTACGTAATTTAAAAGTAGCTTGTTGCGAAATAAACACATCCAAACTACACTTTGAATGAAGACAGATGTATCCCAAATAAATCAATGAATTTTACCAACAACATGTAAATAAATATGTCAACAGCAGGATCATGAAACACTGTTACCTGTAAACAAATCAGAAGAGCAGCTGTCGAGAACAAATTTGCAGGGCTACGGGAAGTGTGAATATCTACATTGCTGTTTCAAAGGGCCAGCACAGACACAGTGGGCCGAATGGCCTGTTTGTATGATTTATAATTTGGTATCCACTATGGATAGACTCAATGATATACAGGTTTATGTAGATATTGTTACAGTGTTCCCTGTTTATCGAGAGCTGAGATTTCTGTGTTTTCACAAGACAGACCAGGTTCAATTTCTCATCAGAAAATTGAATTGGCCAACAGAGTTGTTATGTTATGTAAGTTTATTTCAGTATTTCAGTCGAATACTTCTTGCAGCTCATGTGAAGAGGGGCAGAGAAGTGATACGCGTCCCTTTGCATAGACATGCATACTGTCATAGCAAAGCACCTGGGATGGGCAGAAAACTGACAAGCCTTTTGGTTGTCACTCTGTGAATGTTGATGTGCACGTGTGTGTGTGAGTGTATGTGCGTGTGTGTGTGTGTGTATGTTTGTGTGTGTGAGTGTCTGTGTGCGTGACTGTGTGTGTGTGTTTGTGAGTGCGTGTGTGTTTGTGAGTGCGTGTGTGTGAGTGTATGTGTGTGTGTGAGTGTGTGTGTGTGAGTGTTTGGGTGTGTGAGTGTGTGTGTGATTGTTTGTGTGTGTGTGTGTTTGTGTGCGTTTGTGTGAGTGTGTTCGTTCGTGTGTGTGCATGTGCTTTACCTTCTGGCAGGAGATAAAGTCAAGTCTGCTGAAGTGTCAAGGAAGGAGAAAAGATAACAACACAGCTCACTTTCCAGCAATTCTATTAAAGACCATGTGAAGTCCACTGTGTATATTCTTCTCATCTTCTGTCGCTGAGACGGGCTTGCTAGAGATGCTCCTCAGCGCTGCCTGAAGAGAACTTTTTTCAGTGAATATAGGTGGCCTGCCTGCATGTACTCAGAGGTTGGACTGTTTGACAGATTTGGTGCAACGTGTCTCATCTGTTTTCTTCAGGGGTGGGCAAGTGATCTGCCTGGTGATTTTTTTTGCCGGTAACAGAGCTCTGATCCAAAAATACTTTTTTAAAATTATTTTTCAGTTAACTGGTGTACATATATGTCTGTGTGCGTGAGTGTGAGATGCTAAGGTAAAAAAAGGGCCTTTAAAATTCAATATTGGCACTTCAAAGATTTTAATCTGTGTGTGTGTTTTATGTCACTACTAGTTTAGACTTATTTTCTAATAACCTGTTAATTTTGTTGTTCAATAAAGAAACCTGGTTAATGTTTTCAATTCAGGGAAAAATAGTTACATGATGGTCCATATGAGTAAGTTGGAATACTTGAAATAATACTTAGTGACCTGTGCAGAAGTTGGACTGAATTCACAGTGCTCTCCTCCCTTCTCGGTCACAACATCCAGTCCTGACCCTGTAACACTCAGCAGCTGCTCACCCAGATCCCACTCTCATCAACACTGAACATTGTTACCGAAACCCTTCGGATACTGTTTACACAACGAGAAAAAAGTTCAAAGTTCATTGTCGCTGGATGCAAAGTTTATTTATTTAGACATCACTCAGAAATCACGTTAGACATTCCTACAATCGGTAGCGTAAATTGTCGCTGGAAGAAACGTTTTCACTTGGTTGAATAATTTTAGTATGAGGAATGTTTCAGCATCATAAACCAGTGGAATGTGCTGACTGAGCTGTGTCTTCATCACTTCTGGACAGTCAGACAGTTCACCCTTCATTCTGCTCTGATTCACTTTCCCAAAGAGGATCAATAGATTCTCAAATCTGGGACGGGATTTTCTTATTTTGATTTTTTATCTCCTGACCATGTGCTCCAAACATCGGGTCAACCTTGTGTCCTGTCCCAGTCTCAGTTTTAGATGAAGGGTCACTAACCTGAAACGTTAACTCTGATTCTCTCTCCACAGATGTAACCGGACCTGCTGAGTATTTCCAGCATTTCTTGCTTTTAGTACCCACTCTTATCATCACTTTGTACGTTCCACTGAACCGTGTATTTAATGGTTCACCCTGTAAAGGTAGAAATATCTATATTTCACCCCCTGGTTGAATATTTCTGGTCTTTGCGTTCTTGTCTGACCATTCTTTGCATATGTTTTGTCAGTCAACCTATTTGAAAGGACTAAAACCTGTAGACTCATTCGCTGAATCTCTAGCTGCAAATAAAGACAATCTAGTCCTTTCTCCCAATCATGCAGATATTTGTGACAGTGTGATCTGATCATTGTTTTGAGAGTTTGATAGTACATCTCTAAAGCCCCCTGTGTCTGTGGGTGATATGCTGAAGATTTTAACTCTCTGATACTCAAATTGTTCATAACGTCTTGACAAGTTTTTGACATGAAATTAGAACCTTGATACGCTTCATCTTCAAGTAGTAATCCATATCTCGTAATGAATTGGGTTAACTTCTCTACTACAACTTTATCAGTAATTGTCCTCAAATGAATGGCCACTGGAAATCGAGCAGCCATATCAATGATAGTAAGTATATATTGATGTTCTGTTTTTTTTTGGCAAGACACAGTCTACCAATACTCTACTTAATGGTTCCTTAATATTCTTTGGCCTCCTTGTCTCGAGAGACAATGTGTAAGCTCCTGGAGGTGGTCAGTGGTTTGTGAAGCAGCACCTGGAGTGGCTATAATTCCAGAATGACAGACTCTTCCACAGGTGCTGCAGGTAAAATTGGTTGTCGGGGCTGTGACACAGTTGGCTCTCTCCTTGCGCTTCTGACTTTTTTCCTGCCAACTGCAAAGTCTCTTCGACTCGCCACGGTTTAGCTCCGCCTTTATGGTTGCCCACCACTCTGGCGATCGCTGGCAACTGACTCCCACGACTTGTGATCAATGTCACAGGTCTTCATGTCGCGTTTGCAGACGAGTTTAAAGCAGAGACAAAGACGGACGGTGGGTCTGTTACCAGTGACGAGCTCGCTGTGCAATGTGTCTTTGGGAATGCTGCCATCTTCCATGCGGCTCACATGGCCAAGCCATCTCAGGCACCGCTGGCTTAGTAAGGTGTATATGCTGGGGATGTTGGCCGCCTTGAGGACTTTAGTGTTGGAGATACGGTCCTGCCACCTGATGCCAAGGATCCTCCGGAGGCAGCGAAGATGGAATGAATTGAGACGTCGCTCTTGGCTGACGTCCATTGTCCACGTCTCGCTGCCATAGAGCAAGGTACTGAGGGCACAGGCTTGATGCACTTGGACTTTTGTGTTCCGTGTCAGTGCGCCATTTTCCCACACTCTCTTGGCCAGTCTGGACATAGCAGTGGAAGCCTTTCCCATGCGCTTGTTGATTTCTGCCTCGAGAGACAGGTTACTGGTGATAGTTGAGCCTAGGTAGGTGAACTCTTGAACCACTTCAAGTGTGGTCACTGATATTTATGGATGGGGCATTTGCGATGTCCTGTCCCATGATGTTCGTTTTCTTGAGGCTGATGGTTAGGCCAAATTCGGTGCAGGCAGCCGCAAACCTGTCGATGAGACTCTGCAGACACTCTTCAGTGTGAGATGTTAATGCAGCATCGTCAGCAAAGACGAGATCCCTGATGAGGACTTTCTGTACTTTGGTCTTCGCTCTTCGACGGGCAAGGTTGAACAACCTGCCACCTGATCTTGCGTGGAGGAAAATTCCTTCTTCAGAGGACTTGAAAGCATGTGAGAGCAGCAGGGAGAAGAAAATCCCAAAGAGTGTAGGTGTGAGAACACAGCCCTGTTTCACACCACTCAGGATAGGAAAGAGGTCTGATGAGGCGCCGCTATGCTGAATTGTGCCTTTCATATTGTAATGGAATGAGGTGATGATACTCAGCAGCTTTGGTGGGCATCCAATCTTTTCTAGTAGTCTGAAGAGACCACGTCTGCTGACAAGGTCAAAGGCTTTAGTGAGAGCAACGTAGAGGGGCATCTGTTGTTCACAGCATTTCTCCTGTAGCTGTCGAAGTGAGAACAGCATGTCAATGGTGGATCTCTCTGCTCGAAAGCTACACTGTGCCTCAGGATAGACACGCACAGCCAGCTTCTGTAGCCTGTTTAAAGCGACTCGAGCAAAGACTTTCCCCACTCTGCTGAGCAGGGAGATTCCACGGTAGTTGCAGTTAGCGCGGTCTCCCTTGTTCTTATAGAGCGTGATGATATTGGCATCGCGCATGTCCTGTGGCACTGCTCCCTCTTCCCAGCACAGGCAAAGCAGTTCGTGCAGTGCTGAAAGTATATCAGGCTTGGCACTCTTGTTGATTTCAGGAGTAATGCCATCCTTCCCAGGGGCATTTCTGCTGGCTAGAGAATCAATGGCATCACTGAGTTCCGATTTTGTTGGCTGTACGTCCAGCTATGGGAATTAGTTGTGCTGGTTTTATGGTAGGTTGCGGTTTTCCCACCATTTTGTATGAATGGCATGTCCTACAAAATTGCCGCACGTTCTTTGTAAGGCTTGGCCAGTAATAATGTTGACTTATACGTGAGTTTATCTTCTGAATCCGCCTATGTCCTGCCAGAGGACAGCCATGTGCTAACCTTAATAATTTCTGGTGATACTTAAGTGGTACCATTATCTGTCGAATAACTGTCCACTGTTCATCTGCAGATCTGTGATGCGGTCGCCACTTCCTCCTCAGAACACCATGCTCAACATAATAGCCTTCTGGAACTCCTTTTGCCTCAGTTTCTGTCAGAGCCGACGGTGCTATTCTATGTAACTGTGGATCAGCTTGTTGTGCTGCAATTACAGAAGATTTATTAAACAGCTCACCTGGATTATCCAAATCACCAAATACATTTTTCAGATACTCGGCTATCTGTTTGTGATGAAAATGTAACCTCAGACAATGGAACCTCTTTAGCCATTACTCAGGTAACTACCCACATAGGAAATATTCCCGGAATTTGTTTCTGTAATTCTTCTGTTTCTTTAACTTCACTTGTTTTATCTGTAATTATAGGAGAAACTTATACTTTTGATCCAGCCAAATCATTTCCTAAGAGTAGGTCAATTCCCTCTACTGGCAAACTATCGACAACTCCTACAGTTAACATCCCAGATATTAGGTCACATTTTAGGTGCACTCTGTGTAAAGGTACGGGGATATCCTCCCCACAAATTCCATTCATTAAAACTTTAGTGTTCAGCGCGCTCTCTGGTGGAAATGTTTAACGTTTCCCCAGCAAAATGGTTTGGGTAGCTCCTGTATCCCTCGGTATAATGATAGGTTTTTCTATCTTCCTTAAAAGATATGGAGTTACTTTTCCCTTTGACAAGAATTCATTATAACTTTCAGGTATCTTATCCTTACTTCCGACACTTACTTCTCGTTTTTGTGTCTGGTTTTAAAGCTACCATTACTGCTACAACCTGGTCTGCTGTACTCTCAGTCAGAGTCGCTTTCTCTGCAGTAGTATTGTGTATCTCAACAAGTCTCATGGGATTACCTCGTAACTTCCAGCATTCTGACCGAAGATGTCCTACCTTGTGGCAATGATAATACTTCGGCTTGCTGTCCTCATTTCTACCCTCAGCACATTCCTTTCTGGCCTGAGAAGGTGATCCTGGGGCATTCCCAGCTGCTCTCTCTTGTCCTTGGATACTTGCCTTCCTTTCACTCTCCAACTTCCTGTCCTTCTCGGGTTTATGGGGGTGATGGATAAAATGTTTTGGCTTATTCACAAGCTCAAAATCATCAGCAACTTCTGCTACTTTCCTGACTTTTAAAACTTTCATGTTATTTACATGAGTGCACACTACTGCAGGGTTTCAATTTTCAAACTCTTTCAATGGATTCAGTTCTCTCAGGTTCTCATACGTGGGTTCCATCCTGAATGCCCGTATCCAGCGATCAAATTAATTTCCTTCACCCGCTCAAATTCTACATATGTCTGCCCAGCCAATCACCATTAGTTCCAAAACTTCTGACGGTAAGATTTCGGGACTAACTCATAGGCAACAAGAATGGCCTTTTTTGCTATCTCAGAATCTGCAGAAACTTCTTCAGGAAGCATGGCAAAAATATCATGAGCTCTGCTCATCAACCTGCTTTACACAAGCACTGGCCAGCTTTCCTTTGGCCATTTCATTTGTTTGGCTACTTCTTCAAAAGATTTGAAAACATGCCTCGCCATCTCTTTCTGTAAACTTCAGGACAGCTTGTATACATTTAAACAGCTTCCCATTGGGTCCTAGGCTGGATTCAGATTCTTCCTGACTGGAATTTATCCTGGATTCAATAACACTCCTTTGTCTTCATTCCATTTTTTAAAATTTGATTCCCTTGCTCCTTTTTCACTTTCTCTCTGAAATTCAAATCAAGTCTTTCCGTTGCGATTTCTTTACATTTTTTTCTTTTTTTCCTTGTCAAGTTTTCTTAATTCTTTTTATTTGTCTTGCTCAATGGTTTTTTTTCGTTTATAACTGTATTCTAGTCAATAACACCACATCACTTCCTGACTGACTAACTGCTAGTTCTTCTTCTTCCTGCAAGTTCAATTGCTGGATGATTACATCAAATTTCTCTACTTTTGTGGCACCTGATTTTAACTCTAACCCCAATTTTGAGGCGAGTTCTATCAATTTAACCTTGGTTAAAGTTTTCAAGACACTGAGGGACACATTTTCAATTCCCAGAAGCTCTGCTGCATCGGCTAATGCCATTCCGATACTGTACCCTACACCCTTGCACAAGAAACCTGGTTCCTTGTTTTTCATTTCAAATTTCCCCTTGTAATTCATGTAATTAGCATAGAAACATAGAAAATAGGAGCAGGAGTAGGCCATTCGGCCCTTCGAGCCTGCTCCACTATTCATTATGATCATGGCTGATCATCCAACTCAGTCGTCTGTTCCCGCTTTCGCCCCATATCAATCGATCCCTTTTGGACCCAAGAACTATATGTTGCTCCTTCTTGAAAACATGCAAGATTTTGGCCTCAACAGCTTTCTGTGGTAGAGAATTCCACAGACTCACCACTCTCTGGGTGAAGAAATTTCTCCTCATCTCAGTCCTGACAGGTTTACCCCGTATCCTTAGACTATGACCCCTGGTTCTGGACTCCCCCACCATCGGAAACATCCTTTCTGCATCTACCCTTTCAATTTCTGTTGGAATCTTATAGGTTTCTATGAGATTTCCCCCTCACTCTTCTTACCTCCAGTGAATATAATGCTAACTGACTCAATCTCTCCTCATATGTCAGTCCCACTATCCCAGGAATCAGTCTGGGAAACCTTCGCTGCACTCCTTCCATAGCAAGAACATCCTTCCTCAGATAAGGAGACCAAAACTGCACACAATATTCCAGGTGTGGCCTCAGCACGGCCCTGTATAATTGCAGCAAGACATCCCTGCTTCTGTACTTGAATCCTCTCGCTATGAAGGCCAACATAGCATTTGCCCTTTTTTACCACCTGTTGCACCTACATGCTTACCTTCCGCGACTGGTGTTCGTGAACACCCAGGTCTCGCTGCATATTCCCCTCTCACAATTTATAGCTTTTCAGATGATAATGTGCCTTCCTGTTTTTGCTACCAATGTGGATAACCTCACGTTTACCCGCATTATACTGCAGCTGCCATGCATTAGCCCACTCACTCCACTTGTCCAAATCACCCTGAAGCCTCTCTGCAACCTCCTCACAACTCATCCTCCCATCCATTTTTGTGTCATCTGCAAATTTGGAGATATTACATTCAGTTCCCCATCTAAATCATAAATGTACATTGTGAATAGCTGAGGTCCTCGCGCCAATCCCTGGGGTACCTCACTAATCACTGCCTGCCATTCGGAAAAAGACCCATTTATCCCTATTCTTTGTTTCCTGTCTGCCAACCAATTTTCCATCCATCACAATACACTACCCCCAATCCCATGCACTTTAATTTTACATGCTAATTTATTATGTGGGACTTTGTCGAAAGCCTTCTGAAAGTCCAAAGAAACCACATCCACTGGCTCCCACTCATCAACTCTACTAATTACATCCTCGAAAAATTCTACTAGATTTGTCAAGCATGATTTCTCTTTCGTAAATCCATGCTAACTGTGCCCGATTCTACCACTGTACTGTTAGTGCTCTGCTATAAAATCTTTGATAATGGACTCCAGACTTTTCCCACTACCGAGGTCAGGCTGCCTGGTCTATAATTCCCTGCTTTCTCTCTACCTCCCTTTTTAAGTAGTGGGGTTACATTAACTACCCTCAAATCTGTCGGAACTGTTCCAGAGTCTATCGAATCTTGGAAGATGATCACCAATACATCCACTATTTCTCGGGCCACTTCCTTAATTACTCTGGGATGCATACCATCAGGCCCTGGGGATTTATTGGCCTTCAATCCCAACAATTACCCCAATACCATTTCTCCACTCATACTGATTTCTTTCTGTTCCTTTCTCTCACTAAACCCTGTGTTCCCCAACATTTCTGGTATGATATTTGTGTCGTCCTTTGTGAAAACAGAAGCAAAGTATGCATTTAGTTGGTCAGCCATTTCTTTATTATCCATAATAAATTCCCTGTTTCTTACTGGAAGGGACCTGCATTTGTCTTCACCAATCTTTTTCTCTTCACTTCCAAAGAACAAAGAACAGTACAGCACAGGAACAGGCCATTCGGCCCTCCAAGCCTGCGCCGATCTTGATGCTTGCCTAAACTAAAACCTTCTGCACTTCCGGCGATCGTATCCCTCTATTCCCATCCTATTCATGTATTTGTCAAGATGCCTCTTAAACGACGCTATCGTACCTGCTTCCACCACCTTCTCCGGCAGCAAGTTCCAGGCACTCACCACCCTCTGTGTAAAGAACTTGCCTCGCACATCCCCTGTAAACTTTGTCCCTCTCACCTTAAACCTATGTCACCAGGCAACTGACTCTTGCACCCTGGGAAAAAGCTTCTGACGATCAACTCTGTCCATGCCGCTTGTAACTTTGTAAACCTTTATCATGTCGCCCCTCCACCTCTGTCGTTCGAGTGAAAACAATCCGAGTTTATCCAACCTCTCTTCATAGCTAATGCCCTCAAGACCAGGCAACATCCTGGTAAACCTCTTCTGTACCCTCTCCAAAGCCTCCACATCTTTCTGGTAGTGTGGCGACCAGAATTGCACGCAATATTCGAAGTGTGGCCTAACTAAAGTTCTGTACAGCTGCAGCATGACTTCCCAATTTTTATATTCTCTGCCCCAACCAATGAAGGCAAGCATGCCGTATGCCTTCTTGACTACCTTATCCACCTGTGTTGCCACTTTCAGTGACCTGTGCGCCTACATGCCCATATCTCTCTGCCTGTCAATACTCCTAAGGTTCTGCCATTTACTGTATACTTCCCACCTGCATGAGACCTTCCAAAATGCATTACCTCTCATTTGTCCGGATTAAACTCCATCTGCCATTTCTCCGCCCAAGTCTCCAACCGATCTATATCCTGCTCTCTCCTCTGATAACCCTCATCACTATCCGCAAGTCCACCAACCTTTGTGTCATACCGATAGAAACTTTTACAGTCAGTTTTTATGTTCCCTGCAAGTTTGCTTTTGTACTCTATATTTCCCTTCCTAATCAATCCCTTGATCCTCCTTTCTAAACTGCGCCCAATCCTCCGGTCTGTTGCTTTTCCTGGCAAATCTCTTCCTTGGATCTAATGATATCTCTAATTTCCCTTGCAAGCCATGGTTTGGCTACCTTTCCCGTTTTACTTTTGCACTGATTTAACATGAATGGCAAATGAACCAAAGAACATGAGGAAAAAATATTTTTTGATGCAGCTGGTAGTTGGATCTGGAAAGCACTGTCTGAGAGTGTGTTGGAGGGATATTCAATCGTGGCATTGAAATGGGAATTAGATCATTACCTGAATATAAAGAATTGTGGGAAATATAGGGAAAAGGTGGGGGAGTGGGATGAGTTGTGTTGCTCTTGTAGAGTCCAGCAAAGACACGATCAACGTCCTCCTGTGATTCGATGGTTCTTTGCTTCAATGTTAAATTTCCTCACGTCCAAGTGTAAACACCTCTGTTTCTACCTGATTCAACCCCCTCATAATGATAAAGAACTCTGTCTACTCTCAAACCTCACTTTTGGAGAGAAAGTAGTCCCAGTCTGTCCAATCCTTCATTAAAGTTCTACCATCTTATTGACAATGCCATTCTTACAATTTTTTCACACTTCCTCCAGTATTTTTATAATCTTATCTCATGATGAAGACAAAAACTATGCGCGGTTCTCTAACCATAGTATATCTAAGACCACGCTGATTCGATGAAAAACTCTCATCGTGTTTAAAACCTTTATTAAACCTCCCCTCACACTACCCAACAATCCTAGTCTGTCCACAGAACAGAAGTCACCCATGTCTTATATAATTCTGCTAAATCTCTCAGACTTTGATATCGGTCCTAAAGTATGGTCCCAAACATTGCTTCAGCTGAGGCCTAACCAATTATTTATACAAGTTAAGCATCTCCTTATTGTTCAGTGTTGGAACCTGAAATAGACTCCTAAAAGGGGTGGGATAGTAAATATATATAAATTACGCATTTACAGGACAAATGGGATTCAGTAGGGAAGTGGGATTAATTACATTAATTTTTCAAAGTCCCAGCATAGGCTGAAAAGAATCGCGCTGTGTTTTAAGATTTGATGAATCTAATGGTACCGGGGTTTTAAACCAAGGGCTACACAGGCAAAGTCGGCACTGTACCACTGAGTTACACCCACGCTGGGTTAATATCATCGCACATGGACTTCATTGTGTCTCAGTAACAGGCAGCGACTCGGACATGAGGGTGTGTTCACAATATTCAGTGTTGGCTGCACTTCACAGTGCTCTTTAACCTTCCAGAATAAGGTGAGGCAAAAGCAGTTCCACTGGCTAAGAGTGCGGCAGGGACCTCATAAATAGTATAAGGCATTTACGATAGCAACTGTTCATCTGTACAGCGGAACAAGCTCTACTTATACTTCACGGGTAGCAAACAAATAGACAAGCAGATCTCCCCCGTACTCTCTGTGTAATCATTGGATGTGAAATGGCTTTGCAGCATGGCAAGACTCCAGATAATAAATGGATTTGTCCAAATCTGATCTGGGCTGCACGGAGATAAACAAACAGAACATCCAAGGCTGGAATTCAAAAGTCCCACATGCTTAACATTTTGAGGCTGTTATCACATGGAAGCCTTGCTCTATTCGCAATCCCAATATCTCTGTTAAAATTCTGGACAACTACCCAAGAATTAACATTTCACTCTCAGGCTATTCACTTAGCCTGAGAGCTCTGTCTGGACAGAATGTGATTGAATCAAATTTAACACCTACAACTAACACAAGGGCTACTGTAAAGGACACTGTTCATCCACATCAACACCAGGGCTATTGTTCCTGGACTGTTCATCCACATCAATACCAGGGCTATTATTCCTGAGACTGTTCATCCACATCAACACCAGGGCTATTGTTCCTGAGACTGTTCATCCACATCAACACTAGGGCTATTGTTCCTGAGACTGTTCATCCACATCAACACCACGGCTATTGTTCCTGAGACTCTTCATCCACATCAACACCAGGGTTATTGTTTCTGAGACAGTTCATGGACATCAAGACCAGGGCTATATTTTCAGAGACTGTTCATCCACATCAACACCAGGGCTATTGTTCCTGAGACTGTTCATCCACATGACCACCAGGGATATTGTTCGTGAGACTGTTCATCCACATCAACACCAGGGCTATTGTTCCTGAGAATGTTCATCCACATTAACTCCAGGACTATTGTTCCTGGGTCTGTTCATCCACATCAACAGCAGGACTATTGTTCCTGAGACTGTTCATCCACATCAACACCAGTGTTATCGTTCCTGAGACTGTTCATCTACTTCAACACCAGGGTTATTGTACTTGAGACTGTTTATCCACATCAATACCAGGGCTATTGTTCCGGAGACTGTTCATCCACATCAAGACCAAGGTTTTGTTCCTGAGACTGTTCATCCACATCAACACCAGGGCTATTGTTCCTGAGAATGTTCATCCACATCAACAGCAGGACTATTGTTCCTGAGTCTGTTCAACCACATCAACACCAGTGTTATCGTTCCTGAGACTGTTCACCTACTTCAACACCAGGGATAATGTACTTGAGACGGTTCATCCACATATATACCAGGGCTATTGTTCCTGAGACTGTTCATCCACATCAATACCAGGGCTATTGTTCCTGAGACTGTTCATCCACATCAACACCAGGGCTATTGTTCCTGAGACTGTTCATCCACATCAATACCAGGGCAATTGTTCCTGAGACTGTTCATCCACATCAACACCAGGGCTATTGTTCCTGAGACTGTTCATCCACATCAATACCAGGGCTATTGTTCCTGAGACTGTTCATCCACATCAACACCAGGGCTATTGTTCCTGAGATTGTTCATCCCCATCAACACCAGCACTATTGTTCCTGTGACTGTTCATCCACATTAACACCAGGACTATTGTTCCTGTGACTGTTCATCCACATCAATACCAGGGCGATTGTTCCTGAGACTGTTCATCCGCATCAACACCAGGGCGATTGTTCCGGAGACTGTTCATCCTCATCAACACCAGGATTGTTGTTCCTGAGTGTGTTCAGCCACATCAAATGCAGGACTATTGTTCCTGAGTCTGTTCATCCACATCAACGCCAGGGTTATCGTTTCTGAGACTGTTCATCTACTTCATCACCAGGGCTATTGTTCCTGAGACTGTTCATCCACGTCAATACCAGGGCTATTTTTCCTGAGACTGTTCATCCACATCAACACAACACCAGGGCTATTGTTCCAGAGACTGTTCATCCACATCAATACCAGGGTTATCGTTCCTGAGTCTGTTCATCCACATCAACACCAGGGCTATTATACCTGAGACTGTTCATCCACATCAACACCAGGGCTAATGTTCCTGAGAATGTTTATCCTCATCAACAACAGGACTATTGTTCCTGACACTGTTCATCCACATCAACACCAGGACTTTTATTCCTCAGGCAGTTCATCCACATCAACAACATGTCTATTGTTTCTGAAACTGTTCATAATACTTAGAACAAGGACTATTGTTCCTGAGACTGTTCACCCTCATCAACACCAGGGCTATTGTTCCTGAGACTGTTCATCCACATCAACACCAGGGCTATTGTTCCTGAAACTGTTCATCCACATCAACACCAGGGCTATTGTTCCTGATACTGTTCATCCACATTAACACCAGGGTTATTATTCCTGAGACTGTTCGGCCACATCAGCACTTGAGATCGTAATAAAAGTTGTTGCAAAGCAGTTTATGAAAAATATTTCTCGGAATTTGCATTTATTTTGTTTTCCATATTCTCTATTGTGTGCAGAAAATAGTTCATTACTTCAGTTTATTCACTGGACTGTAACTAATAACCCTGAAAACATTCCCTGGTTGACTGCCCCCATGGAGGTTTCTCTGTCCTATTAATATCGGTTTGTGTGGAAAAGTTTCAGCATTTATGCTTCACAGAAGGAATGGGATACCCTGTAATTTATCAGGTCGAGCTCATTTACTACCCGATTCTTGTAGCCATCAGTATTCCTGGTAAGACAGTTAAATGACGCGGTGAAAGATGAATATCAATGTGTGACTCTTCATGTTATGTTTACCCTCTTTGATGGCATCAGTTAAGGAGCAAGTGATTGTCATGTTTTCTCAATGTGATTAATTAATTAAACTTATATTGCAGCTTGAATTTTCAGCACAGAAAATGCTAAAATATCAATTCCCTTTGATATTTGCAGTCGAAAATTTTCATAGAGTTTGCATGGACATCAGATCAGAAATAAATGAGCAATTTTAAATGTCTTGATGTTGTGAAGGGGATTACACGTTTAACTGAGAATTCTAGGAGTTATTGTATTTTTATTTTATTTCATGTTGACCTTTTATGTAACAGCAGAAGTTTCTCTTTTTTGCATTTATTTGAATTCAGCTTTGATTTTTTTTCTCAATGGAAGTGGAAGGGAACTCCTGGTGATTTCTGTTACTGGCGCATGAGCCACCCCTCGAGATTTTTCCATTCTTCACTTTGCTTGGTCAATATTTTAAAAGAACAGGAGAGTTCACTGTCAATGTTGTACAAACAATAGCCTAACAGGGCAAGTATGCGCTTCCCATGTTGGACAGTCTGTATTGTAACAGGACGAGAGTGTGCTCTCCATGTTGTACAGACCGTAACCTAACAGTATACTCTCCAGAATAATAAAAACAAAATACCGCAGATGCTGGAAATCTGAAATAAAAAACATTAAGATCTGGAAATACTCAGCAGGTCTAGCAGCCTCTGTGGATACAGAAACAGAGTTAAAGTTTAGGGTCTGTGACATTTCATCAGAACCGGCAAAGGTTAGGAATGTGACAGGCTTTGATCAAGTGAAAATTGGGAGGGGAAAGAAGAACAAAAGGAAAAGTGTGTGATGGGGCAGAGGGCAAAAGAGATTAAATGACAAAGCTGTCATGGAACAAAGGCAAAGGAGTGCTTAGCAATATAGAAAGACAAAGTCTAGAGAGAGTGTTAATGGTAGAGAAATGAACAGATCTGTCCAAAAGTAAAAACCTAAAAAACAAGTGAAGACAGGCCCATGGTTAAAGATGTAATAAAGTAAAATAAAACAAATAAAATGGAAGAAAATGGAATGAAAAGACAGTCATGCTCTGAAATTGTTGAACCCATTGTTGAGTGCAGAAAGCTCAAGATGAGGTGCTGATCCTCGAGCTTGCGTTGATGTTCACTGGAACACTGCTGCAGACCAATGACATGGAACAGGGTGGTGAATTACAATAGCAAGCGACAGAACGCTCGGGGTAATGTTTCTGGACTGATTGGAGGTGTTCCGCAAATCAGCCACCGAACTCTGTTTGGTTTCCCCAGTGTAGAGGCAATCACATTGTGAACAGTGAATATTATATGCTTGAATGAAAGAAGTACAAGTAAATTCCTGCTTCACCTGGAATGATGCTTTGGACTCTTGGAAAGTGAAGAGAGAAGAAATGAAAGCGGAAGTAGCACACACCCTGCGATTGCATGGGAAGATGCTGTGGGAAGGGGACGAGGTGTCACGGAGGGAATCGTCCCTTTGGAATACTGAGAGGGGAGGGGAGGGGAAGGGACGATGTGTTTGGTGGAGGTACCACACTGGAGGTGTTGGAGATGGCGGTGGATGACATTTGGATGTGAAGACTGGTCGGGTAGGAAGTGAGGGCAAGCGAAACCAGGTCACAGTTCTGGGAGGGAGGGGAAGGTTTAGCAGAGTTACGGGAAGTGGTTCAGACTTGGTTGAGGGTCTTCTCAACCACAGCTGAGGAAAAAGGAAGACATATCAGAAGCGTTGTTGTTGAAGGTAGTATCATCAGAACCCAACACAGCGCAGCTGATGTGCAACTAGTTGCCTTTGGAGACAGTCGTATTTTGGGTCCCTGAATTCTCCAGAAAAAACGACAATACTTTTGGCTTTTACCACAGCATATGTTTCGCTCTCTGAGGGCCAGAACTTGTTTAACACTTTAATTTTCCCATACCTGCTTTTGCCACAGATTTCCCTGCAACAAATAAATAGTTCTTTAAATTAAACTTGCATTTAATTCAGATCTGAAAATCTTATATTTTCACTGCTGTCTTACTCAACTTTAAATGATTCTTCAAAAATGTTTGGGGACAGTGTTGAAGTAAATTTCATGTTTTCTGTTTCTTACAGTTAACTTGGTGGCGATTGTGATTTTGTCTCGAGGAAAGTGCGGTCTCTCCAAATGTATCACTCACTATCTGGTTGCCATGGCAGTGGCGGATCTAATGGTGATTATCATCCATGTGATATTACACCGGATTAATATCATGTACTTTCCAATTAGTTTCCTGTTTATAACTCCAGTGTGTAGGGTAAACCTTGTCGCATACACTGCAGCTTTAGAATGTTCTGTCTGGTTGACCGTCGCCTTCACTTTTGATCGCTTTGTAACAATTTGCTGTCAGAAGCTGCAATCAAAATATAACACAGAGAAAACAGCGACTGTGGTTATCACCATCTTGTTTGTGGTGAGCTGTCTTGTAAATATTCCCTATTACTATGCAGTTGACCCTGTATTTATAATTGACAATGTACCTTGGTATTGTGATGCTACTGCTGATTACCTCACTTCCCCCTTGTGGAAGGCATACGAGTGTATCAACGGCATCATAACCCCTATCTTACCAATCCTTTTAATTCTGTTGTTCAATGCTTTGACCATCAGACACATTATAATGGCAAATAGAATCCGCAAGGGACTCCGGAGCAACATTCAGAATCAGAATGATCCAGAGGTGAAGAATCGGAGGAATTCCATGATTTTACTTTTCACTCTTTCGGCAAATTTCATACTGTTGTGGATGACGTTTGTTGTCCTTGTGATAGACCGGCCAGTGGAAAACGTTTACTATACAGGCAAATATTACAGTAACCCGATATATATTGCCCAACAAGTTGGGTTGATGTTGCAGCTTCTCAGTTCCTGCACAAACACTTGTATCTATGGACTGACACAGAGGAAATTCAGAGAGGAGTTCATGAATGGGGTGAAATATTTGTTTACACTGAATGGGAAATTGTGTCAATAACAATTAAAGAACATTGATCTGGGGCAGGGATTATAAGTTGACAAGACACTTGCTTTTATATTCATTGTGGGCAGGTGAATGACAATGAGAAGACTGATTATCTTTAACAATATTCTGGATGGTCGTTTATAATTACCAGATTATTATTGATGAATATTAATGTAGATAAACAAAATGATATAACATGAAATATCCCAATGTCAATTTCACTGCTGGATTTGTGGATTTACAGCAACTGTACTGTACACCATTAAAAGACATCAAATTAATTCCCCATAAGGAAGCAGTAACACTAAATGGTATACTCTGCTCATTCAGAACAAGCTTCGGTAATCATGCTCTGACAGACATTACAATTGACCATTGGATCAATTCATGACATCAATTTTGTTTTTCAAGAACAAACTTACATGGTTCGAAAAGGCACAAATGCAGAAAAAAAGCCTTCAAAAAGAGGCCAAGGTGGATTCAAATGTTAGAGAAACATCTAGTCTTTGTCGGTGCATTGACTGTCTCTGTCACTCAGAGAATGTCCTGTTCTGGCCTCATATTTGCTGTCCTTAGTCCATGGGAGCGATTCTTGAGTGTTTCTGCTCCACAGCTGGTTCATGTTGGACCACATTAATCGGGCCTCACTGATCGCTATGTGGTCATTTCTCCAGGGTCATCCTGGAATGCAATGATAGCCCCTGTGTCTCTTCTTCACTATCATCAAACATTATTGACCCCTCTCCCTTACATCCTCCTCCCTTACCTCAGTCATAAACTCAGCAATGTCTTTGCCTCTCTCACGTTGAAAGCAACTGTTCACCTGCTCCTGTTGAAATCAGCCTGCGATTGTCTACCAAACCAATCCTTTCTGTCCTGAAACAACTGCTTTCACCAATTGCTCTCCTATCTCCCCTCAATCTCTAAGCAAATGTGTCTAGTCCATGAAAGTCTCCTCCTGCAACCTTGAGCTTATTTCCACTCGAATAATAGTCACTCCTGTTCCTGGTCCCCATATTAGTTGAGATTTGGCATGTGTCTCCATTCTCACCTTCTTTTCCATCCCTTTCAAAACAACTATTGTCACCCCTTCCTCAAACGTCAAGGCACATCCCCTCCATTCTTGAATAAATAATTACAATCCCATCTCACACTTCCCTTTCCTCTCCAAATCCCTTCAACATGTTGTTGTCTCCCAAATCCGTGCACATCCTTCCCACAGTATCATGTTTGTATCTCGTCAATCAGGTTTCCACCCCGAGCTCAATATTCAAACGGCCCCAGAAAAGTGAAATCTTCTGTGACTGTTACTGTGGTGCACAATCCCTCCATAAGACCTCCTCAGTCTCCCTGTAATCTTTAATAAGGTTGACCACACAATTTGCCTTCAATGTCTCTGATCCATTAGCCTGATAACTGGTACTGTCCTTTTGTATTTCTGCTCTTATCTGCTATCCAAAAGTAACTTCAGGTTTTGTCTTGGAGCCTCTAAGGATCTACTCTAGCTCTCCAGCGGTTCTTTCCCATCTCCATGCTGCCCTTTGAATATATTATCAGAACACATAGGGTCAGCTTCCACATGCACACTGACGGCACCTATTTCTACCTCTCCATTACACAACTCAACCCTGACAATGCCACTGAGTTTCAGATTGCTTGAATGACGTTTAGTATTTATAAGTCACAGTTTCTTCCAGTTATACATTGGGAGGACGGAGCCACCATCTTCAGGTCCACAGCACAAACTCTGCACTTTCAACTTTCTACTACTGCTCCTTGGCCTTTGGCTTAGTTGGACACACAATGTCTGCAACCTTGGCTTCCCATTCAACACCACAATGAGTTTCAGGAACTCATATTCTCCAATTACAAAGACCACCTAATTCCATAACATCAAGTTCCTCCATTCACTCCATCGTCGAAGTGCTGTTGAAACTCTCATCCATGCTCTTGTCATCTCTGAACTCACATCCTTTCCCATCCAAGCTCCTCTCTTTGCCTGGCATATTCTTGTTGAACGACATTAGGTCCTCGGCCTCCAAAATCCTGAATTTAAAGTTCTGATCCTTGTGTTTAAATCATTACTTGTGATAATATGTTCCATATCAGGAACATTCTCCAGCCCGACTAAAACCAACCCTCCACTCACAACTCTCTTTTGCTCGAACACCCATGTTTATGCTCTGTCCCTTGGCTCGGCCATGTCCGGTGATGACTTCAACAATCAAATCATTTCGGGATCGAAATGGCAATCAGATCTAAACATTTATCTTCATTTGTGCCACTAGTTCATCCATGTTAAGATGAAATCTTCACGTATTCTGAGAAAGAGGCTTTAATTTTATTGTTTTACTATTATTGTTTGGAGAGACCTTATTCCCTGGTGCACTGTTACCGTTATACTCTCTATCCGTTCCTGTCCTACTCTGCTGTCTGTAGTTAAATCGCTACACTGCTCTGTTGCCTGGAATTTACTCTATAGTTTTCGCAATCTCTCTTCACCTGAAACCTCCCCTACCCTTTTAATTCAAAGCCTTGCCCAGATCCCTAGGATCACCAGGAACCTGATCCCAGACTGGTCAATTGGAGTGTGGCCCAGTTAACAATCAGTGATTATTACGTTTGAGGTTCTGCATTTTAATTGGTACCCGAAATACCCAAACGCACTCAGCAGAACATCATTCCTGTTACTTTCTATGTTGTTTCTTGCCATGTGAACCCTGACAACTGGATCCTTCCCCTCCCAATCCTCGTTCATCTCCAGATGTGAGGTGACATTCACCCTGACACTGGGCAGACACTCAACTTTTGGAACTAGAGGTCAGAGCTGCAGATAAAAGTATCTATCCCCTGAATATAGTGTCCCCTATCATTGCCACATCCTGTTTCACTGCCCCACTTGAATAGCTTCCTGTCCCATGGTGCTATGGTCAGTTTGCCCATCCTGTCCTTGTTCTCCTTCGTACAGATAGCAAGTACCTCATACCTGTTGGTCAAAGTCAAGGGCCAAGGATGCTCTATCATTAAATGCTGGATCTCCAGACCTGTCTGACTCACGTACTCATCCTTCTTTACCTGACCATTCACTAACTCCGAATTTCAACTTAACCTAAGGGGTGTGACTACCTCCTGCAAGGTTGAGTCTAGGTAAGTCTGCCCCTCTCTGAGGGTGCACAGTGCATGCAGCTCAGACTGCAATAAAACAACTCCGAGACCAAGTTACTTGAGCTGCAGACATTTATCTCAGATCTGCTTGTCCAGTAGCATAATCCTCTCTGCAAGCTCCCACATGTTCCAGTTAAGGCACTTCATCTGTTCTGCCATGTCTGTTTAATGTTCTTTATGAGCCTTCATTTCGAAGATACGCTCCATTGTGTTGTGCAGCACGACCACCGTGCGAAATGGGATAGAATTAGAACAGATCTAGCAATACAAAATTGGGCATCCCTGAGTTTCTGTGGGCCATCAGCAGCAGCAGAATTGTACTTCACCACAATCTGTAACATCAAGGCCTGGCATATTCCATATTCTACTGTTACCATCAAGACACGAGACCAACCCTGGTTCAGTGAGGATTGCAGGAGGGCAGGCCAGGGTCATACATAGAAACAGAGAGAATAGGAACAAGAGTAGGCCATTCGGCCCTTCGAGCCTGATCCGCCATTCATTATGATCATGGCTGATCATCCAACTCTGTAACCTGTTCCCTCTTTCCCCCCCATATCCTTTCATCCCTTTTGCCCCAAGAGCTATATCTAACTCTTTCTTGAAAACATACAATGTTTTGGCCTCAACTGCTTTCTGTGATAGTGAATTCCACAGGCTCACCACTCTCTGGGTGAAGACATTTCTCCTTATCGCAGTCCTGAAAGGTTTACCCCGTATCCTTAGACAATGATCCCTGGTTCTGGACTCCCACAGCATTGGGAACATCCTACCTGAATCTATCCTGTCAAGTCCTGTTAGAATTTTGCAGGTTTCTCTGAGATCCCCCCTCACTCTTCTGAACTCCAGCGTATATAATACTAACCGACTAAATCTCTCCTCAGTCATCAGTCCTGCCATCACAAAAATTAGTCTGGTAAACCTTTGCTGCACTCCCTCAATAGCAAAAACATCTTTCCTCAGATAAGGAGACCAAAACTGCACACAATATTCCAGGTGTGGCCTCACCAAGGCCCTGGATAATTTCAGCAAGACAACCCTGCTCTTGTACTCGAATCCTCTTGCTATGAAGGCCAACATACCATTTGCCCTTTTTGCCACATGTTGCACCTGCATGCTTACCTTCAGTGACTGGTGTACGAGAACACCCAGGTCCCGTTGCATATTCCCCTCTCTCAGTTTATAGCCGTTCAGATAATAATCTGCCTTCCTGTTTTTGCTACCAAAGTGGATAACCTCATATTTATCCACATTATACTGCATCAGCTATGCATTTTCCCACTCTCTCAACTTGTACAAATCACCCTGAAGTCTCTCTTCATCCTCCTCACATCTCACCCTCACACCCAGTTTTGTGTCATCTGCAAATTAGGAGATATTGCATTTAGTTCCCTCATCTAAATCATTAATATATATATTGTGAATCTGGTCAAAATGAGGTGTCAGCCTGGTGAAGCTACAACACAGGGCTACTTGCCTGCCAAACTGCGTAATCAGCTTGCGATAGACAGAGCTAAGCCACCCCATAACAAACGGATCAGATCTAAGCTCTGCAGTCCTGCCTCATTGAATCGTGAATGGTGGTGGACAATTAAACAACTGGAGGAGGTGGCTTCACAAAGATCCCCATTCTCAATGATGGGGGAGCCCAGCACATCAGTACAAAAGATAAGGCTGAAGCATTTGCAACAATCTTCAGCCAGAAGTGCCAAGTTGATGATCCATCTTGGCCTCCTTCTGAAGTCCCCAGCATCACAGATGCCAGACTTCAGTCACTTCGATTCATCCCGTGTGATATCAAGAAACGACTGAAGGCACTGGATACCGCATAGGCTATGGGTCCTGACAATATTCCGGCAATAGTACTGAAGACCTGTGTGCCAGAACTAGCCTCGCCCCTAGCCAAGCTGTTCCAGTACAGCGACAACACCGGCATCTACCCTGCAATGTGGAAAATTGCCCAGGTATGTCCTGTACACAAAAAGCAGGACAGGAACAACCCAGCCAATTTCCACCCCATCAGTTTACTCTTAATCTTCAGTAAAGTGATGGAAGGTGTCATCGACTATCAAGCGACACTTGCTTCGCACAAACCTGCTCAGTGACGCTCAGTTTGGGTTCTACCAGGGCCACACAGCTCCTGACCTCATTACAGCCTTGGTTCAAGCATGAAAAAAAGAGCTGAATTCAAGAGGTGAGGTGAGAATGACTGCCCCTTGACACCAAGGCAGTATTTGACCGAGTATGGCAACAAGGAGCCCTGGCAAAACTGAAGTCAATGGAAATCGGGGGGGGGGGGGGGGGGTAACTCTCCACTGGTTGGAGTCATACCGAGAACAAAGGAAAATGGTTGTGGTTGTTGGAGGTAAATCATCTCAGCTCCAGGACATCACTGCAGGAGTTCCTCAGGGTAGTGTCCTAGGCCTAACCATCTTCAGCTGCTTCATCAATGAGCTTCCTTCAATCATAAGGTCAGAAGTGAGGATGTTCGCTGATGATTGAACAATGTTCAGCACCATTTACAACTCCTCAGATACTGAAGCAGTCCGTGTAGAATTGCAGTAAGACCTGGACATTATCCAGGCTTGGGCTGATAAGTGGCAAGTAACATTCGCAACACACAGATGCCAGGCAATGACCATCAACAACAAGAGAGAATCTAACAATCTCTCCATGACATTCAATGGCATTACATTCGCTGAATCCTCCACTATCAACATTCTCGGGGTTACCATTTACCGGAATCTGAACTGGAGTAGCCATATAAATACCGTGCTGACAAGAACAGGTCAGAAGCTCGGAATCCTGCGTTGAGTAACTCACCTCCTGACTCTCCAAAGCCTGTCCACAATCGACAAGGCATAATCAGGAGTCTGTTGGAATACTCGCTGCTTGCCTGGATGGAAGCATCTCCAACAACAAACAAGAAACTAGACACCGTACAGGACAAAGCAGATCGCTTGATTGGCATCCCATCCACAACTTTCACTCCCTGAACCATCGATGCACAGTGGCAGCAGTGTGTACCATGTGTATCTTGAACTGCTGCAGTCTGCCTGGTGCAGGTGCACCCACAGTGCTGTCAAATAGGGAGAGCTTGCAACAGTAGTCCCGGCAGACATAACAGTGCAAGTAGAGTCCATAACTTGAATTAATTCAACGATGCAATAAAGCCAACAGAGAACAGGACTAGAAGCAGAATTCCTTATGACTGAACTTTTGGTGGCTGCTTATAATCTTGAGGAGCAAACAATAGGTGAGACAAAAAAAGGAGTGGGATAATTGGAGCGAGTTTGGAATTTACTCTGAGTTGCCAGATAATGTGAAACAAACTTTGTGACAAAGGTTGTTTTGTGTTGAACAACTTGCAAATTTACCTTATAAGGCGAAAGCTTGGGGTTTTGAAGAATAACTGCGTGATACAGATGTTTGAGTGGACACTGAAAATTCGAAAAGTACTCTTAAGACACTTTCAGATTTTTTGGCCACATAGTCTTGGAGTATAGGTAAATTGACATAACTGCTCTATCTCACCACGGCAATATTTATCAGAAGTGTTTCTGAAACTATGCAAAGAGGCAGCAGATGCAGGCTAAAAACCTTTTAGACTGAACAAATGTGTCTATGGCCTGAATGGATTTGGTATTTTCCAGTGAGATGTGTTCAACCTAAAAGCAAATCCTGCAATTTTTCATTGGATTCATAAAGGGAAACTTTTAGGAATCATCATGAAACATGTTATGATTTCTTTTGGGGTGGTACTGTGAAATTTGTGAAATAGGTTATTTTTGAAAACAGAGTCGTGTTGTCTAAGCTTTTCGTCTTGCACTCATCAGGACAATCCGCAAGAATAACCAATGTAAGGGAAAACAAAAACTTATTCTGCATGAGAAGACCGTGCAGATTGGCTGGCAAGACAACTCTTGTTGGTAGAGGCGTTGCCATGGAGAATGCACAAGTTTATGGTGACTGGCAGTTAACTTCCAAGCTTTGTTTGAAATTTAAACCAGGCACCTTGACCCTGATTGGTCAAGGCATTGCCCTGAGGAATGAACCACTGAGTGGCTCTCACTTATTTTGTTCAGCTGAAACAGGTACAATGTTTGTACATATTCTTTCAGTCTGCAAGTAACAGGGCCCTGTGTATTAATATATGTAGCTTGCAGTACGCTCACATGCTCCACACTGCGAGCCCTACTGACAATCTTAAATTGGTTTTTAGCATCATTCTTAGCCCAATGTGGATTATTTAGCAAATGTTGTCCAATCGCGGAATCACAAGTAATGTTGGATCCTGTGCTTTGAGTTTTGCAAGCATGAGCTGGTTGAGTTTGACCTGTACCTTATCTGTTGTGAACAGTGGAAGGAATATGTTGTTTGATGTGATCTGCCAGTCATTGGGACGTACGGCCCATATACCTAGCATCACACTGGCATTGAAATTTATATATCACATTATTCATTTGTGTAATAAGCAGGATGTTTTTGGTTTGATGGCAGCATCCGGTTGGTGGCGAACATCACACATGTTGCGACAACATAGTAGCAGCATGAAAGAGCTAGCTTTAGCCGTTGCTCAAAGATTTGGGATATATTACCCTTCCAGCGTAATCTGAGGTAGACTGGGCAATTTTCAGGGCAGAAAGAAAATGATCTTCGGCTGATTCATAAGTTTACACAATATATCGTGAGAAATGATCTTGATCAGGGTTACCAGTTTCATGCAGAATGTCTTTGATTCGCCCTATTTCAGCAACAAGCTGGCATGGTGAGCAAATGACTCAGGCCCTATTTCATCAACATCCACATCAACACCAGGACTATTGTTCCTGAGACTGTACATCCACATCAACACCAGGACTATTGTTCCTGTGACTATTCATCCACATCAACACCAGGGCTATTGTTCCTGTGACTGTTCATCCACATCAACACCAGGGCTATTGTTCCTGAGACTGTTCATCCACATCAACACCAGGGCGATTGTTCCTGTGACTGTTCATCCACATCAACACCAGGGCGATTGTTCCTGAGATTGTTCATCCACATCAACACCAGGGCGATTGTTCCTGAGACTGTTCATCCACATCAACACCAGGGCGATTGTTCCTGAGACTTTTCATCCACATCAACACCAGGGCGATTGTTCCTGAGACTGTTCATCCACATCAACACCAGGGCGATTGTTCCTGTGACTGTTCATCCACATCAACACCAGGGCGACTGTTTCTGAGACTGTTCATCCACATCAACACCAGGGCTATTGTTCCTGAGACTGTTCATCCACATCAACACCAGGGCTATTGTTCCTGAGACTGTTCATCCACATCAACACCAGGGCGATTGTTCCTGAGACTGTTCATCTACATCAACACCAGGGCGATTGTTCCTGTGACTGTTCATTCACATCAACACCAGGGCTATTGTCCCTGAGACTGTTCATCCACATCAATACCAGGGCTATTGTTTCTGAGACTGTTCATCCACATCAACACCAGGGCTATTGTTCCTGAAACTGTTCATCCACAACAACACCAGGGCGATTGCTCCTGAGACGGTTCATCTGCATCAACACCAGGGCTATTGTTCCTGAGACTGGTAATCCACAGCAACGCAAGAGCTATTGTCCCAGAGACTGGTAATCCACAGCAACACCTAAGATCATAACAAAATAATTTGTACATCACATTTTGAAGAAATTTAAAAGGATTATAAAATTATTTTGTTTTCTATATCCTTTATTGATGATATTTTATGACACACAACTAAAAACGGTTCGTCAAATCAGTTTCTTCAGTTGACTGTAACTAATATCCCTGCTCACATTCCCGAGATGACTGTCCCCATGGAGGTTGCTCTGTACTATTAATAAGGGCTCCTCTGAAGAGTCTCTACATTTGTGTTTCGCACAAGAAATAGGATACACAGTAATTTACCAGGTCGAGCTCATTTACTACCCGATTCTTGCAGCTGTCAGTATTACTGATAAGACAGTGAAATAAGACAGTGATATTTCAATATCAATATTGACACCTCATGTTATATTTTCCCTGTTTTCTGCCATCAGTTAAATGTCAAGTGATTGTCATGTTTTCTTAATGTGATTTCTCAATTAGAATTCTGATACTTCTTGAATTTTTTGCACAGAAAGCGATTAAACAGAAATCCCTCAATCTTTACAATAGAACCTCTTCCCTAGATTCTGCATGGACAGATCAGAAATGTTTTTGCAATTTTAAATGTGCTGATGTAATTAAGTGGGTTACACGTGTACCATGGGGAATCTAGGAGATATTGTATTGTAAATGTATTTCATGTTAACATATGGAGTTACTGCAGAGGTTTCTGTTGTTGGTATGGATTTGAATTCATTTTCAATTTTGTTTCTGAGTGTAAGTGGAAGGAATGGACATGTGACTGATACATGATCCATCCCACCAGAGATTTCCATTCTGCACTTTGCCAGCCAATGCTTAAACAGAGGGAGAGAGTGCACTCTCCGTGCTGCACAGATCATAATGAAACAGGATGGGAGTGAGGTCTCAGGTTGTACAGAATATACCCGGAAAGGCAAACGTGCACTCTCCATGTTGTACAAACTGTAACACAGCAGGGCGAGAGTGCACTCTCCATGTTGTACAGATTATAACCCAACAAGGTGAGAGTGCAATCTGCATGTTATACAGATTATAACCCAACAAGGAGGTGCTGATCTGCAATTATTTACTGTACAGATGACAACCCAACATTGTGAGAGTACACTCTCCATGTTGTCCAGACTATAACCCAACAGGACGAGAGTGCACTCTCCATGTAGTGCAGACCATAACCCAACAGGGTGAGAGTGCGCTCTCCATGTTGTACAGACTATAACCCAACAGGGTAAGAGTGCGCTCTCCATGTTGGACAGATATAACCCAACAGGGCGAGAGTGCACTCTCCATGTAGTGCAGACCATAACCCAATAGGGCGAGAGTGCACTCTCCATGTTTTACAGACTATAACGCAACAGGGTGATAGTTCGCATCTCCATGTTGTGCAGACTATATCCCAACAGGGTGAGAGTGCACTCTCCATGTTGTACAGGCTATATCCCAACAGGGTGAGATTGCACTCTCCATGTTGTCCAGACTATATCCCAACAGGGTGAGAGTGCACTCTCCATGTTGTACAGACTATATTCCAACAGGGTGAGAGTGCACTCTCCATGTTGTACAGACTATATCCCAACAGGGTGAGAGTGCACTCTCCATGTTGTGCAGACGCTAACCCAACAGGGCAAAGCTCAACTGCAGTTACTTGCTTTTGCAGACACTGGTGTTTTGGGTCCCATAATTCTCCAGAACAAAAAATCATCAGTTTTTATCTTCAGCATCTCTTTTGCTATCTCACATTAACAACTTTGTTTGCCTTCTCATTTTCCTGTAATTTCTTTTGCCACAGATTCCCTTGTCACCGATAAACAGATCTTTAAAGAACAATTAAATTTAATTCAGAAATGGAATTCTCATATTTCCATCCTGTCTTTTTCAACTTGAAATGAATCTTTTAAAAATGCTTGGGGACAGCATCGAGTTAAATATCTGTTTCTGTTTGTTACAGTTAACTTGGTGGCGATTGTGATTTTGGCTCGAGGAAAATGCGGTCTCTCCAAATGTATCACTCGCTATCTGGTGCCCACGGCAGTGGCGGATCTAATGGTGATTATCATCCATGTGATATTACACCGGATTAATATCATGTACTTTCCAATTAGTTTCCTGTTTATAACTCCTGTGTGTATGGTAAACCTTGTCGCATATACTGTCGCTTTAGACTGCTCTGTCTGGTTTACTGTTGCCTTCATTTTTGATCGCTTTGTCACAATTTGCTGTCAGAAGCGACAATCAAAATATAATACTGAGAAAGCAGCGATGGTGGTTATCACGACTGTGTTTGTGGTGAGCTGTCTGAGGAGTATTCCCTTTGTGCAGGTGAAGCTGTTACTATAATTGACAATGTCCCTTGGTATCGTGTTCCAACAGCTGATTATCTCACCTCCCCCTTGTGGAGGGTTTATGAATGTTTTGACAGTATCATAACCCCTCTATTACCAATCTGTTTAATTCTGTTGTTCAATGCATTGACCATCAAACACATTATAATGGCAAATAGAGTTCGCAGGGGACTCCAGAGAAGCAGTGAGAATCAGAAAGATCCAGAGGTGAAGAATCGAAGAAAATCCATGATATTGCTTTTCACTATTTCTGCCAATTTCATATTATTGTGCATGACATATGTTGTCCATTCGATAAATTGGCCAGTGAGAAACTATACTTGCACCGACAAATATTACAGTAACCCAATATATATTACCCAACAAGCTGGGGCCATGCTGAAGCTTCTCAGTTCCTGCACAAACACTTGTATCTATGGACTGATACAGAGGAAATTCAGAGAGGAGCTGAAGAATGGGATAAAATATTTGTTTACACTGAATGGGAAATTGAGTCAATAACAAATAATAAACATTGATCTGGAGCAGAGCTTAGTGGTTACTTGGTCACTTGCTTTTTATATTCCTGAAATACTTGTGGGAGGTGAAGGACAATGAGAAAACTAACTATCTTTAAGGAGATTTTGGATTGTGATGTATAATGGCCATAACATTAAAGATAAACTTTAATGTGGGTAAATGAAACAGTATCACATGAAATATCCTGAAGTCAGTTTAACTGTTGGATTTGTGAGTTACAGCAACCGTACATCATCAAAAGATTTGAAATTAAATCCACAAAAAGAAGCAGTAACAGGAAATCGCATATTCTACGCCCTAAGAACAACCTCAGGCAAGGATGTTCTGACTATCATTACAATTCACCACTGGATTAATGCACAACAACAATCTCGTTTTCAACAACAAACTAACAGGGTTAGAAAAGGTACATTTGCAAGAACCTTCTCAGTGATACTCAGTTTCGGTTCGGCCAGAGCCACTCAGCTCCTGACTTCATTACAGCCTTGGTTAAAACGCAGACAAAAGAACTCAAGAGGTGAGGTGAGAGTGACTGCCCTTGACAATAAGGCAACCTGTGACCAAGCATGATATCAAGGAACCCTAGTAAAACTGGAGTTAATGTGAATCCGGGGGGAAACTCTCTGCTGCTTGGAGCATTACCTAGCGCAAAGAAAGATGCTGAAACTGAACAGGAGCAGCCATATTAATGCTATGGCTACAAGAGCAGGTCAGAGGCTAGGAATTCTGCAGCAAGTAAATCACCTCCTGACTCCCCAAAGCCTGTCCAGCATTTACAAGGCATAGGTCAGGACTGTGATGGAATACTCTCCATTGCCTGGATGGGTCCAGCTCCAACAAAACTCAAGAAGCTCAACACCATCCAGGACAAAGCAGCCCACTTGATAGGCGGGCCATGCACAAACATTCATTCCCTCCACCACTGACGTGCAGTGGCAGCAGTGTTTACCATCTACAAGATGCACTGCAACAATGCACCAAGGCTCCTTACACAGCATCTTTCAAAGCCGTGACCTCTACCACCTAGAAGGACCAGGGCAGAAGATGCATGGGAAGACCACTACCTGCAAGTTGCCTTCCAAGCCACACACCATCCTGACTATTGCCGTTCCTTCACTGTCGCTGGGGCAAAATCCTGGAACTCCCTTCCTGAGAGCATTGTGGGTGTCCCCACAAAGACTGCAGTGGTTCAAAAAGGCGGCTCACCACCACCTTCTCAGGTGCAAGTAGGGATGGACAATAAATGCTGGCCTAGCCAGTGATGCCCAACTCCCAGGAACGAATAAAAAATGTTTCTCACAAAGAGGCCGAAATGGATTCATATGTTCTAGAAATATTTACTCTTTGCCTGTGCCTTGACTGTCTTATTCATTCATAGAATATCCTATCCTGCCCTCATATTTGCTGTTTCAAATACAATGGGATAGATTTTTGGGATATTCTGTCCCAAATACATGGGATAAACTAGCTGCTACACTTCTGTTTTAAGCTGAGTCACATGAAGTTGGCCTCACTGTCCTCTATGTCATTATGTCTGCAGGAACATTCCTAGAATGCATAGATATCCCCTGTGCCTCTTCATCACCATCAATTGTACTTATAAACCCCTCACCATTAACTCCTCCTATCTCAGCTACAACAACATATGTGAAAATTCAGCGACTTCATTGTCTCTGGCGTTGAGAGCAACTGTTCACCTGCTCCTGTTAAAATCAGCCTTTGGTTGCCCATCAAACCAACACTTTCTGTCCTGAACCAATTACTTTCACCAATCTCTCTCCTATCTCCCCACAATCTCGATGAAAATGTGACTAGTCCATGAAAACCACCTCCTGCAGCCTTGAGCTTATTTCCACTTGAATCATAGGAACATAGGAAACATAAGAACAGGAGTAGGTGTAGGCCATTCAGCCCATCGAGCCTGCCCCGCCATTCAATATGATCATGGCTGATCATCCACTTCAATGTATTTTTCCCACACTATCCTTATATCCCCTTACATCATTTGTATTTACAAAATTGTCACTCTCTGCTTTAAACATGCTCCCTGACTGAGCTTCCACAACCCTCTGGGGCAGATAATTCAAAAGATTCACAATCCTCTGAGTAAAGAAATTTCTCCTCATCTCTGACCTACGTTGCTTGCCCCTTATTTTGAAATTGTGCCCCCTGGTCCTAGACTCCCCAACCATGGGCAGCACCTTACTTTCATCTACACTGTCTATTCCTTTAAGTATTTTGTTGGTTTCAATGAGATCACCTCATTCTTCGAAACACTAGAGAATACAAGCTCAGTTTCCCCAACCTCTCCGAATCGGACAGTCTCTCCATCCTGGAACAAGTCCGGTGAATCTTTGTTGCATTCCCTCGATGGCAATAATAATTTTCTTAAGGTATGGGGACCAAAACTGCACACAGTACTCCAGATGTGGTCTCACCGGGTTTCTGTACAATTGAAGCAAGACTCCACTACTCCTGTACTCAAATCCTCTTGGGATAAATGGTGACATTGCCTTAACCTTCTTAATTGCTTGCTGCACCTGCATGTTAGCTTTCAATAACTTATTGACACTGACATCCAGGTCACTTTGTACATCTATACTATCTAATCTATTACCATTTAAGAAATACTCTGCACATCCATTCCTCCGACCAATGTGGATAACCTCACATTTTTACACATTATATTCCATGTGTCACGTTCTTGCCCACTCACTAAGTCTGTCCAAATCCTCTTGAAGCCACTTTGCATCTTCCTCACATTACACATTCCCACCTCGTTCTGTGTCATCCACAAACTTGTAAATGCTACATTTGGTCCCACATCCAATTCATTGATTTATATTGTGAACAGCTGGAGTCCATGCACTGATCCCTGCAGTGTCCCTCTAGTCACATCCTGCCAATGTGAGAATGTTCCGTTTATTCCTAATCTCTGCTTTCTGCCTCTTGACCAATCCTTAATCCATGCCAGTATATTACCTCCTATCTCATGTGCTTTAATTTTGATTACCAACTTTCTGAGGGAGACTTTATCAAAAGCTTTCTAAAAATCTAAATGTACCTCATCCAATGACCCCCCCCCCTTTATTAATTCTGTTAGCAGCATCCTCATAAAAAAATTCCAGCAAGTTCGTCATACATGATTTTCCATTCATAAATCCATATTGTCTATTCCTAATCATATCACTATTATCCAAGTGTCCATTTATCATATCCTTTAGAATAGATTCGAGCATTTTCCCAATGAATAATATTTGGCGAACAGGTCGACAATTCCTTGTTTTCTCTCTCTGCCCTTTCTTAAAAAAGTGGGATGACATTTGCTACCTTCCAATCTGCAGGAAATGCTCCAGAATCTATAGAATTTTGTAAGATCTGTGTATCCATGATCTCCATAGTTACCTCTTTCAACACTCTGGGATGTAAAATATCAGGGCCTGGGGAATTATCAACCTTCAGTCCCATTAATTTCTCCAATACAACCTCCGTAGTAATACTAATTTCCTTCAATTTCTCATTCCCCTAATCCCTTGGATCTCTAATTCTGGCAGATTTCTTGCATCTTCCTCAGTGAAGACAGACAGAAAGGATTCATTTAGCTTCTCTGCCATTTCTCTATTCCCCATTACAAATTCTCCTGACTCTGTCTGCAATGGACCCAAGTTTGTCTTAGCCAAACGTTTCCTTTTTACACTAACCACCCTTCTCTCACCTTTACATGGTCCATCTCTGACACTTCCCTTCCCTTCCTCGACTTCTCTGTCTCCATCTCTGGGGATAGGTTGTCTACCAATATCCATTATAAGCCCACTGACTCCCACAGCTACCTCGACTACACTTCTTCACACCCTACCTCCTGTAAGGACTCCATTCCATTCTCCCAGTTTCTCCGTCTCCGACGCATCTGCTCTGATGATGCTACCTTCCATGACGGTGCTTCTGATATGACCTCCTTTTTCCTCAACCGAGGATTTCCCCCCACTGTGGTTGACAGGGCCCTCAACCGTGTCCGACCCATTCTCCACACCTCTACCCTCACCCCTTCCCCTCCCTCCCAGAACCGTGACAGGGTCCCCCTTGTCCTCACTTTTCATCCCACCAGCCTCCATATCCAAAGGATCATCCTCCGCCATTTTCACCACCTCCAGCGTGATGCCACTACCAGTCGCATCTTCCCCTCCCTTCCCCTGTCAGCATTCCGAAGGAATCGTTCCGTCCGCGGCACCCTGGTCCACTCCTCCATTACCCCCACCACCTCGTCCCCGCAGGAGGTGTAATACCTGCCCATTTACCTCCTCTCTCCTCACTATCCCAGGCCCCAAAAACTCCTTTCAGGTGAAGCAGCGATTTACTTGTACTTCTTTCAATGTAGTATACTGTATTCGCTGCTCACAGTGTGGTCGTCTCTACATTGGGGAGACCAAGCGCAGACTGGGTGACCGTTTTGCGGAACATCTCCGCTCAGTCCGCAAGCAGGACCCTGAGCTTCTGGTTGCTTGCCATTTCAACACTCCCCCCTGCTCTCATGCTCACATCTCTGTCCTGGGATTGCTGCAGTGTTCCAGTGAACATCAACGCAAGCTCGAGGAACAGCATCTCCATCTACCGATTAGGCACACTACAGCCTGCCGGAATGAACATTGAGTTCAATAATTTCAGAGCATGACAGCCCCCCATTTTACTTTCATTTTTAGTTAGTTTTTCATTCCCCTTTTTTTTTACATTCCTTTTTACATTTTTTATAATCTTTTTTTGCATTTATTTCATTTCATCTTAGTTTGTTCAGTTTGCTTCCCTACTGTTTTTTTCAGGTTGTTTTTCTTCAGGTTTGCACTTGCTGCTTTTCAATATTCAGTGTATTCACACCTAATCTGTACTAATGCTTTGTCTTTCAACACACCATTAACATATTGTTTGCCTTTGCTCCGTGACCTTTTGGTCAGCTATGTGGCCTGGTCCAATCTGCACCTTCTCCTTTGTTATCTCTTGCCCCACCCCCACCTCACCTGTTTATCATCTGTGACTTTTCTAATATTTGTCAGTTCCGAAGAAGGGTCACTGACCCGAAACGTTAACTCTGCTTCTCTTTCCACAGATGCTGCCAGACCTGCTGAGTGACTCCAGCATTTCTTGTTTTTGTTTCCTTTTTACATACCAATAGAAGCTTTTACAGTCCATTTTTATATTTGTTGCTAGCTTGCATTCACATTCTGTTCTCCATTTCTGTACCAGTTTCTTCGCCCTCCTTTGCTCTATTATAAAGTCCTCCTAGTCCTCAGATTATTACTATTTCTGGCAACTTTATAGGCCTTTTCTATTAATCTGATACAATCCCTAACTTCCTTCATTATCTACGGTCGAGTGTCATTAACTTTGGTGTTTGTTGTGCCTTGAAGGAATGTATATCTGCTGTAAACTATGCAATATTTATTTAAAGACTATACATAAGTTTGTCATAACTATGTCATAAATTTTAATGTATTTTCCCAATCTACCTCAGCCAATTTGCCCCTCATAATTTCATAATTTCCTTCATTCAAATTTAACAACTTGGCTTCAGATTGAACTACCTCACTTTCAAACAAAATGTAAAATTCTATCATGTTATGGTCACTCATCCCAAAATGTTTTTTAACAACAAAATTAGTAATTAGCCCTTTCTCATTACAGAAGAGAGATCCAAAATAGCCTGTGCTCTCGTCAGTCCCTTAACATCCTGCTCTCGAAAATCATCCTTAACGCACTTCTGAAACTCGTCCTCCACAGCGTTAGTGCTCACTAGGTTTACCCAGTCTACATGCAGATTGATGTCACCCATGATTACTGTATTACCCATGCCACATGCTTCTCTTATCTCCTGATTAATACCCACACTACCACGACTGTTGCATGGCTTATAAACAACTCCTCCCAATGTTTACTGCCCCTGACTGTTTCTTAGCTCCACCCAAACAGATTCCACTTTTTCTTCTTCTGATCTGAGATTCTCCCTTACTGATATACTGATGCCATCTCTTATTGTCAGCGGCGCCCAGGGCGGTTGTCACGTAAGGCTGGGAGAGAAATTCACCACAGAGAGAGGGTGAACGGCTGGCAATCCGGGAAAGGAATGCTGATGAAGCTTGGCCAACTGGACAGGAAGGCTGTGGCTGTGTTCGGGGAGCCCGTCCACGGCGGCGATCAGGAGGAAGAGCGGCCACTTGGTCCCGAGAGCGGCCACATGGTTCCGGCAGCGGCCCCCGCTCACTTGACAACTCCGCGCTGTTTCCACACAAACCTTCCCCACAACTCCGGCTCGGCTCCCAGATCCCGGATCCCAATACCTGTAGTCGAACACCATTGTAAAAGGGACAATGGTGGGAGCAGATGCAATGTTTTGTTTTATTACCTGCACCCCCTCCCTCCCCCTCCCAGTTCACCCCCTTCGCACCCCCTACCCCCACCCCGCTTGCACTCCCCTCCCCCACCCCCCTCACTCCCCCTTCCCCCCACAACCCCTTCCCAGCTCCCCCTTGCACCATCTTCCCCTCGCACCCCATTCCCCTGCACCCCTCCCCCTATCCCCTGCAGCCTCCCTCCCAGCTCCCCCCTCATCCCCTTCCCTCCACCCCCTCCCACCGCACTCCTCCTCCTCGCACCCCCTCCCCCCTTCCCCCCACCTCCTCCCACCGGCATCCACCTACCCCTGTGTAGGGGCCCCAACAACCCCACTGACCTTTGGGCGTCTCGGGAGAGAGCAAGGCTAAAGGAGTAAACCACAACAGAAAATCAGGAGCGGAACCCACGAATGCGGTCATGTGACACCTTTGGCATGTTTCTGGCAGTTCCTGCAGCCATACTGGTGCCAAAAGTCGTGCTCTTCACCCCTTTGGACCCCACCAGGAAGGCCGAGAGGGGGTTTTGACGCTTGGGCAACTCACAACCTCCATACATCCGTCCAGGCATGCACCATGGAGAGGTCACTCCATAGTCGCCTCACAGCGACTGAAACAACACGGAAGGCAGCAGTTATGGGTTATAGGTCCAGCTCAATTGGTGCAGTGATTGGACGCCAGTTGTTGCCTTTGTCGGTGGGAGAGGTCATCGCATCTCACTGGATAGCTACCGCCCGCCTCAAACCGGTCAGTAAGGTTCTGTCCCGCCACAGTCCACCTGTTTCAATGGGTGATTGGAGCTCAGGGTCATTGCCCGACAAGTGGACTGTAACACCGCACCAAACAGCACGACCAAAAAAGGAAAGAAGGTACCAGCCCTTCGTTTTGCAAGCTGGAACGTCAGAACTATATGTCCTGGCCTGTTGGAAGACCTTACACAAATCAACGATTCTCGGAAGACCGCCATCATCAACAACGAGCTCAGTAGACTCAATGTGGACATTGCAGCACTTCAGGAGACATGCCTCCCTGCGAGTAGATCTCCAGAAGAGCAAGACTACACCTTCTTCTGGCAGGGTAGGTATCCTGAAGAACCAATACAGCATGGAGTGGTCTTCGCCATCAGAAACTCTTTGCTCAGCATGACAGAACCTCCCTCAAATGGCTCGGAATGCATACTGTCCAGCCGACTGTTCACCGCCTCTGGTCCAGTACACCTACTCAGCATCGATGCTCCAACACTCTGCTCCTCACCTGAAGCTGAAGACCAGTTCTATGAACAACTCCATAGCATCATTAGCAGCATCCCCAACACCGAACACCTATTCCTGCTGGGGGACTTTAACGCCAGGGTTGGTGCCGACCATGACACATGGCCCTCCTGCCTTGGGCGATATGGCGTTGGAAGGATGAATGAGAATGGACAGAGACTGCTTTGAGTTGTGTACCTATCATAACCTCTGCATCACCAACTCATTCTTTCACACTAAACCCTGTCACCAGGTTTCTTGGAAGCACCCAAGATCACGTCGTTGGCACCAGCTGGACCTCATCGTCACAAGGTGAGCCTCTTCAAACAGAGTTCAAATCACATGCAGCTTCCACAGTGCGGACTGCAACACCGATCACTCCCTGGTGTGCAGCAAGGTTAGCCTCAAACCAAAGAAGCTGCATCACTCCAAGCAGAAGGGCCGCCCGCGCATCAACACAAGCAGAATTTCTCATTCACAGCTGTTACATAAGTTTCTAAATTCACTTGAAAAAGCCCTTCAAAACAATCCCACATGGGATGCAGAGACCAAGTGGGCCCACATCAGAGACACCATCTATGACTCAGCAATTACCACCTTTGGCAATCGTGCGAAGCAGAATGTAGACTGGTTTCAATCTCACATTGAAGAGCTGGAACATGTCATAGCCACTAAGCGCAGTGCACTGCTGAACTACAAGAAAGCCCCCAGCGAGTTAACATCCGTAGCCTGCTATACTTTCAGCACTGCACGAACTGCTTTGCCTGTGCTGGGACGAGGGATCAGTACCACAGGACATGCGTGATGCCAATATCATCACCCTCTATCAGCACAAGGGTGACCGCGATGAGTGCAACAACTACCGTGGAATCTCCCTGCTCAGCATAGTTGGGAAAGTCTTCGCTCATGTCGCATTAAACAGGCTCAGAAGCTGGCTGAGCGTGTCTATCCTGAGGCACAGTGTGGCTTTTGAGCAAAGAGATCCACCATTGGCATGCTGTTCTCCCTTCGCCAACTACAGGACAAATGCCGTGAACAACAGATGCCCCTCCTCGTTGCTTTCATTGATCTCACCAAAGCCTTTGACCTCGTCAGCAGACGTGGTCTCTTCAGACTACTAGAAAAGATTGGATGCCCACCAAAGCTACTGAGTATCATCACCTCATTCCATGACCAATATGATAGGCACAATTCAGCATAGCGGTGCCTCATCAGACCCCTTTCCAATCCTGAGTGGTGTGAAACAGGGCTGTGTTCTCGCACCTACACTGTTTGGGATCATTCTTCTCCCTGCTGCTTTCACATGCATTCAAGTCCTCTGAATAAGGAATTTTCCTCCACACAAGATCAGGTGGCAGGTTGTTCAATCTTGCCCGTCGAAACGCGAATCCCAAAGTACGGAAAGTCCTCATCAGGGAACTCCTCTTTGCTGACGATGCTGCGTTAACAGCTCACGCTGAAGAGTGTCTGCTGAGACTCATCGACAGGTTTGCGGCTGCCTGTAATGAATTTGGCCTAACCATCAGCCTCAAGAAAACAAACATCATGGGACAGGATGTCATAAATGCCCCATCCATCAATATCGGCGACCACACTCTGGAAGTTTTTCAAGAGTTCACCTACCTAGGCTCAACTATCACCAGTAACCTGTCTCTCGATGCTGAATTACACAAGCGCATGGGAAAGGCTTCCACTGTTGTGTCCAGACTGGCCAAGAGAGTGTGTGAAAATGGCGCACTGACACAGAACACAAAAGTCCGAGTGTATCAAGCCTGTGTCCTCAGTACCTTGCTCTACGGCAGCGAGGCCTGGACAAGGTATGTCAGCCAAGAGCGAAGTCTTAATTTATTCCATCTTTGCTGCCTCCGGAGAATCCTTGGCATCAGGTGGCAGGACCGTATCTCCAACACAGAAGTCCTAGAGGCGGCCAACATCCCCAGCAGATACACCCTACTGAGCCAGCGGCACCTGAGATGGCTTGGCCATTTGAGCCGCATGGAAGACGGCAGGATTCACCAAGGACACATTGTACAGCGAGCTCGTCACGGGTACCAGAGCCACCGGCCGTCCATGTCTCCGCTTTAAAGAAGTCTGCAAACGCGACATGAAGTCCTGTGACATTGATCACAAGTCGTGGGAGTCAGTTGCCAGCGATCGCCAGAGCTGGCAGGCAGCCATAAAGGTGGGGCTAAAGCGTGGCGAGTCGGAGAGACTTCGCAGTTGGCAGGAAAAAAGACAGAAGAACAAGGGGAGAGCCAACTGTGTAACAGCCCCGACAACCTATTTTATGTGCAGCACCTTTGAAAGAGTCTGTCACTCTAGTATTTGCCTTTATAGCCACTCCAGGCACCGTTTCACAAACCACTCACCACCTCCAAGTGCTTACCCATTGTCTCTCGAGACAAGGAGGCCAAAGAAGAACACTACCTCCTTTTCCTTTTTGCCTGCCCTTCCTAAATGTCGAATATCCTTGGATGTTCATTTCCCAGACATAGTCACCCTGTAGCCACATTTCCATAATGGCAATTCCATCATTCCCATTTCCAGCCATTTGGGCCTTTAAATCATCTACCTTGTTGCGAATGCTGCATGCATTCAGATAGACTGCCCTTAACCTTGTCTTCTTGACATTCTGCATTCTAAGCCTAGTTGATGCTCACCTTTGTTTCACCTGCCTTCTAATTTCACCTGCTACTTTTCTACATGCGGTTACCAGCTTTACTTCTTTCTAATTTGAGCTACCCCTCAGGTTCCCATCCCACTGACAAGCTCGTTTAAATCCTCTCCAACAGCAAAAACAAATCTCCCTGCGAGGATGTTAGTTCTGGTCCTGATAAGGTGTAGCCCATCCATCTTGTACAGGTCCCACCTGCCACAGAACTGGTCCCAATGCCTCAGAAATCGGATACCATCAATCCTACACCAATTCTCCAGCCACATGTTCAATCGATCAATCCTCCCATTCCGATGCTCACTGGCACATAGCACTGGGAATAATACTGAGATTACTGCTTTGGCTGTCTTGCTTTTTAATTTCCTTCCTAACTCCCTATAATCTGCTTTCAGGACCTCATCCTTCATCCTACCTATGTCATTGGTACCAATGTGGACGACGACCTCTGGCTGTTCATCCTCCCCCAGAAGGATGTCTTGCAGCCGCTCCATGAAATCCTTGACCCTGGCACCAGGTAGGCAAGACAGCATCCTGGAGTCATGTTTACTGCAGCAGAAACGGGTGTCTGATCCCCTGACTATCGAATCCCCTATCATTATTGCTCTTCCACTCTTCTTCCTCCCCGTGGTGCCACGGACTTTGCTGTAGCTGCATTCCCCTGAGGAACTATCACTGTCACCAGTATCCAAAATGGAAAACCGATTAGCAATCGGGGGACCCCTGCACTGCCTGCCTGGTTCTCCGATACTGTCTGGTGGTTACCAATTCCCTCTCTGCCTGCAAGCTCCTAACCCGCAGTGTGACCACCTCCCTAAACTTACTATCCACATAGTCCTCTTCCTCCTGGATGCACAACAGTGACTCCAGCCACTGCGCGAGTTCCAAAACCCTGAGCTCAAGATTCTGCAGCCAGTGACACTTCACACAGATGTCTTCGTCTCGGACATGTAGTGTGTCCATGACTTCTCACATACCACAGGATGTACGTTCCATTTGGTCAAACTGAACTGCCATAACATAACTTTGTTTTTATTATTGCAGTAAAATAACTTACCAGTTACTCTCGAATCCCTGTACTGAAGAGAGAGGCAGCTTTTGGAGGCTGAAAGTGAGAACGAAAGAAGGAAACCACTCCCTCATGCACCAAAATCCCACTTTACAATCGCTGCACTCATATTTATTTTCTTCTTAATTTAAAGTTCCCTCCTTACTAAAATCTCCCTTACTAAAACTGCAAGAAACCTTAGTTACCTCTTACCTGGAATATGAATTTCAAAAAACTGCTCGATGTAAACAAGATAAAAACTAGCCTTCAGAGATTAAGCCTTAAAATTTAGTCACTTTGCAAATTCCCTTCTTCACACTCAGTGCAGTGGGGGATATTGGCGGAGGATGGTATTACTGTGTGCAGAACTCTGCATGCGGGAAGGGAGGTGTGAGGGAGGATGGTATTACTGGGGGCACAACTCTGCATGCATGAAGGGAGGTGTGAGGGAGGATGGTATTACTGGGGGCACAACTCTGCATGCATGAAGGGAAGTGTGAGGGAGGATGGTATTACTGGGGGCACAACTCTGCATGCATGAAGGGAGGTGTGAGGGAGGATGGTATTACTGGTGGCACAACTCTGCATGCATGAAGGGAAGTGTGAGGGAGGATAGCATTACTGGGGGCACAACTCAGCAAGCAGGATGATTTGTGCAAGGGGGGGTGGCATTACTGGGGGCACAACTCTGCATGCAGGAAGGGAGGTGTCAGGGGGGATGGCATCACTGGGGGCACAACTCAGCAAGCAGGATGGGAGGTGCAAGGGGGGATGGTATTACTGGGGGCACAACTCTGCAGACCTGTAGGGAGGTGGGAAAGGGGATGGTATTGCCAGGAGCACAATTCTGCAGAAGTGTAGGGAGGTAATGTGTACCAGCCCTATGTAAAGGGTGGCTGCACTGTGCCACTGATTGTTTTTGTGTGAGTGATGGAGCAATGGTATTCCAGTCACCGAGTGTGTGGGGAGAGTGCCAGAAACGGTTGATGTGTAAATGATATCTGGCGGGTGGGCCAATCGAGGCAGCTGTTACAATCTTAATGTAGTCATGCTGTGTCACCTTAAATGGAAGATAAGACGGGCAATGCTGTGTCACATAGTTGATGCATGAAAGCACCTGACGTAGCAGTCAACAACATTCTTTGCCCTGCCCGGTATCTTTGAAGAAGTGAAGGAACCGAGTTTAATTGTTACTTGCAGATGTGAATGGTTCACCCAATATTCATTGGTCTGCTTGTCTTGAGGATCTATATTCACCACGGGCAAAACCAACTGGCCACTGCAGCCCACGTGGAACCCCACAGTCGTGAGCAACAGCAGCAGCAATAACCCCCAAGAAGAGTCACCACTAGAGATTACCGCACATCGACAGGTCCCACATGACATACCTGCAGATGTCTGAGCACCAGTGTCAGAGGTGATTGCAGATGTCGAGAGAGGTGGTGACACATTTCTGTTCCCTAATCAATGATGAACTGCAGTCTAAGTCTTCGGTTGTCATCCTATTCCTGTGGCCCTCAAATTGACAGTGGCTCTTAACTGTTATGCCCCTGCATTATTTCAGCGGCCCACCAAAGACCTTTGTGCAACTGCATCAGGGGGGTGACCGATGCCCTGTACCAGAGGGCTGGAGACTATGTTCACTTTACAACAGACCCAGAGAGCCAGGCCCAGAGGGCCATCACTTTCAGCTAAATTGCGGATTTCCCACCGGTGCCAGGGGTCATAGCTTGCACCCATGTGACCATCAAGGCTTCGACGAGGGAAACTGCTGTAAACGTCTGCCGTCAGGGCTTCCAATCGCTCAACGTACAGCTGGCACGTGAGCACCAGAAACGCTTCATGCAAATCTGTGTCCACTTCTCAGGCAGCTGTCATAGTGCCTTCTTCCTGCACCAGTCCCAGCTGCCACTGCTATTCACTGAACTGGCTCAGATGGAGGAGTGGCTTCTTGAAGACAAGGGCAACTCCTTGCAGACATGGCTCCTGATACCGGTGAGATACACCACCAATGCTGCAGAGGAGTGATACAATGCCGGCCATGGAGCTACAACAGCCACCATTGAGCAGGCAATCGGCATGTTGAAAATGTGCTTCCACTGACTGGATAGATTGGCTGGTGCCCTGCAGTATGAACCAGAACCATTGCTCTTTGCTGTGTTCTGCACAACAACGCAGTCATTATGGAGGAGGCACTGCAGGATGAGGACAGATTTGAGCAGGAATCATCTTCAGATGAATAGTTAGTTAGTTAGTTAGAGATCCAGCACTGAAACAGGCCCTTCGGCCCACCGAGTCTGTGCCGAACATCAACCACCCATTTATGCTAATCCTACACTAATTCCATATTCCTACTGCATCCCCACCTGTCCCTATATTTCCCTACCACCTACCTATACTAGGGGAAATTTATAATGGCCAATTTACCTATTAACCTGCAAGTTTTTTGGCATGTGGGAGGAAACCAGAGCAGCCGGAGGAAACCCAAGCACACACAGGGAGAACTTGTAAACTCCACACAGGCAGTACCCAGATTTGAACCCGGGTCGCTGCAGCTGTGAGGCTGCGGTGCTAACCACTGCGCCACTGTGTCACCCATTAGGATACTGAGGACTTACAGCAGGAAAGGCCCATGGGAGGCCAGAGAGCATCATGTGCCACATGCAAGGTGAGCAGCTGCCAAGGGATGCAGCCTTGAGTGGACAATGGGGAGCCCATCCAGACCACGATGCCTTATTGATCAATGGCCTCCTCACCATAAAGACCACCATGTACTTTGCAAGCCACACAGCACCCTCGCTTACCTGTTGTACAACTTCTTTGTCTCGACCATTACTGATAGCAGCAGACTGAACCATTATCCATGTAACTGTATCTGTGGAGATGCACATGAGTAACATTGACAGAGCAATGATATTATTCCATACATTGGCAGTTATGAAAGCCAGCGATGCAATGGGAGGAGAGATGATCGTTAAATGTTGACACACGTGATTAACACAGTTAGAAACGACACACATGTTAGTGAGTAACATTTAGTGAGATACACATTTACAGTGTTGTGGCACTCGTGTAGAACCATTTGCGTCATATTGTTTTTTGGAAAAGCTTGCCAGTGCTCCTTTTCAGTACCACCTCTGTGCTAGCAGCTTGACTGGAGGGAAGCTGCTGAGTAGATTGCCCTTTGGCTGTGGATGTGTTTGGTGGATGGCAGAGCTCGCTACACCACGTTACCGGATGGTAGATAAACCTTATTGAATGACCTATGTGGATTCACAGTGTGTCAGGAATGCATAGTCATCCAATTAACCATAAAACTTGAGGAGAGGATTGTTATTGTGGTTATTGAGGTGAAGCAGGAGAAAAATCAGTCACAGGAAGAAAAAACATTTCTGCATTTATCATACTGCTGTTGTCACAAGACAATTTAACCCATGGTCAGTATTTGTGCAACTTTTACACCAGTTTGTAATAGGTGTCTGAAGACAAGGCAGTGATCTATAAATCAGGAGAATTGTTTAGGATGGAGCAAATAGTATTTCAGATGAGTCATGTAAAACAGAAAAGCAGAATTGGAGAGGAAGGGAGCGAGAGATTAACGGTAGACAGCCAACACTACTTTATTCATCTCGACAGGGTGTGAAAAATGGTCCTGCATTCTAAAATACAGAGACAACAGAATATTCCATGGACTAAATGTAATTTGCTCATCAAAGCTTGTGGCAAAATAAGATGGACACAGTTAGAGATAAACAGCGCCCTAGATTTCCTCCATTAAAGTGATTCTCTAAAATTCACTGTGCCTCTATCTCAGTCTATCCTGCAGTCTGGTGGAGAACTGTCACTCCTCCTCCGTAGGTCTCCCAGGAGGTCTCCACTTCTGCATTACTACCCCATCGTGCACGTAGTAACACGCAGGGATCGGGGTGGCCTCTGCCTCAGAACAAGCAGTCTGTGCTCTGCACTTTATTTCAGGATCTGCCTGCTGGGCTTTAATTAGCGAGGCTTGGCTGAACACCTCCTCCACTTTGGACAGGTCTTTGAAGAACATGGCAGTGATAGACTGAGATATAGGTACAGTGAATTTAAGACAATCACTTCAATGGAGGAACTGAAGAGCGCTGGTTATCTGTAATTGTGTCTATCTCATTTTGCCGCAAGCTTTGGTGAGCAAATGACATTTAGACCATGTGGGTACTCGGAAAACTTTAGCCTGAATAAGCAAGCACTTTTTCTGGCCTCGCCTCCAGTCCAATATTGCCGAATATTGCCAAACCTGCCATGCTTGCCAGGTTGCATCAAACCCCAGGCCACAATTAAATCGGCTGCCCTCAAACCTATTCAGACAGTTGGCAAACCCTTTGACTGAATATTGATGGACTGCGTGGAACCACTACCCAAAACCAATCCCAGTCAACTGGTGGATGGTTGCCAGATGGTGAAAATACCTGAGGGCAGCCAGGAGGAGTCATTCGAGGAGCAGAAGACCCCGGTTGAACCTCCAGCTACCAAACTGGCAAACACGGAAGTCCTGGAAGGCTGAACCACCCAGCTGACAAATCTAACAGAAAAACAGCGGGAACACATATCCACACTGCTGAAAACCAAAATTAAGGAGATCTGTAAAGATCAGCCAGGGTGGACCACCCTAGCAGTGCATGTTGTGGATGTGGGTGACACACCACCGATCAAACAAAACCCCTAACTGCTGAGCCCCCAGCAGTAAGCTCAGGTTAGGTAGGACATCTAGTACATGTTGGATAAGGATATAATTAAGCTTAGCCAAAGTAGCTGGAGATTCCCTATTGTACTGGACCCAAAGCCAGATGGATCCACAAGGCTGTGTTGATTACTGAAAAGTAAATGCAATAAGCAGAGTCGATTCCTATCCAATCCCACGCCTTGAGGATTTCATAGAAAAGTTGAGCCATTCGGCCGACCTCAGAAAAAGGGGGGTGGCAAGACCCCATGACCGCCAGAGTGAGTGTAAGGTCTTCAAAATGCACCAGTAACATTTCAGAACTTGTCAAACCAGGTGGTAACTGGACTTTGAAATTGTGTTGTGTACCTGGACAACCTGATCATTTACAGTGATACCTGGGATGTGCATTTAAACCACCTGGAGGCTGTGTTCCAGAGTCTGAAAAGGACAAACCTCGTGCTGAACTTGGAAAAGCGTGTGTTTGTTATGGCCCGGGTGACTTACCTGGGTCATGTCGTGGGACAGGTAACTTTGCTGCCCCACAAAGCCAAAGTACATGCCTTCGCCGAATTCCCTACTCCCAAGAATTAGCAGGAAATTTGGTGGTTCCGAGGGATATATGGGTTTTACAGAAAGTTTGTCCCAAACTTTACCACCCTCGTCACCTCACTAACAGATGCACTGGAGAAAAGAAAAACAAAGGTGAGATAGACAGAGGTGCGCCAGGAGGCCTTTGCAAAATTGAAAGCCATCTGAGTGAATGAGCCCATATCAGCTGACCCAGACTTCAGCAAACCTTTTAGAGTGGCCACTAACACCAGCAATTTAGAAGTGGGAGTGGTCTCTCTCCAGGAGGATTATTCAAGGTTTGAATGCTCAATTGGATATTTCTTCAAAAAGCTACACAGACACCAGATAAGGTATTCCATGGTCGAGAAAGAAACTTCCGGTCTCCTATTATCTCTCCAACATTTTGTGATCTATGTTCGCCCATGGACATGGAGAGACCCTTGTAGATACAGACCACAACCCTCTGAAATTCCGAGAGGATGTCAAAGCCACCAATGCCCAGTTATTCCACTGTAGTTTACTTCTGCAGTCATTGAATCTAAAAATCACTCACAATGCAGGAAAAAAATACAATGTCTTTGCTGACACCTTGTCCTGAGTGTAAACGTCTCTTCAGTATACAGCCAGGAACTGAGGTTGTATTAGATAACCCAATGGGTATTTAACCTTTAAGTGTGCATGAGAGAATTAATGAATGCCTCTTTACTTTTTTTATTTTCTTTGAATGGAACACATGCAAAGAAAAAACAAGTAGAATTCATTTTCTCTCCAACGGGGAAAGGGGGCACGAATGGATGAAAAGCAACTGTAAATTATAGTATTTTTGTGTGCTGATGGAAGGTCACAGACCTGAAATATTAACTCTGCTTCTCTCTCCACAGATGCTGCCAGACCTGCTGAGTATTTGCAGCACTTTCTGTTTTTATTTCAGATTTCCAGTATCCACAGTACTTTTCTTGTATTTAAATGTTGGACCACATATTTTTTTATATAAAAGAGAACCTTCAAGAGGACACTGAGGAAGTCGGATTGGCAACAATCTTGCTGATTGTCACATGGCTCGGGATAGGCTGAAAAGAAGAAAGAGCAAATAATAGCACAGCACAGGAACAGGCCATTCAGCCCTCCAAGCCTGCGCCGATCTTGATGCCTGCCTAAACTTAAAACCTTCTGCACTTCCGGGGTCCGTATCCCTCTATTCCCATCCTATTCATGTATTTGTCAAGATGCCTCTTAAACGTCTCTATGGTACCTGCTTCCACCACCTCCCCCGGCAACAAGTCCCAGGCTCTCACCACCCTCTGTGTAAAGAACTTGCCTCGCACATCCTCTCTAAACTTTGCCCCTCTCACCTTAAACCGATGTCCCCTTCTAACTGACTCTTCCACCCTGGGAAAAAGCTTCTGACTATCCACTCTGTCCAAGCCGCTTATAACTTTGTAAACCTCTATCCTGTCGCCCCTCCACCTCCATCGTTCCAGTGAAAACAATCCGAGTTTATCCAACCTCTCCTCATAGCTAATACCCTCCCGATTAGGCAACATCCTGGTAAACCTCTTCTATACCCTCTCCAAAGCGTCCACATCCTTCTGGTAATGTGGCAACCAGAATTGCACGCAATATTCTAAGTGTGGCATAACTAAAGTTCCGTACATCTGCAGCATGACTTGCCTATTTTTATATTCCATGCCCCGACCGATGAAGGCAAGCATGCCGTATGCCTTCTTGACTACCTTATCCACCTGTGTTGCCATTTTCAGTGACCTGTGGACCTGTACGCCCAGATCTCTCTGCCTGTCAATACTCCTAAGGGTTCTGCCATTTACTGTATACTTCCCACCCTTCCAAAATGCATTACCTCACATTTGTCCGAATTAAACTCCATCTGCCATTTCTCCACCCAAGTTTCCAACTGATCTATATCCTGCTGTATCCTCTGATAATCCTCATCATTATCCGCAACTCCACCAACCTTTGTGTCGTCCGCAAACTTACTAATCAGACCAGCTACATTTTCCTCCAAATCATTTATATATACTACAAACAGCAAAGGTCCCAGCACTGATTCTTGCGAACAGCACTCGTCACATCCCTCCATTCAGAAAAGCACCCTTCCACTGCTACCCTCTGTCTTCTATGACCGAGCCAGTTCTGTATCCTTCTTGGCAGCTCCTCTCTGATCACATGTGACTTCACCTTTTGTATCAGTCCGCCATGAGGGACCTTGTCAAAGGCTTTACTGAAGTCCAGAAAGATACCAATCACTGCCCTTCCTTCATCAATCATCTTTGTCACTTCCTCAAAAAACTCAATCAAATTAGTGAGACATGACCTCCCCTTCACAAAACCATGCTGCCTCTCGCAAATAAGTCCATTTGTTTCCAAATGGTAGTAAATCCTGTACCGAAGAATCCTCTCTAATAATTTCCGTACCACTGATGTAAGGCTCACCCGCCTATAATTTCCTGGATTATCCTTTCTACCCTTCTTAAACAAAGGAACAACATCGGCTATTCTCCAGTCCTTTTGGACCTCACCTGTAGCCAATGAGGATGCAAAGATTTCTGTCAAGGCCCCAGCAATTTCTTCCCTTGCCTCCCTCAATATTCTGGGGTGGATCCCATCAGGCCCTGGGGACTTAACTACCTTAATGCTTTGCAAGACAGCCAACATCTCCTCCTTTCTGATCATCAGATGACTGAGACTATCTACTTTCCCTTCCCTGGGCTCATCATCCACCAAGTCCTTCTCCTTGGTGACTATCGATGCAAAGTACTCATTTAGTACCTCGCCCATTTCCTTGGCTCCAGACATAGATTCCAATCTCTATCCTTGAGTGGGCCAACCCTTTCCCTGGTTACCCTCTTGCTCTTTATGTACGTATAAAAAGCCTTGGGATTTTTTTTTAGAATTAGAACATTACAGCGCAGTACAGGCCCTTCGGCCCTCGATGTTGCGCTGACCTGTGAAACCATCTGACCTACACTATTCCATTTCCATCCATATGTCTATCCAATGACCACTTAAATGCCCTTAAAGTTGGCGAGTCTACTACTGTTGCAGGCAGGGCGTTCCACGCCCCTACTACACTATGAGTAAAGAAACTACCTCTAACATCTGTCCGATATCTATCACCCCTCAACTTAAAGTTATGTCCCCTCGTGTTTGCCATCACCACCCGAGGAAAAAGACTCTCACTATCCACCCTATCTAACCCTCTGATTATCTTATATGTCTCTATTAACTCACCTCTCCTCTTCCTTCTCTCCAACGAAAACAACCTCAAGTCCCTCAGCCTTTCCTCGTAAGACCTTCCCTCCATACCAGGCAACATCCTAGTAAATCTCCTCTGCACCCTTTCCAAAGCTTCCACAGCCTTCCTATAATTTTCCTTAATCCTGTTTGCCAATGACTTCTCATAACCCTTTTTAGCCCTCCTGACTCCTTGCTTAAGTTCCTTCCTACTGTCTTTATCTTCCTTAGGGGATTCGTCTGTTACTAGCCTTCCAACCCTTACGAATGCTTCCTGTTTCTTTTTGACGAGGCTCACAATTTCCTGCGTTATCAAAGGTTCCCGAAACTTGCCAAACTTATCCTTCTTTCTCACAGGAACATGCTGGTCCTGGTTCTAATCAACTGACGTTTGAAAGACTCCCACATGTCAGATGTTGATCTACCCTCAAACATCCGCCCCCAATCTAAATTCTTCAGTTCCTGCCTAATATTGTTATAATTAGCCTTCCCCCAATTTTGCACCTTCACCCGAGGACTACTCTTATCCTTATCCACAAGTCCCTTAAAACTTATGGAATTATGGTCACTGTTCCCGAAATGCTCCCCAACTGCAACTTCGACCACCTGGCCGGGCTTCCTATTCCTGAGCTCCACACATATTGCCTCGCTGCATGACCCCTCCGAGGTGTCCTCCCGCAGTACAGCTGTGATATTCTCCTTCACCAGTAATGCAACTCCCCCACCCCTTTTACATCCCCCTCTATCCCTCCTGAGGCTTCTAAATCCTGGACCATTTTGCCGCCAATTCTGTCCTTCCCTCAACCAAATCTCTGTAATAGCAACAACATCATAGTTCCAAGTACTAATCCAAGCTCTAAGTTCATCTGCCTTACCTGTTATACTTCTCGCTTTGAAACAAATGCACTTCAGACCACCAGTCCCGCTGTTCTCCACAACATCTCCCTGCTTGCTCTTCCTCTTAGTATTACTGGCCTAATTTACTAGTTCCCCTTCATTTATTTCACTTGCTGTCCTACTACTCTGGTTCCCAACCCCCTCCAACACTAGTTTAAACCCTCCCGAGTGACGCTAGCAAACCTCGCAGCCAGGATATTTGTGCGCCTGCAGATTAGATGCAACCCTTCCTTCTTGTACAGGTCCCACCTGTCCCTGAAGAGATCCCAATGGTCCAGATATCTGAAACCCTTGGAATAAAAACCCTGGTAACAGGGACAGCGAAGGGACAAGTGCTCATTTGATTGGACAAGCTCAGTAGTAGCAGGCCTCCTGGGATGGGCAGAAAAACTGACAAGCTTTCTGGTTGTGTGTCAGTGTGTGTGTGTTTTACCTTCTGGGTGGCACACTGGAGCAGTGGTTAGCACCGCAGCCTCACAGCTCCAGCGACCCGGGTTCAATTCTGGGTACAGCCTGTGTGGAGGTTACAAGTTCTCCCTGTGTCTGCGTGGGTTTCCTCCGGGTGCTCCGGTTTCCTCCCACAGCCAAAAGACTTGCAGGTTGATAGGTAAATTGGCCATTATAAATTTCCCCTAGTGTAGGTAGTTTGTCGGGGAATTGTGGGGATGTGGTAGGAATATGAGATTCGTGTAGTATTAGGATAAATGGGTGGTTGATGGTCGGCACAGACTCGGTGGGCCGAAGGGCCTGTTTCAGTGCTGTATCTCGAAACTAATCTAAACTAAAAGAGATAAAGTCAAGTCTGCTGCAGAAGAAACAGAGAATTCCAAGGCAGAACAGAAGGCTACAACCAAACTCACTTTCCAGCAATTTCAATGGGGTCCATTGTGTTAATTCATCCTGTTTTCTGTATTTGAATAAAAGCCTTCGAAACAGAATCCTCAACGCTGCCTGAAGAGAACTGTTCGAAGGGGGATTTTGATGGCCTGTCTGTGTGTGCGAGGAGGTTGGACTGTGTGCCAGTTTTGGTATATTGTGTCTCATCTACTGTTTACTTCAGGGGTGGGCAAATGATCTGGCCGGGTGTTTTTTTTTCTGTCTGTAATCGGGCTCAGACCCAAAAATCCTTTTATTTCGGTTAACTGGTGAGCATATGGGTATGTGTGTGAGCGTGAGACGCAAAGGTAAAAATTTAATGTTGGGAGTTCAAAAATCTTAACCTGTGCATTTATGCTTCAATTCATTCCTTGGTAAAACTTGTTTTATAATAAATTAATAATGTTGTTGTTCGGGAAAGAAATCTAGTTAGTGTGTCCTCATCTTGGAAAGTAGATTATATGATTAACTATATCGCTAAGTGGGAAAATAAAATAAATATGTTGTGACCGGTGGAGAAGTGGGACTGAATTAACATTGCTCTCCTATCGCCTTAGTCATAACAGCTCTGTGATATGAACTAAGAAACCAAAAACTGAGGAAGAAGCCTGGGCCCATTCTGTTCTGTGTGGCTCCATATCACACTGGGTGGGATCAGTTAACTCAACGCAGGCCACGAATACAACCAGTCCCTTTCCAACTCTGTGTGGCTCCATATCACACTGGGTGGGATCAGTTAACTCAACACAGGCCACGAATACAGTCAGTCCCTTTCCTACTCTGTGTGGCTCAGTATCACACTGGGTGGGATCAGTTAACTCAACGCAGGCCACGAATACATCCAGTCCCTTTCCTACTCTGTGTGGCTCCATATCACACTGGATGGGATCAGTTAACTCAACGCAGGCCACGAATACATCCAGTCCCTTTCCTACTCTGTGTGGCTCCATAGCACACTGGGTGGGATCAGTTAACTCAACGCAGGCCACGAATACAACCAGTCCCTTTCCTACTCTGTGTGACTCCATATCACACTGGGTGGGATCAGTTAACTCAACGCAGGTCACGAATACAGTCAGTCCCTTTCCTACTCTGTGTGGCTCCATATCACACTGGGCGGGATTAGTTAACTCAACCCAGATCACGAATACAACCAGTCCCTTTCCTACTCTGTGTGGCTCCATATCACACTGGGTGGGATCAGTTAACTCAACGCAGGTCACGAATACAGTCAGTCCCTTTCCTACTCTGTGTGGCTCCATATCACACTGGGTGGGATCAGTTAACACAACGTAGACCACGAATACAACCAGTCCCTTTCCTACTCTGTGTGGCTCCATATCACACTGGATGGGATCAGTTAACTCAACGCAGGTCACGAGTACAGTCAGTCCCTATCCTACTCTGTGTGGCTCCATATCACACTGGGTGGGATCAGTTAACTCAACGCAGGCCACGAATACAGCCGGTCCCTTTCCTACACTGTGTGGCTCCATATCACACTGGGTGGGATCAGTTAACTCAACGCAGTTCACTAATACAACCAGTCCCTTTCCTACTCTGTGTGGCTCCATATCACACTGGGTGGGGTCAGTTAACTCAACGCAGGTCACGAATACAGCCAGTCCCTTTCCTACTCTGTGTGGCTTGGTATCACACCAGCTAACACAGCACAGGCTGGGGCTGGAGTCTGGGCCCATCCTGCTCTGTGGACTCAGTAACACAACCCATAAAATGTGCTTTTTATAAACACTGCAGTGTAGTTTACCCCATGTTGAACTCTGTTTATAACGAGAGTAATTTATTGAGTGATCTCTTGAATCAAACAGGGTAACAGACGGGGGTCTGTCTGCAGAGGGTTTGGGGGTGAGCTCTGATTCCTTACCCTTTCTGGGCTGTAAGAAATAAAGAATGTATGAGACAGAGTGAAGCAATGTGGGAGAAGGGATGAAGGAAGAATTTGTCCATGAACCTGATTAAAAGTGATCCAAACACAAGATAACATTGAGATATCAACAACAGAACATGAACATAATCCGAGCTCCGAGACCTGGTCAGGTTCCAATTGACCACAATGAGGGATGAGTGGGAGGGACAATGTCACTGGAGTTATAGTTTCTTCCAAAACAATGACAAGGGTTAGTAGTGAGTGTGTGGTTGAAATAACTCAGTTAGGAGAGTGTTAGACTGAATATCTAATGACTCTCAGTCTCAGCAATGAGTGATCATTTTGTGTCTCTGGCTTTGATTCCAATTCTTGAGCTCACAACCACATTGAAATTATTAACCTCACATGGAATGGTTGGTTTGGAATAGAGAAACATTAAGAATTGAAAACAAAAACAAGAAATGCTGGAATCACTCAGCAGGACCGGCAGCATCTGTGGAAAGAGAAGCAGAGTTAACGTTTCGGGTCAGTGACCCTTCCTCGGAATTGAAAATGAATTGAAAATGTTTATATCAGAACTAGGAGCAGGAGTAGGCCATTCAGCCCCTCAGGCCTGCCCCACAATTTAATAAGATCATGATTGATCAGTCCCAGGCCTCAACTCCTCTTTCAGGCCCGCTCCGCCTGACGCTCGACTCCCAAGATTTAAAAAATCTATCTACCTCCTCCTTAAATATATTTAGTGACCCAACCTCCACAACTCTCTGAGGTAGAGAATTCCAAAGATTCACCACCCTCTGAGAGAAGAAATTCCTTCACATCTCAGTTTTAAATGTGTTTTCCCTTATTCTGTATCTATGTCCCCTCGTTCGAGATTCTCCCATGAGTGGAAACATCTTCTCAACATCTACCCTGTCGAGTCTCCTTAAAATCTTATATGTTTCCACAAGATCACATCTCATTCTTCGAAACTCAAATGAATAAAAGCCTAACCTATTTAGCCGTTTTTGATAAGACAACCCCTTCATCCCATGAATCAGCCGAGTTAACCTTTTCTGAATTGCCTGCAATGCTAGTATATCGTTCTTTAAATACGGGGACCAAAACTGGATGCAGTACTCCAGGTGTGGCCTCACCAACACCCTGCACAGTTGTAACAGGACTTCCCTATTTTTAAACTCTAACCCCCGAGCAATACAGCCTTCGGGACTTTCTATCTTTGCTGCAGAGAACAGTATCCATTCCCCTAACTATCCCATCCCCAATTACAACTACATTTCTCTTTTCTCCTCCCACTTGAATGGCGCTCTGAACCATGGTGCTGTGGTCAGTTTGCTCATCCTCCCTGCAGTCTGTGCCCTCGTCCACAATGGGAGCAAGAAACTCGTACCTTTTGAATAAGGGCAGTGGCTGAGGCTCCTCCAAAGCTAAATTCTGGATCCCCATACCTGCCTCATTCACAGTCACACCCTCCTGTCCCTGATCACGGTCCAGATTGGATGTAATTAATCTAAGGGGTGTGACTGTCTCCTGAAACACAGTGTCAGGTAACTCTCCCCTTCCATGATGTGTCACAGTGTCTGCAGCTCGGACTGCAGCTCATCAACACTGAGCCGAAGTTCCTCGAGCAGCCAACACTTGCTGCAAATGTGGTCACAGTGGATCGCACCAGCGTCCACCAGCTCCCACATATTGCAGCTGCAACACATCACCTGCCCAGCCATCTCTATTCTATTTAATTAATTAATTTGATCACAGTATTTAAGGAAAAAAATACCCGTACCTTTTTATAAAGTATGCCTGGAGAGTGACTTAATATCTGGGATCGTAACTGTAGGTGTTGTCCACAGTTTACCAGTAAAGAGAATTGACCTACTCCTCGGAAATGATTTGGCTGGATCAAAAATATCAGTTTCTCCTATAGTTACAGCGGAATCATGTGAAATTAAGGAAACAGAGCAATTACAGGAGCAAGTTCCGGGAATATTTCTGGCGTGTGTAGTTACCCGAGCAATGGCTAAACAGGATCCATTGTCGGAGGTAAAAGGTGCACCACAAATCGATAGCCAAGTATCTGAAACCTTATTTGGGGATTTAGATAATCCAAATGAGTTGTTTGACAGATCGTCTATCACTGCAACACAGCAAGCTGATCCAGAGATCTACCAAATAGCGCATACGGCTCTGTCAGAAACTGAGGCGAAAGGCAATTATATGGCAAACGGGGTTTTGAAGAGGAAATAGAGAACGCCTCATAGGCCTGCCGATGAAGACTGGACAGTTGTTGAACAGAGAGTGGTACCACCTGAATATCGATCAGGATTATTCAGGCGAGCACACGGCATTCCTTTTGCAGGACATCGGGGAATTCGGAAGACCAAATCACACATAATCAAACATCATTACCGGACAGGTCTTACGAAGGATGTGAGGCAATTTTGTAGGCATGCCAAACCTTTCAAATGGTGGGAAAACCACAACGTACCATAAAACCAGGAGATGAAGTATTAGTGTTGTTAACATCACAGGGAGAACCAGTGAAAGCAGTGGTTCAGTGGCCCATATGGAGTGATCAAAAGAGTGGGTAAGGTAGATTAATTTATTGCCACCCCTGATTGCTGGAAGGAGAACAGGTTGTGACACATTAATATGCTCAAACCATATTACCACAGGGAGGAGGATAAGCCAGTACAGTTATGTCAGGTAATTGGGACTGCGGAGAAGGAAAAGGATAGTGAGGATGAGGCAGAAGTAGGCCTAGGAAATTTAGAGATTGAACCTCGAATTATCCCATTAGCGAATGCAGAATAGCTAAGAAAATTAAACCATAGGCTTTTATACTTCGAGGTGGAACCCAATTAATCACTGCCTTTCATTCGGAAAAAGACCTGCTTATTCCTACTCTTTGTTTTCTGTCTGCCAACCAATGTTCTATCGATCGCAGACACTGCCCCCAATCTCATGTGCTTTAATTTTACACGCTAATCTCTGACGTGGGGCTTTGTCGAAAGCCTTCTGAAAGTCCAAATAAACCACATCCACTGGCTACCCCGCATAAACTGTACTAGTTACAGCCTCAAAGAATACTAGCAGATTTTTCAAGCATGATTTCCCATTCATAAATTCATGCTGACTCCGTCCTATTCTACCACTGTTCTTCAATTGCTCTGCTGTAAAATCTTTGAGAATGGACTCTCGAATTTTCCCCACTACCCACGTCAGGCTGACTGGTCTATAATTCCCTGCTTTCTCTCTAACTCTCTTTGTAAATAGTGGGGTTACGTTAGCTACCCTCCAATCTATAAGAACTGTTCCAGAGTCTATAGAATCTTGGAAGGTGGCCACCAATGCATCCACTATTTCTAGGGCCACTTCCTTAAGTACTTTGGGATGTAGATTATCAGGCCCTGGGGATTCATTGGCCTTCAGTTCGATCAATTTCCCCAACACCATTTCTCTGTTAATAGTGGTTTCCTTCAGTTCCTCCCCCTCGCTAAATCCTGTGTTCCCCAACATTTCTGTTATGATATTTGTGTCCTCTTTTGTGAAGACAGAACCAAAGTATGCATTTAGTTGGTCAGCCATTTATTTGTTCTCCATAATAAATTCCCCTGTTTCTGACTGTAAGGGACCTACATTTTTCTTCACCAATCTTTTTCTCTTCACATACGTATAGAATTTTTTAGCCAGTTTTTATGTTCCCCACAAGCTTACTCTCGTACTCTATTTTCCCCTTCTTAATCAATCCCTTGGTCCTCCTTTGCTGAATTCTAAACTGCTCCCAATCCTCAGGTCTGTTTTGTTTCCTGGTGAATTGTATGCCTCTGCCTTGGATCTAATGCTATCTCTAATTTCCCTTGTAAACCATGGTTTGGCTATCTTTCCCGTTTTACTTTTGCGTCAGATAGGAATAAAGAATTGTTGCAGTTCATCCTTGAGCTCTTTGAATGTTCGCCATTATCTATCCACCGTCATCCCTTTAAGTAACGTTTCCCAATCCATCAGAGCAAACTTGTGCCTCATACCTTCGTATTTCCGTTTATTAAGAGTCAGGACCCGAGTCTCAGAATCAACTACGTCACTCTCCAGCTTGATGAAGTAATTTATCATATTATGATTGCTCATCCCCAAGGGGTCTCGCACAACTGGATTGTCAATTATTCCTCTCTCATTACACAATACTTAAAGAGACAGATGTGTCAGAGGGATACTATCAAATTCCTTTGAAACCCCAGGGTAAGAGAAAATCAGCTTCTGTGACACAGGGTAGGATTTTCCAATGTCAAGTGATGAAACAAAAAGTTAAGGGGTAATCGAGAAACTTCTCAGAGATTAGTGAACCCAGTAGTGGTCAGTGCTCCTAGCTCTGCAGTTCACCTGGCTGAGGTGATGGATACTTGGAAGGAAAACAGGAAACAATTGGAAGAGTATGCTTGTAAATTTGAAATGGGCTAATTGGAACAACCTTTTCAAATTTTAAAGCCAAAATGTTCTGCTGGAATTTGTTGTTGCTGTCTAAACATTTTTTTTTAGAAATGTGTATATCTGTAATTGTGGGGAAAAAATATGTTCTTTTTTTTAACCGATCATAATGAAATGTTTTCCAGGAATGGCGTTTCCTTCCACCAGGGGTTTGTTGGAGTTGTTCTGGTCCTATAGTTTATTTTTCCCGTGTAAATGCGGTGTACCTTGAAGGCTTGCAAAGGATCAGTACTACTTTTAGAGCCAACAGGTCTCCGGACTTATCAAGAAGGTGCATTTCTGTTGCCATGGATACAACCACTTGGATTGAGCATCATGCGATACATTTGTCACAATTCAATTTTAAACTGGCTTTTTGCTGAACACAGTTTATTCTAAGAGGGAACACAGACAGATAGCTCATGTTAGCCCCTGAAAAAAGAGCTCTCAGCCATTTAAACTGAAAGAAGAGAATTTTAGTCTGTTTAATGGTTATTATCTCTCAAAGTTTAAAAAAAAGTCAAGCCAAAACGGAGATCTCTGATAACCTGAACTGAAGGAAAGGAAGTTAATGCATGATAATTTTTTTATCCCTCAAAATCTCGAAAGGCAGATTGATTCTATTGAAAATGTTTGCAAGTTGTTAATTGTTGAAATCCAATGCTGAAGAAGGAAGCATCACTTAATGCTGGAGTAAGACTACAGACTGTTCTATTGTGGAAGAACCTTTTTCCCTCATCGGACGGCTGTGAGGACTTCAAGCAACATTGGACTGTAAATTTGCAAGGACTCTAATTTTTTCGATTAATTTTTTCGATTTTTTCGGGGCGGCACAGTGGCGCAGTGGTTAGCACCGCAGCCTCACAGCTCCAGGGACCCGGGTTCGATTCCGGGTACTGCCTGTGTGGAGTTTGCAAGTTCTCCCTGTGTCTGCGTGGGTTTTCTCTGGGTGCTCCGGTTTCCTCCCACAAGCCAAAAGACTTGCAGGTTGATAGGTAAATTGGCCATTATAAATTGTCACTAGTATAGGTAGGTGGTAGGGAAATATAGGGACAGGTGGGGATGTTTGGTAGGAATATGGGATTAGTGTAGGATTAGTATAAATGGGTGGTTGATGTTCGGCACAGACTCGGTGGGCCGAAGGGCCTGTTTCAGTGCTGTATCTCTAATCTAATCTAAAAAAAAAAATGTAGTTTATATCTTCATAGTGTTTATTATTCAGTTTGGTTTTATTTAACCGTTAATTTGTTGTTTTAAAGTCACCCGGTTTGGTAAGCCTCATTCCAGGGTTAATAGAAAGCACAATTTGGCTGGGCCTTTCATTAATTTGGAAAGTTTAAAATTATATGTTCGGCAATCTGTGGAGAGATGGGATTGAATGAACAGTGCATTTCTCCCACCACAATCAGAATCACATATTTTGATTGGGGAATTTGACTGGAGCAGTCGGTCGCAACATTATACTGTCTTCAGGATGCCGATCACATCGAATAGCACGTAAATATTTAACAAAGAGAATCTCATCCACTGTCTCCACAAGGGCCAGTGCTTCAGAAGACAAAGTACTTTTAAGTCAATTTTATTTTCTTACTTTCCCAAGCTATGGGACATTTCCAAAACTCACCCATCAAATTTATTATGAAACAAGCTGGACTAAAATATCCACCAGGAAGATTAGTATGAGAAGCATAGTTTAAAAATCACCAGCTTCATGTTCTCTGGGTAACCGAATAGTAGGAACTTAAGTATGCAATCATCCAGATTTAATTTTCTTCATGTTTTATTTGCCGTTAAACATTCTCCACTTTAGCTCATTTCATCGTAGTAGTTAAGTCCAGTACATCAAAAGTAGCTTCTGGTCAAATCTGAGTGAACAACCAGTTCAACTGAAAAATTAAGCTGAGCAATTGTCCATTTTTTTTCCTGAGAATAAAAAGTCATCTTTCTATGAGGACCGAGTATGATTGGAATACCATCCTCGAAAGCGTATTGTTGATTGAAAGTTATTCCAGAACAGCTTTGCTTGATATCTAAACTAATATATTTAAAAACTCTCCAAACCGACACAATTGTAAATTCCAGGCTAATTTTATTTATTTATTTAGCTATTATTTTATATTTTACTTTATTTATTTATTTTATTTTTTTATTTTTTATTTAGAGATACAGCACTGAAACAGGCCCTTCGGCCCACCAAGTCTGTACCGACCAACAACCACCCACCTATACTAACCCCACAGTAATCCGATGCTGAGGAGGTCGTGGACAGCACGTTTAGTGAATTGGTCACACCGCAGATTAGGATTGCTGAGGGAGAAAGGGAATGGGTGACCAAAAGGCAGGGAAAGAGCAGGAAGGCAGCGCAGGAGTCCCCTGCGGTCATCTTCCTCCAAAACAAGTATACCGTTTTGGATACTGTTGAGGGAGATGGCTCACCAGGGGAAGGCAGCAGTAGCCAGGTCCATGGCACCGTGGCTGGCTCTGCTGTTCAGAAGGGCGGTAAAAAGAGTGGAAGGGCTATAGTCGTAGGGGATTCGATTGTAAGGGGAGTAAATAGGCGGTTCTGTGGTCGAAAACGAGGCTCCAGAATGGTATGTTGCCTCCCAGGTGCACGGGTCAGGGATGTCTCAGATCGGCTGCAGAACATTCTAAAGGGGGAGGGTGAACAGCCAGTTGTCATTGTGCACATAGGCACTAATGATATCGGTAAAAAACGGGATGAAGTCCGACAAGCAGAGTTTAGGGAGTTAGGAGCCAAGTTAAAAAGTAGGACCTCAGAGGTAGTAATCTCAGGATTACTACCAGTGCCACGTGATAGTCAGAGTAAAAATGAAAGAATAGTCAGGATGAATGCGTGGCTTGAGAGATGGTGCAGGAAGGAGGGGTTCAGATTTTTGGGACATTGGGACCGGTTCTGGGGGAGGTGGGACTATTACAAATTGGACGGTCTACACCTGGGCCGGACTGGAACCAATGTCCTTGGAGGTGCTTTTGCTAACGCTGTTGGGGAGGGTTTAAACTAATGTGGCAGGGGGATGGGAACCAATTGAGGTCAGTTGACAGTAAGGAGGTCGTAACAAAAGCCTGTAAGGAACTAGATAATGAAGTCAGTGTGACTAAGGGGAAGAGCAGGCAGGGAGCAGATGATGAATATAAAGGGACTGGTGGTCTGAGGTGCATTTGTTTTAATGCAAGAAGTGTAGTAGGTAAGGCAGATGAACTTAGGGCTTGGATTAGTACCTGGGAGTATGATGTTATTGCTATTACTGAGACTTGGTTGAGGGAAGGGCATGATTGGCAACTAAATATCCCAGGATATCGATGCTTCAGGCGGGATAGAGAGGGAGGTAAAAGGGGTGGAGGAGTTGCATTACTGGTCAAAGAGGATATCACAGCTGTGCTGAAGGAGGGCACTATGGAGGACTCGAGCAGTGAGGCAATATGGACAGAACTCAGAAATAGGAAGGGTGCGGTAACAATGTTGGGGCTGTACTACAGGCCTCCCAACAGAGAGCGTGAGATAGAGGTACAAATATGTAAACAGATTATGGAAAGATGTAGGAGCAACAGGGTGGTGGTGATAGGAGATTTTAATTTTCCCAACATTGACTGGGATTCGCTTAGTGTTAGAGGTCCAGATGGAGCAGAATTTGTAAGGAGCATCCAGGAGGGTTTTCTCGAGCAGTATGTAAATAGTCCAACTCGGGAAGGGGCCATACTGGACCTGGTGTTGGGGAATGAGCCCGGCCAGGTTGTTGAAGTTTCAGTAGGGGACTACTTTGGGAATAGTGATCACAATTCCGTAAGCTTTAAAATACTCATGGACAAAGACGAGAGTGGTCCTAAACGAAGAGTGCTAAATTGGGGGAAGGCCAACTATACCAATATTCGGCAGGAGCTGGGAAATGTAGATTGGGGGCAGCTGTTTGAAGGTAAATCCACATGTGATATGTGGGAGGCTTTTAAAGAGAGGTTGATTAGCGTTCAGGTGAGACATGTTCCTGTGAAAATGAGGGATAGAAATGGCAAGATTAGGGAACCATGGATGACAGGTGAAATTGTGAGACTAGCTAAGAGGAAAAAGGAAGCATACATAAGGTCCAGGCGGCTGATGAAAGACGAAGCTTTGAAAGAATATCGGGAATGTAGGACCAATCTGAAACGAGGAATTAAGAGGGCTAAAAGGGGTCATGAAATATCTTTAGCAAACAGGGTTAAGGAAAATCCCAAAGCCTTTTATTCATATAAGGAGCAAGAGGGTAACTAGAGAAAGGATTGGCCCACTAAAGGACAAAGGAGGAATGTTATGCTTGGACTCAGAGAAAATGGGTGAGATTCTAAACGAGTACTTTGCATCGGTATTCACCGAGGAGAGGGACATGACGGATGTTGAGGTTAGGAACAGATGTTTGATTACTCTAGGTCAAGTCGGCATAAGGAGGTAGGAAGTGTTGGGTATTCTAAAGGGCATTAAGGTGGACAAGTCCCCAGGTCCGGATGGGATCTATCCCAGGTTACTGAGGGAAGCGAGAGAGGAAATAGCTGGGGCATTAACAGATATCTTTGCAGCATCCTTAAACACGGGTGAGGTCCCGGAGGACTGGAGAATTGCTAATGTTGTCCCCTTGTTTAAGAAGGGTAGCAGGGATAATCCAGGTAATTATAGACCGGTGAGCCTGACGTCAGTGGTAGGGAAGCTGCTGGAGAAGATACTGAGGGATAGGATCGATTCCCATTTGGAAGAAAATGGGCTCATCAGTGATAGGCAACATGGTTTTGTGCAGGGAAGGTCATGTCTTACCAACTTAATAGAATTCTTTGAGGAAGTGACAAAGTTGATTGATGAGGGAAGGGCTGTCGATGTCATATACATGGACTTCAGTAAGGCGTTTGATAAGGTTCCCCATGGCAGGCTGATGGAGAAAGTGAAGGCGCTTGGGGTCCAAGGTGTACTAGCTAGATGGATAAAGTACTGGCTGGGCAACAGGAGACAGAGAGTAGCAGTAGAAGGGAGTTTCTCAAAATGGAGACGTGTGACCAGTGGTGTTCCACAGGGATCCGTGCTGGGACCACTGTTGTTTGTGATATACATTAATGATTTGGAGGAATGTATAGGTGGGCTGATTAGCAAGTTTGCAGACGACACTAAGATTGGTGGAGTAGCAGATAGTGAAGGGGACTGTCAGAGAATACAGCAGAATATAGATAGATTAGAGAGTTGGGCAGAGAAATGGCAGATGGAGTTCAATCAGGGCAAATGCGAGGTGATGCATTTTGGAAGATCCAATTCAAGAGTGAACTATACAGTAAATGGAAAAGTCCTGGGGAAAATTGATGTCCAGAGAGATTTGGGTGTTCAGGTCCACTGTTCCCTGAAGGTGGCAACGCAGGTAAATAGAGTGGTCAAGAAGGCATACGGCATGCTTTCCTTCTTCGGACGGGGCATTGAGTACAAGAGTTGGCAGGTCATGTTACAGTTGTATAGGACTTTGGTTCGGCCACATGTGGAATACTGCGTACAGTTCTGGTCGCCACATTATCAAAAGGATGTGGATGCTTTGGAGAGGGTGCAGAGGAGGTTCACCAGGATGTTGCCTGGTATGGAGGGCGCTAGCTATGAAGAGAGGTTGAGTAGATTAGGATTATTTTCATTAGAAAGACGGAGGTTGAGGGGGGACCTGATTGAGGTGTACAAAATCATGAGAGGTATAGACAGGGTGGATAGCAAGAGGCTTTTTCCCAGAGTGGGGGTTTCAATTACTAGAGGACACGAGTTCAAAGTGAAAGGGGAAATGTTTAGGGGGGATATGCGTGGAAAGTTCTTTAAGCAGAGGGTGGTGGGCACCTGGACCGCATTGCCAGCGGAGGTGGTAGATGCGGGCACGATGGCGTCTTTTAAGATGTATCTAGACAGATACATGAATGGGCAGGAAGAAAATAGATACAGAACCTTAGAAAATAGGCGACATGTTTGGAGAGAGGATCTGGTTCGGCGCAGGCTTGGAGGGCCGAAGGGCCTGTTCCTGTGCTGTAATTATCTTTGTTCTTTGTTCTTTGTTCTAATCCCATATGCCCGACCACCTACCTGCACTAGGGGCAATTTATGGCAGCCAATTTACCTATCATCTGCAAGTCTTTGGCGGTGGGAGGAAACCGGAGCACCCAGAGGAAACCCACGCAGACACAGGGAGAACTTGCAAACTCCAGACAGACAGTACCCAGAATTGAACCCAGGTCCGTGGAGCTGTGAGGCTGCGGTGCTAACCACTGCAGAACCATCCCATAAGAAAACATTAACATGCATCGTGATGATGGCTAAATGTTCCCCTTTATGATTCCAATGAAAAATTGCAGGATTTGCTTTTAGTTGAACACATCTCACTGAAAAGTACTGAACTATGGAGGCATCATTCAGGCCATAGACACCATTATTCAGTCTCCAATGCTTTCTTAATGCATCTGCTGAGTCTTTGGGTAGTTGCAGAAACACTTGTTTCTGAAAAATTGTGTCGTATAGAGATACGGTGTGTATGTCAACTTACCTATACTCCCATGACTATGTGGCCAAAAAATCTGAAGGTTTTTTAAAGTTACATTTCCAGCTGTGGGAGTGTCCATTCAAACATCTGTATTGTACAGTTATTCTTCAAAACACTGAGCACCTCGACTCGCTTTCGACTTACAAGTCAAATTTACAAGGAGTTTTTCAGCACAAAACAACTGTTAAGACCAGGTGAGAAAGGTGTCTACGGGGTATTTTACTGTATTCACCTGGTCTTATTGTAGCAGGGTTTGATTTTTAAACACACTGTATTTTTAGCTCCCCCTTGATGAATCCTTGTTCACTCCTTTCCAATTATAAGGCAAATAAATCAAACAAACAGGTTTTCTTAGGTTTAAAGAAGAAAAGTGAAATGTTATTAAATTTACTTAACTCTAATTCAGTTAATGCCTATGGATATACGACTTGCCCACGCGTGCATGCACAAGTGATATGCACATGCAGATAGGGACAGCGAAGAGAAGAAGAAAATATAAGGTGACAGAGTTGATGCAGTCTCTGAAGGGGGATTCTTGTGACTGCTTCTGGGTTTCCAGCTCACTGTAGAGTCGGTGATTGACAACAGCTCTTAATTTTCGTTGGGGCTCATGTGACTAAATTTGTCTGACCAATCCTACCCTTGTGTATTTGTCTTATTCTAGCAGATCCTGGAATGTCTACTCTGCACGCAATACCTGGTGATCAAAGGCCTGTTGTGGATTAAATTGGAGCAGGGAATAGTCCCTTTGTCCTTTGAAGTACTGTCTGTTGATAGGCAAATGTCTCTCCAGCTAAAATCGGGCATTTTTATTTTTAAAGCCAGTTCTTTCTTCCCAACAACAGTTTTTAAAATCAATGTTCATGCGGTGAAATTAATATTCCTCATTCTTGGCAGGTGGGGCCTGCATGACACCTCCACTCCCAAGGGAATGAAATGCAATTTGAAACAAACACACATTTCATTAAAAAGTTGTGAGAGAAATATAAGATACAGGAAAAAGAAATCATGCATTTCTCTCATTCACTTCGATTCATTCATGAATCATAAAACTTATTAAAATTGTCTTTTCTGGGTGCCTGTGCTGCTTTAATTTCCCCTTTTGGCATCCCAACAAAGATGTGTTTCTTGAGGGAAGCTTTTGTTCAGTTTTCCCATTTCTATGGCTGCTTATGGTCTTTGAGATGATTAGGCATTTGACTTCAGGGGATGAGTAGTTCCCTTTTCTCTGATTGTGGGGGAGGATTCTTTGTGAATCGCCCCTTTGTTCTCCTGTGCACTTCTGTCTGCAGGTATTTGTCTAGACTCTACTGTGGCATTTCAGCGAGGTGAGACATCACCCTCACGGCTTCCCTGCCACTGAGAGGTCTTTCTTTGTCTCTGCAGGTTCCTGTAAATGCTGTTACCAGCTCTGGTGGGGTGCTTTTAGAGTCTGCATTTACATAGGAGTATGTGGGGTCTAACCTTTCGCTTTTTGGAGTTGGCTGACTGGACTGGAGGGGTTTTCATCCGGGATTCTTCGCAGACTTCCTTTAATCTGCCCTCTTGGTCACTTTTTTTCCCCTTCTCTTTCTAAACTTTTGCCAGCTTTGTGCCTGCCTGTCCCATTTCTTTATCAGCGGGAGTCCCTCACAATTCACCAGCCTTCTGCTGGAGAGTCCTCCTATCATTGGTACAGGACTTGGGGGTTCAGATTTCGCTGTAGGTTGTGTTTGCCCCTCAACCTCGCACATGTGGCAACTCCTGCAGCACTCCATCACATCTTTGTGGAATTTTGGCCAGTCAAACTACTGTCTTATACAGGCTTTGATCTTTTGTATACCAGCATGTACAGCCACTATAGCCTCGTGGGCCCTTTTTAATATTTATCTCCGGTACCTCTGCGCCACTACCAACTAGTGAGCTACTGCCCACTCTGTGCTCTCAGGTCTGTGAGGAGAACTCAATTTCCTCATCAGTACCTCATTCTTTAAATAGTAGAAATCAGGGAGTCCCTCTGCTTCACTTTCAGATTGGGCAGCCTGTGTTAACTTTCTCAATACTGGGTCAGCTCGCTGAGCCTCACCTCGGGTAAATCCATTTAATTCATTCCCTGGGTCTCCTAACTTCCCAAGGAAAGTCTCAGACAGACAGATTTAGTCATCTGTCTGCAGTGTTAATTCAGTCTCCTCTGGGGGAGCTGGTTTGATCAAAGCCTGTTCCATTACACATTCAGGGAAACTGCAGGGGACTGTCTCCTGCCACTGCCCTGTCTCTCGGACCTCCTGCGGTCTTTCTTTCACTACTGCGGGGGACTAACACCTTCATCCCCATCAGATCATTATCTAGGAGCAAGTCAACACTGTCCACAGGCAAACAAGGGACAATCCCGACAGTCACCAGTCCTGAAACTAGGTCACACTCCAGGTGCACCCGGTGTACAGGTATAGTCATACACTGCCCTCCAATACCATACACCACCATTCTGGTGTTCACTGCACTCTCTGGGGGGAAGGTCATGCCTTTTCCCAGTAAAAAAGTATCTGGTGACCCCTGTGTCTCTGAGAATTACTATGGGATTACTTGTACCACTCGAGGGATATGAGGTTATTTGCCCTTGAAACACAAAACCCTGTTAACCTTCAGGAATCCTATTAACTTTTCCTGCTCTTGCAGCTGTAAGCTTCCTGGGTTGCACTCTTCCTGCAGTTAAAGCCACAGCTTGTTCTGCTGTGCTTTCCATCAGGGTCCCTTCGTCACTGAGCGGGTTTGCCCTGAGCAACCTTATCGGTTTTCCTTTTAGTTTCCAGCATTTCGCTTTTAAATGCCCTGCTTTATAACAATGGAAGCACACAGGTCTCCGGGTCTCACTCTTGTCACAGCACCTTCCTTTTTGGCTGGAGGAGTGCCCCATGTGTCTCCTGCTTTCCTTTCTCTCCCAGGACTGCCTGGGCTTCTAGCACCTTCCCACCCTTTGTCCTTTTCGGATTTGTGGGGGTGACTGGGAAAGGTTCTCCCATGGGAAACTGACTGATAAATTAAAGCAAACTGATTGGCTAAAACGGCCGTTTGCCGGGCTCTCTAATCCAACTGCTCCTCCACATGAGACTTTATTGAGAATGGGAGGGAGTTTTTAAATTCCTCCAACAGAATTACATCTCTGAGAGTCTCACAGCTGTGCTGTTCTTTATGAGTTCTCAGCCACTGGTCAAAAGCCAGCTGCTTACTTCTTTCAAACTCCAGATAGGTTTGATTGGCTTGCTTCTTCGTGGTTCTAAACTTTTGGCAATACACTTCACATACAATTCCATATGCCCAGAGGATAGTATTTTTGGTCAGTTCATTATTTGATGAACTCTCATCTGACAACAAGAAATAAACCTCATGGGCCTATCCTGTTAATTTGCTTTGCAGTAAAAGAGACCAGCTCTAAGTTAGCCATATTGAGCTGCCTTGCCAGTTTCTCAAAAGACACAAAAAATGACTCCACTTTGTCCTCATTGAATTCTGGAATTAATTTGGCTAGTTCTAACAATTTTGTACCATGCCCAGAATTAGACTCCTCCATATTGGCCAGCTTTCACTGGGTTACTCTGTCACCCCCCAGTTAACTCAAACCACTTCAACTCTTTCTCTTCATATTCTTTCTGGAATATTCTTTCTTTCTCCCTCTCCTGTCTCTCTCTCTCTTTCTGCTCTAATTTAGGATTCCTTTGTTTCAGTTATATAAGCACAAAGAAAAAAGAACAAAGAAAATGACAGCACAGGCTGTCCAAGCCTGCGCCGATCCAGATCATCTATCCAAACATGTCGCCTATTTTCTAAGGGTCTGTATCTCTTTGCTTCCTGCCCATTCATGTATCTGTCTAGATACATCTTAAAAGACGCTATCGTGTTCGCATCTGCCACCTCCGCTGGCAACGCGTTCCAGGCACCCACCACCCTCTGCATAAAGAACGTTCCACGCATATCCCCCCTAAACTTTTCCCCTCTCACTTTGAACTCGTGACCCCTAGTAATTGAATCCCCCACTCTGGGAAAATGCTTCTTGTTATCCACCCCATCAATACCTCTCATGATTTTGTACACCTCAATCAGGTCACCCCTCAACCTCCATCTTCCTGATGAAAATAATCCTAATCTACTCAACCTCTCTTCATAGCTAGCGCCCTCCATACCAGGCAACATGCTGGTGAACCTCCTCTGCACCCTCTCCAAAGCATCTACATCCTTTTGGTAATGTGGCGACCAGAACTGCATGCAGTATTCCAAATGTGGCCGAACCAAAGTCTTGTACAACTGTAACATGACCTGCCAACCCTTGTACTCAATACCCCGTCCGATGAAGGAAAGCATGCCGTATGCCTTCTTGACCACTCTATTGACCTGCGTTGTCACCTTCAGGGAACAATCGACCTGAACACCCAAATCTCTCTGTCCATCAATTTTCCCCAGGACTTTTCCATTTACTGTATAGTTCACTCTTGAATTGGATCTTCCAAAATGCATCACCTCGCATTTGCCCGGATTGAACTCCATCTGCCATTTCACTGCCCAACTCTCCAATCTATCTATATTCTGCTGTATTCTCTGACAGTCCCCTTCACTGTCTGCTACTCCACCAATCTTAGTGTCGTCTGCAAACTTGCTAATCAGACCACCTATACTTTCCTCCAAATCATTAATGTATATCACAAACAACAGTGGTCCCAGCACGGATCCCTGTGGAACACCACTGGTCACACGTCTCCATTTTGAGAAACTCCCTTCCACTGCTACTCTCTGTCTCCTGTTGCCCAGCCAGTTCTTTATCCATCTAGCTAGTACACCCTGGACCCCATGCGAATTCACTTTTTCCATCAGCCTACCATGCAGAACCTTATCAAACGCCTTACTGAAGTCTATGTATATGACATCTACAGCCCTTCCCTCATCAATCAACTTTGTCACTTCCTCAAAGAATTCTATTAAGTTGGTAAGACATGACCTTCCCTGCACAAAACCATGTTTCCTATCACTGATAAGCCGATTTTCTTCCAAATGGGAATAGATCCGATCCCTCAGTATCTTCTCCAGCAGCTTCCCTACCACTGACGTCAGGCTCACCGGTCTATAATTACCTGGATTATCCCTGTTACCCTTCTTAAACAAGGGGACAACATTCGCAATTCTCCAGTCCTCCGGGACCTCACCTGTGTTTAAGGATGCTGCAAAGATATCTATTAAGGCCCCAGCTATTTCCTGTCTCGCTTCCCTCAGTCACCTGGGATAGATCCCATCCGGACCTGGGGACTTGTCCACCTTAATGCCTTTTAGAATACCCAACACTTCCTCCCTCCTTATGCCGACTTGACCGAGAGTAATCAGACATCTGTCCCTAACCTCAACATCCGTCATGTGCCTCTCCTCAGTGAATACCGATGCAAAGTTCTCGTTTAGAATCTCACCCATTTTCTCTGACTCCACGCATAACTTTCCTCCTTTGTCCTTGAGTGGGCCAATCCTTTCTCTAGTTTCCCTCTTGCTCCTTATATATGAATAAAAGGCTTTGGGATTTTCCTTAACCCTGTTTGCTAAAGATATTTCATGACCCCTTTTAGCCCTCTTTTTTGATTAGATTAGAGATACAGCACTGAAACAGGCCCTTCAGCCCACCGAGTCTGTGCGGAACATCAACCACCCATTTATACTAATCCTACACGAATCCCATATTCCCAACAAACATCCCCACCTGTCCCTATATTTCCCTACCACCTACCTATACCTACTGCTGACAATTTATAATGGCCAATTTACCTGTCAACCTGCAAGTCTTTTGGCTTGTGGGAGGAAACCGGAGCACCCGGAGAAAACCCACGCAGACACAGGGAGAACTTGCAAACTCCACACAGGCAGTACCCAGAATCGAACCCGGGTCCCTGGAGCTGTGAGGCTGCGGTGCTAACCACTACGCCACTGCGCCACTAAATTCTTAATTCTTAATTCCTCGTTTCAGATTGGTCCGACATTCCCGATATTCTTTCAAAGCTTCGTCTTTCTTCAGCCTCCTAGACCTGATGTATGCTTCCTTTTTCCTATTAGCTAGTCTCACAATTTCACCTGTCATCCATGGTTCCCTAATCTTGCCATTTCTATCCCTCATTTTCACAGGAACATGTCTCTCCTGCACGCTAATCAACCTCTCTTTAAAAGCCGACCACATATCAAATGTGGGTTTACCTTCAAATAGCTGCTCCCAATCTACATTCACCAGCTCCTGCCGAATTTTGGTAAAGTTGGCCTTCCCCCAATTTAGCACTCTTCCTTTAGGACCACTCTCGTCTTTGTCCATGAGTATTCTAAAACTTACGGAATTGTGATCACTACTCCCAAAGTAGTCCCCTACTGAAACTTCAACCACTTGGCCGGGCTCATTCCCCAACACCAGGTCCAGTATGGCCCCTTCCCGAGTTGGACTATTTACAAACTGCTCCAGAAAACCCTCCTGGATGCTCCTTACGGATTCTGCTCCATCTTGACCTCTGACACAAGTGAATCCCAGTCAATGTTGGGAAAATTAAAATCTCCTATCACCACCACCCTGTTGCTCCTACATCTTTCCATAATCTGTTTACATATTTGGACCTCTATCTCACGCTCGCTGTTGGGAGACATGTAGTACAGCCCCAACATTGTTACCCCACACTTCCTATTTCTGAGTTCTGCCCATATTGCCTCACTGCTCGAGTCCTCCATCGTGCTCTCCTTCAGCACAGCTGTGATATCCTCTTTGACCAGTAATGCAACTCCTCCACCCCTTTTACCTCCCTCTCTATCCCACCTGAAGCATCGATATCCTGGGATATTTAGTTGCCAATCATGCCCTTCCCTCAACCAGGTCTCAGTAATAGCAATAACATCATACTCCCAGGTACTAATCCAAGCCCTAAGTTCATCTGCCTTACCTACTGCACTTCTTGCATTAAAACAAATGCACCTCAGACCACCAGTCCCTTTGCGTTCATCATCTGCTCCCTGTCTACTCTTTCCCTTAGTCACACTGACTTCATTATCTAGTTCCTTACAGGCTTTAGTTACTACCTCCTTGCTGTCCACTGACCTCCTCATTTGGTTCCCATCCCCCTGCCACAGTAGTTTAAACCCTCCCAAACAGCATTAGCAAAAGCACCCCCAAGGACATTGGTTCCAGTCCGGCCCAGGTGTAGACCGTCCAATTTGTAATAGTCCCACCTCCCCCAGAACCGGTCCCAATGTCCCAAAAATCTGAACCCCTCCCTCCTGCACCATCTCTCAAGCCACGCATTCATCCTGACTATTCTTTCATTTCTACTCTGACTATCACGTGGCACTGGGAGCAATCCTGAGATTACTACCTCTGAGGTCCTACTTTTTAACTTGGCTCCTAACTCCCTAAATTCTGCTTGTAGGACCTCATCCCGTTTTTTACCTATATCATTAGTGCCTATGTGCACAATGACAACTGGCTGTTCACCCTCCCCCTTTAGAATGTTCTGCAGCCGATCTGAGACATCCCTGACCCGTGCACCTGGGAGGCAACATACCATTCGGGAGTCTCGTTTTCGACCACAGTACCGCCTATCTACTCCCCTTACAATCGAATCCCCGATGACTATAGCCCTTCCACTCTTTTTCCCGCCCTTTCGAACAGCAGAGCCAGCCACGGTGCCATGAACCTGGCTACCGCTGCGTTCCCCTGGTGAGCCATCTCCCTCAACAGTATCCAAAACGGTATACCTGTTTTGGAGGGAGATGACCGCAGGGGACACCTGCGCTGCCTTCCTGCTCTTTCTCTGCCTTTTGGTCACCCATTCCCTTTCTCCCTCAGCAATCCTAATCTGCGGTGTGACCAATTCGCTAAACGTGCTATCCACGACCTCCTCAGCATCGCGGATGCTCCAAAGTGAGTCCATCCACAGCTCCAGAGCCGTCATGCGGTCTAACAAGGGCTGCAGCTGGACACACTTCCAGCACGTGAACGAGTCAGGGACATCAGCCGTGTCCCTGAGCTCCCACATTGAGCAAGAGGAGCATAACACGGGTCTGAGATCTCCTGCCATTTTCAATCTTAAGCTTAACTTAGTCTTAACTTAGATAAATGAAAAAGGAACGAAAAGTTTTTAGCAATCACACGATTGGTAAATACCCTGTCTAGGTTTACTTCTAACATTGCTTCTGCTTCTTCAGATTCAAGGGAAAAATGGTTGGCCACAAGTCTTATTAGTTCAGACTTTCTAGCCTTGCGATGTTCAGTGATCTCAGACTGCTCAGACATTTTCCTCAACTCCTCCATAGACAGTGTTTTTAACTTATCCCAAGTTATTTCACCCTGGCTTGAGAACTACTAGGTTCAATTGCAGACATGTTAGTTTTCAATCAAACACAACAACCAGAAAACCTGTACTGAAATGTGATATGTTTGATTCGGAATGATTTGCCTTCCCACTTCCATTTGCCCTCGATTGTCTGTGGGTCACTTCTGGATGCGAGCACCCAATTTTTTTGTTTTGACCAGGTGAGAAAGGTGTCCAGGGGTATTTTACTGTCTTCACGTGGTCTTATTGTAACAGAGTTTAATTTTTAAACACAATGTATTTTTAGTTCCCCCTTGATGAATCCTTGATTATTCCTTTCCAATTCTCAGGCAAAGCAATCAAACAAACAGGTTTTCTCAGGTTTAAAGAAGAAAAGTGAAATGTTATTAAACTTACTTAACTCTAACTATGCGTACAGATATATGACGCGCCCATGATCGGGTGCACACGTGATGTACACATGCAGATGGGGACAGAGAAGAGAAGAAAGTATAAGGTGAAAGGGTTGATGCAGTCTCTAAACGGGGTTTCTTGTGACCTTTTCTCTGTTTCAAGCTCACTGTAGAGTCTTTGATAGTAGACAGCTTTTACTTTTCGTTGGGGCTCAGTATTCTTCTTAAACCTTGTTGACGTCAAAGACTTTTCTCCCTTTGAGGTTCACGTGGCTTCACAAGATACAGTTCTGTGAGAAAGTGATGGGAGCAGACAGGAGAGAGATGTTCTCAGCCCAGGAGCAAAGAGCGTTCTGCCCCCATTCCAAGCTTTGTGACCAATTCAAATTCATGTGATAAAACTGGTCTGACCAATCCTGGCCCTTGTGTCTAGTTCTAGCAGAACCTTTATTACTAAACACATGAGCATCTGTGGTACATGTTACCTCGTTTACTTCTATTGGTCGGTCAGAGTCTGAGATTTTGTAATGAATGGTGACTAATCCTGATGAAAGAAACTTAACAGTGCCTTCCCTAGGTCTTTTATGTATGACTCTCTGATTTATAGGATACTAAATCTCCTGATTTGAAGTCAGTCTCAGATGGTCTTAAACAATGTTTCAGTGCTCTTCAAATTTTCAATTAGTCAGTTATGCAGTGAAATGGAACTAATTATGGTAGCTTCTAGCACAGGAGGACTATTGCACAGAACAAAATGCGATTTGGGATATCGCACATAAAATAATTAATAGGAACGATAGCCTCCAACTATCTGGAGTGAATTCTTTGTGTGAACCGCCCGTGCCAGGGTGGATGTCAACTTGCAGTGTGGTCACTGACCTGAAACGGTAATTTTGCTTCTCTCTCCACAAATGCTGCCAGACCTGCTGAGTATTTCCCAGCACTAATTCTTTTTATTTCAGATTACCAGCATCTGCATTATTTTGCTTTTATTATTGCAGTGGGATTCCTCAGTTATTTATTTATTTATTTGCAATACTTCAGTAATCACCACCTGATTCCTTTCACAGAGTCCATTACTGAAAGGACTTTCAGCTGTGATATTCATGCTCATGATGTTGACACCTTCACCCATGTCTCTGAACACATCACTGGCAAATTCCCCTCCATTATCAGTCAGAAACTTTACTGGTGTTCCAAGTCTGTAACTGTCCAAGACTGTAACTTGTTATTACTTTACTAAATTAGTAACTAGTATCGTAATCAAATAAATAAATAAGGATTTACAGACATGGCAGAGCAGATGTGCCATAACTGCAATATGTGGGAGCTTGTGGAGAGCATTGTGATGCTGGACAAGCAGATCTGTGGTTAAGTGTCTACAGCTCGAGTAACTTTGTCTCGAGTTGTTGAGGTGGAGTCTGAGCTGCATACATTGTGCACCCTCAGAGAGGGGGAGAGTTACCTGGACACAATGTTCTAGCAGGGGGGTCACACCTCTTAGGTTTATTTCAAGTTCGGAGTTAGTCAATGGTCAGGGAAAGGAGGATGTGACTGTGAGTCAGGCAGGTCTGGAGATCCAGCATTTAGTGATGGAGGAGACTTGGCTCTTGACTTTGGCCAACAGGCATGAGATACTTTCTACAAGTGTGGATGAGAACAAGGACTGCTGGGTGGATGAGCAAACTGACCATAGCACCATGATAAAGGAAGCCATTCAATTGGGGCAGAAAAACAGAATGTGACAATGATAGGGGACAGTGTAGTCAGGGGATGGATACTTTTATCCATGACCTGGAATTCCAAAGGTTGTGTGCCTTCCCATTGCCAAGATGAAAGACACCTATTCACAGCTGGATCTGAATTTGGAGTGGATGGGGGAGGATCCAGCAGTCTTGGTCCAGATAGGAACAAAGAAAATATATAGAAACAGGAATGATGTTCCACTGAGAGTGTTTGAGAAGTTAGAGTCCGAATTAAAGTGCAGAAACTCAAACATAATGATCATTGATTGTTAATTGTGTCACAGACCAATTGGAATCGGGACAAGAAGATTAGAGAATTAAATGTATGGCTCAATGTGTGGTGTGGAAAGGAGGGGCTTCAATTCATGGGGCACTGGGAAAACAGGGAGCTGTTCCATTGGTATGGATTCCACTTAAACCAGGCTGGGATTAGTGTCCTGATGAATCGGAAAACTAGGGATATGGACAGGGCATTAAAGTAAAAGAATGGGGGAGGGTTCAGGTGAAGGGAGGTTTATAAAACTAAATAGAAAATTATCAGGAACCAGAGCAGTGTAGTGATTTGACCACAGGCAGCAGAGTAGGACAGGAGGGGACAAAGAGTTTAACGGTAATAATGCATCAGGGAATATGGTCTATGAAAAGAATATCTGTCCAAAAAAAATTAAAGGCTCCTTCTCTGAATCCATTATAAAATGGATGAACTAGTGGCAGAAATGAAGATAAATGTTTTAGATTTAATTGTCATTTAGATCCCGAGATGGAGTTTTGATGATTGAAGGCATCACCGGGTATGGTAGGGCAAAGGGATGGAGCATTAACATGGGTGTTAGAGCAAAAGAGAGCTGTGAGAGGAGGGTGGGTTTTAGTTGGGCTGGAGAATGTTAATGATGTAGAAAGATATTTTCATATAGAAGGATCTAAATTTATTTTAGAATTTTAGAACAAAGAACAAAGAAAATTACAGCACAGGAACAGGCCATTCGGCCCTCCAAGCCTGCGCCGATCTTGATGCCGTCCAACCTAAAACCTTCTGCACTTCCGGTGACTGTATCCCTCTTTAAATTCAAGGTTTGGGGATCCTAGAACCTAATGTAGTTCAACAAGAATATGCTTGGTGGATGGAGGAGCTTGGATGGGATCGGATGTGGACAGCAGAGTTTTAGTGGAGCTGAGCTTTGTTAATCTTGTCAGTGGAATGTCGACCAGGACCACATTGGATAAAGTGAGTCTTGAGATGACATGAGCAGGGATGAGCGTTTCACCAACACGTGGACTGTGGAGTGAATGGAGGACTTTGATGTTATGGAAGTAGGTGGTCTTTGTGTTGAGAGAATATGAGTTGCTGAAGCTTATCGTGGGGTCGAACAGGGAGCCAAGGTTACAAATATTATGGGTCCAACTGAGACAAAATCCAAGGAATAGTGGTGGAGAATGGAAGGTACAGCGTTTGTGCTGTGGACATGAAGATGGTGGCTCCTGTCCTCCCAAAGTTAAACTGGAAGAAACTGTGAATCATAAATGTTGTACATCATTCAAGCAATCTGAAATTCATTGGCACTGTAAGGGTAGAGTGTGGTAAAGGAGAGGTAGAAATAGATGTTGTCAGAGTCCGTGTGGTTGCTGACCCTTTGTGTTCTGATCATATCTTTAAAGGGCAGCATGGAAATGGGAAAGAACAGCTGGATCGCTGGAGTAGATACTTGGAGGCTCAAAGCAAAAGCAGGTCAACAGGTAAGAGTAGAACCACACGAGGACAGTACCAGTTATCTGGTGAATGAATCAGAGACATTGAAGGAGAATTGCATGATCAACCATGTCAAAGATTGCAGAGAGACTGAGCAGGTCTTGTGGATGGATAGAGAGTTACAATAACTGTCACAGAAGGTGTGATATTTCACTTTGTTTGGGACAGTTTGAAGATTGTGGCAGGGGTGGAAACCTGATTGAAGGGAGTCTAATATGATATAGTCAGAAGGATGCACACGGTTTTGGGAGGCGAAAACATGCTGAAGGAATTTGGAGAGGAAAGAAAGGTATGAGATGGGATTGGAGTTTTTTTTTAAGAACAAAGGGATTGGGCCTTGACTTTTGAGGAAGGGGTGACAATAGTGGTTTTGAAAGGGATGGGGAAGAAGGCGAGAATAGAGACACATGTCAATTATCAACCAATATGAGGACCAAGAACTGGAGTGATTATTAATTGAGTAGAAATAAGCTCAAGGTTGTAGGAGGTGTCTTTCATGGACAAGACACATTTGCACAGAGACAGACGGGAGATAGGAGAGAGATTGGTGAAAGAGCTTTGTTTAGGACAGAAAGGATTGTTTTGGTGGGCAATAGAAGGCTGATTTCAACAGGAGCTGGTGAAAAGTTGCTTTTAAATTTAGATGAAAAGAAGGTGCAGAGTTTTTCAGACGTTGTTGGAGGTGAGAGAGGAGAAGGTAAGGGAAAGGGTTTATAAAGTTTGCTGTTAGTGAAGAAAAGATACAGGGGATATCTTTGCATTCCAGGATGACCCTGGAGAAATGACCACATAGAGGACAGTGAGGCTGCTTCATGTAGTCCAGCATGAACCAGCTGTGGAGAAGAAACAATCAAGAATCCATCAAATGACTTGGGACAGGAAATCTGAGGGCAGAACAAGATCTTCTATGAGTGTGTCAGAGAGTCAAAGAACCAGCAAAGATTAAATGTTTCTCTGAATCCATTTTGGCCTCTTTTGAGGTACTTTTTTCTGCATTTGTACCTTTTCTAATCATGTAAGTTTATTCTTGTAAAAATATAGTTGACATGAATTGATCCAATGGTGAATTGTAATGACTGTCAGAACATACTGCCTGAGGTTGTTCTCAGGGTGCAGAATTGGCCATTTATTATTACTGCTCCTTTATGGGGAATTAATTTGATGTCTTTAAACTAGTTTGGGAGGGGGATGGGAACCGGACTTGTAATCCAGGGACCAGTGGGTCCACTCAGAAAGACAAAGAGTGTAGTGAGGTATTGGGGAAGGTAGCACTGTCACAGAGGACAGATGGGCACGGAGAAGGGTTAAAGTGCGTATACTTCAACGCAAGAAGCATCAGGAATAAGGTGAGTGAATTGAAGGCGTGGATGGGCACTTGGGACTACGATGTTGTGGCCATCACTGAAACGTGGATAGGTGAGGGGGAGGAATGGTTTTTGGAGGTACCTGGTTATAGATGTTTTCATAAGATTAGGAATGGTGGTAAAAGAGGTGGGGGGGGTGGCATTGTTAGTTAGAAATAGTGTAACAACTGCTGAAAGAATTTTCGAGGAGGATCTGCCGACTGAGGCACTGTGGGTTGAGGTCAGGAACAGGAAAGGAGCAGTCACCTTGATGGGAGTTTTCTATAGGCCCCCCAATAGCAGCAGGGAGGTGGAAGAGCAGATTGGGAAACAGATTTTGGAAAGGAGCAGAAGTCACAGGGTAGTAATTATGGGGGATTTCAACTTCCCAAATATTGATTGGCAACTCTTTAGATCGAATAGTTTGGATGGGGTAGTGTTTGTGCAGTATGTCCAGGAAGCTTTTCTGACTCAGTATGTAGACTGCCCGACCAGAGGGGAGGCAATATTGGATTTGGTACTAGGTAATGAACCAGGGCAAGTGATAGAGCTGTTGGTGGGCGAGCACTTTGGAGATAGTGATCACAATTCTGTAGCATTCACTGTGGTAATGGAGAGGGATAGGTATGTGCAACAGGGCAAGGTTTACAATTGGGGGAAGGGTAGATATGATGCTGTCAGGCAGGAACTGAGGAGCATAAGTTGGGAGCATATGCTGGCAGGGAAGGGCACGGTCGAAATGTGGAACTTTTTCAAGGAGCAGATAGTAGGGGCCATTGATAAGCATGTCCCTGTCAGACAGGGAAGGGATGGTCATGTGAGGGAACCGTGGTTGACAAGAGAGGTTGAGAGTCTTGTTAGGAAGAAGAAGGATGCGTATATAAAGTTGAGGAAAAAGGGCACAGGCATAGCTCTGGAGGGATACAAGATGGCCAGGAAGGATCTGAAGAAAGGGATTAGGAGAGCTAAGAGAGGGCATGAAAAATGCTTGGCGGGTAGGATAAAAGAAAACCCCAAGGCCATTTACGCGTATGTCAGAAATATGAGGATGACTAGGGGGACCGTAGGTCCGGTCAAGGACAATAGCGGGAGACTGTGTGTTGAGCCGGAAGAGATAAGTGAGGTTTTGAATGAGTACTTCTCTTCGGTATTTACGAATGAGAAGGGGTGTATTACTGAAGAGGACGGTGTGAAACAGACTGGTAAGCTCGAGGAAGTGCTCGTTAGGAGGGAAGATGTGTTGGGGTTTTTGAATAACTTGAAGATAGACAAGTCTCCCGGGCCTGACGGGGTATATCCAAGGATGTTATGGGAAGCAAGGGATGAAATTGCAGAGCCGCTGGCAATGATCTTTTCATCTTCTCTGCTGACGGGGGTGGTACCAGGTGATTGGAGGGTGGCAAATGTTGTGCCCCTGTTCAAGAAAGGGAATAGGAACAACCCTGGGAATTACAGGCCAGTTAGTCTTACTTCGGTGGTAGGCAAGTTGATGGAAAAGGTGCTGAGGGATAGGATTTATGAGCATCTGGAAAGACACTGCTTGATTCGGGACAGTCAGCACGGTTTTGTGAGGGGCAGGTCTTGCCTCACAAGCCTGATTGAATTCTTTGAGCAGGTGACCAAGCAAGTGGATGAGGGTAAACCAGTGGATGTGGTGTACATGGATTTTAGTAAGGCATTTGATAAGGTCCCCCATGGTAGACTTATGGAGAAAGTCAGGAGGCATGGGATAGTGGGGAATGTGGCCAGTTGGATTAAGAATTGGCTAACTGATAGAAGGCAGAGAGTGGTCTTAGATGGTAAATACTCAGCCTGGAGCCCAGTTACCAGTGGCGTGCCGCAGGGATCAGTTCTGGGTCCTCTCCTGTTTGTGATTTTTATTAACGACTTGGATGAGGAAGTCGAAGGGTGGGTCAGTAAATTTGCAGATGATACAAAGGTTGGTGGAGTTGTGGATACCGAGGAGGGCTATTGTCGCCTGCAAAGGGACTTGGATAGGTTGCAGTGCTGGGCTGAAAAGTGGCAGATGGAGTTTAACCCTGAAAAGTGTGAGGTCGTCCATTTTGGAAGGACAAACATGAATGCAAAATACTGGGTTAACGGTAGGGATCTTGGGCATGTGGAGGAGCAGAGAGACCTTGGGGTCTATGTGCATAGATCATTGAAAGTTGCAACTCAAGTGGATAGGGCTGTGAAGAAGGCATATGGGGTGTTAGCGTTCATTAGCAGAGGGATTGAATTTAAGAGCCGTGAGGTGATGATGCAGCTGTACAGGACCTTGGTAAGGCCTCATTTGGAGTACTGTGTGCAGTTCTGGTCGCCTCATTTTAGGAAGGATGTGGAAGCCTTGGAGAGGGTGCAGAGGAGATTTACCAGGATGTTGCCTGGAATGGAGAATAAGTCTTACGAGGAAAGGCTGAACATTCTAGGCCTCTTCTCATTAGAAAGGAGAAGGATGAGGGGTGACATGATAGAGGTTTATAAGATGATCAGGGGAATAGATAGGGTAGACAGTCAGAAACTCTTTCCCCGGGTGGAGCAAAGCGTTACAAGGGGTCATAAATTTAAGGTGAAGGGTGGGAGATATAAGGGGGATGTCAGGGGAAGGTTCTTTACCCAGAGAGTGGTCGAGGCATGGAATGCCTTGCCCGGGGAAGTTGTTGAGTCAGAAACTTTAGGGACTTTCAAAAGGCTTTTGGATAGGTATATGGATAAAGGAGAATGATGGGGTATAGATTAAATTGTCCTTGACAGAGGACAAAGGATCGGCACAACATTGTGGGCCGAAGGGCCTGTTCTGTGCTGTATGTTCTATGTTCTATGTTCTTTTGATGGTGTACGGTCACTGCAACTGCACAAATTCAGCAGTTAAATTGACATCTGGATATTTTATGTTCGATCAATTTGTTTATCTACATTAACATTTATCTTTAATATTATTGGTAATTATACATCACTATCCAAAGCCTTGTAAAAGATAATAAGTCTTTTCATTGTTTTTCACCTCACCACAAGGATTTCAGGAATATCATGACCAGTGAATTATAAATCTATAAGCCCTGCTCAAGATCAATGTTAGTTATTTGTTATGGACACAATTTCCCATTCAGTGAAAACAAATATTTCACTCCATTCCTCAGCTCCTCTCTGAATTTCCTCTGTGTCAGTCCATAGACACAAGTGTTTGTGCAGACACTGAGAAGCTGCAACATCAACCCAACTTGTTGTGCAATATATATCGGTTACTGTAATATTTGTCTGTATAGTAAACGTTTTCCACTGGCTGGTCTATCACAAGGACAACATACGTCATTCACAACAGTATAAAATTGGCAGAAATAGTGAAAAGTAAAATCATGGAATTCCTCCGATTCTTCACTTCTGGATCTTTCTGATTCTCACTCTTGCTCTGGAGTCCCCTGCGAACTCTATTTGCCATGATAATGTGTCTGACGGTCAAAGCATTGAACAGCAGAATTAAAACTATTGGTAAGATTGGGTTTATGATGCCTTTGATACATGCGTGTGCCCTCCACAAGGGGGAGGTGAGGTCATCCGTTGTAGCACCACAATACCAAGGCACGTTGTCAATTATAAATACAGGGTAACCTGTAAAGTAATAGGGAATATTTACAAGACAGCTCACCACAAACAAGATGCCAATAATCATGGACGCTGTTTTCTCTGTGTTATATTTTGATTGCAGCTTCTGACAGCAAATTTTTACAAAGCGATCAAAAGTGAAGGCAACAGTAAACCAGACAGAACAGTCTGCAGCTACAGCATATGCGACAAGGTTCACCATACACACAGGTGTTATAAACAGGAAACTAACTGGAAAGTACATGATATTAATCCGGTGTAATATCACATGGATGATAATCACCATTAGATCTGCCACTGCCATGGCCACCAGATAGTGAGTGATACATTTGGAGAGACCGCACTTTCCTCGAGACAAAATCACAATCGCCACCAAGTTAACTGTAAGAAACAGAAAACATGAAATTTACCTCGACACTGTCCCCAATCATTTTGAAGAATTATTTAAAGTTGAATAAGACAGTATGGAAATATAAACTTTCCAGATCCAAATTAAATGTAATTTTTATTTAAAGAACTATTTATTTGTAGCAGAGAAATCTGTGGCAAAATGTAAGGGAAATTGAAATGCAAAACAAGTTCTTGGCCTCAGATAGTGAAAAATATACTGTGGTAAAAGTAAAATTACTGACTTTCTTTCTGGGGAATTCTGGTATCCAAAACACCAGAGCCTCCAAAACAAGTAACTGCACCTCGGCTCCGCCCTGTTGGGTTCTGATGATGCCTTCGACAACAACACCCCTTCCCCTCACTCCCAGAACTGTGATAGGGCTCCCTTGTCCTCACTTCCCAACCAACCAGCATTCACATCCAAAGGATTATCCTCGTCCATTTCTACCACCTCCAGTGTGATGACACCACCAAATACATCTTCCCCTCTCCGCCCCTCCCCTCTCAGCATTCTGAAGGGACCGCTCCCTCAATGACACCTTGATCCACTCCTCCCTCACCCCCAATACCTCATCCCCTTTACACGGCACCTTTAATGCAATCACAGGAGGTGTAATACCTGCCCGTTTACCTCTGCTTTCCTCACCAGCTAAGGCCCCAAACACTGCTTCCATATGATGCAGAAATTTACTTGTACTTCTTTCAATTTACTATACTGTATTCACCGTTCACAATGTGATTGTCTCTACATTGGGGAAACCAAACGCATTTGGGTGACTGCCTTGTGGAACACCTCCACTCATTCTGTAAACATGACCCCAAGCTTTCTATTGTTTACTATAATAATTCACCAACCTGTTCCATGTCCTTGACCTACAGCAGTGTTCCAGTCAACATCAACACAAGCTCGAGGAACAGCACCTCATCTTCAGATTAGACGCTCTACAGCATTCTGGATTCAACATTGAGTTCAACAAATTCAGAGCAGGACTGTCTTTTCTTTCCAAAATAAAAACAAAATACTGGAGATACTGGAAATCTGAAATAAAAGCAAGAAATGCTGGAAATACGCAGCAGGTCAGGCAGCATCTGTGGAGGGAGAAGCAGAGTTAACGTTTCAGATCTGTGACCCTTCTTCAGAACTGGCAAATGTTACAAATGTAATAGGTTTTAAGCAAATAAAGTGGGGGTGGGGCAAGAGATAACAAAAGGCAAGTTTTTTTATTTTGAGATACAGCACTGTAACAGGCCCATCGGCCCACCGAGTCTGTGCCGACCAACAACCACCCATTTATACTAACCCGACAGTAACCCCATATTCCCTATCGCCCCCCTGTACTCGGAGCAATTTACAACGCCCAACTAACATATCACCTGCAAGTCTTTGGATGTGGGAGGAAACCAGAGCTCCTGGCGAAAACACACACAGACACAGGGAGAATTTGCAAACTCCGCACAGGCAGTACACAGAATGGAACGCGCGTCCCTGGAGCTGTGAGACTGCGGTGCTAACCACTGCGCCACTGTGCCGCCCATAAGTTGTTGATAGGACAGAGGGTCACAGAGAATAACTGACCAGAAGGTCTTGGAGCAAAGATAAATGGTATGTGAATGGTGTGCAGAAAGATAAAGAGTTAGAGCAGAAACGATGTTAATTGACAGAAAAATGAGCAGCCCTGGCCTAAAGCACAAAGATGTAAAAACAGTGGGTAGGCATATGGTAAAAAATGAATGATTAAACAAACTAACATAAAATAAACAAATCAACATAATAAATTATAAAAAATAAAAATAAACAAAAAGGGGGGCCCTTCATGCTCTGAAATTATTGAACTCAATATTCAGTCCGGCAGGCTGTTGTGTGCCTAATCCAGAAATTAGATGCTGTTCCTCGAGCTGGCATTGATGATCACTGGAACACTGCAGCAAGCCCGGGACTGATATGTGGGCATCAAAGCAGGGGTGTGTGTTGTAATGGAAAGCAACCAGAAGCTCAGAGTCATGCTTTTGGACTGAGTGGAGGTGTTCCGCAAAGCAGTCACCCAATCTGCGTTTGGTCTCCCCAGTGTAGAGGAGACCACATTGTGAGCAGTGAATACAGTATACTACATGGAAAGAAGTACAAGTAAATCACTGCTTCACCTGAAAGGAGTTTTTGGGGCCTTGGATAGTGAGGCGAGAGGAGATAAAAGGACAGGTGTTGCACCGACTGTGATGCATGGGAAGGTGTCGTGCGAAGGGGACGAGGTGTTGGGGGTAATTGGGGAGTGGACCAGGATGTCACGGGGGGATCTATATATGGTCCATCTCTGAAACTTCCCTTCCCTTCTTCGACTTCTCTGTCTCCATCTCCGGGGATAGGCTGTCTACTAATAATCATTATAAGCCCACCGATTCCCAGAGCTAGCTCAACTGCACTTCCCCACACACTGCCTCTGGTAAGGACTACATTCCATTCTCCCAGTTTCTCCATCTCCGACGCATCTGCTCTGATGATGCAACCTTCCACGACAGTACTTTTGATTTGTCTTCCTTTATCCTCAAACGAGGATTAAACCCCACTGTGGCAGACAGGGCCCTTGACTGTGTCCAGCCTATTTACCACATCTCTATCCTCACAACTTCCCCTTCCTCCCAGAACTGCCACAGGGATTCCTTTGTCCTCACATTCCACCCCACCTGCCTCCACATCCAAAGGATCATCCACTGCCATTTCTGCCACGTCCAGCGTGATGTCACTATCAGATGCATTTTCCACTCCCCTCCCCTATCAGCATTCTGAAGGGATCATTCCCTCTGTCGCACTCTGGTTTACTCCTCCATTACCCAGTGGCACAGTGGTTAGCACTGCAGCTTCACAACTCCAGTGACCTGGGTTTAGTTCTGGCTAGTGCATGTGGGGAGTTTGCAAGTTCACCCCGTGACCACATGAGTTTCTGCCGAGTGCTCTGGTTTCCTCCCACAGTCAAAGACTTGCAGGTTGTTAGGTAAATTAGCCAGTGTATATCGCGCTTAGTGTCGGTAGATGGTGGGGATGTACAAAGAACAAAGAAAATGACAGCACAGGAACAGGCCCTTCGGCCCTCCAAGCCTGCGCCGATCCAGATCCTCTATCTAAACCTGTCGCTTATTTTCTAAGGGTCTGTATCTCTTTGCTTCCTGCCCATTTATGTATCTGTCTAGATGCATCTTAAAAGACGCTATCGTGCCCGCGTCTACCACCTCCGCTGGCAACGCGTTCCAGGCACCCACCACCCTCTGCAGAAAGAACTTTCCACGCATATCCCCCTAAACTTTTCCCCTCTGACTTTGACCTTGTGACCCCTAGTAATTGAATCCCCCACTCTGGGAAAAAGATTCTTGCTATCCAACCTGTCTATACCTCTCATGATTTTGTGCACCTCAATCAGGTCCCCCCTCAACCTCCATCTTTCTAATGAAAATAATCCTAATCTGCTCAACCTCTCTTCATAGCTAGCACCCTCCATACCAGGCAACATCCTGGTGAACCTCCTCTGCACCCTCTCCAAAGCATTTACATTCTTTTGGTAATGTGGCGACCAGAACTGCATGCAGTATTCCAAATGTGGCCGAACCAAATTCTTATACAACTGTAACATGACCTGCCAACCCTTGTACTCAATGCCCCGTCCGATGAAGGAAAGCATGCCGTATGCCTTCTTGACCACTCTATTGACCTGCGTTGCCACCTTCAGGGAACAATGGACCTGAACACCCAAATCTCTCTGTACATCAATTTTCCCCAGGACTTTTCCATTTACTGTATAGTTCACTCTTGAATTGGATCTTCCAAAATGCATCACCTCGCATTTGCCCTGATTGAACTCCATCTGCCATTTCTCTGCCCAACTTTCCAGTCTATCTATATTCTGCTGTATTCTCTGAAAGTCCCCTTCACTATCAGCGACTCCACCAATCTTAGTGTCGTCTGCAAACTTGCTAATCAGATCATCTATACTTGCCTCCAAATCATTTATGTATATCACAAACAGCAGTGGTCCCAGCACGGATCCCTGTGGAACACCACTGGTCACACGTCTACATTTTGAGAAACTCCCTTCCACTGCTACTCTCTGTCTCCTGTTACCCAGCCAGTACTTTATCCATCTAGCTAGTGCACACTGGACCCCATGCGACTTCACTTTCTCCATCAGCCTACCATGGGGAACCTTATCAAACGCCTTACTGAAGTCCATGTATATGACATCCACAGCCCTTCCCTCATCAATCAACTTCGTCACTTCCTCAAAGAATTCTATTAAGTTGGTAAGACATGACCGTCCCTGCACAAAACCATGTTGCCTATCACTGATAAGCCCATTTTCTCCCAAATGGGAATAGATCCTATCCCTCAGTATCTTCTCCAGCAGCTTCCCTACCACTGACGTCAGGCTCACCGGTCTATAATTACCTGGATTATCCCTGCTACCCTTCTTAAACAAGGGGACAACAGTAGCAATTCTCCAGTCCTCCGGGACCTCACCCGTGTTTAAGGATGCTGCAAAGATATCTATTAAGGCCCCAGCTATTTCCTGTCTCGCTTCCCTCAGTAACCTGGGATAGATCCCATCCGGACCTGGGGACTTGTCCACCTTAATGCCTTTTAGAAAACCCAACACTTCCTCTCTCCTTATGCCGACTTGACCTAGAGTAATCAAACATCAGTCCCTAACCTCAACATCCGTCATGTGCCTCTCCTCAGTGAATACCGATGCAAAGTACTGGTTTGGAATCTCACCCATTTTCTCTGACTCCACGCATAACTTTCCTCCTTTGTCCTTGAGTGGGCCAATCCTTCCTCTAGTTACCCTCTTGCTCCTTATATATGAATAAAAGGCTTTGGGATTTTCCTTAACCCTGTTTGCTAAAGATATTTCATGACCTCTTTTAGCTCTCTTAAATTTTCATTTCAGATTGGTCCTACATTCCCGATATTCTTCCAAAGCTTCGTCTTTCATCAGCCGCCTAGACCTTATGTTTGCTTCCTTTTTCCTCTTAGCTCGTCTCACAATTTCACCTGTCATCCATGGTTCCCTAATCTTGCCATTTCTATCCCTCATTTTCACAGGAACATGTCTCTCCTGCACGCTAATCAACCTCTCTTTAAAAGCCGACCACATATCAAATGTGGATTTACCTTCAAACAGCTGCTCCCAATCTACATTCACCAGCTCCTGCCGAATTTTGGTGTAGTTGGCCTTCCCCCAATTTAGCACTCTTCCTTTAGGACCACTCTCGTCTTTGTCCATGAGTATTCTAAAACTTACGGAATTGTGATCACTATTCCCAAAGTAGTCCCCTACTGAAACTTCAACCACCTGGCCGGGCTCATTCCCCAACACCAGGTCCAGTATGGCCCCTTCACAAGTTGTACTATTTACATACTGCTCCAGAAAACCCTCCTGGATGCTCCTTACAAATTCTGCTCCTTCTAGACCTCTAACACTAAGTGAATCCCAGTCAATGTTGGGAAAATTAAAATCCCCTATCAGCACCACCCTGTTGCTCCTACATCTTTCCATAATCTGTTTACATATTTGTACCTCTATCTCACGCTCGCTGTTGGGAGGCCTGCAGTACAGCCCCAACATTGTTACCGCACCCTTTCTATTTCTGAGTTCTGCCCATATTGCCTCACTGCTCGAGTCCTCCATAGTGCCCTCCTTCAGCACAGCTGTGATATCCTCTTTGACCAGTAATGCAACTCCTCCACCCCTTTTACCTCCCTCTCTATCCCCCTGAAGCATCGATATCCTGGGATATTTAGTTGCCAATCATGCCCTTCCCTCAACCAAATGTAGTGGGGAATGTAGGATGAGTATAAATGGATGATTGTTGGTCGGCACAGACTTGGTGAGTTGAAGGGCCTGTTTCAATGCTGTATCTCTGGCTAAAAATAAAGACAAATTCCTCGTTACCTTTTCATGCAATTGCATGACGTGCAATACCGACCATTTTACCTGCTCTCTTCTCACTCTCCAAGGCCCCAAAGACTCCTTTAAGGTGAAGCAGTGATTTACTTGTACTTCTTTCAATGTAGTGTTTTGTATTTGCTGCTCAAAATGAGGCCTGCTCTCCAATGGGGAGACCAAACGCAGATTGGGTGACCACGTTGCGGAACACCTCCACTCAGTCCAAAAGCATGACTCCGAGATTCTGGTTGCTTGCCATTAGAACATACACCCCTGCTGTCATGCCCGTATATCAGTCCTGGGCTTGCTGCAGTGTTCCAGTGAACATCAATGACAGCTCAAGGAACATCATCTCATTTACGGATTAGGCACACTGCAGCCTGCCAGACTGAACATTGAGTTCAAAAATTTCAGAGCATGACGGGCCCCCCTTTTATTTTTATTTATTTTTTCTTTTAGTTACAATTTGCTATTTGTTATTTGTTCATGTTATTTTAGTTTGTTTCGTAATTCATTTTTTATTTACCATGTGCCTACCAACAGTCTTGTTTTTCATCTTTGTGCTTGAGGCTAGGGTTGTTCATTTTTCTGCCAATTAACACCTTCTCTGCATTAAAACTTTTTCTTTCAGCACACCATTAACATACTGTTTGCTTTTGCTCCATGACCATATGGTCAGTTATTCGCTGTGACCCTCTGTCCTAGCAACATATCTCTTTGCTCACCCCTGCTTTATTTACTTAAATCCTTACATTTTACATTTTAATATTTGCCAGTTCCAATGAAGGGTCACTGACCTGAAATGTTAACTCTGCTTCTCTCGCCACAGATGCTGCCAGACCTGCTGAGTATTTCCATCATTTCTTGCTTTTATTACAGTGTTTCTATTCCATTTTATTGCATTTTACTTTGTTTTATTTTATGTAATTCCATTTTTAAACCATCGGCCTGTCTTAACCTCGTTTTTCAGGTTTTTGCTTTTGGACTGAGCTGTTCATTATTCTACCATTAACACTCTCTCTGGACTACTGCTTTGTCCTTTCATATTGCTAAATGCTCCTTTTGCCTTTGTTCCATGATATTAATTAGAATTAGAATATTACAGCGCAGTACAGGCCCTTCGGCCCTCGATGTTGCGCCGATCATCTGACCTACACTATTCCATTTACATCCATATGTCTATCCAATGACCACTTAAATGCCCTTAAAGTTGGCGAGTCTACTACTGTTGCAGGCAGGGCGTTCCACGCCCCTACTACTCTCTGCGTAAAGAAACTACCTCTGACATCTGTCCTATATCTTTCACCCCTCAACTTAAAGCTATGTCCCCTCGTGTTTGCCATCCTCATCCAAGGAAAAAGACTCTCACTATCCACCCTATCTAACCCTCTGATTATCTTGTATGTCTCTATTAAGTCACCTCTCCTCCTCCTTCTCTCTAACGAAAACAACCCCAAGTCCCTCAGCCTTTCCTCGTAAGACCTTCCTTCCATACCAGGCAACATCCTAGTAAATCTCCTCTGCACCCTTTCCAAAGCTTCGACATCCTTCCTATAATGCGGTGACCAGAACTGCACGCAATACTCCAGGTGCGGCCTCACCAGAGTTTTGTACAGCTGCATCATGACCCCGTGGCTCTGAAACTCGATCCCCCTACTAATAAAGGCTAACACACCATATGCCTTCTTAACAGCCCTATTAACCTGGGTAGCAACTTTCAGGGATTTATGTACCTGGATACCAAGATCTCTCTGCTCATCTACACTACCAAGAATCTTCCCATTAGCCCAGTACTCTGCATTGCTGTTACTCCTTCCAAAGTGAATCACCTCACACTTCTCCGCATTAAACTCCATTTGCCATCTCTCAGCCCAGCTCTGCAGCCTATCTATGTCCCTCTGTACCCTACAACACCCTTCGACACTATCCACAACTCCACCGACCTTCGTGTCATCCGCAAATTTACTAACCCACCCTTCTACACCCTCATCCAGGTCGTTTATAAAAATGACAAACAGCAGTGGCCCCAAAACAGAACCTTGCGGTACACCACTAGTAACTAAACTCCAGGATGAACATTTGCCATCAACCACCACCCTCTGTCTTCTTTCAGCTAGCCAATTTCTGATCCAAAGCTCTAAATCACCTTCAACCCCATACTTGCGTATTTTCTGCAATAGCCTACCGTGGGGAACCTTATCAAACGCCTTACTGAAATCCATATACACCACATCCACGGCTTTACCCTCATCCACCTGTTTGGTCACCTTCTCGAAAAACTCAATAAGGTTTGTGAGGCACGACCTACCTTTCACAAAACCGTGCTGACTATCGCAAATGAACTTATTCTTTTCAAGATGATTATAAATCCTGTCTCTTATAACCTTTTCCAACATTTTACCCACAACCGAAGTAAGGCTCACAGGTCTATAATTACCAGGGCTGTCTCTACTCCCCTTCTTGAACAAGGGGACAACATTTGCTATCCTCCAGTCCTCCGGCACTACTCCTGTCGACAATGACGACTTAAAGATCAACAACAACGGCTCTGCAATCTCCTCCCTGGCTTCCCAGAGAATCCTAGGATAAATCCCATCTGGCCCAGGGGACTTATCTATTTTCACTCTTTCCAAAATTGCTAACACCTCCTCCTTGTGAATCTCAATCCCATCTAGCCTAGTAGGCTGTATCTCAGTAATCTCCTCGGCAACATTTTCTTTCTCTACTGTAAATACTGACGAAAAATATTCATTTAACGCTTCCCCTATCTCCTCTGATTCCGCACACAACTTCCCACTACTATCCTTGATTGGCCCTGTTCGAACTCTTATCATTCTTTTATTCCTGAAAGACCTATAGAAAGCCTTAGGGTTTTCTTTGATCCTATCCGCCAATGACTTCTCGTGTCCTCTCCTTGCTCTTCTTAGCCCTCCCTTTAGATCCTTCCTGGCTAGCTTGTAACTCTCAAGCGCCCTAACTGAGCCTTCACGTCTCATCCTAACATAAGCCGCCCTCTTCCTCTTGACAAGCGCTTCAACTTCTTGAGTAAACCACGGCTCCCTTGCTCGACAACTTCCTCCCTGCCTGACAGGTACATACTTATCAAGGACACGCATTAGCTGCTCCTTGAATAAGCTCCACATTTCGTTTGTGCCCATCCCCTGCAGTTTCCTTCCCCATCCTACACATCCTAAATCTTGCCTAATCGCGTCATAATTTCCTTTCCCCCAGCTATAATTCTTGCCCTGCGGTATATACCTGTCCCTGCCCATCGCTAAGGTAAACCTAACCGAATTGTGATCACTATCGCCAAAGTGCTCACCTACATCTAAATCAAACACCTGGCCGGGTTCATTACCCAGTACCAAATCCAATGTGGCATCGCCCCTGGTTGGCCTGTCCACATACTGTGTCAGAAAACCCTCCTGCACACACTGGACAAAAACAGACCCATCTAAAGTACTCGAACTATAGTATTTCCAGTCAATATTTGGAAAGTTAAAGTCCCCCATAACCACTACCCTGTTACTCTCGCTCCTGTCGAGAATCATCTTCGCTATCCTTTCCTCTACATCTCTGGAACTATTCGGAGGTCTATAGAAAACTCCCAACAGGGTGACCTCTCCTCTCCTGTTTCTAACCTCGGCCCAGACTACCTCAGTAGACGAGTCCTCAAACGTCCTTTCTGCCGCTGTAATACTTTCCTTGATTAACAATGCCACACCCCCCCCCTCTTTTACCCTCTTCTCTGTTCTTTCTGAAACATCTAAATCCCGGAACCTGCAACATCCATTCCTGCCCCTGCTCTACCCATGTCTCCGAAATGGCCACAACATCAGGATCCCAGGTACCAACCCATGCTGCAAGCTCACCCACCTTATTCCGGATGCTCCTGGCGTTGAAATGGACACACTTTAAACCAAGTTCTTGCTTGCCAGTGCCCTCTTGTGTCCCTGTAACCTTATCCCCTACCTCACTACTCTCAACAGCCTGTACACTGGCACTGCAATTTAGGTTCCCATTCCCCTGCTGATTTAGTTTAAACCCCCCCGAAGAGCACTAACAAATCTCCCCCCCAGGATATTGGTACCCCTCTGGTTCAGGTGAAGACCATCCTGTTTGTAGAGGTCCCACCTACCCCAGAAAGAGCCCCAATTATCCAGGAAACCAAAACCCTCCCTCCTACACCATCCCTGCAGCCACGTGTTCAACTCCTCTCTCTCCCTATTCCTCTCTTCGCTAGCACGTGGCACAGGCAACAACCCAGAGATAACAACTCTGGTTGTTCTCGCTCTAAGCTTCCACCCTAGCTCCCTGAATTTCTGCCTTAAATCCCCATCTCTCTTCCTACCTATGTCGTTGGTGCCTATGTGGACCACGACTTGGGGGTGCTCCCCCTCCCCCTTAAGGATCCCAAAAACACGATCGGAGACATCACGTACCCTGGCACCTGGGAGGCAACACACCAACCGTGAGTCTCTCTCGTTCCCACAGAACCTCCTATCTGTTCCCCTAACTATGGAGTCCCCAATGACTAATGCTCTGCTCCTCTTCCCTTTTCCCTTCTGAGCAACAGGGACAGACTCTGTGCCAGAGACCTGCACCCCATTGCTTACCCCTGGTAAGTCCCCCCCCCCCAACAGTATCCAAAACGGTATACCTGTTGTTGAGGGAAACGGCCACAGGGGATCCCTGCACTGCCTGCTGGTTCCCTTTCCTTCCCCTGACGGTAACCCATCTACCTACTTCTTTTACCTGAGGTGTGACTGCCTCCCTATAACTCCTGTCAATAATCCCCTCCGCCTCCCGAATGATCCGAAGTTCATCCAGCTCCAGCTCCAGTTCCCTAACGCGGTCTGCGAGGAGCTGGAGTTGGGTGCACTTCCCGCAGATGCAGTCAGCAGGGACACTCTTGGCGACCCCTACCTCCCACATTCTGCAGGAGGAACATACAACTGCCTTTACCTCCATTCCCACTATTCTAGATTCCCAATAAATCTACTGAAAAACCAAACGAAAAAAAAAAAGTCAAAACTTGTTCGCTTAGCAATCCGACGGACTGAAGTTTTAAATAAAAAGCTTACCTTATCAACACCCTAGAGTCCTTTTTTTTTGGTTAGAGGAGGAGGGTGGGTGGGAGACACTACACGTGTAGTGTCTCGGGTACTGCCACTGCCCAAATAAATAGTTTTCCCCTACCCAGCAATCCCCGGTCCTCCGAAACAAAAAAGGGATTAACTTGTAACTTACTGAAATTGACCGCTCAGCTGAAAGTCCGCTCTGCACCCCGTTCTATCAAGGCTGCTCCTCGCAAAAGACAAAGATTTTAAAACTGCCCAAATAAATAGTTTTCCCCTACCCAGCAATCCCCGGTCCTCCGAAACAAAAAAGGGATTAACTTTTAACTTACTGAAATTGACCGCTCAGCTGAAAGTCCGCTCCACACCCCGTTCTATCAAGGCTGCTCCTCGCAAAAGACAAAGCTTTTAAAACTGCCCAAATAAATAGTTTTCCCCTACCCAGCAATCCCCGGTCCTCCGAAACAAAAAAGGGATTAACTTGTAACTTACTGAAATTGACCGCTCAGCTGAAAGTCCGCTCCGCACCCCGTTCTATCAAGGCTGCTCCTCGCAAAAGACAAAGATTTTAAAACTGCCCAAATAAATAGTTTTCCCCTACCCAGCAATCCCCGGTCCTCCGAAACAAAAAAGGGATTAACTTGTAACTTACTGAAATTGACCGCTCAGCTGAAAGTCCGCTCCGCACCCCGTTCTATCAAGGCTGCTCCTCGCAAAAGACAAAGATTTTAAAACTGCCCAAATAAATAGTTTTCCCCTACCCAGCAATCCCCGGTCCTCCGAAACAAAAAAGGGATTAACTTGTAACTTACTGAAATTGACCGCTCAGCTGAAAGTCCGCTCCGCACCCCGTTCTATCAAGGCTGCCCCTCGCAAAAGACAAAGATTTTAAAACTGCCCAAATAAATAGTTTTCCCCTACCCAGCAATCCCCGGTCCTCCGATATGTTTGTCATTGAATCTCTTTTGCCCTCCGCCCTATCGCACACCTTCCCTTTCGTTCTTCTTCCCACGCCCTCCTTCTCACTTGCTCAACGTCGATTACATTCCTAATCTTTACCATTTCTGATGAAAGGTCACAGACACTAAACATTAAATATGTTTCTTCTTCCACAGATGCTGCCAGACCGGCTGAGTATTTTCAGAACTTTCTGCTTTTATTTCAGATTTCCAGCATCCGCAGTATTTTGTTTTTATTATTCTGGAGAGTGCATTCTCCCCCTGTTGGGTGATGGGCTGTACAACCTGGAGAGCGCACTCTCGTCCTGTTGGGTTACAGTCTGTACAACATGGAGAGCACACTCTCGTCCTGTTAGGTTATAGTTTGTACATCACTGACAGTGAACTCTCCTCTTATTTTTAAACATTGGCCAGGAAAAGTGCAGAATGGAAATGATTTGTGGATTGGATCATGCTCCAGTTACAGGAATCACCAGGAGTTCCCTTCCACTTCCATTGAGAAACAAAATCAAAGCTGAATTCAAATCCATGCAAACAAGAGAAATTCTGCAGTTACATGATATGTCAACATGAAATAAAATTACAACACAATAACTCTTAGAAGCCTTGGTTACTAAGTCAACCCACAAACAACATCAGCATATTTAAAATTGCTCATTTATTTCTGATCTGATGTTCATATAGACATTAAACAGAATTGATATTTTAGCATTTTCTATGTTGAAAATTCAAGAAACAATATAACTGTAATTCAGAAATCATATGAAAATAACAGGAGAGTTACTCGCCACTTAACAGATGCCATCAAACAGGGAAAATATAACATGAAGAATCACACATTGATATTTAACTTTTACTGTGTTATTTGACTGTCTTACCAGGAATACCGATGGCTGCAAGAATCGGGTAGTAAATGAGTTCGATCTGGTAAATTGCAGGGTAACCCATTTCTTAGGTGAAACACCAATGTGGAGACTTCTTCAGAGGAGCCCTTTATTAATAGAAAAGACCAACCTCCATGGGGGCAGTCATCTGGGAAATGTGAGCAGAGATATTAGATACAGTCCAGTGAATAAACTGCTTAATGAACCATATTTTTCTCATTTTCTGTAATACAAGAGAGTCATTACCGTATATGGAAAAGAAAATAATTTTATATTCCTCAGAAATTTCTTCATAACATGATTTGAAACTTCTTTTGTTATGATCTCAAGTGTTTATGTGCATGAAGAGTCTCGGGAACAAAGGTCCTGGTGTTGATGTGAATGAACAGTCTCAGGAACAATAACCCTGGTGTTGATGTGGATGAACAGTCTCAGGAACAATAGCCCTGGAGTTGATGTGAATGAACAGTCTCAGGAACAATAGCCCTGGTGTTGATGTGGATGAACAGTCTCAGGAACAATAACCCTGGTGTTGATGTGGATGAACAGTCTCAGGAACAATAGCCCTGGTGTTGATGTGAATGAACATTCTGAGGAGCAATATCCCTGGTGTTGATGTGAATGAATAGTCTCAGGAACAATAACCCTGGTGTTGATGTGGAAGAACAGTCTCAGGAACAATAGCCCTGGTGTTGATGTGGATGAACAGTCTCAGGAACAATAACCCGGGTGTTGATGTGGATGAACAGTCTCAGGAAGAAGAGCCCTGGTGTTGATGTGGATGAACAGTCTCAGGAACAATAACCCTGGTGTTGATGTGGATGAACAGTCTCAGGAACAATAGCCCTGGTGTTGATGTGGATGAACAGTCTCAGGAAGAATAGCCCTGGTGTTGATGTGGATGAACAGTCTCAGGAACAATAACCCTGGTGTTGATGTGGATGGACAGTCTCAGGAACAATAGCCCTGGTGTTGATGTGGATGAACAGTCTCAGGAAGAATAGCCCTGGTGTTGATGTGAATGAACAGTCTCAGGAACAATAACCCTGGTGTTGATGTGGATGAACAGTCTCAGGAACAATAGCCCTGGGGTTGATGTGGATGAACAGTCTCAGGAAGAGTAGCCCTGGTGTTGATGTGGATGAACAGTCTCAGGAACAATAAACCTGGTGTTGATGTGGATGAACAGTCTCAGGAACAAAAGCCCTGGTGTTGATGTGGATGAACAGTCTCAGGAACAATAGCCCTGGTGTTGATGTGGATGAACAGTCTCAGGAAGAATAGCCCTGGTGTTGATGTGAATGAACAGTCTCAGGAACAATAACCCTGGTGTTGATGTGGATGAAAGGTCTCAGGAACAATAGCCCTTGATGTTTATGTGGATGAACATTCTCTGGAACAATAGCCCTGGTGTTGATGTGGATGAACAATCTCAAGAACAGTAACCCTGGTGTTGATGTGGATGAACATTCGCAGGAACAAGAGCTTTCGTGTTGATCTGGATGAACAGTCTCAGGAACAACAGCCCTGGTGTTGATGCGGATGAACAGTCTCAGGAAAAATAACCCTGGTGTTGATGTGGATGAACATTCTCAGGAACAATAGCCCTGGAAGCCGATGGAGGTGAGGGCAAATTATTGACATGGTTAGAAAGTTGGTTGAGTGGTCGGAGACAGAGAGTGGGGATAATGGGTAATTACTCCGATTGTCAGGATTGAACCAGTGGTGTCCCTCAGGGATCTGGGTTGGGGCCTCAGTTATTCACATTATTCTTTAACGACTTGGATGATGGCAAAGTAAGTCATATATCCAAATTTGCTGATGATACAAAGTTAGGTGGCATTGTAGACAGTCTAGATCGTCGCATAAAATTGCAAAGAAATATTGACAGACTAGGTGAATGGGCAAAACTATGGCAGATGGATTTCAATGTGGGCAAGTGTGAGGTTATCCATTTTGGGCCAAAAAAGGATAGAGCAGGGTACTTTCTAAATGGGAAGAGGGGGTTCAAGTGCATTGATCTTTAAAATGACACGAGCAAGAGCAGAAAATAATCAAAAAGGCTCATGGAATGCTTGCCTTAATATCGAGTGGATTGGAGTATAAAGACACAGAGGTTATGCTCCAGCTGTACACAACCCTGGTTGGACTCCACTTGGAGTACTGTGAGCAGTTCTGGGCACCACACCTTATAAAGGATATATTGGCCTTGGAGGGAGTGCAATGTAGGCTTCCAAGAATGATACCTGAACCTGTCTCTGGATGCAGAAATCAACAAACGCATGCGTAAGGCTTCCACTGCTATGTCCAGACTGGCGAACAGAGTGTGGGAAAATGGCGCACTGACACGGAACACAAAAGTCCGAGTGTATCAGGCCTGTGTCCTCAGTACCTTGCTCTACGGCAGCGAGGCCTGGACAACGTATGCCAGCCAAGAGCGACGTCTCAATTCATTCCATCTTCGCTGCCTTCGGAGAATACTTGGCATCAGGTGGCAGGACTATATCTCCAACACAGAAGTCATTGAAGAGGCCAACACCCCCAGCTTATACACACTACTGAGTCAGCGGCGCTTGAGATGGCTTGGCCATGTGAGCCGCATGGAAGATGGCAGGATCCCTAAAGACACATTGTACAGCGAGCTCGCCACTGGTATCAGACCCACCGGCCGCCATGTCTCTGCTATAAAGACGTCTGCAAACGCGACATGAAATCGTGTGACATTGATCACAAGTCGTGGGAGTCAGTTGCCAGCATTCGCCAGAGCTGGCGGGCAGCCATAAAAACAGGGCTAAAATGTGGCGAGTCGAAGAGACTTAGTAGTTGGCAGGAAAAAAGACAGAGGCGCAAGGGGAGAGCCAACTGTGCAACAGCCCCGACAAACAAATTTCTCTGCAGCACATGTCACTCCAGAATTGGCCTTTATAGCCACTCCAGGCGCTGCTTCACAAACCACTGACCACCTCCAGGCGCGTATCCATTGTCTCTCGAGATAAGGAGGCCCAAAAGAAAAAAGAAAAGAAAGAAACCTGGACAACAGGGGTTAGGTTACGAGGAGAGATTTCACAAATTAGGCCTATTTTCGCTAGAATTTAGAAGGTTAAGGAGTGATCTGATTGAAGTCTTCAAGATATTAACAGGAAATGACAGGCTAGATAAAAATGAATTATTTCCACTAGTTGGAGATCCTAAAACTAAGGGGCATAATCTAAAAATTAGGACCAGACCATTCAGGAGAGATGTTAAGAAGCACTTCTTCACACAACTAGCAGTTGAAGCTAGAACAGCTGTTAATTTTAAATCTCAGATAGATAGATGTTTGTTAAGCAAAGATATTAAGGGATATTGTCCAAAGGCTGGGATTTGGAGTTAGGCCATGGATCAGTCATGATCTCATTGAATAGTGGGACAGGCTCGAGGGGCTGAATGGCCGATTCCTGTTCCTGTCTTCCTATGTTTGTAATACTCTCCACTTCACTGTTCAATTGAATAATTCAAAATTCGAAGAGCACTGAGACATTGGCTGGATTTTACACCTCCCCCCCCCCCACAAAGGGTTGGATATTGGGGGCTTTGGGGTGTAAAATGGGGTGAGTGGGCAGCTTTTAGCCGCTGCCGCTCTGTGTAAAATGGCAGCCGAGGTGGGATACGGTCAGGAAGGGTCCCCCGAACATCCCACTCCATTTTACATCCCCCAAAAAAGCCGGATGGTGGCTGGGGTGGGACATAAAATGAAGCGGGAGGCTTGGTGAGGGCCCTTCACAACCGGCTCCCATCCCCATCGCCACGTTACCCAGAGCGGCAGTGACTAAAAACTGCCCGCTCGCCCCAGGCCAATCAGGTCCCGTAAGTGGCCACTTAATGGCTACGAAAGGATCTCCGCCCATCTCCACGGGGATTTTACCTGTGGCTGCTCGCTTGTTAGGACCAAGAAAAGTCGCCTGATAAAAGCAGGGAGTGCTGCCCCCGCTGCCCCAACGACTCCCAATATTCAACACAAGCCCTGTACCTGGCGAGGTAACAAAAGCTTGCCTGTGTTCCAGGCTTCCCGACATCCTCCTCACAAAGCTGGGCTGCATTCCCAGCAGCCGCCACCACTGCCTGTGGTGCTGCTGGGACTGAGAGCTGCTGGCCCACTGATTGGTCAGCAGCTCTATTAGGCAGGATTTCCTACCTCAAGCAGGTACCTCCGCCTCAGAGCAATAAAAGCCCAGGGATCCGCAAAATATGGGTCAGATCCACAGGCCAGGTGGAAGCAGGTTCGCCACCGACGTTTTTAGTCAGCGGCTGGCTCCCATCTGCAAAGAGTAAATTCCTGGCCATTGTTTAAGACCATCTGAGACAGACTTTATTCAGGAGATTTAATAAAGGAGAGGGTCTAAGGTAATGAAAAGATCCTGGGAAAGCAATTGGTTTTGTTGGGAAGAAATAACTTATCACCATGGAAATCAAACTGTTAAGATTCTTTCATCACAATAAATATAAAATCTCAGACTCTGAGCAGCCGATAGAAGCAACTGAGGCAACTTGTACCACAAATGCCGATGTGTTCTGTGATGTCGGTCCTGAGGAATTGTTAATCTGAGTATAGCAGAAAGGGAAGATTGGGGGAATCAAAATTAGTAACAGGAAGTAGAAAAGGAGTAAGCAAAATTACAAGACAGGTGAAGCAAAGGCAAACATCAAATAAAATCAGATTACAGAATAATGTTAAAAAGTCAGTTATAACACTCTGTCTGAATGCAGACAGCATTCACAACAAGGTAAATGATTTGAAGGCACAAATACAGGGAAATGGGTATGATTTAGTTGCCATTTCAGAGACCATGGTATCGGGTGACCATAACGGAATTACAGAATTCTGATGAAGGGTCACTGACCTGAAACGTTAACTCTGTTTCTCTCTCCATAGATGCTGCCAGACCTGCTGAGTATTTCCACAATTTTTTGTTTGTGTTACATGATTGCTACAGTGCAGAATGAGGCCATTCAGCCCATCTTGTTTACACTGGCTCTCCGAACGAGTATTTCATCTAATGCCACTCCTCTGCCTTCTTCCCATAAACCCGAACATCCTTCCTTTTCATATAACTGTCTAAGTCCCTCTTGTTGCCTCGATTGAACCTGCCTCCTGCACACTGTTACAACCAGGTGAGAAAGGAGTCTCGGTGTTCTCTCTCAGCCTTTGCCAGTTTGACAGTAGCAGGATTTAACTTATTAAAGCACCATTTGTTAAGCTTCCCCTCCTTGTTCACTGCTCTCTAATTGTAAAGGCAAAAAAAAAAGACGACCAGACAGGTTTTTTTAGATTTAAACAAGAAAGGTGTGTTTATTAACCTTAAAACTCTAATTTGGTTAAATCTATGAAAAATACTTGACATAACCATGCCAGCTTGCATACACGATAAACGTACTTAAATGGAGAAAGAAAAGGAGAAAGAATTAAAAGGGAATGGTTTGAATCAATAACTGGAGTTCATTTACTGTTTGTGAACTGGATGTACAGTTTTTGATTGCAGTTGTTTTTACAGTTCGCGTTGGGGCCCAGTGCACACTTTCAAACTTTTTTAAAATGCAGAAGTCCTCTCTCTCTTGAGGTTTGAGGGGCCTCAATGGATCTTCCTTGAATTACCTAAGAGAGAGAGGGGGAGCCTCATTTCCCGGCGGAGCAGCAGGAGAAGGTAGCGACTCTTCGGTGGGTAAGTGAAGGCACCAGGAGCTGTGTTTTAAAAGTTGTACTTACTGTTTTCCTTGTGTTCAAGTTACTTTTGGCGCGGGAGGAACCGGAAGCTGGACGGCAGCAAGGACTCCTGGGTAGGTATTTTCTTTAAAGGTGCGGAGCTCCGTGGACTCGGCCTCATTTCCCGGCGGAGCAGCAGGAGAAGGTAGCGACTCTTCGGTGGGTAAGTGAAGGCACCAGGAGCTGTGTTTTAAAAGTTGTACTTACTGTTTTCCTTGTGTTCAAGTTACTTTTGGCGCGGGAGGAACCGGAAGCTGGACGGCAGCAAGGACTCCTGGGTAGGTATTTTCTTTAAAGGTGCGGAGCTCCGTGGACTCGGCCTCATTTCCCGGCGGAGCAGCAGGAGAAGGTAGCGACTCTTCGGTGGGTAAATGAAGGCACCAGGAGCTGTGTTTTAAAAGTTGTACTTACTGTTTTCCTTGTGTTCAAGTTACTTTTGGCGCGGGAGGAACCGGAAGCTGGACGGCAGCAAGGACTCCTGGGTAGGTATTTTTTTTAAAGGTGCGGAGCGTGATCACGTCTTCAGGATCCTTAAAGGGGAGGGGGAGCAGCCAGAGGTCGTGGTGCACATTGGCACCAATGACGTAGGAAGGAAGGGTGGCACAGATGTTAGAAGTGAGTTTAGGGAGTTAGGCTGGAAGCTGAAAGCTCGGACGGACAGAGTTGTTATCTCTGGTTTGTTGCCGGCGCCACGTGATAGTGAGGCTAGGAATAGGGAGAGAGCACAGCTGAACACGTGGCTGCAGGAATGGTGTAGGAGGGAGGGCTTCCAGTTCTTGGATAATTGGACTGCATTCTGGGGAAGATGGGACCTGTTCAAACAGGACGGGCTGCATCTGAACCAGAGGGGCACCAATATCCTGGGAGGGAGGTTTGCTAGTACTGTTCGGGAGGGTTTAAACTAGTTTGGGAGGGGGATGGGAACCGGACTTGTAGTCCAGGGACCAGTGGGTCCACTCAGAAAGACAAAGAGTGTAGTGAGGTATTGGGGAAGGTAGCACTGTCGCAGAGGACAGATGGGCACGGAGAAGGGTTAAAGTGCGTATACTTCAACGCAAGAAGCATCAGGAATAAGGTGAGTGAATTGAAGGCGTGGATGGGCACTTGGGACTACGATGTTGTGGCCATCACTGAAACGTGGATAGGTGAGGGGGAGGAATGGTTCTTGGAGGTACCTGGTTAAAGATGTTTTCATAAGATTAGGAATGGTGGTAAAAGAGGTGGGGGGTGGCATTGTTAGTTAGAAATAGTGTAACAACTGCTGAAAGAATTTTCGAGGAGGATCTGCCGACTGAGGCACTGTGGGTTGAGGTCAGGAACAGGAAAGGAGCAGTCACCTTGATGGGAGTTTTCTATCGGCCCCCCAATAGCAGCAGGGAGGTGGAAGAGCAGATTGGGAAACAGATTTTGGAAAGGAGCAGAAGTCACAGGGTAGTAATTATGGGGGATTTCAACTTCCCAAATATTGATTGGCAACTCTTTAGATCGAATAGTTTGGATGGGGTAGTGTTTGTGCAGTATGTCCAGGAAGCTTTTCTGACTCAGTATGTAGACTGCCCGACCAGAGGGGAGGCAATATTGGATTTGGTACTAGGTAATGAACCAGGGCAAGTGATAGAGCTGTTGGTGGGCGAGCACTTTGGAGATAGTGATCACAATTCTGTAGCATTCACTGTGGTAATGGAGAGGGATAGGTATGTGCAACAGGGCAAGGTTTACAATTGGGGGAAGGGTAGATATGATGCTGTCAGGCAGGAACTGAGGAGCATAAGTTGGGAGCATATGCTGGCAGGGAAGGGCACGGTCGAAATGTGGAACTTTTTCAAGGAGCAGATAGTAGGGGCCATTGATAAGCATGTCCCTGTCAGACAGGGAAGGGATGGTCATGTGAGGGAACCGTGGTTGACAAGAGAGGTTGAGAGTCTTGTTAGGAAGAAGAAGGATGCGTATATAAGGTTGAGGAAAAAGGGCACAGGCATAGCTCTGGAGGGATACAAGATGGCCAGGAAGGATCTGAAGAAAGGGATTAGGAGAGCTAAGAGAGGGCATGAAAAATGCTTGGCGGGTAGGATAAAAGAAAACCCCAAGGCCTTTTACGCGTATGTCAGAAATATGAGGATGACTAGGGGGACCGTAGGTCCGGTCAAGGACAATAGCGGGAGACTGTGTGTTGAGCCGGAAGAGATAAGTGAGGTTTTGAATGAGTACTTCTCTTCGGTATTTACGAATGAGAAGGGGTGTATTACTGAAGAGGACGGTGTGAAACAGACTGGTAAGCTCGAGGAAGTGCTCGTTAGGAGGGAAGATGTGTTGGGGTTTTTGAATAACTTGAAGATAGACAAGTCTCCCGGGCCTGACGGGGTATATCCAAGGATGTTATGGGAAGCAAGGGATGAAATTGCAGAGCCGCTGGCAATGATCTTTTCATCTTCTCTGTTGACGGGGGTGGTACCAGGTGATTGGAGGGTGGCAAATGTTGTGCCCCTGTTCAAGAAAGGGAATAGGAACAACCCTGGGAATTACAGGCCAGTTAGTCTTACTTCGGTGGTAGGCAAGTTGATGGAAAAGGTGCTGAGGGATAGGATTTCTGAGCATCTGGAAAGACACTGCTTGATTCGGGACAGTCAGCACGGTTTTGTGAGGGGTAGGTCTTGCCTCACAAGCCTGATTGAATTCTTTGAGCAGGTGACCAAGCAAGTGGATGAGGGTAAACCAGTGGATGTGGTGTACATGGATTTTAGTAAGGCATTTGATAAGGTCCCCCATGGTAGACTTATGGAGAAAGTCAGGAGGCATGGGATAGTGGGGAATGTGGCCAGTTGGATTAAGAATTGGCTAACTGATAGAAGGCAGAGAGTGGTCTTAGATGGTAAATACTCAGCCTGGAGCCCAGTTACCAGTGGCGTGCCACAGGGATCAGTTCTGGGTCCTCTCCTGTTTGTGATTTTTATTAACGACTTGGATGAGGAAGTCGAAGGGTGGGTCAGTAAATTTGCAGATGATACAAAGGTTGGTGGAGTTGTGGATACCGAGGAGGGCTATTGTCGTCTGCAAAGGGACTTGGATAGGTTGCAGTGCTGGGCTGAAAAGTGGCAGATGGAGTTTAACCCTGAAAAGTGTGAGGTCGTCCATTTTGGAAGGACAAACACGAATGCAAAATACTGGGTTAACGGTAGGGTTCTTGGGCATGTGGAGGAGCAGAGAGACCTTGGGGTCTATGTGCATAGATCGTTGAAAGTTGCAACTCAAGTGGATAGGGCTGTGAAGAAGGCATATGGGGTGTTAGCGTTCATTAGCAGAGGGATTGAATTTAAGAGCCGTGAGGTGATGATGCAGCTGTACAGGACCTTGGTAAGGCCTCATTTGGAGTACTGTGTGCAGTTCTGGTCGCCTCATTTTAGGAAGGATGTGGAAGCCTTGGAGAGGGTGCAGAGGAGATTTACCAGGATGTTGCCTGGAATGGAGAATAAGTCTTACGAGGAAAGGCTGAACATTCTAGGCCTCTTCTCATTAGAACGGAGAAGGATGAGGGGTGACATGATAGAGGTTTATAAGATGATCAGGGGAATAGATAGGGTAGACAGTCAGAAACTTTTTCCCCGGGTGGAGCAAAGCGTTACAAGGGGTCATAAATTTAAGGTGAAGGGTGGGAGATATAAGGGGGATGTCAGGGGAAGGTTCTTTACCCAGAGAGTGGTCGGGGCATGGAATGCCTTGCCTGGGGAAGTTGTTGAGTCAGAAACTTTAGGGAATTTCAAACGGCTTTTAGATAGGTATATGGATAAAGGAGAATGATGGGGTATAGATTAAATTGTCCTTGACAGAGGACAAAGGATCGGCACAACATCGTGGGCCGAAGGGCCTGTTCTGTGCTGTATTTTCTATGTTCTATGTTCTATGTTCTATAGGTGCTCTCTTCTTCAAGTTTAGTTGCAGACTGTTTTCAAAGTGATCTGTGAGCACAATTCAAAACTCCAAGTAGGCCAACAGGTTATTCACGGGACTAACCCTTATTTGGACCAACCGCTCCAGCGGTTTGAGGATCCAAAGCTCTCAGACGGGAGTGTAATGCTGTCTCTTACATAGACAAGATATGGATCACAGTTGCCCAGACCAAAATGAGCAGTCATGTTTCAGTGGTCTTTCTAAACCAGTCCAATAACAGTTTAAAATTAATTCCCCACATGACAAAATTAATATGTCTCATTTTGGCAGGTGTGGTTTTCAAGATACCTCCACATTCAGTGGATTGAACTGCAATTTTTGAAGAGCATTTCTTTCTAAATAAATCTCTTGGCATTTCTTCACGGATGAAGATTTTGGGAAGGTTGTAGTTATCAGTTACAGGCCCACTGGTGGCTAGTCAGGCCTATCTGTGACCAGCAGATTCTCCCACAGCGGGTACAAGTGAAGGTGTAGTTGCTGCTGGGGGCAATTGGATCCATTCTTCATCTCATTTGCTCTTCCTTGCTGGTTCTTCGCTCAGTGTCAAAGGTGTCTGCAGCCCTCCTGATGAAGCGTCTCCAGGCATCACGATCTATGGCCTACGCTTCCCACTGGCGATGGTCGATGTGGCACACAGAGAGGGACTACTTCAGGGAATCCTTGAAACGTTTACATGGGGCCCCTCTGTTCCTTTTACCTGAGGTCAGCTCTCCATACAACACGATCTTGGGCAAGCGACTCTCCTCCATTCGGGTAACATGACCTGCCCAATACAGAAGAATGGCCTCGATGCTGGTGATGTTGTCTGTTTCCAGGACTTCGATGTTTGTGATGTGGTCCTGACTGCGGATCTTGAGGATATTGTGGAGGCAGCACTGCTGGGTGATGGGGACTATGGCTTTGCACACTTTGAGTTTGGTCTGTACTCTGAGGCTGTGGTTGGTCCACACACGTTTGAAGAGTCTGTTGAATCTACTGTTTGCTTTTGAGAGCCTATTGTCCACTTCCTTGTCTATGGTGGCATCAAATGAGATGACGCTCCCCAAATAAGTAAATTACTTGAGGACATTGATCTGGCTTCCCTCGATGACAATGCTTGGTGGTCTGTAATCTTCTTGTGGTGCAGGTTGATGCAGGACTTGCACTTTATAAAAGAAATAAAGAGAGAAAGTACAGGAAAACACACATGAATTTCTCTCATTCATTCTCATTCACAGAGAAATCCTAAAGATTGTTATTGCCTGTCTTTTCTTGGTATCAGTGCTGCTTTTAACTTCCCTTTTTAACATCCCAATGACGTGATATTTGCGGAAGGTTTTGATTTTGCACATTTGCAAGACTGTTTATGGTGTTTTTGTTCTTGTTGATGTCTGCAGGGGGAGGGTTAGATTTAATTAGCCCTAGTGTTGACTTCTGCTCTTGGGTGGATCCACTCTTAACTCTCCTTCAGTGTTTTGATGAGTCATGCAAGGGCTTTTTGCCTTAGGGGACATTTGGTTCACTTTTCGCCTGACTGTGGTTGAGGATTCTTTGCTAATCTTCCCTTTGTCCTCTGGGACACTTCTGCCTTCAGGTATTGGTCCATATTCCACTGAAATCCGCTGTGGCACTTCGACTCGATGAGGCATCACCCTCACAGGTTTTCTGCCCTCTAGAGGACTATCTTTGTCTCTGCAGGTTTGTGTCAATGCTGTCAGCAACTCTGGTGGGTTGCTTCTGGTGTCTCTATTTACATAGGAGGATGTCGGGTCTAAGTTATCCAACATTTAGGGGTTGGCTGACTGCACAGCAAGGGTTTTCAACTGAGATTCCTCTCACATTCCCTGTAACCTGTCCTCTTTGTCCTTTTTTCCCATTTCTTCTCTAACCTCTGGCCAGCCTTGTGCTTGTCTGCCCTTATTATTCTCCGCAGGGATCCCGTACAATTCCCCAGTGCTCTGATGGAGGATTTCCCAAATACAGATACAGGACTTAGGGCTGTGGATTTCACGACAGGTTGGGGTTTCCCCTCATGGCACATGCGGTAACTTCTGCAGTTCTCCACTACATCTTTGTGGAGTTTGGGTCAGTCAAACTGCTGTCTTGTGCAGGCTTTGGTTTTTCATATACTGACATGTACAGCCACGATAATCTCCCGGCCATTCTTAATATTTCTCTGCGGTACCTCTGCAGCACCACCAGCTGGTGAACCACTATCCACTCTTTGTCCTCAGAGCTGTGATGAGAACTCCACTTCCACACCAGTACCTCATTCTTTAAATATTAGTAGTTAGGGACTCCCTCTGCTTTAATTTCAGACTGGGCAGTCTGTGATAAGTCTTTCAGTATTGGGTCGCTCGCTGAACCCCCGTTAGGGAAGATTTATTTAACCCATCCCGGGGGTCATATAACTTTCTAAAGAAAGGTTCAGACATAGGAACATAGGAAAATGGGAGCAGGAGAAGGCCATTCAGCCCCTCGAGCCTGTCCCGCCATTCAATGAGATCATGGCTGATCCACGGCCTAACTCCATATACCTGCCTTTGGCCCATATCCCTTAATATCTTTGCTTAAAAAAATCTATCTATCTGAGATTTAAATTTAACAATTGTTCCAGCTTTAACTGGTGTTTGTGGGACAGAGTTCCAAACCTCCATCACCCTTTGCGTGAAGAATTGCTTCCAAACACCTCTCCTGAACGGTCTGCTACTAATTTTTGGACAATGCCCCCGGGTCTTTGAATCTCCAACCAGTGGAAGTTGTTATTTTTATCTCGCCTGTCTTTTCCCGTTAATATCTTGAACACTATGATCAGATCACCCCTTAACCTTCTAAATTCTAGAGAAAATAGGCCTAATTTGTGTAATCTCTCCTTTAACTTAACCCATGTAGTCCAGGTATCATTCTTGTAAACCTATGTTGCACTCCCTGCAAGGCCAATATATCCTTCCTAAGGTATGGTGCCCAGAACTGCTCACAGTACTCCAAGTGGGGTCTAACCAGGGTTTTGTACAGCTGCAGCACAACCTCTGTCTTTTTACTCCAATCCTCTAGATATAAAGGTTGGCATTCCGTTAGCCTTTATGATTATTTTCTGCACTTGCTCGTGTCATTTTAAAGATTTACTTAACCTCTTCCCATTTAGAAAGTACGCTGCTCTATCCTTTTTTGTTCCAAAATGGATAACCTCACACTTTCCCACATTGAAATCCATCTGCCACAGTTTTGCCCATTCACCGAGTCTGTCAATATCTCTTTGCAATTTTATGCTAAGATCTAGACTGTCTACAATGCCGCATAACTTTGTATCATCAGCAAATTTGGATATATGACTTACTTTGCAATCATCCAAGTCGTTAATGAATAATGTGAACAATTGAGGCCCCAACACAGATCCCTGTGGGATACCACTGGTTCAATCCTGCCAATCGGAGTACTTACCCATTATCCCCACTCTCTGTCGCCTACCACTCAACCATGTCAATAATTTACCCTCAACACCATGGGCTTCTACCTTCGTTAACAGTCTCTTATGTGGGAATTTATCAGATGCCTTCTGGCAATCCATATAAATAACATCCATAGACACTCCCCTGTCCACGGCCTTAGTCAACTCTTCAAAAAATTCAATGAGATTTATCAGGCATGACTTTCCCGCCATGAATCCATGCTGGCTGTCCCTGATTAACTGAAATGTTTCTCGGTGTTCAGTCACCCTCTCCTTGATTATAGACTCCAGCAACTTGCTCACCACAGATGTCAGGCTAACTGGTCTGCAATTTCCTTGGTTCCCCCTTTCACCCTTCTTAAAAAGTGAAGTGACATGTGCAACTTTCCAATCCAGAGGGACCACTCCTGAATCTAGGGAACTCTGAAAGACTATAGTTAGGGCATCTACAATGTGCTCCCCTACTTCCTTTAACACCCTCGGATGGAAACCGTCAGGTCCTGGGGCTTTCTTACTCTTTAGTTCCATTAATTTCCTTGTCCCTGATGTTTTACTTATGTTAATTGTATTAAGTCCCTGTGCCCTATCGGCTGTCAATTTTTTCGGGACTTCCGGCAAGTTATCCTCCATTTCATCTGTAAATACTGAGGCAAAGTAATTGTTCAACACGTTTGCCATTTCCCCATTATCATTGACAATATCTCCATTTTCAGCTTTTAGTGGGTCTACATTGCTTTTAACCACTCATTTTCCCTTTATGTAACTATAACATTTCTTCTTATTGATTTTGATGTCCCTTGCAAGTTTCCTTGTATAATCTCTTTTAGTAGCTCTTAGAAGCTGCTTTGTTACCCTTTGCTCTTTGTATCGATCACATTCGGCCGGATCTGTGCTGTGTTTTGCGTTTTTGCAAGTTCTTTCTTTTTGTTTTATGCTGTCCCTAATCTCTTTAGTTGTCCATGGCTGTTTTTTCTGTGAAGTGGAGCTTTTTCCTCTCAGGGGTATGTACTCGCTCTGTGTTTCGTTAAATGTTTCTTTAAATATTCTCCACTGCTCTTCAGTCGTTTGATCCAATAACAGATCTACCCAGTTTACCGTGGACAGTCTGTGTCTCATCCCAGTAAAGTCAGCCATACCCAAGTCTAAAATTCTCGTGGCTGATTCGTGCTTTTCACTTTCAAACACGACCTTGAATTCGATCATGTTGTGATCACTACTTGATAAATGTACACGCCCAGTTAGGCTGCTAATTAAATTTGGCTCATTACTCATAACTAAATCTAATATTACCTATTCCCGTGTTACATTTAGGACATATTGCTGCAGGAAACAATCTTTTTAATTTGTTTCCAAAATATACTTTATTCATAAAAATCTGTAAAAAAAATACATTACCAAAGTGTTTCAAACAGCAGCAAGTCAAAAAATACAAACAGTGCAAAGGTGATCAGTTTCCTTCAATACAATCATGAGTTGCCTCACAACCCTTCCATTTCACATTTGTCGAGCCAGATACATTTTTGCATTTTACAGGAGACAAAATTTTCCCGATGCAGTTCGAGGGGTTTCCCATGGATGCAGCCCCTCAGTTCAGCTGGGTCGGGGGAACCTTACACTGTGGTCTTTCCCCATTGAGCCTTTGCTGCGGCTGCCCCAAACTTTAGTGCGTCCCTCAACACGTAGTCCTAAACCTTGGAATGTGCCAGTCTGCAACACTCGGTCGTGGGCAACACTTTGAGCTGGAAGACCAGCAAGTTTGGGCAGACCAAAGGGCGTCTTGCACCGAGTTGATAGTCCTCCAGTTTGTCTCGGTGTGTGTCCCTGGGAACAGCCCGGAGAGCACAGACTCCTGTGTTACAGAGCTGCTTGGGATGTACCTAGACAAAAGCCACTGCATCTCTTTCCACACCTGCTTTGCAAAGACACATTCCAGGAGGAGGTGGGCAACCCTGTCTTTCCCACCACAGCCACCGCGGAGGCAATGTCTTTGACGGTTGCTCGGGGAACCATCCGACAGGATCCCCGGTCTCCTTTTCCCGTAGGGCCTTGAGGACGTTCCGTGCAGACCACTGCTTGATGGATAGGTGGTCAAAGGTGTTTACCCGCAGAAACTGCTCCACGAAGGATCGGTGGTATGGCACGGTCCAACTCCATGGAGCGTTCCGCGACAATGTGATTAGGCCCATCCTTCGCAACACCGGGGACAGATAGAACCTTAGCACGTAGTGACACTTGGAGTTTGCGTACTGGAGATCTACACACAGCTTGATGCAGCCGCACACAAAAGTTGTCATCAGGATGAGGGCCACGTTGGGTACATTTTTACCGCCCTTATCCAGAGGTTTGAACATCGTGTCCCTCCGGACCCGGTCCATTTTGGATCCCCAGATGAAGCGGAAAATGGCTCGGGTGACCGCCACAGCGCAGGAGTGGGTTTTGGGCCAGACCTGCGCCATGTACAGCAACAACGTGAGTGCCTCACGCCTGATGACCAGGTTCTTACCCACAATGGAGAGAGATCGCTGCCCCCACATGCTCAACTTTTGTTGTACCTTGGCTACTCGCTCCTCCCAGGTTTTGGTGCACGCCACGGCCCTTCCGAACCATATCCCCAGCACCTTCAGGTAGTCTGACCTGACGGTGAAGGGGACAATGGATCGGTCAGCCCAGTTCTCAAAGAACATGGCCTCGCTCTTGCCGTGGTAAACCTTGGCTCCCGAGGCCAGTTCGAACTGGTCGCAGATGCTCATCAGTCTGCACACAGACATCAGATCTGAGCAGAAGACGGCGACGTCGTCCATGTACAGGGAGGTTTTAACCTGAGTGCCTCCACTGCCTGGGATTGTCACCCCTCTTTTGCTCGCATCCTTCCTAATAGACTCAGCAAAGGGTTCAATACAGCAAACAACAAGACCGGGGAGAGAGGACAGCCCTGTCTGACTCCAGATTGGATCGGGAAACTTTCAGATTCCCACCCATTGATTGAGACTGTGCTACTGATGTTTGCGCACAGCAGTTTGATCCAATTGCAGATTCCCTCCCCAAACCCCATTTTGGAAAGCACGTCCATCATATAGGTGTGCGATATCCTGTCAAAAGCCTTCTCCTGGTCCAGGCTGATGAGGCAGGTGTCCACCCTCCTGTCCCAGACATAGGCGATCGTATCCCTGAGTAGCGCGAGACTATCAGAGATCTTCCTGCCGGGTACAGTGCAGGTCTGATCGGGGTGGATCAGCAACTCCAGAGCAGACTTGACTCGACTGGCTATGACTTTGGACAGAATCTTGTAGTCAACATTTAGTAGTGAAATGGGCCGTCAATTTCTGATTTCTGCCCTCTCCCCCTCAAAACTGTCCTCATTCATATTTCAATAAATTTATTTCCCATCTTCTTTGTTCTGTATTTACAATTGGATCCCATGTCCTTCTAGAACTGTTCAGTAAATCTCAGTGAGACCAAGAGTGACTCTCTGTTGCCTCCTCCTTTACTTTAGTATAAACAATCCCAGCTGATTCTAACTGAAGTACTCAGGGGAAGAAGATCCTTTGATATTTTCTTGTCTAATATTCTCTACACAAGTTGAGAGGTGACAAAGAACAATCTTTTCATTTGTTTTCAGATACCTCAGAAAAAGATTTGGTAGCACTTTTTCTGTTGGATAAGTCGTTTGATTTTGATGCTAATAAATACATTTAGTGGGACATGACAGGGAAAATAATATCAACATGATTTTAAGTCAATTTCATTCTTGATGGGGTGATTTGTACGTCATTTGGAAAATCTTCCTTTCAATGTGTTACAATTTGTGTATTTCAACAAAAATGCAGAATTTTCAAAGCATTTCCTGCCGCTTAGTTACCTTTGTAGCTCCTGTGCCCTTTTCTTTACTATCTTACAAAGAACAAAGAACAAAGAAATATCCAGCACAGGAACAGGCCCTTCGGCCCTCCAAGCCAGTGCCGATCCAGGTCCTCTATCTAAACATGTCGCCTATTTTCTAAGGGTCTGTATCTCTTTACTTCCTGCCCATTCATGTATCTGTCTAGATACATCTTAAAAGACGCTATCGTGCCCGCGTCTACCACCTCCGCTGGCAACGCGTTCCAGGCACCCACCACCCTCTGCGTAAAGAACTTTCCACGCATATCCCCCTAAACTTTTCCCCTCTCACTTTGAACTCGTGACCCCCCGTAATTGAATCCCCCACTCTGGGAAAAAGCTTCTTGCTATCCACCCTGTCTGTACCTCTCATGATTTTGTACACCTCAATCCGGTCTCCCCTCAACCTCCGTCTTTCTAATGAAAATAATCCTAATCTGCTCAACCTCTCTTCATAGCTAGCGCCCTCCATACCAGGCAACATCATCTGCACCCTCTCCAAAGCATCCACATCCTTTTGGTAATGTGGCGACCAGAACTGCACGCAGTATTCCAAATGTGGCCGAACCAAAGTCTTATACAACTGTAACATGACCTGCCAACCCTTGTAGTCAATACCCCGTCCGATGAAGGAAAGCATGCCGTATGCCTTCTTGACCACTCTATTGACCTGCGTTGCCACCTTCAGGGAACAATGGACCTGAACACCCAAATCTCTCTGCACATCAATTTTCCCCAGGACTTTTCCATTTACTGTATAGTTCACTCTTGAATTGGATCTTCCAAAATGCATCACCTCGCATTTGCCCGGATTGAACTCCATCTGCCATTTCTATGTCCAACTCTCCAATCTATCTATATTCTGCTGTATTCTCTGACAGTCCCCTTCACTATCTGCTACTCTACCAACCTTAGTGTCGTCTGCAAACCTGCTAATCAGACCACCTATGCTTTCCTCCAAATCATTTATGTATATCACAAACAACAGTGGTGCCAGCACGGATCCCTGTGGAACCCCACTGGTCACACGTCTCCATTTTGAGAAACTCCCTTCCACTGCTACTCTCTGTCTCCTGTTTCCCAGCCAGTTCTTTATCCATCTAGCCAGTACACCCTGGATCCCATGCAACTTCACTTTCTCCATCAACCTACCATGGGGACCCTTATCAAACGCCTTACTGAAGTCCATGTATATGACATCTACAGCCCTTCCCTCATCAATCAACTTTGTCACTTCCTCAAAGAATTCTATTAAGTTGGTAAGACATGACCTTCCCTGCACAAAACCATGTTTCCTATCACTGATAAGCCCATTTTCTTCCAAATGGGAATAGATCCGATCCCTCAGTATCTTCTTCAGCAGCTTCCCTACCACTGACGTCAGGCTCACCGGTCAAAAATGACCTGGATTATCCCTGCTACCCTTCTTAAACAAGGGGACAACATTAGTAATTCTCCAGTCCTCCGGGACCTCACCCGTGTTTAAGGATGCTGCAACAATATCGGTTAAGGCCCCAGCTTTTTCCTCTCTCGCTTCCCTCAGTAACCTGGGATAGATCCCATCCGGACCTGGGGACTTGTCCACCTTAATGCCTTTTAGAATACCCAACACTTCCTCCCTCCTTATGCCGACTTGACCTAGAGTAATCAAACATCTGTCCCGAACCTCAACATCCGTCATGTCCCTCTCCTCGGTGAATACGGATGCAAAGTACTCATTTAGAATCTCACCCATTTTCTCTGACTCCACGCATAACTTTCCTCCTTTGTCCTTGAGTGGGCCAATCCTTTCTCTAGTTACCTCTTGCTCCTTATATATGAATAAAAGGCTTTGGGATTTTCCTTAACCCGGTTTGCTAAAGATATTTCATGACCCCTTGAGCCCTCTTAATTCCTCGTTTTCATTCTTAACATATACATACCATTATCGAGCATTTTAAATACAATTGCCTGTAACTATCACATGTCAGGGTTGCATTTTCTGCATTTCCCTGTAGCATACATTTTCCATCCTAAATATAATGGATAATCTCACCAGGAGCAGGAATCCAAGAAGGAATTCCTGCTCCAGACCACAGGAGCAGAGAAGTAAATTGAACAGGGGACTCAAAATCTTCTTGGGAGTTTCTGGTTCTTTATGTCTTTGTTACCTCAGGCAGTGTTTTAATCTGCTCGGCTGAAGGTAGAGCTGTCAGTTACTGTCTAATTGATCAAACATCTGTTACTTTCATGTATTTATTTCCTTTCAATTATGCATTCCATAAGGTATTTCCTATTATTCTTAAAAACAAAAACCTGTATTCCATTCCACAGGTAATGTTTATAGCATTAGGTAAAGCTTAAATCATGAAATATGGGGAATGAGTTCCCTATTTCACTCCAAATTCCATAAAAAATTTCTTTTAGTCTGATGTCAAATGTCCCTGTTTATTTTCTTTCCTCACAGTTAATTTACTGACCATTGTGATCCTATCCCGGGGAAAGTGCGGTCTCTCCAGATGTGTGTCCCTTTACCTGCTGTTTATGGCAGTGACAGATCTACTTGTCATTATCATCGATACGATACTGAGGCAGATTCCGATTGTTTATCGGGAACAGTTTTTATTCGTGCAATCAATCTCTGTGTGCAATATTCACACAGTCCTGCTTTTCACAGTCACAGACTGTTCTGTCTGGTTCTCTGTCACTTTCACTTTTGATCGATTTGTGGCCATTTGTTCCCGAAAGCTGAAAACTAAATATTGCACCGAGAAAACAGCGGCTGTAGTTCTGGGAACAGCAACTGCGCTGAGCTGTTTAAAGGACATAACCTGGTATTTTATGCTGATGGGATTGTATCAGCTTGACAATATGCCCTGGTTTTGTGCTGTAAAACTAATTGTTAGTCTATCACAGGCATGGGGAGCCATCGAACTCTTACATTATATTCTCACCCCAGGAGTCCCATTTGTTCTGATTCTGCTGCTCAATACTTTAACTGTCAGACACATTTTAGTGGCTAACAGAATTCGCAGGAGACTCCGTGGTCACAGCAGTGGGGAGAATCCCAAAGACCCAGAGATGGAGAGCAGAAGGAAATCCATCATTTTATTGTTTGTAATCTCGGGGAATTTCATATTGTTATGGGCCCTACTCATGTTTAATATAATATGTTTCCGAATGCGGATTTTAGGGTATAGGGATGTGTATCCACCCAGGGTTGTAAAATAAATCGGATTCATGCTCCAGCTCTTGAGTTGCTGCACAAACACTTGTATTTATGCTGTGACACAAACTAAGTTCAGAGAACAATTTAAGAATATGGTAACATATCCCTTTACCCGAATTGTACAATTCATTAAATGATGAGAAGAATTGAATAATTCCCAGGATCAGAATTCAATCCCAGCTCATAATCTGACCAACCCCTCAGCATTCAGACACAGTGGGATCGGTCTGTTCCCCGACATCCCCCTTCACCTCCCCCCCCCCCCACCCAGGTCTGTGTTAAATACATAATATGCTGATCTCCGGACTCCCAGGTCCATGGTAGAATATAGCATGCAATTCTGGTCGCCACACCACCAGAATGACATGGAGGTTTTGGAGAGGGTACAGAAGAGGTTTACCAGGATGTTGCCTGGTCTGGAGGGTATTAGCTATGAGGAGAGGTTGGATAAACTCGGATTGTTTTCACTGGAACGACGGAGGCGGAGCGGCGACATGATAGAGGTTTACAAATTTATGAGCGGCATGGACAGAGTGGATAGTCAGAAGCTTTTTCCCAGGGTGGAAGAGTCAGCTACTCGGGGACATAGGTTTAATAGCGAGGGGCAATGTTTAGAGGGGATGTAAAAGGCATGTTTTTGGTTTGATTCTCTGACTTGTTCCCAAGTCCCTTTTCCTTTACCAGAAATGTCCACACGTTCGGGCCTCCCCTGTCATTTACCTTACACTGAATACACACTCCATATCCCTCTTCCCACATGGAAACTCTTCCCGGGAGAGTGCCACAGCCTGTTATGGATGCAGTCGCTATACTATCTCTTTTATTATTTCTTATCTAAACCGGGAGATCTCCCGCATATGTTTTGTATGAATCATTGTGTCTCATTAATCTTTCATGTCCACCAATAATCTGAGTTCTCATCCATAAATTGCAAGTGGGGCACATTCAGCTCCTTTGTCCAGAGTCCAGTTAATAATGGTGGTCCTGAATGCTATTGTTGTGTTTATTGTATTCACCATCTTTCAAGTATCAATACAAGCATGCAGGTCCACATTTCCACCTGTAGGGAGAGCAAATGTAACATCTTACTCCTTAACATCATCAAATTACCGTGAAACCACCTCAGTTTTGTTTGTTTTTTTGACTGTGTAACACGTTCAATAGATATACTGCTGGGTTTAATTTGTTAGCTATAGAGTGGGGGACCGACCAATTTCACATCAAAAGAGTGCTTTTTAATGGAGGAATTTAGTCAGTTTACTTGGGGTCTCCAACCCCATATTCAAATGATTTGATTTTCTTCTCAAATCATCGTTGAACTTGATTTTGTGACCTTCCCAGGTTTTCTGCCACTCGGGCTGTTCACTTTTTCCACATGGTCTGTTATTGTCTGCAACCACTTCTGACTACACGGCTGTAGTTTTCAGAGTGTTCTATTCCCCAGATTTACTTGTCCCGGTATCCACATTTATCTCCCAGTCATAGCCTTATATGGACTTATCCCCTTTACCTTGTGGAACGTATTTCCATCAAACATGGAGGCATCATGTCAGTCGATTGAGTGGGGTGCCCTCTACACAATTTGCTTAACATGGTTTTTGAAGTACAATTACTCTTTTCCACAATCCCTGATGATTGTGGGTAGTGTGCAATGCACAATTTATACCTTATTTGGAGCATGTTCTACACTACAGTAAAAATTTCCCCTGTGAAGTATGGACCCTGGTCACTATCCACTTGTATCGGTATTCCCCACCTACAGAACACCTCACTCCAAAGGATTTGTGTGACCATACGTGCTTCATTGTTCCTGGTTGGGAAGACCTCTATCCATTTTGTAAATTTGTTCACCACCACAAGAACATACTCATAGTTTCCCTGACACATTGTACAGGGACCAATCTTGAAGTATGTCCATGAGCCATTGGGAGGAGGTTGTGACCAGGGTAGGGCGTGATTAGAGCAGGACAGAGGATTAACCTGCAAACACGTTAGCATCTATTGACATATTGTTCTGCATGTTGTTCCATTTCTGACCACCAACAGGCTCCGGTTAGCTTTCATAGTGTAGTATCAGCTGATTAATGTCCAGCCATTGGGTGAGAATGAAAGAAGGCCAACATTTCCTCTTTAAGTTGAGGAGGATTACAAACTACCAAAGAATCATCTTTATTTTTAATCATTAACAGGGAGGGGCTTCCTTTATGTTGGTGCTGAAACACTGTGGAGTTTACCCACCAGGTGGGCTGTGGTCGTGAACACCCCTGTTTGTGTCATTCTATGACCTGAACGTAAGGAGTGAACAAAGTTTGGAGTTCTGTCACATCAATGGTTTTTTTATTTCAGTGGCGACTTTTACAACAGGTGTTTGGGAACTGGATTCTCTGCAGATTATTTAGCAAACCAATTGGCTCCATGGTCACCCTGACTGTTGGGTGATGAATCTTTCCACTGGGCTGTTACCTTTCCTATATGACAGAGGGTGACCCGTTCCTGGAGCAATTCCCATAGTTTACGGAGGAGACCAGAATTTAAAAAAGATTTACCATAAAGAACAATAATCATGTTTAAGATACAGGATCAAGAGCATAATTGCATTGCCAATGTAACTACTATCTGACCAAATAGTAGTTGTTTCTGATGCTGTATAAGGGACAGTGAGGATGATAGCTATCAGATCTGTTTGTTGAGATGAATGGGCAAGAATGTGGAATCCCATTGTCCAATCAGGAGTCCCCATATTAACTGTGGCACACCCGGTTTTGGGGATGGCCATCAACATACTAGGGCGAGCCGTCCACGTACATGTTTCAGGCTTCCGGGATCGTGCAGGCTTTTACTGGGTTTAATCCCATCTCCAACACAGGTAACAGACACTGGTGTGGACTTCCCTCATAAACAAGCAGAAGGGGGTGATGTCCAAGTCTCACTGCAGTAACTCAAGTGTCCATTTGCTGATCCATTGCAAAGGCACTTTAGTATCACATGGTTTTAATAGAAGATAAAGGGATGTATGCAGAGAATGTAAAATCACTTTCTGTAGTCCAGCAATTTTTTTTATTCCTTCATAAGATGTGAGTCCTAATTGTAGCGTTCCTGTCACTACTCTGTCACTTGTCCTCTAACTCCTCGTTCTCTAACCTTATTCCTTTATATATTATGGAGCACCTTGTCAAAGACCTGTTTGAAAATCCATAGAAAATACATCTACTGTATCACCATTGTCGACTCTCTCTGTTATCTCCTCAAAAATCAATAAGGTTCGTCAAGCAATTTCCTTTAGAAATCTATGCTGATTATTCATTGTTATATTTCTCATTTTCAGGTGAACTTCTATTATCTCCATTTGTAGGAATTCCATGAATGTTCCTGCCATTGATGTTAAGATAACTGGTCTAATGTTTCCTGGGAATGTTATTTCACCCTTCTTACATATTGATGTAGTAAGAAAACTATGGAAACTAAATAAATGTGTCTATTGTCTGAATGATACCTCCAGGGTGTGGTATTTTTCAGTAAGATCAGTGTTGTTGAAAATAGGATATGGCCAACTAAAGGAAGATCCCACAATGTTTAAATCTGTTTTTCTCTGCACAAATGCTGCCTGACTTGTTGAGTATTTGAAGCATTTTCTGTTTTACTTGTTTCATCAAGGGAAACTTTCAGGCATTTTCATGACACATGCTGCCGATTCCTTATGGGATGGTACTGGAGAATTTGTGTAATGTGTCTTCAAATGATTAGGTTAGGTGTTAAAATTGGGAGTCAAAGCTTGAGGGGCATTTAAATATATTTGTTTCGATTTTAAGATAAGTAGGTTGGGAATAACATTAAATCAACAATCCTATTTAGTGACTGTTGTTCCCATTCTGATTAATTATACCAGGTCATACAGAAAGATGAGACAGAGTGATTCTGAATGATATGTGAATAATCATTCCATGTGGGATAACACACACATTACAAAAACTCTGACTGAGAAAAATTTACAGATTGACCTTATTAGCTTCAAACAAATGCGGGAGAGAAAGGAAATCTCTAAAATTAAATAGAGGGATGCAAGTCATCAACTGTCTGATTGTTTTACAGAAAAATGCATGTTTGAAAACAATTGCACTGAGTCCTGGAGGAGGTGTGTCTTCCAAGGTAATGCTTTGACCAGATTATGCAGGTCTTTGATTAACATTTTTTATATTTTGCTTGTATATATAAATTTTATTGTTTATATAAAGTGATAGAATGAATCTGCTGATTGTATGTTTATTGGCCAGTTGAAATGGTTGTGCACTCGCACTTGACCAGATGCTGACTTTGATGTGTTGGAGTTACATTCTACAATAAAACACCCAAAAGTCGAGCATGTTTTAATAGCAAAAACATTCAGAAAATTCAATCTGGCTAAATGCACTAAGGTTCCCATTCTTCGGTGACCCAAAGAATATGAAGCTAGTCATTTTTAGGGATGCTTTATATGCTAATCTTCCTGATAGTTTTGTTATACTTATTAATGGGTGAGAATGGCAAATGTCCTTTGTCTTGGGAAACTAAAGAAATGAAAACGTTTGCTAAAAGTACTCTGGCTTCTTAAGCACTGGTTCTTGTGGAAGCAGTAGATCTAGGATTCTATCTGCCATATCCTTTAAGTGAGATTCTGTACAATGACCGTACTGAAGATAGTATACCTATTGAATATTCAGTAGATAATAGTTCACTGTGGGATAATGTACACTGTACAACAAAGTGTGAGTGTGAAAAGGTTACGGATTGCTCTTGCTGACTTGAAACAAGTGGTGGTGAGAAGGGAAATCTCTAATAATAAATGTGTGGATGCAAGCCCTCAACTTTCAGATTGTTTTACAAAAGTAAATGCATGTACGACAAAACTCTCATTTTTATTTAAACAGGCAGAAGGGAATCTGCTCATTCTCTGTTAATTGTAATAAATTCTATGCAGCTGGTGGGCATTAACTGTGGATTCACTTGTGCCCCGATCAATAGACACCAGCAGAAACTATGGTTATTGGGAGAGGAGCTACAAGTTTGTAATGTGTATCTCTGTTGGTAATTGCTTATGAAAGTGTGTGAGGATTGGCTCCAGTTCCATCCTTCACCAGCAGGCTTGCTCGATGATAACATTTCTAAGTCAAGATACTTGCCTTCGAGGGGTGCAACAGAGTTTCATTCGATTGATTCCTGGGATGAGACAATTGTCCTATGTGGAGATTTTGAATTGAATTTGTCTCTGTTTTCTGGAGTTGAGAGGAATGAGAGGTGATTCAATTGAAACATATAAGATTCTAATGAGACTTTGTTGGGTAGAGTTTGAAAGCCTCTTTCCCCTGGCTGGATTATGTAGAACTATGGAACATAATCTCAGGATAAGGGAATGGCCATTGTGGACTGAGATGAGGAGAAATTCTTTCTCTCAGAGGTTTAGGAAGTTTTGGAATTCTCTAACCCAGAGGCCTATGGATGCTCTGTTGTTGATTATATTCAAGGCTGAGATCCGGAGACTGTTTTTGGACTCTAAGAGAATCAGAGGATATGGGGATCAGCTGGAAAATGAAGTTGAGGTTGAAGAACAGCCATGATCTTATTAAATGATGGAGCAGTCCGAGGACAGTATGACCTACTCCTACCCCGATTTTTGAAGTTATTATGTATTATTACAGTCCAATAAGATAGAACAATCTGAAATTGTTAATATAAGATGGGGTAAATAGAAACCGATGCATTCCAGTCATTGATGGGGCAAGAATGAGAGTTCAGAGCTGCAGAGACTTCATTGCACAAATAGTCATGGTGTTGTAGAATTCACTTCCAGGGTTACTGTTTGAGGCTGAAATTAATTCAATGCTGAAGATTAGCTCTGGTAGGGAGATGATGGAAAAGTGGTTGATGGATGTGGAACCAATCTGAGTAAATGTGATTAGAAATGTCTTATTCACAGACGTCCAGGTCAGAAATGCTCAGAGAAGTGAGTGAAGAGGACATTGATTTTTGAGAAGATCTAGTAGATCCAATGCATTGCAACAGTGAGGAATTTGGGACTTTTAATCACAAAGAATTTTACCATCAAAAAGTTCAGTGTAACATATAAGTGTGGTGTGAGGATTTCAGCTTTTTAATAAGTAAAGAAAATACCTTTCTCTGTAATTTGGGGAATCAGCTACTCACAAAATACTGTTTAGATAATTGGGGATTTCTTTCAGTTTAGTTGTTACAATTAATGTCTGAAAACATGAAATTGGTCTGAGAGTTAAAATCTTGTGTTTTTCCCGTTAACACTCTCACTGAGGTTATAACAGAGCTGCAATGCAGTCGTTCAGAAACTCAAAGCATATTATAATTGAACAATAAAAGAAAAAAAGACTTGCATTTATATAGCGTCCTTCACTAGCTCAGCATGTCCCAAAAGGCAGAATATCCCATAGGCAGCATTCCCTCAGGACTGTACTCCAGTGCCAGCTGGGAGTTTTGTTACTTGACCCCACAATCTCTGACTCAGTGGAGAGAGTGCAATTTACTGAATCACAGCTAACACACATAACGGCACATTAGACATCTCAGACTTTAACAAAAACACCTGTAACTGTAACAATTACTTCTCTGTAAGAAAGGAACTGATATTCCATTGTGACATTTCCATTGACTTCCAGCTTTCCTTACTGGCCAAGAAGCAGCAAACACATGGAGAGCAGAGAGGAAAATCCAAAAGCAACAGATTTCACTGTTTTAACAGGAAAGAGTCCCATGAAGATCAATGTAATGAGAATCAGTCCCGTTCACTTCAGCATGATTCAATTAATTGCTGGGCAGTTGTCCACTTGTTGATGACAGTGTGTCCTGTGCTGGGGAGATCTACAAATGTTCTATAACTTCACCATTGTGTAACTGCTGGAGGAAGGATTGGAATGCGGCTCTCTAACTGTGCAATGATATTGGTCAGAAACCCAATCAATCAGTTTAAAATCTGCTCACAGTCAGTGATACTCTGTCAGCAGATGAAGGGTGAGAAAGTTATAAACTTTCAAATGCACACTGTTCGAATGGGTGATCCAGAACGGAAAATACTATCCCACTTTAAAAGACTTTGACTAACAGTTACATAGTCAGGTGAAGTGACCAACTCAAAGTAATGTTCCCATTAAATTTGACCAGTAGGAAAATTGGGAGCGATAACTATGGAGAGCTAAACTTTGTCAACATTCCACATGTCCAGTGCATGTGAGTACAATTGCTCCACCTGAAGCATCTTATGCCTGCGTCAACATCCTGTTTGTAATACATACTTCCAATTTTAATTTCCTTTATTAATTTACATAATAAAAGCTGCTTCGATATCTTTGTCATACTGTTATTACATGCTGGCACTGCAGCTCCTCAACTTTGCTCCTCAGCCTGTATTGCCAACCTCACATGTTTCACAAATTACCAAACAATTTCGTTATAAGTCTGTATCTTCTTCTTTGGCCTCCTTATCTCGAGAGACAATGGATAAGCACCTGGAGGTGGTCAGTGGTTTGTGAAGCAGCGCCTGGAGTGGCTATAAAGGCCAACTCCAGAGTGACAGGCTCTTCCACAGGTGCTGCGAAGAAATTTGTTTGTCGGGGCTGTTACACAGTTGGCTCTCCCCTTGCACCTCTGTCTTTTTTCCTGCCAACTACTAAGTCTCTTCGACTCGCCACACTTATGGCTGCCCGTCATATAAGACTGTATAATCTTATATATAGCCACATTTCCTGTCTACAACTCCGAAGAAAGAAACAAAAATCTTGCCTTGAAACTCATGGATTGAAAACAATTGACTTGGTTTGGAAATGAGCTGAATGACAGGAAACAAAGAGTAGGGGTAATGGGCAGGTACTGTCATTGGCAGGATGGGATTAGTGGTGTCCCGAAAGGATCTGTGGTGGGACCTCAACTATTCACCATATTTATTATACAATGTGATGATGGGATAGAAAGACACAGAGATACAATGTTACCAATGACACAAAGAGATGGCAATCTAGGCAGTGTTGATGGAGGCTGAACATTAAAAAGAGATATTCATTGATTAAGCAAATACACAAAACTGTAGCAAATGGATTTCAATGTGGTCAAATGAGAGATCATCCACTTTGGACCTAAAAATGATAGAACAGGGTACTTTCTGAATGGTGAAAAGCTAGAAACAGTGGAGATCCAAAGAGACTTGTGGGCCCAAGTACAAAGATCATTAAAATGTCCTGAAAAGGTACCAAAATTAATCAAAAAGCTGAATGAAATGCTGGCCTTTATAATTGGAGAACTAGAATACAAGAGGGTAGAAGTCATTCTTCAGCAATATAAAGCCCTGGTTAGACTGGTGGTGGGGGAGGGGCGAAGATCATAGCAGCAGTGGCCCGCCATGGAGCCGGACCCTAGGAGTACCAGACCCGATCTCCCCACGGCAGCAAGGTTCCATGGTGACTCCGCACTGCTGGGTGATGGGACCTGATTTTGAATATGCAAATTAAGAAAATGATACATTTAAATAAATTGGTCAGTGATCTTTCCTGCTGCCCGAAATCTGCCAGCGAGTTGGGGAATGGGCGTTACTTAGCATTTTCAGTGTCGTGGGGCAGGGTGGGTACGGGGTCAAATGTACATTAATTATGGGGGCAAAGGGGTGAACTCTGCACTTTGAACAGTTTTGGGGGTCATGGGGGAAGGTCAAGTCTTGCATGTAAGTCTTTTTTGAGCAGGAGAGGGCAACTATTATCTGTAAGTGTTATGGGGGGAGGGGCACTATTCATTATTAGGGTGCACTGCGGGGGGGAGGGGACAGTTTTAGATATTTAAATTTTGTGTCAGATCTGACGGACTTTTAAGGATGGCGCCCGCGCCTGCGCACTGACAACTGACACCACTGGGGGCGTCACAGAGCCGGCCCGAGATCAGGTGATTGGGGTGGGGCCGGAGCGTCATATTGGACAAGTTGAGTCATAAAGAAAGATGTGAGTGTATTGTCTGGTTAACAATTGCACTGGGAGGGATTGTAGATTCACTCAGAGGTTATAGTAATAAAGTGATAAAGAAAGATGTGAATGTATTGTCTGGTTAACAATTGCACTGGGTGGGATTGTAGGCTCACTCAGAGTTTACAGTAATAAAGTGATAAAGAAAGATGTGAGTGTATTGTCTGGTTAACAATTGCAATGGGAGGGATTGCAGACTCACTCAGACTTTACAGTAATAAAGTGATAAAGAAAGATGTGTATGTATTGTCTGGTTAACAGTTGCACTGGGTGGGATTGTAGACTCACTCAGAGTTTACAGTAATAAAGTGATAAAGAAAGATGTGAGTGTATTGTATGGTTAACAATTGCACTGGGAGGGATTGTAGACACACTCAGAGTTTGCAGTGATAAAGTGATAAAGAAAGATGTGTATGTATTGTCTGGTTAACAATTGCACTGGGAGGGATTGTGGACTCGCTCAGAGTTTACAGTAATAAAGTGATAAAGAAAGATGTGAGTGTATTGTCTGGTTAACAATTGCACTGGGAGGGATTGCAGACTCACTCAGACTTTACAGTAATAAAGTGATAAAGAAAGATGCGAGTGTATTGTCTGTTAACAATTGCACTGGGAGGGATTGTAGACTCACTCAGAGTTTACAGTAATAATGTGATAAAGAAAGATGTGAGTGTATTGTCTGGTTAACAATTGCACTGGGAGGGATTGTAGACTCACTCAGAGTTTACAGTAATAAAGTGATAAAGAAAGATGTGAGTGTATTGTCTGGTTAACAATTGCACTGGGAGGGATTGTAGACTCACTCAGACTTTACAGGAATAAAGTGATAAAGAAAGATGTGAGTTTATGTCTGTTAACAATTTCACTGGGAGGGATTGTAGACTCACTCAGAGTTTACAGTAATAAAGTGATAAAGAAAGATGTGAGTGTATTGTCTGGTTAACAATTGCACTGGGAGGGATTGTCGACTCACTCAGAGTTTACAGTAATAAAGTGATAAAGAAAGATGTGAGTGCATTGTCTGGTTAACAATTGCACTGGGAGGGATTGTGGGCTCACTCATTGTTTACAGTAATAAAGTGATAAAGAAAGATGTGAGTGTATTGTCTGGTTAACAATTGCACTGGGAGGGATTGTAGACTCACTCAGAGTTTACAGTAATAAAGTGATAAAGAAAGATGTGAGTGTATTGTCTGGTTAACAATTGCACTGGGAGGGATTGGAGACTCACTCAGAGTTTACAGTAATAAAGTGATAAAGAAAGATGTGAGTGTATTGTCTGGTTAACAATTGCACTGGGAGGGATTGTGGGCTCACTCATTGTTTACAGTAATAAAGTGATAAAGAAAGATGTGAGTGTATTGTCTGCTTAACAATTGCACTGGGAGGGATTGTAGTCTCACTCAGAGTTTACAGTAATACAGTGTTAAAGCAAGATGTGTGTGTATTGTCTGGTTAACAATTGCACTGGGAGGGATTGTAGACTCACTCAGAGTTTACTGTAATAAAGTGATAAAGAAAGATGTGAGTGTATTGTCTGGTTAACAATTGCACTGGGAGGGATTGTGGACTCACTCAGAGTTTACAGTAATAAAGTGATAAAGAAAGATGTGAGTGTATTGTCTGGTTAACAATTGCACTGGGAGGGATTGTCAGCTCACTCAGAGTTTACAATAACGAGGACTGAAATATTCTCTGAGCAGGAGAAGTGGTTGGACAAAATGTCTGACCTCAATCTCAATCCAATCTGACTTCAGCAGAATAAATTCTATTTAAAGATGTGATCACTTTGAAACGGGATTGCCACGGAGAACTATACAAAGTTCAGGATTTCAAACATTGAGAGAGAGAGAAAGAGCAAAAAGCTCTGGAGTTGGAGGACTTAATGAAAACCTTCAGTCTGCCAAGCCGGGTTCACGACCTGGAGAGAGATGCTGATTTTCACACACTGAAAACCCTTCCCCCCATACACTGAAGTCCCCTTCCCCACACACAGAAACCCTTCCCCACAACCTGAAACACCTTCCCCACACACTGAAACCCCGTCCCCACACACTGAAACCCCTTGACCACTCACTGAAATCCTTCCCCACACACTGATACCCCTACCCCACACACTGATACCCCTTCCCCAAACACTGAAACCCTTTCCCACACACTGGAACACCTTCCCCAAACACTGAAACCACTTCCCCACACACTGAAACCCTTCCCCACACACTGAAACACTTCCCCACACACTGAAACCCCTTCCCCACACATTGAAACACATCCCCACACACTGAAACCCCTTCCCCACACACTGAAACCCCTTCCCCAGACACTGAAACTCTTCCCCACTCACTGAAATACTTCCCCACACACTGAAACCATATCCACACACACTGAAACCCCTTCCCCACACACTGAACCCTTCCCCACACACTGAAACACCTTCCCCACACACTGAAACCCCTTCCCCACACACTGAAACACCTTCCCCACACACTGAAACCCCTTCCGCACACACTGAAACCCATCCCCACACACTGAAACCCCACCCTCACACACTGAAACCCCTTCCCCACACACTGAAACCCCTTCCCCAACACTGAAACACATCCCACACACTGAAACACCTTCCCCACACACTGAAACCCCTTTCGCAAACATTGAAACCCATCCCCACACACTGAAACCCATCCCCACACACTGAAACCCATCCCCACACACTGAAACACCTTCCCCACACTCTGAAACCCTTCCCCACACACAGAAACACATCCCCACACACTGAAACACATCCCCACACACTGAAACACCTTCCCCACACACTGCAACCCCTTCCCCACACACTGAAACACATTCCCCACACACTGAAACCCCTTCCGCACACACTGAAACCCCTTCCCCACACACTGAAACCCCTTCCCCACACACTGAATCCCCTACCGCACACAATGAAACACCTTCCCCACACAATGAAACACCTTCACCACATACTGAAACCCCTTCCCCACACACTGAAACCCCTTCCGCACACAATGAAACACCTTCCCCACAAACTGAAACCACTTCCCCACACACTGTAACACATTCCGCACACACTGAAACCCCTTCCGCACACACTGAAACCCCTTCCCCACACACTGAAACCCCTTCCGCACACACTGAAACCCTTCCCCACACACTGAAACCCCTTCTCCACACACTGAACCCTTCCCCACACATTGAAACCCCTTCCCCACTCAGTGAAACCCCTTCCCCACACACTGAAACCCCTTCCCCACACACTGAAACACCTTCCGCACACATTTAAACCTTTCCCCACTCACTGAAACCCCTTGCCCACACAATGAAACCCCTTCCCCACACACTGAATCCCCTACCGCACACAATGAAACACCTTCCCCACACAATGAACACCTTCATCACATACTGAAACCCCTTCCCCACACACTGAAACCCCTTCCGCACACAATGAAACACCTTCCCCACACACTGAAACCACTTCCCCACACACTGAATGACATTCCGCACACACTGAAACCCCATCCGCATACACTGAAACACCTTCCCCACACACTGAAACCCCTTCACCACACAGTGAATCCCCTTCACCACACACTGAAACCCATTCCCCACAAACTGAAACCTCTTCCGCACACAGTGAAACCCTTCCCCACACACTGAAACCCCTTCCCCACACTCTGAAACCCATCCCCACACACTGAAACCCCTTCCCCACACAATGAAACACATCCTCACACACTGACACCCCTACCCCACACACTGAAGCACATCCCCACACACTGAAACACCTTCCCCACACACTGAAACCCCTTCCCCACACAGTGAAACCACTTCCCCACACAGTGAAACCCTGCCCCACACACTGAAACCCCTTCCCCACACACTGAAGCACATTCCCACACACTGAAACCCCTTCCCCAAACACTGAAACCCCTTCCCCACACACTGAAACTCCTTCCCCACAAACTGAAGCCCCTTCCACACACACTGAAACCCCTTCCCCACACACTGAAACCCCGTCCCTACACAGTGAAAACCTTCCCCACACACTGCAACCCCTTCCCCACACACTGAAACCCATTCCCCACTCACTGAAACACATCCCCACAGACTGAAACCCCTCCCCCACACACTGAAACCCCTTCCCCACTCACTGAATCCCCTTCCACCCAAACTGAAACCCTTCCCCAAACTCTGAAACCCCTTCCCCACACACTGAAACCCTTCCCCACACTCGGAAACCCCATCCCCACACACTGAAACCCCTTCCCCACACACTGAAACACATCCCCACACACTGAAACACCTTCCCCACACACTGAAACCCCTTCCGCAAACATTGAAACCCATCCCCACACACTGAAACCCATCCCCACTCACTGAAACCCATCCCCACAGACTGAAACTCCTTCCCCACACTCTGGAACCCTTCCCCACACACAGAAACACATACCCACACACTGAAACACATCCCCACACACTGAATCACCTTCCCCACACACTGATACCCCTTCACCACACACTGAAACACCTTCCCCACTCACTGAAACACATCCCCACAGACTGAAACCCCTCCCCCACACACTGAAACCCCTTCCCCACTCACTGAATCCCCTTCCACCCACACTGAAACCCTTCCCCAAACTCTGAAACCCCTTCCCCACACACTGAAACCCTTCCCCACACTCGGAAACCCCATCCCCACTCACTGAAACCCCTTCCCCACATACTGAAACACATCCCCACACACTGAAACACCTTCCCCACACACTGAAACCCCTTCCGCAAACATTGAAACCCATCCCCACACACTGAAACCCATCCCCACTCACTGAAACCCATCCCCACAGACTGAAACTCCTTCCCCACACTCTGAAACCCTTCCCCACACACAGAAACACATACCCACACACTGAAACACATCCCCACACACTGAATCACCTTCCCCACACACTGATACCCCTTCACCACACACTGAAACACCTTCCCCACACACTGAAACCCCTTCCGCACACACTGAAACCCATCCCCACACACTGAAACCCCACCACCACTCATTGAAACCCCTTGCCACACACAGAAAACCCTTCCCCACACACTGAAACCCCTTCCCCACACACTGAATCCCCTACTGCACACTATGAAACACCTTCCCCACACAATGAAACACCTTCACCACACACTGAAACCCCTTCCCCGCACACTGAAACCCCTTCCGCACACAATGAAACACCTTCCCCACACACTGAAACTGCTTCCCCACACACTGAAACACATTCCGCACACACTGAAACCCCTTCCGCACACACTGAAACACCTTCCCCACACACTGAAACCCCTTCAACACACACTGAAACCCCTTCCCCACACACTGAAATCCCTTCCGCACACACTGAAACAACTTCCCCTCACACTGAAACCCATTCCCCATAATCTGAAAACCCTTCCGCACACAGTGAAACACATCCCCACACACTGAAACCCCTTCTGCACAAACTGAAACACATCCCCACACACTGAAACACCTTCCCCACACACTGAAACACATCACCACACACTGAAACACCTTCCCCACACACTGAAACCCCTTCCACACACACTGAAACCCCTTCCCCACACAGTGAAACCCTTCCCCACACACTGAAAGCCCTTCCCCACACACTGAAACACATTCCCACACACTGAAACCACTTCCCCACACACTGAAACCCCTTCCCCACACACTGAAACCCCTTCCCCACAAACTGAAGCCCCTTCCACACACACTGAAACCCCTTCCCCACACACTGTAACCCCGTCTCTACACAGTGAAAACCTTCCCCACACACTGCAACCCCTTCCCCACACACTGAAACCCCTTCTCAATCACTGAAACCCTTCCCCACACACTGAAACACTTCCCCACACACTGAAACCCCTTCCCCAAAGACTGAAACACATCCCCACACACTGAAACCCCTTCCCCACACAGTGAAACCCCTTCCCCAGACACTGATACCCTTCCCCACTCACTGAAATACTTCCCCACACACTGAAACCCCTTCCACACACACTGAAACCCCTTCCGCACACACTGAAACCCCTTCCCCACACACTGAAACACTTCCCCACACACTGAACCACCTTTGCCAAATACTGAAACCCTTCCCCACACACTGAAACACTTCCCCACACACTGAAACCCCTTCCCCACACACTGAAACACTTCCCCATACACTGAAACACCTTTCTCACACACTGAAATCCCTTCCCCACACACTGAAACACCTTCCCCACACACTGACGCACTTCACCACAAACTGAAACACTTCCCCACACACTGAATCCCCTTCCGCACACTCTGAAACCTTTTTCCCACTGACTGAAACCCCGTCCCCACACACTGTAACCCTTCCCCACACACTGAAACACTTCCCCACACACTGAAACCCCTTCACTACACACTGAATCCCCTTCACCACACACTGAAACCCATTCCCCACAAACTGAAACCCCTTCCGCTCACAGTGAAACCCTTCCCCACACACTGAAACCCCTTCCACACACTCTGAAACACATCCCCACACACTGAAACCCCTTCCCCACAAACTGAAGCCCCTTCCACACACACTGAAACCCCTTCCCCACACACTGTAACCCCGTCTCTACACAGTGAAAACCTTCCCCACACACTGCAACCCCTTCCCCACACACTGAAACCCCTTCTCAATCACTGAAACACATCCCCACACACTGATACCCCTTCCCCAAACACTGAAACCCTTTCCCACACACTGGAAACCCTTCCCCACACACTGAAACAACTTCCCCACACACTGAAACCCTTCCCCACACACTGAAACACTTCCCCACACACTGAAACCCCTTCCCCAAAGACTGAAACACATCCCCACACACTGAAACCCCTTCCCTACACAGTGAAACCCCTTCCCCAGACACTGATACCCTTCCCCACTCACTGAAATACTTCCCCACACACTGAAACCCCTTCCACACACACTGAAACCCCTTCCCCACACACTGAAACCCCTTCCCCACACACTGAATAACTTCCCCACACACTGAAACACCTTTGCCAAATACTGAAACCCTTTCCCACACACTGAAACACTTCCCCACACACTGAAACCCCTTCCCCACACACTGAAACACTTCCCGATACACTGAAACACCTTTCTCACACACTGAAATCCCTTCCCCACACACTGAAACACCTTCCCCACAGACTGACACACTTCACCACACACTGAAACACTTCCCCACACACTGAAACCCCTACCGCACACTCTGAAACCCCTTCCCCACTGACTGAAACCCCGTCCCCACACACTGTAACCCTTCCCCACACACTGAAACACTTCCCCACACACTGAAACTCCTTCACTACACACTGAATCCCCTTCACCACACACTGAAACCCATTCCCCACAAACTGAAACCCCTTCCGCTCACAGTGAAACCCTTCCCCACACACTGAAACCCCTTCCACACACTCTGAAACACATCCCCACACACTGAAACCCCTTCCCCACACACTGAAACACATCCCCACACACTGAAACCCCTTCCCCACACACTGAAACACATCCCCAAACACTGAAACACCTTCCCCACACACTGAAACCCCTTCCCCACACAGTGAAACCACTTCCCCACACAGTGAAACCCTTCCCCACACACTGAAACACATCCCCATAGACTGAAACCCCTTCCCCACACACTGAAACCCCTTCCCCACACACTGAAACCCCTTCCCCACAAACTGAAGCCCCTTCCACACACACTGAAACCCCTTCCCCACACACTGAAACCCCTTCCCCACACACTGAAACCCCGTCCCTACACAGTGCAAACCTTCCCCACACACTGCCACCCCTTCCCCACACACTGAAACCCCTTCCCCACTCACTGAAACACATCCCCACACACTGAAACCCCTTCCCCACAGACTGAAACCCCTTCCCCACACACTGAATCCCCTTCCACCCACACTGAAACCCTTCCCCACTCTCTGAAACCCCTTCCCCACACACTGAAAACCTTCCCCCGCACTCGGAAACCCCTTCCCCACACACTGAAACACCTTCCCCACACACTGAAACCCCTTCCCCACACACTGAAAGCCCATCCCCACACACTGAAACCCCTTCCCCACACACTGAAACCCCTTCCCCACACACTGAAACACCTTCCCCACACACTGAAATCCCCTCCGCACTCACTGAAACCCATCCCCACACACTGAAACCCCAACCCCAGACACTGCAACCCCTTCCCCACACAATGAAACACCTTCCCCACACACTGAAACACATCCCCACACACTGAAACACCTTGCCCACACACTGAAACCCCTTCTGCACACACTGAAACTCCTTTCCCACACGCTGAAACCCCTTGCCCCCACACTGAAACCCTTCCCCACACTCTGAAACCCCTTCCACACACACTGAAACCCCTTCCCCACACACTGAAACCCCTTCCCCACACACTGAAACCCCGTCCCTACACAGTGCAAACCTTCCCCACACACTGCCACCCCTTCCCCACACACTGAAACCCCTTCCCCACTCACTGAAACACATCCCCACACACAGAAACCCCTTCCCCACAGACTGAAACCCCTTCCCCACACACTGAATCCCCTTCCACCCACACTGAAACCCTTCCCCACTCTCTGAAACCCCTTCCCCACACACTGAAAACCTTCCCCCGCACTCGGAAACTCCTTCCCCACACACTGAAACACCTTCCCCACACACCGAAACCCCTTCCCCACACACTGAAAGCCCATCCCCACACACTGAAACCCCTTCCCCACACACTGAAACCCCTTCCCCACACACTGAAACACCTTCCCCACACACTGAAATCCCCTCCGCACTCACTGAAACCCATCCCCACACACTGAAACCCCAACCCCAGACACTGCAACCCCTTCCCCACACAATGAAACACCTTCCTCACACACTGAAACACATCCCCACACACTGAAACACCTTGCCCACACACTGAAACTCCTTCTGCACACACTGAAACTCCTTTCCCACACGCTGAAACCCCTTCCCCCCACACTGAAACAACTTCCCCACACACTGAAACCCCACCCTCACACACTGAAACACCTTCCCCACGCACTGAAACCCCCTCCCCACACACTGAAACACATCCCCACACACTGAAACCCCTTCCCCACACACTGAAACCCCTTCCGCAAACATTGAAACCCATCCCCACAAACTGAAACCCATCCCCACACACTGAAACCCATCCCCACAGACTGAAACAACTTCCCCACACTCTGAAACCCTTACCCACAGACAGAAACACATCCCCACACACTGAAACACATCCCCACACACTGAATCACCTTCCCCACACACTGAAACCCCTTCCCCACACACTGAAACACCTTCCCCACACACTGAAACACCTTCCGCACACACTGAAACCCCTTCCCCACACACTGAAACACATCCCCACACACTGAAACACCTTCCCCACACACAGAAACCCCTTCCGCAAACATTGAAACCCATCTGCACACACCGAAACCCATCCCCACACACTGAAACCCATCTCCACAGACTTAAACACATTTCCCATACTCTGAAACCCTTCCCCACACACAGAAACACATCCCCACACACTGAAACACATCCCCACACACTGAATCACCTTCCCCACACATTGAAACCCCTTGCCCACCCACTGAAACCCCTTCCCCACACACTGAAGCCCCTTCCCCACACACTGAATCCCCTACCGCACACAATGAAACACCTTCCCCACACAATGAAACACCTTCAGCACACACTGAAACCCCTTCCCCACACACTGAAACACCTTCCGCACACAATGAAGCACCTTCCCCACACTCTGAAACCGCTTCCCCACACACTGAAACACATTCCGCACACACTGAAACCCCTTCCGCACACACTGAAACACCTTCCCCACACACTGAAACCCCTTCACCACACACTGAAACCCCTTCCCCACACACTGAAATCCCTTCCGCACACACTGAAACAGCTTCCCCTCACACTGAAACCCATTCCCCACAATCTGAAAACCCTTCCGCACACAGTGAAACACATCCCCACACACTGAAACCCCTTCCCCACACACTGAAACACATCCCCACACACTGAAACACCTTCCCCACACACTGAAACCCCATCCCCACACACTGAAACCCCTTCCCCACACAGAGAAACCCTTCCCCACACACTGAAAGCCCTTCCCCACACACTGAAACACATCCCCACACACTGAAACCACTTCCCCACACACTGAAACCACTTCCCCACACACTGAAACCCCTTCCCCACGAACTGAAGCCCCTTCCACACACACTGAAACACCTTCCCCACACACTGTAACGCCGTCCCCACACACTGAAACCCCTTCTCAATCACTGAAACACATCCCCACACACTGATATCCCTTTCCCAAACACTGAAACACCTTCCCCACACACTGAAACCCCTTTCGCAAACATTGAAACCCATCCCCACACACTGAAACCCATCCCCACACACTGAAACCCATCCCCACACACTGAAACACCTTCCCCACACTCTGAAACCCTTCCCCACACACAGAAACACATCCCCACACACTGAAACACATCCCCACACACTGAAACACCTTCCCCACACACTGCAACCCCTTCCCCACACACTGAAACACATTCCCCACACACTGAAACCCCTTCCGCACACACTGAAACCCCTTCCCCACACACTGAAACCCCTTCCCCACACACTGAATCCCCTACCGCACACAATGAAACACCTTCCCCACACAATGAAACACCTTCACCACATACTGAAACCCCTTCCCCACACACTGAAACCCCTTCCGCACACAATGAAACACCTTCCCCACAAACTGAAACCACTTCCCCACACACTGTAACACATTCCGCACACACTGAAACCCCTTCCGCACACACTGAAACCCCTTCCCCACACACTGAAACCCCTTCCGCACACACTGAAACCCTTCCCCACACACTGAAACCCCTTCTCCACACACTGAACCCTTCCCCACACATTGAAACCCCTTCCCCACTCAGTGAAACCCCTTCCCCACACACTGAAACCCCTTCCCCACACACTGAAACACCTTCCGCACACATTTAAACCTTTCCCCACTCACTGAAACCCCTTGCCCACACAATGAAACCCCTTCCCCACACACTGAATCCCCTACCGCACACAATGAAACACCTTCCCCACACAATGAACACCTTCATCACATACTGAAACCCCTTCCCCACACACTGAAACCCCTTCCGCACACAATGAAACACCTTCCCCACACACTGAAACCACTTCCCCACACACTGAATGACATTCCGCACACACTGAAACCCCATCCGCATACACTGAAACACCTTCCCCACACACTGAAACCCCTTCACCACACAGTGAATCCCCTTCACCACACACTGAAACCCATTCCCCACAAACTGAAACCTCTTCCGCACACAGTGAAACCCTTCCCCACACACTGAAACCCCTTCCCCACACTCTGAAACCCATCCCCACACACTGAAACCCCTTCCCCACACAATGAAACACATCCTCACACACTGACACCCCTACCCCACACACTGAAGCACATCCCCACACACTGAAACACCTTCCCCACACACTGAAACCCCTTCCCCACACAGTGAAACCACTTCCCCACACAGTGAAACCCTGCCCCACACACTGAAACCCCTTCCCCACACACTGAAGCACATTCCCACACACTGAAACCCCTTCCCCAAACACTGAAACCCCTTCCCCACACACTGAAACTCCTTCCCCACAAACTGAAGCCCCTTCCACACACACTGAAACCCCTTCCCCACACACTGAAACCCCGTCCCTACACAGTGAAAACCTTCCCCACACACTGCAACCCCTTCCCCACACACTGAAACCCATTCCCCACTCACTGAAACACATCCCCACAGACTGAAACCCCTCCCCCACACACTGAAACCCCTTCCCCACTCACTGAATCCCCTTCCACCCAAACTGAAACCCTTCCCCAAACTCTGAAACCCCTTCCCCACACACTGAAACCCTTCCCCACACTCGGAAACCCCATCCCCACACACTGAAACCCCTTCCCCACACACTGAAACACATCCCCACACACTGAAACACCTTCCCCACACACTGAAACCCCTTCCGCAAACATTGAAACCCATCCCCACACACTGAAACCCATCCCCACTCACTGAAACCCATCCCCACAGACTGAAACTCCTTCCCCACACTCTGGAACCCTTCCCCACACACAGAAACACATACCCACACACTGAAACACATCCCCACACACTGAATCACCTTCCCCACACACTGATACCCCTTCACCACACACTGAAACACCTTCCCCACTCACTGAAACACATCCCCACAGACTGAAACCCCTCCCCCACACACTGAAACCCCTTCCCCACTCACTGAATCCCCTTCCACCCACACTGAAACCCTTCCCCAAACTCTGAAACCCCTTCCCCACACACTGAAACCCTTCCCCACACTCGGAAACCCCATCCCCACTCACTGAAACCCCTTCCCCACATACTGAAACACATCCCCACACACTGAAACACCTTCCCCACACACTGAAACCCCTTCCGCAAACATTGAAACCCATCCCCACACACTGAAACCCATCCCCACTCACTGAAACCCATCCCCACAGACTGAAACTCCTTCCCCACACTCTGAAACCCTTCCCCACACACAGAAACACATACCCACACACTGAAACACATCCCCACACACTGAATCACCTTCCCCACACACTGATACCCCTTCACCACACACTGAAACACCTTCCCCACACACTGAAACCCCTTCCGCACACACTGAAACCCATCCCCACACACTGAAACCCCACCACCACTCATTGAAACCCCTTGCCACACACAGAAAACCCTTCCCCACACACTGAAACCCCTTCCCCACACACTGAATCCCCTACTGCACACTATGAAACACCTTCCCCACACAATGAAACACCTTCACCACACACTGAAACCCCTTCCCCGCACACTGAAACCCCTTCCGCACACAATGAAACACCTTCCCCACACACTGAAACTGCTTCCCCACACACTGAAACACATTCCGCACACACTGAAACCCCTTCCGCACACACTGAAACACCTTCCCCACACACTGAAACCCCTTCAACACACACTGAAACCCCTTCCCCACACACTGAAATCCCTTCCGCACACACTGAAACAACTTCCCCTCACACTGAAACCCATTCCCCATAATCTGAAAACCCTTCCGCACACAGTGAAACACATCCCCACACACTGAAACCCCTTCTGCACAAACTGAAACACATCCCCACACACTGAAACACCTTCCCCACACACTGAAACACATCACCACACACTGAAACACCTTCCCCACACACTGAAACCCCTTCCACACACACTGAAACCCCTTCCCCACACAGTGAAACCCTTCCCCACACACTGAAAGCCCTTCCCCACACACTGAAACACATTCCCACACACTGAAACCACTTCCCCACACACTGAAACCCCTTCCCCACACACTGAAACCCCTTCCCCACAAACTGAAGCCCCTTCCACACACACTGAAACCCCTTCCCCACACACTGTAACCCCGTCTCTACACAGTGAAAACCTTCCCCACACACTGCAACCCCTTCCCCACACACTGAAACCCCTTCTCAATCACTGAAACCCTTCCCCACACACTGAAACACTTCCCCACACACTGAAACCCCTTCCCCAAAGACTGAAACACATCCCCACACACTGAAACCCCTTCCCCACACAGTGAAACCCCTTCCCCAGACACTGATACCCTTCCCCACTCACTGAAATACTTCCCCACACACTGAAACCCCTTCCACACACACTGAAACCCCTTCCGCACACACTGAAACCCCTTCCCCACACACTGAAACACTTCCCCACACACTGAACCACCTTTGCCAAATACTGAAACCCTTCCCCACACACTGAAACACTTCCCCACACACTGAAACCCCTTCCCCACACACTGAAACACTTCCCCATACACTGAAACACCTTTCTCACACACTGAAATCCCTTCCCCACACACTGAAACACCTTCCCCACACACTGACGCACTTCACCACAAACTGAAACACTTCCCCACACACTGAATCCCCTTCCGCACACTCTGAAACCTTTTTCCCACTGACTGAAACCCCGTCCCCACACACTGTAACCCTTCCCCACACACTGAAACACTTCCCCACACACTGAAACCCCTTCACTACACACTGAATCCCCTTCACCACACACTGAAACCCATTCCCCACAAACTGAAACCCCTTCCGCTCACAGTGAAACCCTTCCCCACACACTGAAACCCCTTCCACACACTCTGAAACACATCCCCACACACTGAAACCCCTTCCCCACAAACTGAAGCCCCTTCCACACACACTGAAACCCCTTCCCCACACACTGTAACCCCGTCTCTACACAGTGAAAACCTTCCCCACACACTGCAACCCCTTCCCCACACACTGAAACCCCTTCTCAATCACTGAAACACATCCCCACACACTGATACCCCTTCCCCAAACACTGAAACCCTTTCCCACACACTGGAAACCCTTCCCCACACACTGAAACAACTTCCCCACACACTGAAACCCTTCCCCACACACTGAAACACTTCCCCACACACTGAAACCCCTTCCCCAAAGACTGAAACACATCCCCACACACTGAAACCCCTTCCCTACACAGTGAAACCCCTTCCCCAGACACTGATACCCTTCCCCACTCACTGAAATACTTCCCCACACACTGAAACCCCTTCCACACACACTGAAACCCCTTCCCCACACACTGAAACCCCTTCCCCACACACTGAATAACTTCCCCACACACTGAAACACCTTTGCCAAATACTGAAACCCTTTCCCACACACTGAAACACTTCCCCACACACTGAAACCCCTTCCCCACACACTGAAACACTTCCCGATACACTGAAACACCTTTCTCACACACTGAAATCCCTTCCCCACACACTGAAACACCTTCCCCACAGACTGACACACTTCACCACACACTGAAACACTTCCCCACACACTGAAACCCCTACCGCACACTCTGAAACCCCTTCCCCACTGACTGAAACCCCGTCCCCACACACTGTAACCCTTCCCCACACACTGAAACACTTCCCCACACACTGAAACTCCTTCACTACACACTGAATCCCCTTCACCACACACTGAAACCCATTCCCCACAAACTGAAACCCCTTCCGCTCACAGTGAAACCCTTCCCCACACACTGAAACCCCTTCCACACACTCTGAAACACATCCCCACACACTGAAACCCCTTCCCCACACACTGAAACACATCCCCACACACTGAAACCCCTTCCCCACACACTGAAACACATCCCCAAACACTGAAACACCTTCCCCACACACTGAAACCCCTTCCCCACACAGTGAAACCACTTCCCCACACAGTGAAACCCTTCCCCACACACTGAAACACATCCCCATAGACTGAAACCCCTTCCCCACACACTGAAACCCCTTCCCCACACACTGAAACCCCTTCCCCACAAACTGAAGCCCCTTCCACACACACTGAAACCCCTTCCCCACACACTGAAACCCCTTCCCCACACACTGAAACCCCGTCCCTACACAGTGCAAACCTTCCCCACACACTGCCACCCCTTCCCCACACACTGAAACCCCTTCCCCACTCACTGAAACACATCCCCACACACTGAAACCCCTTCCCCACAGACTGAAACCCCTTCCCCACACACTGAATCCCCTTCCACCCACACTGAAACCCTTCCCCACTCTCTGAAACCCCTTCCCCACACACTGAAAACCTTCCCCCGCACTCGGAAACCCCTTCCCCACACACTGAAACACCTTCCCCACACACTGAAACCCCTTCCCCACACACTGAAAGCCCATCCCCACACACTGAAACCCCTTCCCCACACACTGAAACCCCTTCCCCACACACTGAAACACCTTCCCCACACACTGAAATCCCCTCCGCACTCACTGAAACCCATCCCCACACACTGAAACCCCAACCCCAGACACTGCAACCCCTTCCCCACACAATGAAACACCTTCCCCACACACTGAAACACATCCCCACACACTGAAACACCTTGCCCACACACTGAAACCCCTTCTGCACACACTGAAACTCCTTTCCCACACGCTGAAACCCCTTGCCCCCACACTGAAACCCTTCCCCACACTCTGAAACCCCTTCCACACACACTGAAACCCCTTCCCCACACACTGAAACCCCTTCCCCACACACTGAAACCCCGTCCCTACACAGTGCAAACCTTCCCCACACACTGCCACCCCTTCCCCACACACTGAAACCCCTTCCCCACTCACTGAAACACATCCCCACACACAGAAACCCCTTCCCCACAGACTGAAACCCCTTCCCCACACACTGAATCCCCTTCCACCCACACTGAAACCCTTCCCCACTCTCTGAAACCCCTTCCCCACACACTGAAAACCTTCCCCCGCACTCGGAAACTCCTTCCCCACACACTGAAACACCTTCCCCACACACCGAAACCCCTTCCCCACACACTGAAAGCCCATCCCCACACACTGAAACCCCTTCCCCACACACTGAAACCCCTTCCCCACACACTGAAACACCTTCCCCACACACTGAAATCCCCTCCGCACTCACTGAAACCCATCCCCACACACTGAAACCCCAACCCCAGACACTGCAACCCCTTCCCCACACAATGAAACACCTTCCTCACACACTGAAACACATCCCCACACACTGAAACACCTTGCCCACACACTGAAACTCCTTCTGCACACACTGAAACTCCTTTCCCACACGCTGAAACCCCTTCCCCCCACACTGAAACAACTTCCCCACACACTGAAACCCCACCCTCACACACTGAAACACCTTCCCCACGCACTGAAACCCCCTCCCCACACACTGAAACACATCCCCACACACTGAAACCCCTTCCCCACACACTGAAACCCCTTCCGCAAACATTGAAACCCATCCCCACAAACTGAAACCCATCCCCACACACTGAAACCCATCCCCACAGACTGAAACAACTTCCCCACACTCTGAAACCCTTACCCACAGACAGAAACACATCCCCACACACTGAAACACATCCCCACACACTGAATCACCTTCCCCACACACTGAAACCCCTTCCCCACACACTGAAACACCTTCCCCACACACTGAAACACCTTCCGCACACACTGAAACCCCTTCCCCACACACTGAAACACATCCCCACACACTGAAACACCTTCCCCACACACAGAAACCCCTTCCGCAAACATTGAAACCCATCTGCACACACCGAAACCCATCCCCACACACTGAAACCCATCTCCACAGACTTAAACACATTTCCCATACTCTGAAACCCTTCCCCACACACAGAAACACATCCCCACACACTGAAACACATCCCCACACACTGAATCACCTTCCCCACACATTGAAACCCCTTGCCCACCCACTGAAACCCCTTCCCCACACACTGAAGCCCCTTCCCCACACACTGAATCCCCTACCGCACACAATGAAACACCTTCCCCACACAATGAAACACCTTCAGCACACACTGAAACCCCTTCCCCACACACTGAAACACCTTCCGCACACAATGAAGCACCTTCCCCACACTCTGAAACCGCTTCCCCACACACTGAAACACATTCCGCACACACTGAAACCCCTTCCGCACACACTGAAACACCTTCCCCACACACTGAAACCCCTTCACCACACACTGAAACCCCTTCCCCACACACTGAAATCCCTTCCGCACACACTGAAACAGCTTCCCCTCACACTGAAACCCATTCCCCACAATCTGAAAACCCTTCCGCACACAGTGAAACACATCCCCACACACTGAAACCCCTTCCCCACACACTGAAACACATCCCCACACACTGAAACACCTTCCCCACACACTGAAACCCCATCCCCACACACTGAAACCCCTTCCCCACACAGAGAAACCCTTCCCCACACACTGAAAGCCCTTCCCCACACACTGAAACACATCCCCACACACTGAAACCACTTCCCCACACACTGAAACCACTTCCCCACACACTGAAACCCCTTCCCCACGAACTGAAGCCCCTTCCACACACACTGAAACACCTTCCCCACACACTGTAACGCCGTCCCCACACACTGAAACCCCTTCTCAATCACTGAAACACATCCCCACACACTGATATCCCTTTCCCAAACACTGAAACCCTTTCCCACACACTGGAACCCCTTCCCCACACACTGAAACAACTTCCCCACACACTAAAACCCTTCCCCACACACTGCAACACATCCCCACACACTGAAACCCCTTCCCCACAGACTGAAACACATCCCCACACACTGAAACCCCTTCCCCACACACTGAAACCCCTTCCCCAGACGCTGAAACCCTTCCCCACTCACTGAAATACTTCCCCACACACTGAAACCCTTCCACACACACTGAAACCCCTTCCCCACACACTGAAACCCCTTCCCCACACACTGAAACAATTCCCCACACACTGAAACCCCTTTGCCAAACACTGAAACCCTTCCCCACACACTGAAACACTTCCCCACACACTGAAACCCCTTCCCCACCCACTGAAACTACTTCCCCACACACTGAAACCACTTCCCCACACACTGAAACGCCTTCCCCACACACTGAAACACTTCCCCATACACTGAAACACCTTTCCCACACACTGAAATCCCTTCCCCACACACTGAAACACCTTCCCCACATACTGACACACTTCACCACACACTGAAACACTTCCCCACAAACTGAAACCCCTTCCCCACACACTGAAACCCCTTCCCCACACACTGAAACTCTTCCCCACACACTGAAACCCATTCCCGACACACTGAAACCCCTTCCGCACACACTGAAAACCTTCCCCACACACTGAAACCCCTTCCCCACACACTGAACCCTTCCCCACACACTGAAACCCCTTCCCCACTCACTGAAACCCCTTCCCCACACACTGAAACAACTTCCCCACACACTGAAACCCCTTCCGCACACAGTTAAACCTTTCCCCACACACTGAAACCCCTTGCCCACACAATGAAACCCCTTCCCCACACACTGAATCCCCTACCGAACACAATGAAACACCTTCCCCACACAATGAAACACCTTCACCACATACTGAAACCCCTTCCCCACACACTGAAACCCCTTCCGCACACAATGAAACACCTTCCCCACACACTGAAACCACTTCCCCACATACTGAAACACATTCCCCACATACTGAAACACCTTCCGCACACACTGAAACACCTTCCCCACACACTGAAACCCCTTCACCACACACTGAATCCCCTTCACCACACACTGAAACCCATTCCCCACAAACTGAAACCCCTTCCGCTCACAGTGAAACGCTTCCACACACACTGAAACCCCTTCCCCACACTCTGACACACATCGCCACACACTGAAACCCCTTCCCCACACACCGAAACACATCCCCACACACTGAAACCCCTTCCCCACACACTGAAACACATCCCCAAACACTGAAACACCTTCTCCACAAACTGAAACCCCTTCGTCACAAAGTGAAACCACTTCCCCACACAGCGAAACCCTTCCCCACACACTGAAACCCCTTCCCCACACACTGAAACACATCTCCACAGACTGAAACCCCTTCCCCACACACTGAAACCCCTTCCCCACACACTGAAACCCCTTCCCCACTCACTGAAACACATCCCCACACACTGAAACCCCTTCCCCACACACTGAAACCCCTTCCCCACAAACTGAATCCCCTTCCACCCACACTGAAATCCTTCCCCACACTCTGAAACCCCTTCCCCACACACTGAAAACCTTCCCCACACTCGGAAACCCCTTCCCCACACACTGAAATACCTTCCCCACACACTGAAACCCCTTCCCCACACACTGAAATCCCATCCCCACACACTGAAACACCTTCCCCACACACTGAAACCCCTTCCCCACACACTGAAACACCTGCCCCACTCACTGAAACCCCTTCTGCACTCACTGAAACCCATCCCCACACACTGAAACCCCACCCCCAGACACTGAAACCCCTTCCCCACACAATGAAACACCTTCCCCACACACTGAAACACATCCCCACACACTGAAACACCTTCCCCACACACTGAAACCCCTTCCGCACACACTGAAACCCCTTCCGCACACAGTGAAACCCATCCCCACACACTGAAACCCCACCCCCAATCACAGAAACCCCTTCCCCACACACTGAAACCCCTTCCCCAACACTGAAACACATCCCCACACACTGAAACACCTTCCCCACACACTGAAACGGCTTCCGCAAACATTGAAACCCATCCCCACACACTGAAACCCATCCCCACACACTGAAACCCCTTCCCCACACACTGAAACCCCTTCCCCACACACTGAATCCCCTTCCACCCACACTAAAATCATTCCCCACACTCTGAAACCCCTTCCCCACACACTGAAACACATTCCCCACATACTGAAACACCTTCCGCACACACTGAAACACCTTCCCCACACACTGAAACCCCTTCACCACACACTGAATCCCCTTCACCACACACTGAAACCCATTCCCCACAAACTGAAACCCCTTCCGCTCACAGTGAAACGCTTCCCCACAAACTGAAACCCCTTCCCCACACAATGAAACACCTTCCCCACACACTGAAACCACTTCCCCACATACTGAAACACATTCCCCACATACTGAAACACCTTCCGCACACACTGAAACACCTTCCCCACACACTGAAACCCCTTCACCACACACTGAATCCCCTTCACCACACACTGAAACCCATTCCCCACAAACTGAAACCCCTTCCGCTCACAGTGAAACGCTTCCACACACACTGAAACCCCTTCCCCACACTCTGACACACATCGCCACACACTGAAACCCCTTCCCCACACACCGAAACACATCCCCACACACTGAAACCCCTTCCCCACACACTGAAACACATCCCCAAACACTGAAACACCTTCTCCACACACTGAAACCCCTTCGTCACAAAGTGAAACCACTTCCCCACACAGCGAAACCCTTCCCCACACACTGAAACCCCTTCCCCACACACTGAAACACATCTCCACAGACTGAAACCCCTTCCCCACACACTGAAACCCCTTCCCCACACACTGAAACCCCTTCCCCACTCACTGAAACACATCCCCACACACTGAAACCCCTTCCCCACACACTGAAACCCCTTCCCCACAAACTGAATCCCCTTCCACCCACACTGAAATCCTTCCCCACACTCTGAAACCCCTTCCCCACACACTGAAAACCTTCCCCACACTCGGAAACCCCTTCCCCACACACTGAAATACCTTCCCCACACACTGAAACCCCTTCCCCACACACTGAAATCCCATCCCCACACACTGAAACACCTTCCCCACACACTGAAACCCCTTCCCCACACACTGAAACACCTGCCCCACTCACTGAAACCCCTTCTGCACTCACTGAAACCCATCCCCACACACTGAAACCCCACCCCCAGACACTGAAACCCCTTCCCCACACAATGAAACACCTTCCCCACACACTGAAACACATCCCCACACACTGAAACACCTTCCCCACACACTGAAACCCCTTCCGCACACACTGAAACCCCTTCCGCACACAGTGAAACCCATCCCCACACACTGAAACCCCACCCCCAATCACAGAAACCCCTTCCCCACACACTGAAACCCCTTCCCCAACACTGAAACACATCCCCACACACTGAAACACCTTCCCCACACACTGAAACGGCTTCCGCAAACATTGAAACCCATCCCCACACACTGAAACCCATCCCCACACACTGAAACCCCTTCCCCACACACTGAAACCCCTTCCCCACACACTGAATCCCCTTCCACCCACACTAAAATCATTCCCCACACTCTGAAACCCCTTCCCCACCCACTGAAAACCTTCCCCACACTCGGAAACCCCTTCCCCACACACTGAAACACCTTCCCCACACACTGAAACCCCTTCCCCACACACTGAAATCCCATCCCCACACACTGCTGAAACCCCTTCCCCACACACTGAAACCCCTTCCCCACACACTGAAACACCTGCCCCACACACTGAAACCCCTTCTGCCCTCACTGAAACCCATCCCCACGCACTGAAACCCCACCCCCAGACACTGAAACCCCTTCCCCACACAATGAAACACCTTCCCCACACACTGAAACACATCCCCACACACTGAAACACCTTCCCCACACACTGAAACCCCTTCCGCACACACTGAAACCCCTTCCGCACACACTGAAACCCATCCCCACACACTGAAACACCACCCCCACTCACAGAAACCCCTTCCCCACACACTGAAACCAATTCCCCAACACTGAAACACATCCCCACACACTGAAACACCTTCCCCACACACTGAAACGGCTTCCGCAAACATTGAAACCCATCCCCACACACTGAAACCCATCCCCACACACTGAAACCCATCCCCAGAGACTGAAACACCTTCCCCACACTCTGAAACACCTGCCCCACACACTGAAACCCCTTCCCCACTCACTGAAACACATCCCCACACACAGAAACCCCTTCCCCACAGACTGAAACCCCTTCCCCACACACTGAATCCCCTTCCACCCACACTGAAACCCTTCCCCACTCTCTGAAACCCCTTCCCCACACCCTGAAAACCTTCCCCCGCACTCGGAAACTCCTTCCCCACACACTGAAACACCTTCCCCACACACCGAAACCCCTTCCCCACACACTGAAAGCCCATCCCCACACACTGAAACCCCTTCCCCACACACTGAAACCCCTTCCCCACACACTGAAACACCTTCCCCACACACTGAAATCCCCTCCGCACTCACTGAAACCCATCCCCACACACTGAAACCCCAACCACAGACATTGCAACCTCTTCCCCACACAATGAAACACCTTCCTCACACACTGAAACACATCCCCACACACTGAAACACCTTGCCCACACACTGAAACTCCTTCTGCACACACTGAAACTCCTTTCCCACACGCTGAAACCCCTTCCCCCCACACTGAAACAACTTCCCCACACACTGAAACCCCACCCTCACACACTGAAACACCTTCCCCACGCACTGAAACCCCCTCCCCACACACTGAAACACATCCCCACACACTGAAACACCTTCCCCACACACTGAAACCCCTTCCGCAAACATTGAAACCCATCCCCACAAACTGAAACCCATCCCCACACACTGAAACCCATCCCCACAGACTGAAACAACTTCCCCACACTCTGAAACCCTTACCCACAGACAGAAACACATCCCCACACACTGAAACACATCCCCACACACTGAATCACCTTCCCCACACACTGAAACCCCTTCCCCACACACTGAAACACCTTCCCCACACACTGAAACACCTTCCGCACACACTGAAACCCCTTCCCCACACACTGAAACACATCCCCACACACTGAAACACCTTCCCCACACACAGAAACCCCTTCCGCAAACATTGAAACCCATCTCCACACACCGAAACCCATCCCCACACACTGAAACCCATCTCCACAGACTTAAACAAATTTCCCACACTCTGAAACCCTTCCCCACACACAGAAACACATCCCCACACACTGAAACACATCCCCACACACTGAATCACCTTCCCCACACATTGAAACCCCTTGCCCACCCACTGAAACCCCTTCCCCACACACTGAAGCCCCTTCCCCACACACTGAATCCCCTACCGCACACAATGAAACACCTTCCCCACACAATGAAACACCTTCAGCACACACTGAAACCCCTTCCCCACACACTGAAACACCTTCCGCACACAATGAAGCACCTTCCCCACACTCTGAAACCGCTTCCCCACACACTGAAACACATTCCGCACACACTGAAACCCCTTCCGCACACACTGAAACACCTTCCCCACACACTGAAACCCCTTCACCACACACTGAAACCCCTTCCCCACACACTGAAATCCCTTCCGCACACACTGAAACAGCTTCCCCTCACACTGAAACCCATTCCCCACAATCTGAAAACCCTTCCGCACACAGTGAAACACATCCCCACACACTGAAACCCCTTCCCCACACACTGAAACACATCCCCACACACTGAAACACCTTCCCCACACACTGAAACCCCATCCCCACACACTGAAACCCCTTCCCCACACAGAGAAACCCTTCCCCACACACTGAAAGCCCTTCCCCACACACTGAAACACATCCCCACACACTGAAACCACTTCCCCACACACTGAAACCACTTCCCCACACACTGAAACCCCTTCCCCACAAACTGAAGCCCCTTCCACACACACTGAAACACCTTCCCCACACACTGTAACCCCGTCCCCACACACTGAAACCCCTTCTCAATCACTGAAACACATCCCCACACACTGATACCCCTTTCCCAAACACAGAAACCCTTTCCCACACACTGGAACCCCTTCCCCACACACTGAAACAACTTCCCCACACACTAAAACCCTTCCCCACACACTGCAACACTTCCCCACACACTGAAACCCCTTCCCCACAGACTGAAACACATCCCCACACACTGAAACCCCTTCCCCACACACTGAAACCCCTTCCCAGACGCTGAAACCCTTCCCCACTCACTGAAATACTTCCCCACACACTGAAACCCTTCCACACACACTGAAACCCCTTCCCCACACACTGAAACCCCTTCCCCACACACTGAAACAATTCCCCACACACTGAAACCCCTTTGCCAAACACTGAAACACTTCCCCACACACTGAAACACTTCCCCACACACTGAAACCCCTTCCCCACCCACTGAAACTACTTCCCCACACACTAAAACCACTTCCCCACACACTGAAACGCCTTCCCCACACACTGAAACACTTCCCCATACACTGAAACACCTTTCCCACACACTGAAATCCCTTCCCCACACACTGAAACACCTTCCCCACATACTGACACACTTCACCACACACTGAAACACTTCCCCACAAACTGAAACCCCTTCCCCACACACTGAAACCCCTTCCCCACACACTGAAACTCTTCCCCACACACTGAAACCCATTCCCGACACACTGAAACCCCTTCCGCACACACTGAAAACCTTCCCCACACACTGAAACCCCTTCCCCACACACTGAACCCTTCCCCACACACTGAAACCCCTTCCCCACTCACTGAAACCCCTACATCACACACTGAAACAACTTCCCCACACACTGAAACCCCTTCCGCACACAATTAAACCTTTCCCCACACACTGACACCCCTTGCCCACACAATGAAACCCCTTCCCCACACACTGAATCCCCTACCGAACACAATGAAACACCTTCCCCACACAATGAAACACCTTCACCACATACTGAAACCCCTTCCCCACACACTGAAATCCCTTCCGCACACAATGAAACACCTTCCCCACACACTGAAACCACTTCCCCACATACTGAAACACATTCCCCACATACTGAAACACCTTCCGCACACACTGAAACACCTTCCCCACACACTGAAACCCCTTCACCACACACTGAATCCCCTTCACCACACACTGAAACCCATTCCCCACAAACTGAAACCCCTTCCGCTCACAGTGAAACCCTTCCACACACACTGAAACCCCTTCCCCACACTCTGACACACATCGCCACACACTGAAACCCCTTCCCCACACACCGAAACACATCCCCACACACTGAAACCCCTTCCCCACACACTGAAACACATCCCCAAACACTGAAACACCTTCTCCACACACTGAAACCCCTTCGTCACAAAGTGAAACCACTTCCCCACACAGCGAAACCCTTCCCCACACACTGAAACCCCTTCCCCACACACTGAAACACATCCCCACAGACTGAAACCCCTTCCCCACACACTGAAACCCCTTCCCCACACACTGAAACCCCTTCCCCACTCACTGAAACACATCCCCACACACTGAAACCCCTTCCCCACACACTGAAACCCCTTCCCCACACACTGAATCCCCTTCCACCCACACTGAAATCCTTCCCCACACTCTGAAACCCCTTCCCCACACACTGAAAACCTTCCCCACACTCGGTATCCCCTTCCCCACACACTGAAATACCTTCCCCACACACTGAAACCCCTTCCCCACACACTGAAATCCCATCCCCACACACTGAAACACCTTCCCCACACACTGAAACCCCTTCCCCACACACTGAAACACCTGCCCCACACACTGAAACCCCTTCTGCACTCACTGAAACCCATCCCCACACACTGAAACCCCACCCCCAGACACTGAAACCCCTTCCCCACACAATGAAACACCTTCCCCACACACTGAAACACATCCCCACACACTGAAACACCTTCCCCACACACTGAAACCCCTTCCGCACACACTGAAACCCCTTCCGCACACAGTGAAACCCATCCCCACACACTGAAACCCCACCCCCACTCACAGAAACCCCTTCCCCACACACTGAAACCCCTTCCCCACACACTGAAACGGCTTCCGCAAACATTGAAACCCATCCCCACACACTGAAACCCATCCCCACACACTGAAACCCATCCCCACACACTGAAACCCCTTCCCCACACACTGAAACCCCTTCCCCACACACTGAATCCCATTCCACCCACACTGAAATCCTTCCCCACACTCTGAAACCCCTTCCCCACCCACTGAAAACCTTCCCCACACTCGGAAACCCCTTCCCCACACACTGAAACACCTTCCCCACACACTGAAACCCCTTCCCCACACACTGAAATCCCATCCCCACACACTGCTGAAACACCTTCCCCACACACTGAAACCCCTTCCCCACACACTGAAACACCTGCCCCACACACTGAAACCCCTACTGCCCTCACTGAAACCCATCCCCACGCACTGAAACCCCACCCCCAGACACTGAAACCCCTTCCCCACACAATGAAACACCTTCCCCACACACTGAAACACATCCCCACACACTGAAACACCTTCCCCACACACTGAAAACCCTTCCGCACACACTGAAACCCCTTCCGCACACACTGAAACGCATCCCCACACACTGAAACCCCACCCCCACTCACAGAAACCCCTTCCCCACACACTGAAACCCCTTCCCCAACACTGAAACACATCCCCACACACTGAAACACCTTCCCCACACACTGAAACGGCTTCCGCAAACATGGAAACCCATCCCCACACACTGAAACCCATCCCCACACACTGAAACCCATCCCCACAGACTGAAACACCTTCCCCACACTCTGAAACCCTTCCCCACACACAGAAACACATCCCCACACACTGAAACACATCCCCACACACTGAATCACCTTCCCCACACACAGTAACCCCTTCCCCACAAACTGAAACACATTCCCCACACACTGAAACCCCTTCCCCACAGACTGAAACACATCCCCACACACTGAAACCCCTTCCTCACACACTGAAACCCCTTCCCCAGACGCTGAAACCCTTCCCCACTCACTGAAATACTTCCCCACACACTGAAACCCCTTCCACACACACTGAAACCCCTTCCCCACACACTGAAACCCCTTCCCCACACACTGAAACAATTCCCCACACACTGAAACCCCTTTGCCAAACACTGAAACCCTTCCCCACACACTGAAACACTTCCCCACACACTGAAACCCCTTCCCCACCCACTGAAACTACTTCCCCACACACTGAAACCACTTCCCCACACACTGAAACGCCTTCCCCACACACTGAAACACTTCCCCATACACTGAAACACCTTTCCCACACACTGAAATCCCTTCCCCACACACTGAAGCACCTTCCCCACATACTGACACACTTCACCACACACTGAAACACTTCCCCACAAACTGAAACCCCTTCCCCACACACTGAAACCCCTTCCCCACACACTGAAACTCTTCCCCACACACTGAAACCCATTCCCGACACACTGAAACCCCTTCCGCACACACTGAAAACCTTCCCCACACACTGAATCCCCTTCCCCACACACTGAACCCTTCCCCACACACTGAAACCCCTTCCCCACTCACTGAAACCCCTTCCCCACACACTGAAACAACTTCCCCACACACTGAAACCCCTTCCGCACAGAGTTAAACCTTTCCCCACACACTGAAACCCCTTGCCCACACAATGAAACCCCTTCCCCACACACTGAATCCCCTACCGCACACAATGAAACACCTTCCCCACACAATGAAACACCTTCACCACATACTGAAACCCCTTCCCCACACACTGAAACCCCTTCCGCACACAATGAAACACCTTCCCCACACACTGAAACCACTTCCCCACACACTGAAACACATTCCCCACATACTGAAACACCTTCCGCACACACTGAAACACCTTCCCCACACACTGAAACCCCTTCACCACACACTGAATCCCCTTCACCACACACTGAAACCCATTCCCCACAAACTGAAACCCCTTCCGCTCACAGTGAAACCCTTCCAAACACACTGAAACCCCTTCCCCACACTCTGACACACATCGCCACACACTGAAACCCCTTCCCCACACACCGAAACACATCCCCAAACACTGAAACCCCTTCCCCACACACTGAAACACATCCCCAAACCATGAAACACCTTCTCCACACACTGAAACCCCTTCCCCACACACTGAAATCCCTACCGCACACACTGAAACAGCTTCCCCTCACACTGAAACCCATTCCCCACAATCTGAAAACCCTTCCGCACACAGTGAAACACATCCCCACACACTGAAACCCCTTCCCCACACACTGAAACACATCCCCACACACTGAAACACCTTCCCCACACACTGAATCCCCATCCCCACACACTGAAACCCCTTCCCCACACAGAGAAACCCTTCCCCACACACTGAAAGCCCTTCCCCACACACTGAAACACATCCCCACACACTGAAACCACTTCCCCACACACTGAAACCACTTCCCCACACACTGAAACCCCTTCCCCACAAACTGAAGCCCCTTCCACACACACTGAAACACCTTCCCCACACACTGTAACCCCGTCCCCACACACTGAAACCCCTTCTCAATCACTGAAACACATCCCCACACACTGATACCCCTTTCCCAAACACAGAAACCCTTTCCCACACACTGGAACCCCTTCCCCACACACTGAAACAACTTCCCCACACACTAAAACCCTTCCCCACACACTGCAACACTTCCCCACACACTGAAACCCCTTCCCCACAGACTGAAACACATCCCCACACACTGAAACCCCTTCCCCACACACTGAAACCCCTTCCCAGACGCTGAAACCCTTCCCCACTCACTGAAATACTTCCCCACACACTGAAACCCTTCCACACACACTGAAACCCCTTCCCCACACACTGAAACCCCTTCCCCACACACTGAAACAATTCCCCACACACTGAAACCCCTTTGCCAAACACTGAAACCCTTCCCCACACACTGAAACACTTCCCCACACACTGAAACCCCTTCCCCACCCACTGAAACTACTTCCCCACACACTGAAACCACTTCCCCACACACTGAAACGCCTTCCCCACACACTGAAACACTTCCCCATACACTGAAACACCTTTCCCACACACTGAAATCCCTTCCCCACACACTGAAACACCTTCCCCACATACTGACACACTTCACCACACACTGAAACACTTCCCCACAAACTGAAACCCCTTCCCCACACACTGAAACCCCTTCCCCACACACTGAAACTCTTCCCCACACACTGAAACCCATTCCCGACACACTGAAACCCCTTCCGCACACACTGAAAACCTTCCCCACACACTGAGACCCCTTCCCCACACACTGAACCCTTCCCCACACACTGAAACCCCTTCCCCACTCACTGAAACCCCTTCATCACACACTGAAACAACTTCCCCACACACTGAAACCCCTTCCGCACACAGTTAAACCTTTCCCCACACACTGAAACCCCTTGCCCACACAATGAAACCCCTTCCCCACACACTGAATCCCCTACCGAACACAATGAAACACCTTCCCCACACAATGAAACACCTTCACCACATACTGAAACCCCTTCCCCACACACTGAAATCCCTTCCGCACACAATGAAACACCTTCCCCACACACTGAAACCACTTCCCCACATACTGAAACACATTCCCCACATACTGAAACACCTTCCGCACACACTGAAACACCTTCCCCACACACTGAAACCCCTTCACCACACACTGAATCCCCTTCACCACACACTGAAACCCATTCCCCACAAACTGAAACCCCTTCCGCTCACAGTGAAACCCTTCCACACACACTGAAACCCCTTCCCCACACTCTGACACACATCGCCACACACTGAAACCCCTTCCCCACACACCGAAACACATCCCCACACACTGAAACCCCTTCCCCACACACTGAAACACATCCCCAAACACTGAAACACCTTCTCCACACACTGAAACCCCTTCGTCACAAAGTGAAACCACTTCCCCACACAGCGAAACCCTTCCCCACACACTGAAACCCCTTCCCCACACACTGAAACACATCCCCACAGACTGAAACCCCTTCCCCACACACTGAAACCCCTTCCCCACACACTGAAACCCCTTCCCCACTCACTGAAACACATCCCCACACACTGAAACCCCTTCCCCACACACTGAAACCCCTTCCCCACACACTGAATCCCCTTCCACCCACACTGAAATCCTTCCCCACACTCTGAAACCCCTTCCCCACACACTGAAAACCTTCCCCACACTCGGTATCCCCTTCCCCACACACTGAAATACCTTCCCCACACACTGAAACCCCTTCCCCACACACTGAAATCCCATCCCCACACACTGAAACACCTTCCCCACACACTGAAACCCCTTCCCCACACACTGAAACACCTGCCCCACACACTGAAACCCCTTCTGCACTCACTGAAACCCATCCCCACACACTGAAACCCCACCCCCAGACACTGAAACCCCTTCCCCACACAATGAAACACCTTCCCCACACACTGAAACACATCCCCACACACTGAAACACCTTCCCCACACACTGAAACCCCTTCCGCACACACTGAAACCCCTTCCGCACACAGTGAAACCCATCCCCACACACTGAAACCCCACCCCCACTCACAGAAACCCCTTCCCCACACACTGAAACCCCTTCCCCACACACTGAAACGGCTTCCGCAAACATTGAAACCCATCCCCACACACTGAAACCCATCCCCACACACTGAAACCCATCCCCACACACTGAAACCCCTTCCCCACACACTGAAACCCCTTCCCCACACACTGAATCCCATTCCACCCACACTGAAATCCTTCCCCACACTCTGAAACCCCTTCCCCACCCACTGAAAACCTTCCCCACACTCGGAAACCCCTTCCCCACACACTGAAACACCTTCCCCACACACTGAAACCCCTTCCCCACACACTGAAATCCCATCCCCACACACTGCTGAAACACCTTCCCCACACACTGAAACCCCTTCCCCACACACTGAAACACCTGCCCCACACACTGAAACCCCTTCTGCCCTCACTGAAACCCATCCCCACGCACTGAAACCCCACCCCCAGACACTGAAACCCCTTCCCCACACAATGAAACACCTTCCCCACACACTGAAACACATCCCCACACACTGAAACACCTTCCCCACACACTGAAAACCCTTCCGCACACACTGAAACCCCTTCCGCACACACTGAAACGCATCCCCACACACTGAAACCCCACCCCCACTCACAGAAACCCCTTCCCCACACACTGAAACCCCTTCCCCAACACTGAAACACATCCCCACACACTGAAACACCTTCCCCACACACTGAAACGGCTTCCGCAAACATTGAAACCCATCCCCACACACTGAAACCCATCCCCACACACTGCAACTAATCCCCACAGACTGAAACACCTTCCCCACACTCTGAAACCCTTCCCCACACACAGAAACACATCCCCACACACTGAAACACATCCCCACACACTGAATCACCTTCCCCACACACAGTAACCCCTTCCCCACAAACTGAAACACATTCCCCACACACTGAAACCCCTTCCCCACAGACTGAAACACATCCCCACACACTGAAACCCCTTCCTCACACACTGAAACCCCTTCCCCAGACGCTGAAACCCTTCCCCACTCACTGAAATACTTCCCCACACACTGAAACCCCTTCCACACACACTGAAACCCCTTCCCCACACACTGAAACCCCTTCCCCACACACTGAAACAATTCCCCACACACTGAAACCCCTTTGCCAAACACTGAAACCCTTCCCCACACACTGAAACACTTCCCCACACACTGAAACCCCTTCCCCACCCACTGAAACTACTTCCCCACACACTGAAACCACTTCCCCACACACTGAAACGCCTTCCCCACACACTGAAACACTTCCCCATACACTGAAACACCTTTCCCACACACTGAAATCCCTTCCCCACACACTGAAGCACCTTCCCCACATACTGACACACTTCACCACACACTGAAACACTTCCCCACAAACTGAAACCCCTTCCCCACACACTGAAACCCCTTCCCCACACACTGAAACTCTTCCCCACACACTGAAACCCATTCCCGACACACTGAAACCCCTTCCGCACACACTGAAAACCTTCCCCACACACTGAATCCCCTTCCCCACACACTGAACCCTTCCCCACACACTGAAACCCCTTCCCCACTCACTGAAACCCCTTCCCCACACACTGAAACAACTTCCCCACACACTGAAACCCCTTCCGCACAGAGTTAAACCTTTCCCCACACACTGAAACCCCTTGCCCACACAATGAAACCCCTTCCCCACACACTGAATCCCCTACCGCACACAATGAAACACCTTCCCCACACAATGAAACTCCTTCACCACATACTGAAACCCCTTCCCCACACACTGAAACCCCTTCCGCACACAATGAAACACCTTCCCCACACACTGAACCCACTTCCCCACACACTGAAACACATTCCCCACATACTGAAACACCTTCCGCACACACTGAAACACCTTCCCCACACACTGAAACCCCTTCACCACACACTGAATCCCCTTCACCACACACTGAAACCCATTCCCCACAAACTGAAACCCCTTCCGCTCACAGTGAAACCCTTCCAAACACACTGACACCCCTTCCCCACACTCTGACACACATCGCCACACACTGAAACCCCTTCCCCACACACCGAAACACATCCCCAAACACTGAAACCCCTTCCCCACACACTGAAACACATCCCCAAACCATGAAACACCTTCTCCACACACTGAAACCCCTTCGCCACACAGTGAAGCCACTTCCCCACACAGCGAAACCCTTCCCCACACACTGAAACCCCTTCCCCACACACTGAAACACATCCCCACAGACTGAAACCCCTTCCCCACACACTGAAACACCTTCCCCACACACTGAAACCCCTTCCCCACTCACTGAAACACATCCCCACACGCTGAAACCCCTTCCCCACACACTGAAACCCCTTCCCCACACACTGAATCCCCTTCCACCCACACTGAAATCCTTCCCCACACACTGAAAACCTTCCCCACACTCGGAAACCCCCTCCCCACACACTGAAACACCTTCCCCACACACTGAAACCCCTTCCCCACACACTGAAAGCCCATCCCCACACACTGAAACACCTTCCCCACACACTGAAACCCCTTCCCCATACACTGAAACACCTGCCCCACACACTGAAACCCCTTCTGCACTAACTGAAACCCATCCCCACACACTGAAACCCCACCCCCAGACACTGAAACCGCTTCCCCACACAATGAAACACCTTCCCCACACACTGAAACACATCCCCACACACTGAAACACATTCCCCACACACTGAAACACCTTCCGCACACACTGAAACCCCTTCCGCACACACTGAAACACATCCCCACACACTGAAACCCCACCCCCACTCACAGAAACCCCTTCCCCACACACTGAAACCCCTTCCCCAACACTGAAACACATCCCCACACACTGAAACACCTTCCCCACACACTGAAACGGCTTCCGCAAACATTGAAACCCATCCCCACACACTGAAACCCATCCCCACACAGTGAAACCCATCCCCACAGACTGAAACACCTTCCCCACACTCTGAAACCCTTCTCCACACACAGAAACACATCCCCACACACTGAAACACATCCCCACACACTGAATCACCTTCCCCACACACTGAAACTCATCCCCACACACTGAAACCCCACCACTACTCATTGAAACCCCTTGCCCACACACTGAAACCCCTTCCCCACACACTGAAACCCCTTCCCCACACACTGAAACCCCTTCCGCACACACTGAAACCCTTCCCCACACACTGAAACCCCTTCTCCACACACTGAACCCTTCCCCACACACTGAAACCCATTCCCCACTCACTGAAACCCCTTCCCCACGCACTGAAACCCCTTCCCTTCCACACTGAAACCCCTTCCGCACACATTTAAACCTTTCCCCACACACTGAAACCCCTTGCCCACACAATGAAACCCCTTCCCCACACACTGAATCCCCTACCGCACACAATGAAACACCTTCCCCACACAATGAAACACCTTCACCACATACTGAAACCCCTTCCCCACACACTGAAACCCCTTCCTCACACAATGAAACACCTTCCCCACACACTGAAACCACTTCCCCACACACTGAAACACATTCTGCACACACTGAAACCCCTTCCGCACACACTGAAACACCTTCCCCACACTCTGAAACACCTTCCCCACACACTGAAACCCCTTCCACACACTCTGAAACACATCCACACACACTGAAACCCCTTCCCCACACACTGAAACACATCCCCAAACACTGAAACACCTTCCCCACGCACTGAAACCCCTTCCCCACACAGTGAAACCACTTCCCCACACAGTGAAACCCTTCCCCACACACTGAAACCCCTTCCCCACACACTGAAACACATCCCCACAGACTGAAACCCCTTCCCCACACACTGAAACCCCTTCCCCACAAACTGAAGCCCCTTCCACACACACTGAAACCCCTTCCCCACACACTGAAACCCCGTCCCTACACAGTGAAAACCTTCCCCACACACTGCAACCCCTTCCCCACACACTGAAACACCTTCCCCACACACTGAAACACATCCCCACACACTGAAACCCCTTCCCCACACACTGAAACACATCCCCAAACACTGAATCACCTTCCCCACGCACTGAATCCCCTTCCCCACACAGTGAAACCACTTCCCCACACAGTGAAACCCTTCCCCACACACTGAAACCCCTTCCCCACACACTGAAACACATCCCCACAGACTGAAACCCCTTCCCCACACACTGAAACCCCTTCCCCACACACTGAAACCCCTTCCCCACAAACTGAAGCCCCTTCCACACACACTGAAACCCCTTCCCCACACACTGAAACCCCGTCCCTACACAGTGAAAACCTTCCCCACACACTGCAACCCCTTCCCCACCCACTGAAACACCCTTCCCCACACACTGAAACACATCCCCACACACTGAGTCCCCTTCCACCCACACTGAAACCCTACCCCGCACTCTGAAACCCCTTTGCCACACACAGAAATCCTTCCCCACACTCGGAAACCCCTTCCCCACACACTGAAACACCTTCTCCACACACTGAAACCCCTTCCCCACACACTGAAAGCCCATCCCCACACACTGAAACACCTTCCCCACACACTGAAACCCCTTCCCCACTGACTGAAACACCTTACCCACACACTGAAACCCCTTCCACACTCACTGAAATCCATCCCCACACACTGAAATCCCACCCCCAGACACTGAAACCCCTTCCCCACCCAATGAAACACCTTCCCCACACACTGAAACACATCCCCACACACTGAAACACCTTCCCCACTCACTGAAACCCCTTCCCCACTCACTGAAACACCTTCCCCACACACTGAAACCCCTTCCCCAACCACTGAAACCACTTCCCCACACACTGAAACCACTTCCACACACACTGAAACGCCTTCCCCAAACACTGAAACACTTCCCCATACACTGAAACACCTTTCCCACACACTGAAACCCCTTCCCCACACACTGAAACACCTTCCTCACACACTGACACGCTTCACCAAACACTGAAACACTTCCCCACAAACTGAAACCCCACCCCACACACTGAAACCCCTTCCCCACACACTGAAACACCTTCCCCACACACTGAAACCCCTTCCGCACTCACTGAAATCCATCCCCACACACTGAAACCCCACCCCCAGACACTGAAACCCCTTCCCCACCCAATGAAACACCTTCCCCACTCACTGAAACACATCCCCACACACTGAAACACCTTCCCCACACACTGAAACCCCTTCCCCACTCACTGAAACACCTTCCCCACACACTGAAACCCCTTCCCCAACCACTGAAACCACTTCCCCACAAACTGAAACCACTTCCCCACACACTGAAACGCCTTCCCCACACACTGAAACACTTCCCCATACACTGAAACACCTTTTCCACACACTGAAATCCCGTCCCCACACACTGAAACACCTTCCCCACACACTGACACACTTCACCACACACTGAAACATTTCCCCACACACTAAAACCCCTCCCCACACACTGAAACCCCTTCCCCACACACTGAAACACATCCCCGCACACTGAAACCCATTCCCGACACACTGAAACCCCTTCCCCACACACTGAACCCTTCCCCACACACTGAAACCCCTTCCCCACTCACTGAAACCCATTCCCGACACACTGAAACCCCTTCCGCACACACTGAAAACCTTCCCCAGACACTGAAACCCCTCCCCACTCACTGAACCCTTCCCCACACACTGAAACCCCTTCCCCACTCACTGAAACCCCTTCCCCACACACTGAAACAACTTCCCCACACACTGAAACCCCTTCCGCACACAGTGAAACCTTTCCCCACACACTGAAACCCCTTGCCCACACAATGAAACCCCTTCCCCACACACTGAATCCCCTACCGCACACAATGAAACACCTTCCCCACACAATGAAACATCTTCACCACATACTGAAACCACTTCCCCACACACTGAAACCCCTTCCGCACACAATGAAACACCTTCCCCACACACTGAAACCACTTCCCCACACACTGAAACACATTCCCCACACACTGAAACACCTTCCGCACACACTGAAACACCTTCCCCACACACTGAAACCCCTTCAGCACACACTGAATCCCCTTCACCACACACTGAAACCCATTCCCCACAAAATGAAACCCCTTCCGCTCACAGTGAAACCCTTCCACACACACTGAAACCCCTTCCCCAAACTCTGAAACACATCCCCACACACTTAAACCCCTTCCGCACTACCTGAAACACATCCCCACACACTGAAACCCCTTCCCCACACACTGAAACACATCCCCAAACACTGAAACACCTTCTCCACACACTGAAACCCCTTCCCCACACAGTGAAACCACTTCCCCACACAGTGAAACCCTTCCCCACACACTGAAACCCCTTCCCCACACACTGAAACACATCCCTACAGACTGAAACCCCTTCCCCACACACTGAAACCCCTTCCCCACAGATTGAAACACCTTCCCCACAAACTGAAGCCCCTTCCACACACACTGAAACCCCTTCCCCACACACTGAAACCTCGTCCCTAAACAGTGAAAACCTTCCCCACACACTGCAACTTCTTCCCCACACACTGAAACCCCTTCCCCACTCACTGAAACACATCCCCACACACTGAAACCCCTTCCACCCACACTGAAACCCCTTCCCCACACACTGAAAACCTTCCCCACACTCGGAAACCCCTTCCCCACACAGTGAAACACCTTCCCCACTCACTGAAACCCCTTCCCCACACACTGAAAGCCCATCCCCACACACTGAAACACCTTCCCCACACACTGAAACCCCTTCCCCACACACTGAAACAACTTCCCCACACACTGAAACACCTTCCGCACTCACTGAAACCCATCCCCACACACTGAAACCCCACCCCCAGACACTGAAACCCCTTCCCCACTCAATGAAACACCTTCCCCACACACTGAAACACATCCCCACACACTGAAACACATTCCCCACACACTGAAACCCCTTCCCCAACACTGAAACACATCCCCACACACTGAAACACCTTCCCCACACACTGAAACCCCTTCCGCAAACATTGAAACCCATCCCCACACACTGAAACCCATCCCCACAGACTGAAACACCTTCCCCACACTCTGAAACCCTTCCCCACACACAGAAACACATCCCTATACACTGAAACACATCCCCACACACTGAATCACCTTCCCCACACACTGTAACCCCTTCCCCACTCATTGAAACCCCTTGCCCACACACTGAAACCCCTTCGCCACACACTGAAACCCCTTCCCCACACACTGAATCCACTACCGCACACAATGAAACACCTTCCCCACACAATGAAACATCTTCACCACATACTGAAACCCCTTCCCCACTCACTGAAACCCCTTCCGCACACAATGAAACACCTTCCCCACATACTGAAACCACTTCCCCACACACTGAAACACATTCCGCACACACTGAAACCCCTTCCGCACACACTGAAACGCCTTCCCCACACACTGAAACCCCTTCCGCACACAGTGAAACCCTTCCCCACACACTGAAACCCCTTCTCCACACACTGAACCCTTCCCCACACACTGAAACCCCTTCCCCACTCACTGAAACCCCTTCCCCGCGCACTGAAACCCCTTCCCCACACACTGAAACCCCTTCCGCACACATTTAAACCTTTCCCCACACACTGAAACCCCTTGCCTACACAATGAAACCCCTTCCCCACACACTGAATCCCCTGCCGCACACAATGAAACAACTTCCCCACACAATGAAACACCTTCACCACATACTGAAACCCCTTTCCCACACACTGAAACCCCTTCCTCACACAATGAAACAACTTCCCCTCACACTGAAACCACTTCCCCACACACTGAAACACATTCCGCACACACTGAAACCCCTTCCGCACACACTGAAACACGTTCCCCACACACTGAAACCCCTTCCCCACACTCTGAAACACATCCACACACACTGAAACCCCTTCCCCACACACTGAAACACATCCCCACAGACTGAAACCCCTGCCCCACACACTGAAACCCCTTCCCCATACACTGAAACCCCTTCCCCACAAACTGAAGCCCCTTCCACACACACTGAAACCCCTTCCCCACACACTGAAACCCCGTCCCTACACAGTGAAAACCTTCCCCACACACTGCAACCCCTTCCTCACACACTGAAACCACTTCCCCACACACTGAAACACATTCCGCACACACTGAAACCCCTTCCGCACACACTGAAACACCTTCCCCACACACTGAAACCCCTTCCCCACACTCTGAAACACATCCACACACACTGAAACCCCTTCCCCACACACTGAAACACATCCCCAAACACTGAAACACCTTCCCCACGCACTGAAACCCCTTCCCCACACAGCGAAGCCACTTCCCCACACAGTGAAACCCTTCCCCACACACTGAAACCCCTTCCCCACACACTGAAACACATCCCCACAGACTGAAACCCCTTCCCCACACACTGAAACCCCTTCCCCACACACTGAACCCCCTTCCCCACAAACTGAAGCCCCTTCCACACACACTGAAACCCCTTCCCCACACACTGAAACCTCGTCCCTACACAGTGAAAAACTTCCCCACACACTGCAAGCCCTTCCCCACACACTGAAACCCCTTCCCCACTCACTGAAACACATTCCCACACACTGAAACCCCTTTCCCACACACTGAAACCCCTTCCCCACACACTGAATCCCCTTCCACCCACACTGAAACCCTTCCCCACTCTCTGAAACCCCTTCCCCACACACAGAAAACCTTCCCCCACTCGGAAACCCCTTCCCCACACACTGAAACACCTTCCCCACACACTGAGAGCCCATCCCCACACACTGAAACACCTTCCCCACACACTGAAACCCCATCCCCACACACTGAAACACATTCCCCACAAACTGAAACCCCTTCCGCACTCACTGAAACCCATCCCAACACACTGAGACCCCGCCCCCAGACACTGAAACCCCTTCCCCACTCAATGAAACACCTTCCCCACACACTGAAACACATCCCCACACACTGAAGCACCTTCCCCACTCACTGAAACCCATTCCCACACACTGAAACCCCACCCCCTCACACAGAAACCCCTTCCCCACACACTGAAAACACTTCCCCAACACTGAAATACATCCCCACACACGGAAACACCTTCCCCACACACTGAAACCCCTTCCGCAAACATTGAAACCCATCCCCACACACTGAAACCCATCCCCACACACTGAAACCCATCCCCACAGACTGAAACACCTTCCCCACACTCTCAAACCCTTCCCCACACACAGAAACACATCCCCACACACTGAAACACATCCCCACACACTGAATCATCTTCCCCACACACTGTAACCCCTTCCCCACACACTGAAACACATTCCCCACACACTGAAACCCCTTCCGCACACACTGAAACCCATCCCCACACACTGAAACCCCACCAGCACTCATTGAAACCCCTTGCCCACACACTGAAACCCCTTCCCCACACACTGAAACCCCTTCCCCACACACTGAATCCCCTACCGCACACAGTGAAACACCATCCCCACACAATGAAACACCTTCACCACATACTGAAACCCGTTCCCCACTCACTGAAACCTCTTCCGCGCACAATGAAACACCTTCCCCACATACTGAAACCACTTCCCCACACACTGAAACACATTCCGCACACACTGAAACCCCTTCCGCACGCACAGAAACCCCTTCCCCACACACTGAAACCCCTTCCGCACACACTGAAACCCTTCCCCACACACTGAAACCTCTTCTCCACACTCTGAACCCTTCCCCACACACTGAAACCCCTTCCCCACTCACTGAAACACCTTCCCCACGCACTGAAACCCCTTCCCCACACACTGAAACCCCTTCCGCACACATTTAAACCTTTCCCCACACACTGAAACCCCTTGCCCACACAATGAAACCCCTTCCCCACACACTGAATCCCCTACCGCACACAATGAAACACCTTCCCCACACAATGAAACACCTTCACCACATACTGAAACCCCTTCCCCACACACTGAAACCCCTTCCTCACACAATGAAACACCTTCCCCACACACTGAAACCACTTCCCCACACACTGAAGCACATTCCGCACACACTGAAACCCCTTCCGCACACACTGAAACACCTTACCCACACACTGAAACACCTTCCCCACACTCTGAAACTCATCCACACACACTGAAACCCCTTCCCCACACACTGAAACACATCCCCAAACACTGAAACACCTTCCCCACGCACTGAAACCCCTTCCCCACACAGTGGAACCACTTCCCCACACAGTGAAACCCTTCCCCACACACTGAAACCCCTTCCCCACACACTGAAACACATCCCCACAGACTGAAACCCCTTCCCCACACACTGAAACCCCTTCCCCACACAGTGAAACCCCTTCCCCACAAACTGAAGCCCCTTCCACACACACTGAAACCCCTTCCCCACACACTGAAACCCCGTCCCTACACAGTGAAAACCTTCCCCACACACTGCAACCCCTTCCCCACACACTGAAACACCTTCCCCACACACTGAAACACATCCCCACACACTGAAACCCCTTCCCCACACACTGAAACACATCCCCAAACACTGAAACACCTTCCCCACGCACTGAAACCCCTTCCCCACACAGTGAAACCACTTCCCCACACAGTAAAACCCTTCCCCACACACTGAAACCCCTTAGCCACACACTGAATCACATCCCCACAGACTGAAACCCCTTCCCCACACACTGAAACCCCTTCCCCACACACTGAAACCCCTTCCCCACAAACTGAAGACCCTTCCACACACACTGAAACCCCTTCCCCACACACTGAAACCCCGTCCCCACACACTGAAACACCCTTCCCCACTCACTGAAACACATCCCCACACTCTGAAACCCCTTCCCCACACACTGAAACCCCTTCCCCACACACTGAATCCCCTTCCACCCACACTGAAACCCTTCCCCGCACTCTGAAATCCCTTCCCCACACACTGAAACACATCCCCACAGACTGAAACCCCTTCCCCACAAACTGAAGCCCCTTCCACACACACTGAAACCCCTTCCCCACACACTGAAACCTCGTCCCTACACAGTGAAAAACTTCCCCACACACTGCAACCCCTTCCCCACACACTGACACCCCTTCCCCACTCACTGAAACACATCCCCACACACTGAAACCCCTTTCCCACACACTGAAACCCATTCCCCACACACTGAATCCCCTTCCACCCACACTGAAACCCTTCCCCACACACTGAAACCACTTCCCCACACACTGAAACACATTCCGCAAACACTGAAACCCCTTCCGCACACACTGAAACCCATTCCCGACACACTGAAACCCCTTCCGCACACACTGAAAACCTCCCCCACACACTGAACCCACATCCCCAAACACTGAAACCCCTTCCGCACACAATGAAACACCTTCCCCACACACTGAAACCACTTCCCCACACACTGAAACACATTCCCCACACACTGAAACCCCTTCCGCACACACTGAAACACCTTCCCCACACACTGAAACCCCTTCACCACACACTGAATCCCCTTCCCCACACTCGGTAACCCCTTCCCCACACACTGAAACACCTTCCCCACACACTGAAACCCCTTCCCCACACACTGAAAGCCCATCCCCACACACTGAAACACCTTCCCCACACACTGAAACCCCTTCCCCACTGACTGAAACACCTTCCCCACACACTGAAACCCCTTCTGCACTCACTGAAACCCATCCCCACACACTGAAACCCCACCCCCAGACACTGAAACCACTTCCCCACACAATGAAACACCTTCCTCACACACTAAAACACATCCCCACACACTGAAGCACCTTCCCCACACACTGAAATCCCTTCCCCACAAACTGAAACACCTTCCCCACACACTGAAACCCCTTCCGCACACACTGAAACCCATCCCCACACACTGAAACCCCACCCCCACACACTGAAACCCCTTCCCCACACACTGAAACCCCTTCCCCAACACTGAAACACAGCCACAAACACTGAAACACCTTCCCCACACACTGAAACCCCTTCCGCAAACATTGAAACACATCCCCACACACTGAAACCCATCCCCACACACTGAAACCCATCCCCACAGACTGAAACACCTTCCCCACACTCTGAAACCCTTCCCCCCACACAGAAACACATCCCCACACACTGCAACACATCCCCACACACTGAATCACCTTCCCCACACACTGAAACCCCTTCCCCACACACTGAAACACATTCCCCACACACTGAAACCCCTTCCGCACACACTGAAACCCATCCCCACACACTGAAACCCCACCACCACACATTGAAACCCCTTGCCCACACACTGAAACCCCTTCCCCACACACTGAATCCCCTTCCCCACACACTGAATCCCCTACCGCACACAATGAAACACCTTCCCCACACAATGACACACCTTCACCACATACTGAAACCCCTTCCCCACAGACTGAAACCCCTTCCGCACACAATGAAACACCTTCCCCACATACTGAAACCACTTCCGCACACACTGAAACACATTCCGCACACACTGAAACCCCTTCCGCACACACTGAAACCCCTTCCCCACACACTGAAACCCCTTCCACACACACTGAAACCTTTCCCCACACACTGAAACCCCTTCTGCACACACTGAAAGCCCTTCTCCACTCACTGAAACCCCTTCCCCACACACTGAAACCCCTTCCCCACTCACTGAAACCCCTTCCCCACACACTGAAACCCCTTCCCCAAACACTGAAACCCCTTCCGCACACAGTTATACCTTTCCCCACACACTGAAACCCCTTCCCCACACACTGAAACCCCTTCCCCACTCACTGAAACACATCCCCACACACTGAAACCACTTCCCCACACACTGAAACCCCTTCCCCACACAGTGAATCCCCTTCCACCCACACTGAAACCCTTCCCCACACTCTGAAACCCCTTCCCCACACACTGAAAACCTTCCCCACACTCGGAAACCCCTTCCCCACACAGTGAAACACCTTCCCCACTCACTGAAACCCCTTCCCCACACACTGAAAGCCCATCCCCACACACTGAAACACCTTTCCCACACACTGAAACCCCTTCCCCACACACTGAAACACCTTCCCCACACACTGAAACACCTTCCGCACTCACTGAAACCCATCCCCACACACTGAAACCCAACCCCCAGACACTGAAACCCCTTCCCCACTCAATGAAACACCTTCCCCACACACTGAAACACATCCGCACACACTGAAACACCTTCCCCACACACTGAAACCCCTTCCCCACACACTGAAACACCTTCCCCACACACTGAAACCCCTTCCGCCCACACTGAAACCCATCCCCACACACTGAAACCCCTTCCCCAACACTGAAACACATCCCCACACACTGAAACACCTTCCCCACACACTGAAACCCATTCCGCAAACATTGAAACCCATCCCCACACACTGAAACCCATCCCCACACACTGAAACCCATCCCCACAGACCTAAACATCTTCCCAACACTCTGAAACCCTTCCCCACACACAGAAACACATCCCTACACACTGAAACACATCCCCACACACGGAATCACCTTCCCCACACACTGTAACCCCTTCCCCACTCATTGAAACCCCTTGCCCACACACTGAAACCCCTTCCCCACACACGGAAACCCCTTCCCCACACACTGAATCCCCTACCGCACACAATGAAACACCTTCCCCACACAATGAAAAATCTTCACCACATACTGAAACCCCTTCCCCACTCACTGAAACCCCTTCCGCACACAATGAAACACCTTCCCCACATACTGAAACCACTTCCCCACACACTGAAACACATTCCGCACACATTGAAACCCCTTCCGCACACACTGAAACCCCTTCCCCACACACTGAAACCCCTTCCGCACACACTGAAAACCTTCCCCACACACTGAAACCCCTTCCGCACACATTTAAACCTTTCCCCACACACTGAAACCCCTTGCCTACACAATGAAACCCCTTCCCCACACACTGAATCCCCTACCGCACACAATGAAACAACTTCCCCACACAATGAAACACCTTCACCACATACTGAAACCCCTTTCCCACACACTGAAACCCTTTCCTCACACAATGAAACAACTTCCCCACACACTGAAACCACTTCCCCACACACTGAAACACATTCCGCACACACTGAAACCCCTTCCGCACACACTGAAACACGTTCCCCACACACTGAAACCCCTTCCCCACACTCTAAAACACATCCACACACACTGAAACCCCTTCCCCACACACTGAAACACATCCCCACAGACTGAAACCCCTTCCCCACACACTGAAACCCCTTCCCCATACACTGAAACCCCTTCCCCACAAACTGAAGCCCCTTCCACACACACTGAAACCCCTTCCCCACACACTGAAACCCCGTCCCTACACAGTGAAAACCTTCCCCACACACTGCAACCCCTTCCTCACACACTGAAACACATTCCCCACACACTGAAACACATCCCCACACACTGAAACCACTTCCCCACACACTGAAGCACATTCCGCACACACTGAAACCCCTTCCGCACACACTGAAACACCTTCCCCACACACTGAAACCCCTTCCCCACACTCTGAAACACATCCACAAACACTGAAACCCCTTCCCCACACACTGAAACACATCCCCAAACACTGAAACACCTTCCCCACGCACTGAAACCCCTTCCCCACACAGCGAAGCCACTTCCCCACACAGTGAAACCCTTCCCCACACACTGAAACCCCTTCCCCACACACTGAAACACATCCCCACAGACTGAAACCCCTTCCCCACACACTGAAACCCCTTCCCCACACACTGAAACACCTTCCCCACAAACTGAAGCCCCTTCCACACACACTGGAACCCCTTCCCCACACACTGAAACCTCGTCCCTACACAGTGAAAACCTTCCCAACACACTGCAACTCCTTCCCCACACACTGAAACCCCTTCCCCACTCACTGAAACACATCACCACACACTGAAACCCCTTTCCCACACACTGAAACCCCTTCCCCACACACTGAATCCCCTTCCACCCACACTGAAACCCTTCCCCACACTCTGAAACCCATTCCCCACACACAGTAAACCTTCCCCCACTCGGAAACCCCTTCCCCACACACTGAAACACCTTCCCCACACACTGAAACCCCTTCCCCACACACTGAGAGCCCATCCCCACACACTGAAACACCTTCCCCACACACTGAAACCCCTTCCCCACACACTGAAACACATTCCCCACACACTGAAACCACTTCCGCACTCACTGAAACCCATCCCCACACACTGAAACCCCGCCCCCAGACACTGAAACCCCTTCCCCACTCAATGAAACACCTTCCCCACACACTGAAACACATCCCCACACACTGAAGCACCTTCCCCACACACTGAAACCCCTTCCCCACACACTGAAACAACTTCCCCACACACTGAAACCCCTTCCGCTCACACTGAAACCCATTCCCACACACTGAAACCCCACCCCCTCACACAGAAACCCCTTCCCCACACACTGAAACCCCTTCCCCAACACTGAAACACATCCCCACACACGGAAACACCTTCCCCACACACTGAAACCCCTTCCGCAAACATTGAAACCCATCCCCACACACTGAAACCCATCCCCACACACTGAAACCCATCCCCACAGACTGAAACACCTTCCCCACACTCTCAAACCCTTCCCCACATACAGAAACACATCCCCACACACTGAAACACATCCCCACACACTGAATCATCTTCCCCACACACTGTAACCCCTTCCCCACACACTGAAACACATTCCCCACACACTGAAACCCCTTCCGCACACACTGAAACCCATCCCCACACACTGAAACCCCACCAGCACTCATTGAAACCCCTTGCCCAGACACTGAAACCCCTTCCCCACACACTGAAGCCCCTTCCCCACACACTGAATCCCCTACCGCACACAGTGAAACACCATCCCCACACAATGAAACACCTTCACCACATACTGAAACCCGTTCCCCACTCACTGAAACCCCTTCCGCGCACAATGAAACACCTTCCCCACATACTGAAACCACTTGCCCACACACTGAAACACATTCCGCACACACTGAAACCCCTTCCGCACGCACAGAAACCCCTTCCCCACACACTGAAACCCCTTCCGCACACACTGAAACCCTTCCCCACACACTGAAACCCCTTCTCCACACACTGAACCCTTCCCCACACACTGAAACCCCTTCCCCACTCACTGAAACACATTCCCCACGCACTGAAACCACTTCCCCACACACTGAAACCCCTTGCCCACACAATGAAACCCCTTCCCCCACACTGAATCCCCTACCGCACACAACGAAACACCTTCCCCACACAATGAAACACCTTCACCACATACTGAAACCCCTTCCCCACACACTGAAACCCCTTCCTCACACAATGAAACACCTTCCCCACACACTGAAACCACTTCCCCACACACTGAAGCACATTCCGCACACACTGAAACCCCTTCCGCACACACTGAAACACCTTCCCCACACACTGAAACACCTTCCCCACACTCTGAAACACATCCACACACACTGAAACCCCTTCCCCACACACTGAAACACATCCCCAAACACTGAAACACCTTCCCCACGCACTGAAACCCCTTCCCCACACAGTGGAACCACTTCCCCACACAGTGAAACCCTTCCCCACACACTGAAACCCCTTACCCACACACTGAAACACATCCCCACAGACAGAAACCCCTTCCCCACACACTGAAACCCCTTCCCCACACACTGAAACCCCTTCCCCACAAACTGAAGCCCCTTCCACACACACTGAAACCCCTTCCCCACACACTGAAACCCCGTCCCTACACAGTGAAAACCTTCCCCACACACTGCAAACCCTTCCCCACACACTGAAACACATTCCCCACACACTGAAACACATCCCCACACACTGAAACCCCTTCCCCCCACACTGAAACACATCCCCAAACACTGAAACACCTTCCCCACGCACTGAAACCCCTTCCCCACACAGTGAAACCACTTCCCCACACAGTGAAACCCCTCCCCACACACTGAAACCCCTTCCCCACACACTGAAACACATCCCCACTGACTGAAACCCCTTCCCCACACACTGAAACCCCTTCCTCACACACTGAAACCCCTTCCCCACAAACTGAAGACCCTTCCACACACACTGAAACCCCTACCCCACACACTGAAACCCCGTCCCCACACACTGAAACACCCTTCCCCACTCACTGAAACACATCCCCACACACTGAAACCCCTTCCCCACAAACTGAAACCCCTTCCCCACACACTGAATCCCCTTCCACCCACACTGAAACACCCTTCCCCACTCACTGAAACACATACCCACACACTGAAACCCCTTCCCCACACTCGGTAACCTCTTCCCCACACACTGAAACACCTTCCCCACACACTGAAACCCCTTCCCCACACACTGAAAGCCCATCCCCACACACTGAAACACCTTCCCCACACACTGAAACCCCTTCCCCACTGACTGAAACACCTTCCCCACACACTGAAACCCCTTCTGCACTCACTGAAACCCATCCCCACACACTGAAACCCCACCCCCAGACACTGAAACCCCTTCCCCACACAATGAAACACCTTCCTCACACACTGAAACACATCCCCACACACTGAAACACCTTCCCCACACACTGAAATCCCTTCCCCACAAACTGAAACACCTTCCCCACACACTGAAACCCCTTCCGCACACACTGAAACCCATCCCCACACACTGAAACCCCACCCCCACACACTGAAACCCCTTCCCCACACACTGAAACCCCTTCCCCAACACTGAAACACATCCCCACACACTGAAACACCTTCCCCACACACTGAAACCCCTTCCGCAAACATTGAAACACATCCCCACACACTGAAACCCATCCCCACACACTGAAACCCATCCCCACAGACTGAAACACCTTCCCCTCACTCTGAAACCCTTCCCCCCACACAGAAACACATCCCCACACACTGAAACACATCCCCACACACTGAATCACCTTCCCCACACACTGAAACCCCTTCCCCACACACTGAAACACATTCCCCACACACTGAAACCCCTTCCGCACACACTGAAACCCATCCCCACACACTGAAACCCCACCACCACACATTGAAACCCCTTGCCCACACACTGAAACCCCTTCCCCACACACTGAATCCCCTTCCCCACACACTGAATCCCCTACCGCACACAATGAAACACCTTCCCCACACAATGACACACCTTCACCACATACTGAAACCCCTTCCCCACAGACTGAAACCCCTTCCGCACACAATGAAACACCTTCCCCACATACTGAAACCACTTCCGCACACACTGATACACATTCCGCACACACTGAAACCCCTTCCGCACACACTGAAACCCCTTCCCCACACACTGAAACCCCTTCCGCACACACTGAAACCTTTCCCCACACACTGAAACCCCTTCTCCACACACAAAAACCCCTTCCCCACTCACTGAAACCCCTTCCCCACACACTGAAACCCCTTCCCCACTCACTGAAACCCCTTCCCCACACACTGAAACCCCTTCCCCAAACACTGAAACCCCTTCCGCACACAGATAAACCTTTCCCCACACACTGAAACCCCTTGCCCACACAATGAAACCCCTTCCCCACACACTGAATCCCCTACCGCACACAATGAAACACCTTCCCCACACAATGAAACACCTTCACCACATATTGAAACCCCTTCCCCACACACTGAAACCCCTTCCCCACACACTGAAACCCCTTCTGCACACAATGAAACACCTTCCCCACACACTGAAACCACTTCCCCACACACTGAAACACATTCCGCACACACTGAAACCCCTTCCGCACACACTGAAACACCTTCCCCACACACTGAAACCCCTTCACCACACACTGAATCCCCTTCACCACCCACTGAAACCCATTCCCCACAAACTGAAACCCAATCCGCACACAGTGAAACCTTTCCCCACACGCTGAAACCCCTTCCCCACACTCTGAAACCCATCCCCACACACTGAAACCACTTCCCCACACACTGAAACACATCCCCACACACTGAAACCCCTTCCCCACACACTGAAACACATCCCCACACACTGAAACACCTTCCCCACACACTGAAACCCCTTCCCCACACAGTGAAACCACTTCCCCACACAGTGAAACCCTGCCCCACACACTGAAACCCCTTCCCCACACACTGAAACACGTCCCCACACACTGAAACCCCTTCCCCACACACTGAAACCCCTTCCCCACACACTGAAACTCCTTCCCCACAAACTGAAGCCCCTTCCACACACACTGAAACCCCTTCCCCACAGACGGAAACCCCTTCCCCACTCACTGAAACACATCCCCACAGACTGAAACCCCTTCCCCACACACTGAAACCCCTTCCACACTCACTGAATCCCCTTCCACCTACACTGAAACCCTTCCCCAATCTCTGAAACCCCTTCCCAACACACTGAAACCCTTCCCCACACTCGGAAACCCCATCCCCACACACTGAAACCCCTTCCCCACACACTGAAACACATCCCCACACACTGAAACACCTTCCCCACACACTGAAACCCCTTCCGCAATCATTGAAACCCATCCCCACACACTGAAACCCATCCCCACACGCTGAAACCCATCCCCACAGACTGAAACACCTTCCCCACACTCTGAAACCCTTTTCCACGCACAGAAACACATCCCCACACACTGAAACACATCCCCACATACTGAATCATCTTCCCCACACACTGAAACCCCTTCACCACACACTGAAACACCTTCCCCACACACTGAAATGCCTTCCGCACACACTGAAACCCATCCCCACACACTGAAACCCCACCACAACACATTGAAACCCATTGCCCACACACTGAAACCCCTTCCCCACACACTGAAACCCCTTCCCCACACACTGAATCCACTGCCGCACACAATGAATCACCTTCCCCACACAATGAAACACCTTCACCACACACTGAAACCCCTTCCCCACACACTGAAACCCCTTCCGCACACAATGAAACACCTTCCCCACACACTGAAACCGCTTCCCCACACACTGAAACACATTCCGCACACACTGAAACCCCTTCCGCACACACTGAAACACCTTCCCCACACACTGAAAGCTCTTCACCACACACTGAATCCCCTTCCCCACACACTGAAACCCATTCCCCACAATCTGAAAACCCTTCCGCACACAGTGAAACACATCCCCACACACTGAAACTCCTTCCGCACTCACTGAAACACATCCCCACACACTGAAACACCTTCCCCACACACTGAAACACATCACCACACACTGAAACACATTCCCCACACACTGAAAGCCCTTCCCCACACACTGAAACCCCTTCCCCACACAGTGAAACCCTTCCCCACACACTGAAAGCCCTTCCCCACACACTGAAACACATCCCCACACACTGAAACCACTTCCCCACACACTGAAACCCCTTCCCCACACACTGAAACCCCTTCCCCACGAACTGAAGCCCCTTCCACACACACTAAAAACCCCTTCGCCACACACTGTAACTCCGTCCCTACACAGTGCAAACCTTCCCCACACACTGCAACCCCTTCCCCACACACTGAAACCCCTTCTCAATCACTGAAACACATCCCCACACACTGATACCCCTTCCCCAAACACTGAAACACTTTCCCACACACTGGAAACCCTTCCCCACACACTGAAACAACTTCCCCACACACTGAAACCCTTCCCCACACACTGAAACACTTCCCCACACACTGAAACCCCTTCCCCACAGACTGAAACACATCCCCACACACTGAAACCCCTTCCCCACACACTAAAACCCCTTACCCAGACACTGAAACCCTTCCCCACTCACTGAAATACTTCCCCACACACTGAAACCCCTTTCACACACACTGAAACCCCTCCCCCACACACTGAAACCCCTTCCCCACACACTGAAACACTTCCCCACACACTGAAACCCCTTTGCCAAACACTGAAACACTTCCCCATACACTGAAACACCTTTCCCACACACTGAAATCCATTCCCCACACACTGAAACACCTTCCCCACACACTGACACACTTCACCACACACTGAAATCCCTTCCCCACACTCTGAAACCCCTTCCCCACACACTGAAACCCCTTCCCCACTGACTGAAACCCCGTCCCCACACACTGTAACCCTTCCCCACACACTGAAACACTTCCTCACACACTGAAACCCATTCCCGACACACTGAAACCCCTTCCGCACACACTGAAAACCTCCCCCACACACTAAACCCCCATCCCCACACACAGAAACCCCTTCCGCACACAATGAAACACCTTCCCCACACACTGAAACCACTTCCCCACACACTGAAACACATTCCCCACACACTGAAACCCCTTCCGCACACACTGAAACACCTTCCCCACACACTGAAACCCCTTCACCACACACTGAATCCCCTTCCCCACACTCGGTAACCCCATCCCCACACACTGAAACACCTTCCCCACACACTGAAACCCCTTCCCCACACACTGAAAGCCCATCCCCACACACTGAAACACCTTCCCCACACACTGAAACCCCTTCCCCACTGACTGAAACACCTTCCCCACACACTGAAACCCCTTCTGCACTCACTGAAACCCATCCCCACACACTGAAACCCCACTCACAGACACTGAAACCCCTTCCCCACACAATGAAACACCTTCCTCACACACTGAAACACATCCCCACACACTGAAACACCTTCCCCACACACTGAAATCCCTTCCCCACAAACTGAAACACCTTCCCCACACACTGAAACCCCTTCCGCACACACTGAAACCCATCCCCACACACTGAAACCCCACCCCCACACACTGAAACCCCTTCCCCACACACTGAAACCCCTTCCCCAACACTGAAACACATCCCCACACACTGAAACACCTTCCCCACACACTGACACCCCTTCCGCAAACATTGAAACACATCCCCACACACTGAAACCCATCCCCACACACTGAAACCCATCCCCACAGACTGAAACACCTTCCCCACACTCTGAAACCCTTCCCCCCACACAGAAACACATCCCCACACACTGAAACACATCCCCACACACTGAATCACCTTCCCCACACACTGAAACCCCTTCCCCACACACTGAAACACATTCCCCACACACTGAAACCCCTTCCGCACACACTGAAACCCATCCCCACACACTGAAACCCCACCATCACACATTGAAACCCCTTGCCCACACACTGAAACCCCTTCCCCACACACTGAATCCCCTTCCCAACACACTGAATCCCCTACCGCACACAATGAAACACCTTCCCCACACAATGACACACCTTCACCACATACTGAAACCCCTTCCCCACAGACTGAAACCCCTTCCGCACACAATGAAACACCTTCCCCACATACTGAAACCCCTTCCGCACACACTGAAACCCCTTCCCCACACACTGAAACCCCTTCCGCACACACTGAAACCTTTCCCCACACACTGAAACCCCTTCTCCACACACTGAAACCCCTTCCCCACTCACTGAAACCACTTCCCCACACACTGAAACCCCTTCCCCACTCACTGAAACCCCTTCCCCACACACTGAAACCCCTTCCCCAAACACTGAAACTCCTTCCGCAAACAGTTAAACCTTTCCCCACACACTGAAACCCCTTGCCCACACAATGAAACCCCTTCCCCACTCACTGAAACCCCTTCCCCACACACTGAAACCCCTTCCCCAAACACTGAAACCCCTTCCGCAAACAGTTAAACCTTTCCCCACACACTGAAACCCCTTGCCCACACAATGAAACCCCTTCCCCACATACTGAATCCCCTACCGCACACAATGAAACACCTTCCCCACACAATGAAACACCTTCACCACATATTGAAACCCCTTCCCCACACACTGAAACCCCTTCCCCACACACTGAAACCCCTTCCGCACACAATGAAAAACCTTCCCCAGACACTGAAACCACTTCCCCACACACTGAAACACATTCCGCACACACTGAAACTCCTTCACCACACACTGAATCCCCTTCACCACCCACTGAAACCCATTCCCCACAAACTGAAACCCAATCCGCACACAGTGAAACCTTTCCCCACACGCTGAAACCCCTTCCCCACACTCTGAAACGCATCCCCACACACTGAAACCACTTCCCCACACACTGAAACACATCCCCACACACTGAAACCCCTTCCCCACACACTGAAACACATCCCCACACACTGAAACACCTTCCCCACACACTGAAACCCCTTCCCCACACAGTGAAACCACTTCCCCACACAGTGAAACCCTGCCCCACACACTGAAACCCCTTCCCCACACATTGAAACACATCCCCACACACTGAAACCCCTACCCCACACACTGAAACCCCTTCCCCACACACTGAAACTCCTTCCCCACAAACTGAAGCCCCTTCCTTCCCCACACACTGCAACCCCTTCCCCACACACGGAAACCCCTTCCCCACTCACTGAAACACATCCCCACAGACTGAAACCCCTTCCCCACACACTGAAACCCCTTCCACACTCATTGAATCCCCTTCCACCTACACTGAAACCCTTCCCCAATCTCTGAAACCCCTTCCCCACACACTGAAACCCTTCCCCACACTCGGAAACCCCATCCCCACACACTGAAATCCCTTCCCCACACACTGAAACACCTTCCCCACACACTGAAACCCCTTCCGCAACCATTGAAACCCATCCCCACACACTGAAACCCATCCCCACACACTGAAACCCATCCCCACAGACTGAAACACCTTCCCCACACTCTGAAACCCTTCCCCACACACAGAAACACATCCCCACACTCTGAAACCCATCCCCACACACTGAAACCACTTCCCCACACACTGAAACACATCCCCACACACTGAAACCCCTTCCCCACACACTGAAACACATCCCCACACACTGAAACACCTTCCCCACACACTGAAACCCCTTCCCCACACAGTGACACCACTTCCCCACACAGTGCAACCCTGCCCCACACACTGAAACCCCTTCCCCACACACTAAAACACATCCCCACACACTGAAACCCCTTCCCCACACACTGAAACCTCTTCCCCACACACTGAAACTCCTTCCCCACAAACTGAAGCCCCTTCCACACACACTGAAACCCCTTCCCCACACACTGAAACCCCGTCCCTACACAGTGAAAACCTTCCCCACACACTGCAATCCCTTCCCCACACACGGAAACCCCTTCCCCACTCACTGAAACACATCCCCACAGACTCTGAAACCCCTTCCCCACACACTGAAACCCCTTCAACACTCACTGAATCCCCTTCCACCTACACTGAAACCCTTCCCCAATCTCTGAAACCCCTTCCCCACACACTGAAACCCTTCCCCACACTCGGAAACCCCATCCCCACACACTGAAACCCCTTCCCCACACACTGAAACACATCCCCACACACTGAAACACCTTCCCCACACACTGAAACCCCTTCCGCAATCATTGAAACCCATCCCCACACACTGAAACCCATCCCCACAGACTTAAACCCATCCCCACAGACTGAAACACCTTCCCCACACTCTGAAACCCTTCCCCACACACAGAAACACATCCCCACACACTGAAACACATCCCCACACACTGAATCATCTTCCCCACACACTGAAACCCCTTCATCACACACTGAAACACCTTCCCCACACACTGAAATGCCTTCCGCACACACTGAAACCCATCCCCACACACTGAAACCCCACCACAACACATTGAAACCCATTGCCCACACACTGAAACCCCTTCCCCACACACTGAAACCCCTTCCCCACACACTGAATCCACTGCCGCACACAATGAATCACCTTCCGCACACAATGAAACACCTTCCCCACACACTGAAACCGCTTCCCCACACACTGAAACACATTCCGCACACACTGAAACCCCTTCCGCACACACTGAAACACCTTCCCCACACACTGAAAGCTCTTCACCACAATCTGAAAACCCTTCCGCACACAGTGAAACACATCCCCACACACTGAAACTCCTTCCGCACACACTGAAACACATCCCCACACACTGAAACACCTTCCCCACACACTGAAACACATCACCACACACTGAAACACATTCCCCACACACTGAAACCCCTTCCCCACACACTGAAACCCCTTCCCCACACAGTGAAACCCTTCCCCACACACTGAAAGCCCTTCCCCACACACTGAAACACATCCCCACACACTGAAACCACTTCCCCACACACTGAAACCCCTTCCCCACACACTGAAACCCCTTCCCCACAAACTGAAGCCCCTTCCACACACACTAAAACCCCTTCGCCACACACTGTAACTCCGTCCCTACACAGTGCAAACCTTCCCCACACACTGCAACCCCTTCCCCACACACTGAAACCCCTTCTCAATCACTGACACACATCCCCACACACTGATACCCCTTCCCCAAACACTGAAACACTTTCCCACACACTGGAAACCCTTCCCCACACACTGAAACAACTTCCCCACACACTGAAACGCTTCCCCACACACTGAAACACTTCCCCACACACTGAAACCCCTTCCCCACAGACTGAAACACATCCCCACACACTGAAACCCCTTCCCCACACACTGAAACCCCTTACCCAGACAGTGAAACCCTTCCCCACTCAATGAAATACTTCCCCACACACTGAAACCCCTTTCACACACACTGAAACCCCTCCCCCACACACTGAAACCCCTTCCCCACACACTGAAACACTTCCCCACACACTGAAACCCCTTTGCCAAACACTGAAACACTTACCCATACACTGAAACACCTTTCCCACACACTGAAATCCCTTCCCCACACACTGAAACACCTTCCCCACACACTGACACACTTCACCACACACTGAAACACTTCCCCACACACTGAAACCCCTTCCCCACACACTGAAACCCCTTCCCCACTGACTGAAACCCCGTCCCCACACACTGTAACCCTTCCCCACACACTGAAACCCATTCCCGACACACTGAAACCCCTTCCGCACACACTGAAAACCTCCCCCACACACTAAACCCCCATCCCCACACACTGAAACCCCTTCCGCACACAATGAAACACCTTCCCCACACACTGAAACCACTTCCCCACACACTGAAACACATTCCCCACACACTGAAACCCCTTCCGCACACACTGAAACACCTTCCCCACACACTGAAACCCCTTCACCACACACTGAATCCCCTTCCCCACACTCGGTAACCCCTTCCCCACACACTGAAACACCTTCCCCACAGACTGAAACCCCTTCCCCACACACTGAAAGCCCATCCCCACACACTGAATCACCTTCCCCACACACTGAAACCCCTTCCCCACTGACTGAAACACCTTCCCCACACACTGAAACCCCTTCTGCACTCACTGAAACCCATCCCCACACACTGAAACCCCACCCCCAGACACTGAAACCCCTTCCCCACACAATGAAACACCTTCCTCACACACTGAAACACATCCCCACACACTGAAACACCTTCCCCACACACTGAAATCCCTTCCCCACAAACTGAAACACCTTCCCCACACACTGAAACCCCTTCCGCACACACTGAAACCCATCCCCACACACTGAAACCCCACCCCCACACACTGAAGCCCCTTCCCCACACACTGAAACCCCTTCCCCAACACTGAAACACATCCCCACACACTGAAACACCTTCCCCACACACTGAAACCCCTTCCGCAAACATTGAAACACATCCCCACACACTGAAACCCATCCCCACACACTGAAACCCATCCCCACAGACTGAAACACCTTCCCCACACTCTGAAACCCTTCCCCCCCCCACAGAAACACATCCCCACACACTGAAACACATCCCCACACACTGAATCACCTTCCCCACACACTGAAACCCCTTCCCCACACACTGAAACACATTCCCCACACACTGAAACCCCTTCCGCACACACTGAAACCCATCCCCACACACTGAAACCCCACCACCACACATTGAAACCCCTTGCCCACACACTGAAACCCCTTCCCCACACACTGAATCCCCTTCCCCACACACTGAATCCCCTACCGCACACAATGAAACACCTTCCCCACACAATGAAACACCTTCCCCACATACTGAAACCCCTTCCGCACACACTGAAACCCCTTCCCCACACACTGAAACCCCTTCCGCACACACTGAAACCTTTCCCCACACACTGAAACCCCTTCTCCACACACTGAAACCCCTTCCCCACTCACTGAAACCACTTCCCCACACACTGAAACCCCTTCCCCACTCACTGAAACCCCTTCCCCACACACTGAAACCCCTTCCCCAAACACTGAAACCCCTTCCGCAAACAGTTAAACCTTTCCCCACACACTGAAACCCCTTGCCCACACAATGAAACCCCTTCCCCACTCACTGAAACCCCTTCCCCACACACTGAAACCCCTTCCCCAAACACTGAAACCCCTTCCGCAAACAGTTAAACCTTTCCCCACACACTGAAACCCCTTGCCCACACAATGAAACCCCTTCCCCACACACTGAATCCCCTACCGCACACAATGAAACACCTTCCCCACACAATGAAACACCTTCACCACATATTGAAACCCCTTCCCCACACACTGAAACCCCTTCCCCACACACTGAAACCCCTTCCGCACACAATGAAACACCTTCCCCAGACACTGAAACCACTTCCCCACACACTGAAACACATTCCGCACACACTGAAACCCCTTCACCACACACTGAATCCCCTTCACCACCCACTGAAACCCATTCCCCACAAACTGAAACCCAATCCGCACACAGTGAAACCTTTCCCCACACGCTGAAACCCCTTCCCCACACTCTGAAACGCATCCCCACACACTGAAACCACTTCCCCACACACTGAAACACATCCCCACACACTGAAACCCCTTCCCCACACACTGAAACACATCCCCACACACTGAAACACCTTCCCCACACACTGAAACCCCTTCCCCACACAGTGAAACCACTTCCCCACACAGTGAAACCCTGCCCCACACACTGAAACCCCCTCCCCACACATTGAAACACATCCCCACACACTGAAACCCCTTCCCCACACACTGAAACCCCTTCCCCACACACTGAAACTCCTTCCCCACAAACTGAAGCCCCTTCCACACACACTGAAACCCCGTCCCTACACAGTGAAAACCCATCCCCACACACTGCAACCCCTTCCCCACACACGGAAACCCCTTCCCCACTCACTGAAACACATCCCCACAGACTGAAACCCCTTCCCCACACACTGAAACCCCTTCCACACTCACTGAATCCCCTTCCACCTACACTGAAACCCTTCCCCAATCTCTGAAACCCCTTCCCCACACACTGAAACCCTTCCCCACACTCGGAAACCCCATCCCCACACACTGAAATCCCTTCCCCACACACTGAAACACATCCCCACACACTGAAACACCTTCCCCACACACTAAAACCCCTTCCGCAACCATTGAAACCCATCCCCACACACTGAAACCCATCCCCACACACTGAAACCCATCCCCACAGACTGAAACACCTTCCCCACACTCTGAAAACCTTCCCCACACACTGAAACCCCTTCCCCAAACACTGAAACCCCTTCCGCAAACAGTTAAACCTTTCCCCACACACTGAAACCCCTTGCCCACACAATGAAACCCCTTCCCCACTCACTGAAACCCCTTCCCCACACACTGAAACCCCTTCCCCAAACACTGAAACCCCTTCCGCAAACAGTTAAACCTTTCCCCACACACTGAAACCCCTTGCCCACACAATGAAACCCCTTCCCCACACACTGAATCCCCTACCGCACACAATGAAACACCTTCCCCACACAATGAAACACCTTCACCACATATTGAAACCCCTTCCTCACACACTGAAACCCCTTCCCCACACACTGAAACCCCTTCCGCACACAATGAAACACCTTCCCCAGACACTGAAACCACTTCCCCACACACTGAAACACATTCCGCACACACTGAAACCCCTTCACCACACACTGAATCCCCTTCACCACCCACTGAAACCCATTCCCCACAAACTGAAACCCAATCCGCACACAGTGAAACCTTTCCCCACACGCTGAAACCCCTTCCCCACACTCTGAAACGCATCCCCACACACTGAAACCACTTCCCCACACACTGAAACACATCCCCACACACTGAAACCCCTTCCCCACACACTGAAACACATCCCCACACACTGAAACACCTTCCCCACACACTGAAACCCCTTCCCCACACAGTGAAACCACTTCCCCACACAGTGAAACCCTGCCCCACACACTGAAACCCCTTCCCCACACATTGAAACACATCCCCACACACTGAAACCCCTACCCCACACAGTGAAACCACTTCCCCACACACTGAAACTCCTTCCCCACAAACTGAAGCCCCTTCCACACACACTGAAACCCCTTCCCCAAACACTGAAACCCCGTCCCTACACAGTGAAAACCGTCCCCACACACAGCAACCCCTTCCCCACACACGGAAACCCCTTCCCCACTCACTGAAACACATCCCCACAGACTGAAACCCCTTCCCCACACACTGAAACCCCTTCCACACTCACTGAATCCCCTTCCACCTACACTGAAACCCTTCCCCAATCTCTGAAACCCCTTCCCCACACACTGAAACCCTTCCCCACACTCGGAAACCCCATCCCCACACACTGAAATCCCTTCCCCACACACTGAAACACATCCCCACACACTGAAACACCTTCCCCACACACTGAAACCCCTTCCGCAACCATTGAAACCCATCCCCACACACTGAAACCCATCCCCACACACTGAAACCCATCCCCACAGACTGAAACACCTTCCCCACACTCTGAAACCCTTCCCCACACACAGAAACACTTCCCCACACTCTGAAACCCATCCCCACACACTGAAACCACTTCCCCACACACTGAAACACATCCCCACACACTGAAACCCCTTCCCCACACACTGAATAACTTGAAGATAGACAAGTCTCCCGGGCCTGACGGGGTATATCCAAGGATGTTATGGGAAGCAAGGGATGAAATTGCAGAGCCACTGGCAATGATCTTTTCATCTTCTCTGTTGACGGGGGTGGTACCAGGTGATTGGAGGGTGGCAAATGTTGTGCCCCTGTTCAAGAAAGGGAATAGGAACAACCCTGGGAATTACAGGCCAGTTAGTCTTACTTCGGTGGTAGGCAAGTTGATGGAAAAGGTGCTGAGGGATAGGATTTCTGAGCATCTGGAAAGACACTGCTTGATTCGGGACAGTCAGCACGGTTTTGTGAGGGGTAGGTCTTGCCTCACAAGCCTGATTGAATTCTTTGAGCAGGTGACCAAGCAAGTGGATGAGGGTAAACCAGTGGATGTGGTGTACATGGATTTTAGTAAGGCATTTGATAAGGTCCCCCATGGTAGACTTATGGAGAAAGTCAGGAGGCATGGGATAGTGGGGAATGTGGCCAGTTGGATTAATAATTGGCTAACTGATAGAAGGCAGAGAGTGGTCTTAGATGGTAAATACTCAGCCTGGAGCCCAGTTACCAGTGGCGTGCCACAGGGATCAGTTCTGGGTCCTCTCCTGTTTGTGATTTTTATTAACGACTTGGATGAGGAAGTCGAAGGGTGGGTCAGTAAATTTGCAGATGATACAAAGGTTGGTGGAGTTGTGGATACCGAGGAGGGCTATTGTCGTCTGCAAAGGGACTTGGATAGGTTGCAGTGCTGGGCTGAAAAGTGGCAGATGGAGTTTAACCCTGAAAAGTGTGAGGTCGTCCATTTTGGAAGGACAAACACGAATGCAAAATACTGGGTTAACGGTAGGGTTCTTGGGCATGTGGAGGAGCAGAGAGACCTTGGGGTCTATGTGCATAGATCGTTGAAAGTTGCAACTCAAGTGGATAGGGCTGTGAAGAAGGCATATGGGGTGTTAGCGTTCATTAGCAGAGGGATTGAATTTAAGAGCCGTGAGGTGATGATGCAGCTGTACAGGACCTTGGTAAGGCCTCATTTGGAGTACTGTGTGCAGTTCTGGTCGCCTCATTTTAGGAAGGATGTGGAAGCCTTGGAGAGGGTGCAGAGGAGATTTACCAGGATGTTGCCTGGAATGGAGAATAAGTCTTACGAGGAAAGGCTGAACATTCTAGGCCTCTTCTCATTAGAACGGAGAAGGATGAGGGGTGACATGATAGAGGTTTATAAGATGATCAGGGGAATAGATAGGGTAGACAGTCAGAAACTTTTTCCCCGGGTGGAGCAAAGCGTTACAAGGGGTCATAAATTTAAGGTGAAGGGTGGGAGATATAAGGGGGATGTCAGGGGAAGGTTCTTTACCCAGAGAGTGGTCGGGGCATGGAATGCCTTGCCTGGGGAAGTTGTTGAGTCAGAAACTTTAGGGACTTTCAAACGGCTTTTAGATAGGTATATGGATAAAGGAGAATGATGGGGTATAGATTAAATTGTCCTTGACAGAGGACAAAGGATCGGCACAACATCGTGGGCCGAAGGGCCTGTTCTGTGCTGTATTTTTCTATGTTCTATGTTCTATGAAACACATCCCCACACACTGAAACACCTTCCCCACACACTGAAACCCCTTCCCCACACAGTGAAACCACTTCCCCACACAGTGAAACCCTGCCCCACACACTGAAACCCCTTCCCCACACACTGAAACACATCCCCACACACTGAAACCCCTTCCCCACACACTGAAACCCCTTCCCCACACACTGAAACTCCTTCCCCACAAACTGAAGCCCCTTCCACACACACTGAAACCCCTTCCCCACACACTGAAACCCCGTCCCTACACAGTGAAAACCTTCCCCACACACTGCAACCCCTTCCCCACACACGGAAACCCCTTCCCCACTCACTGAAACACATCCCCACAGACTGAAACCCCTTCCCCACACACTGAAACCCCTTCCACACTCACTGAATCCCCTTCCACCTACACTGAAACCCTTCCCCAATCTCTGAAACCCCTTCCCCACACACTGAAACCCTTCCCCACTCACTGAAACACATCCCCACACACTGAAACACCTTCCCCACACACTGAAACCCCTTCCGCAATCATTGAAACCCATCCCCACACACTGAAACCCATCCCCACACACTGAAACCCATCCCCACAGACTGAAACACCTTCCCCACACTCTGAAACCCTTCCCCACACACAGAAACACATCCCCACACACTGAAACACATCCCCACACACTGAATCATCTTCCCCACACACTGAAACCCCTTCACCACACACTGAAACACCTTCCCCACACACTGAAATGCCTTCCGCACACACTGAAACCCATCCCCACACACTGAAACCCCACCACAACACATTGAAACCCATTGCCCACACACTGAAACCCCTTCCCCACACACTGAAACCCCTTCCCCACACACTGAATCCACTGCCGCACACAATGAATCACCTTCCCCACACAATGAAACACCTTCACCACACACTGAAACCCCTTCCCCACACACTGAAACCCCTTCCGCACACAATGAAACACCTTCCCCACACACTGAAACCGCTTCCCCACACACTGAAACACATTCCGCACACACTGAAACCCCTTCCGCACACACTGAAACACCTTCCCCACACACTGAAAGCTCTTCACCACACACTGAAACCCCTTCCCCACACACTGAAATCCCTTCCGCACACACTGAAACCCATTCCCCACAATCTGAAAACCCTTCCGCACACAGTGAAACACATCCCCACACACTGAAATTCCTTCCGCACACACTGAAACACATCCCCACACACTGAAACACCTTCCCCACACACTGAAACACATCACCACACACTGAAACACATTCTTTACACACTGAAACCCCTTCCCCACACACTGAAACCCCTTCCCCACACAGTGAAACCCTTCCCCACACACTGAAAGCCCTTCCCCACACACTGAAACACATCCCCACACACTGAAACCACTTCCCCACACACTGAAACCCCTTCCCCAAAAACTGAAGCCCCTTCCACACACACTAAAACCCCTTCGCCACACACTGTAACTCCGTCCCTACACAGTGCAAACCTTCCCCACACACTGCAACCCCTTCCCCACACACTGAAACCCCTTCTCAATCACTGAAACACATCCCCACACACTGATACCCCTTCCCCAAACACTGAAACACTTTCCCACACACTGGAAACCCTTCCCCACACACTGAAACAACTTCCCCACACACTGAAACCCTTCCCCACACACTGAAACACTTCCCCACACACTGAAACCCCTTCCCCACAAACTGAAACACATCCCCACACACTGAAACCCCTTCCCCACACACTGAAACCCCTTACCCAGACACTGAAACCCTTCCCCACTCACTGAAATACTTCCCCACACACTGAAACCCCTTTCACACACACTGAAACCCCTCCCCCACACACTGAAACCCCTTCCCCACACACTGAAACACTTCCCCACACACTGAAACCCCTTTGCCAAACACTGAAACACTTCCCCATACACTGAAACACCTTTCCCACACACTGAAATCCCTTCCCCACACACTGAAACACCTTCCCCACACACTGACACACTTCACCACACACTGAAACACTTCCCCACACACTGAAACCCCTTCCCCACACACTGAAACCCCTTCCCCACTGACTGAAACCCCGTCCCCACACACTGTAACCCTTCCCCACACACTGAAACACTTCCTCACACACTGAAACCCATTCCCGACACACTGAAACCCCTTCCGCACACACTGAAAACCTCCCCCACACACTAAACCCCCATCCCCACACACTGAAACCCCTTCCGCACACAATGAAACACCTTCCCCACACACTGAAACCACTTCCCCACACACTGAAACACATTCCCCACACACTGAAACCCCTTCCGCACACACTGAAACACCTTCCCCACACACTGAAACCCCTTCACCACACACTGAATCCCCTTCCCCACACTCGGTAACCCCTTCCCCACACACTGAAACACCTTCCCCACACACTGAAACCCCTTCCCCACACACTGAAAGCCCATCCCCACACACTGAAACACCTTCCCCACACACTGAAACCCCTTCCCCACTGACTGAAACACCTTCCCCACACACTGAAACCCCTTCTGCACTCACTGAAACCCATCCCCACACACTGAAACCCCACCCCCAGACACTGAAACCCCTTCCCCACACAATGAAACACCTTCCTCACACACTGAAACACATCCCCACACACTGAAACACCTTCCCCACACACTGAAATCCCTTCCCCACATACTGAAACACCTTCCCCACACACTGAAACCCCTTCCGCACACACTGAAACCCATCCCCACACACTGAAACCCCACCCCCACACACTGAAACCCCTTCCCCACACACTGAAACCCCTTCCCCAACACTGAAACACATCCCCACACACTGAAACACCTTCCCCACACACTGAAACCCCTTCCGCAAACATTGAAACACATCCCCACACACTGAAACCCATCCCCACACACTGAAACCCATCCCCACAGACTGAAACACATCCCCACACTCTGAAACCCTTCCCCCCACACAGAAACACATCCCCACACACTGAAACACATCCCCACACACTGAATCACCTTCCCCACACACAGAAACTCCTTCCCCACACACTGAAACACATTCCCCACACACTGAAACCCCTTCCGCACACACTGAAACCCATCCCCACACACTGAAACCCCACCACCACACATTGAAACCCCTTGCCCACACACTGAAACCCCTTCCCCACACACTGAATCCCCTTCCCCACACACTGAATCCCCTACCGCACACAATGAAACACCTTCCCCACACAATGACACACCTTCACCACATACTGAAACCCCTTCCCCACAGACTGAAACCCCTTCCGCACACAATGAATCACCTTCCCCACATACTGAAACCCCTTCCGCACACACTGAAACCCCTTCCCCACACACTGAAACCCCTTCCGCACACACTGAAACCTTTCCCCACACACTGAAACCCCTTCTCCACACACTGAAACCCCTTCCCCACTCACTGAAACCACTTCCCCACACACTGAAACCCCTTCCCCACTCACTGAAACCCCTTCCCCACACACTGAAACCCCTTCCCCAAACACTGAAAACCCTTCCGCAAACAGTTAAACCTTTCCCCACACACTGAAACCCCTTGCCCACACAATGAAACCCCTTCCCCACTCACTGAAACCCCTTCCCCACACACTGAAACCCCTTCCCCAAACACTGAAACCCCTTCCGCAAACAGTTGAACCTTTCCCCACACACTGAAACCCCTTGCCCACCCAATGAAACCCCTTCCCCACACACTGAATCCCCTACCGCACACAATGAAACACCTTCCCCACACAATGAAACACCTTCACCACATATTGAAACCCCTTCCCAACACACTGAAACCCCTTCCCCATACACTGAAACCCCTTCCGCACACAATGAAACACCTTCCCCAGACACTGAAACCACTTCCCCACACACTGAAACACACTCCGCACACACAGAAACCCCTTCACCACACACTGAATCCCCTTCACCACCCACTGAAACCCATTCCCCACAAACTGAAACCCAATCCGCACACAGTGAAAACTTTCCCCACACGCTGGAACCCCTTCCCCACACTCTGAAACGCATCCCCACACACTGAAACCACTTCCCCACACACTGAAACACATCCCCACACACTGAAACCCCTTCCCCACACACTGAAACACATCCCCACACACTGAAACACCTTCCCCACACACTGAAACCCCTTCCCCACACAGTGAAACCACTTCCCCACACAGTGAAACCCTGCCCCACACAGTGAAACCCCTTCCCCACACATTGAAACACATCCCCACACACTGAAACCGCTTCCCCACACACTGAAACCCCTTCCCCACACACTGAAACTCCTTCCCCACAAACTGAAGCCCCTTCCACACACACTGAAACCCCTTTCCCACACACTGAAACCCCGTCCCTACACAGTGAAAACCTTCCCCACACACTGCAACCCCTTCCCCACACACGGAAACCCCTTCCCCACTCACTGAAACACATCCCCACAGACTGAAACCCCTTCCCCACACACTGAAACCCCTTCCACACTCACTGAATCCCCTTCCACCTACACTGAAACCCTTCCCCAATCTCTGAAACCCCTTCCCCACACACTGAAACCCTTCCCCACACTCGGAAACCCCATCCCCACACACTGAAATCCCTTCCCCACACACTGAAACACATCCCCACACACTGAAACACCTTCCCCACACACTGAAACCCCTTCCGCAACCATTGAAACCCATCCCCACACACTGAAACCCATCCCCACACACTGAAACCCATCCCCACAGACTGAAACACCTTCCCCACACTCTGAAACCCTTCCCCACACACAGAAACACATCCCCACACACTGAAACACATCCCCACACACTGAATCATCTTCTCCACACACTGAAACCCCTTCAGCACACACTGAAACACCTTCCCCACACACTGAAATGCCTTCCGCACAGAATGAAATCCATCCCCACACACTGAAACCCCACCACAACACATTGAAACCCATTGCCCACACACTGAAACCCCTTCCCCACACACTGAAACCACTTCCCCACACACTGAATCCTCTGCCGCACACAATGAATCACCTTCCCCACACAATGAAACACCTTCACCACACACTGAAACCCCTTCCCCACACACTGAATCCCCTTCCGCACACAATGAAACACCTTCCCCACACACTGAAACCGCTTCCCCACACACTGAAACACATTCCGAACACACTGAAACCCCTTCCGCACACACTGAAACACCTTCCCCACACACTGAAAGCTCTTCACCACACACTGAAACCCCTTCCCCTCACACTGAAATCCCTTCCGCACACACTGAAACCCATTCCCCACAATCTGAAATCCCTTCCCCTCACAGTGAAACACATCCCCACACACTGAAACTCCTTCCGCACACACTGAAACACATCCCCACACACTGAAACACCTTCCCCACACACTGAAACACATCACCACACACTGAAACACATTCCCCACACACTGAAACCCCTTCCCCACACACTGAAACCCCTTCCCCACACAGTGAAACCCTTCCCCACACACTGAAAGCCCTTCCCCACACACTGAAACACATCCCCACACACTGAAACCACTTCCCCACACACTGAAACCCCTTCCCCACACACTGAAACCCCTTCCCCACAAACTGAAGCCCCTTCCACACACTCTAAAACCCCTTCGCCACACACTGTAACCCCGTCCCTACACAGTGCAAACCTTCCCCACACACTGCAACCCCTTCCCCACACACTGAAACACCTTCTCAATCACTGAAACACATCCCCACACACTGATACCCCTTCCCCAAACACTGAAACACTTTCCCACACACTGGAACCCCTTCCCCACACACTGAAACAACTTCCCCACACACTGAAACCCTTCCCCACACACTGAAACACTTCCCCACACACTGAAACCCCTTCCCCACAGACTGAAACACATCCCCACACACTGAAACCCCTTCCCCACACACTGAAACCCCTTCCCCAGCCACTGAAACCCTTCCCCACTCACTGAAATACTTCCCCACACACTGAAACCCCTTTCACACACACTGAAACCCCTCTCCCACACACTGAAACCCCTTCCCCACACACTGAACCACTTCCCCACACACTGAAACCCCTTTGCCAAACACTGAAACACTTCCCCATACACTGAAACACCTTTCCCACACACTGAAATCCCTTCCCCACACACTGAAACACCTTCCCCACACACTGACACACTTCACCACATACTGAAACACTTCCCCACACACTGAAACCCCTTCCCCACACACTGAAACCCCTTCCCCACTGACTGAAAGCCCGTCCCCACACACTGTAACCCTTCCCCACACACTGAAACACTTCCTCACACACTGAAACCCATTCCCGACGCACTGAAACCCCTTCCGCACACACTGAAAACCTCCCCCACACACTGAACCCCCATCCCCACACACTGAAACCCCTTCCGCACACAATGAAACACCTTCCCCACACACTGAAACCACTTCCCCACACACTGAAACACATTCCCCACACACTGAAACCCCTTCCGCACACACTGAAACACCTTCCCCACACACTGAAACCCCTTCACCACACACTGAATCCACTTCACCACACACGGAAACCCATTCCCCACAAACTGAAACCCCTTCCGCTCACAGTGAAACCCTTCCCCACACACTGAAACCCCTTCCACACACTCTGAAAATCATCCCCACACACTGAAACCCCTTCCCCACACACTGAAACACATCCCCACACACTGAAACCCATTCCCCACACACTGAAACACCTTCCCCACACACTGAAACCCCTTCCCCACACAGTGAAACCACTTCCCCACACAGTGAAACCCTTCCCCACACACTGAAACCCCTTCCACACACACTGAAACACATCCCCACAGACTGAAACCCCTTCCTCACACACTGCAACCCCTTCCCCACACACTGAAACCCCTTCTCAATCACTGAAACACATCCCCACACACTGATACCCCTTCCCCAAACACTGAAACACTTTCCCACACACTGGAACCCCTTCCCCACACACTGAAACAACTTCCCCACACACTGAAACCCTTCCCCACACACTGAAACACTTCCCCACACACTGAAACCCCTTCCCCACAGACTGAAACACATCCCCACACACTGAAACCCCTTCCCCACACACTGAAACCCCTTCCCCAGACACTGAAACCCTTCCCCACTCACTGAAATACTTCCCCACACACTGAAACCCCTTTCACACACACTGAAACCCCTCCCCCACACACTGAAACCCCTTCCCCACACACTGAACCACTTCCCCACACACTGAAACCCCTTTGCCAAACACTGAAACACTTCCCCATACACTGAAACACCTTTCCCACACACTGAAATCCCTTCCCCACACACTGAAACACCTTCCCCACACACTGACACACTTCACCACACACTGAAACACTTCCCCACACACTGAAACCCCTTCCCCACACACTGAAACCCCTTCCCCACTGACTGAAAGCCCGTCCCCACACACTGTAACCCTTCCCCACACACTGAAACACTTCCTCACACACTGAAACCCATTCCCGACACACTGAAACCCCTTCCGCACACACTGAAAACCTCCCCCACACACTGAACCCCCATCCCCACACACTGAAACCCCTTCCGCACTCAATGAAACACCTTCCCCACACACTGAAACCACTTCCCCACACACTGAAACACATTCCCCACACACTGAAACCCCTTCCGCACACACTGAAACACCTTCCCCACACACTGAAACCCCTTCACCACACACTGAATCCCCTTCACCACACACGGAAACCCATTCCCCACAAACTGAAACCCCTTCCGCTCACAGTGAAACCCTTCCCCACACACTGAAACCCCTTCCACACACTCTGAAAATCATCCCCACACACTGAAACCCCTTCCCCACACACTGAAACACATCCCCACACACTGAAACCCATTCCCCACACACTGAAACACCTTCCCCACACACTGAAACCCCTTCCCCACACAGTGAAACCACTTCCCCACACAGTGAAACCCTTCCCCACACACTGAAACCCCTTCCACACACACTGAAACACATCCCCACAGACTGAAACCCCTTCCTCACACACTGAAACCCCTTCCCCACAAACTGAAGCCCCTTCCACACACACTGAAACCCCTTCCCCACACACTGAAACCCCGTCCCGACACAGTGAAAACCTTCCCCACACACTGCCACCCCATCCCCACACACTGAAACCCCTTCACCACTCACTGAAACACATCCCCACACACTGAAACCCCTTCCCCACAGACTGAAACCCCTTCCCCACACACTGAATCCCCTCCACCCACACTGAAACCCTTCCCCAAACTCTGAAACCCCTTCCCCACACACTGAAAACCTTCCCCACACTCGGAAACCCCTTCCCCACACACTGAAACACCTTCCCCAAACACTGAAACCCCTTCCCCACACACTGAAAGCCCATCCCCGCACACTGAAACACCTTCCCCACACACTGAAACCCCTTCCCCGCACACTGAATCACCTTCCCCACACACTGAAACCCCTTCCGCACTCACTGAAACCCATCCCCACACACAAAAACCCCACCCCCAGACACTGAAACCCCTTCCCCACACAATGAAACACCTTCCCCACACACTGAAACACATCCCCACACACTGAAACACCTTGCCCACACACTGAAACCCCTTCTGCACACACTGAAACTCCTTCCCCACACGCTGAAACCCCTTGCCCCCACACTGAAACCCTTCCCCACACACTGAAAGCCCTTCCCCACACACTGAAACACCTTACCCACACACAGAAACCCCTACCCCACACACTGAAACACCTTCCCCACACACTGAAAACCCACCCCCACACACTGAAACCCCTTCCCCACACACTGAAACCCCTTCCCCACACACTGAAACACATCCCCACACACTGAAACACCTTCCCCACACACTGAAACCCCTTCCGCAAACATTGAAACCCATCCCCACACACTGAAACCCATCCCCACACACTGAAACCCATCCCCACTGACTGAAACAACTTCCCCACACTCTGAAACCCTTCCCCACACACAGAAACACATCCCCACACACTGAAACACATCCCCACACACTGAATCACCTTCCCCACACACTGAAACCCCTTCGTACACACTGAAACACCTTCCCCACACACTGAAACCCATCCCCACTCACTGAAACCCCACCCCCACACATTGAAATCGCTTCCCCACACACTGAAGCCCCTTCCCCACACATGAAACACATCCCCACACACTGAAACACCTTCCCCACACACAGAAACCCCTTCCGCAAACATTGAAACCCATCCCCACACACTGAAACCCATCCCCACAGACTGAAACACATTTCCCACACTCTGAAACCCTTGCCCTCTCACAGAATCACATCCCCACACACTGAAACACATCCCCACACACTGAATCACCTTCCCTACACATTGAAACCCCTTGCCCACACACTGAAACCCCTTCCCCACACACTGAAACCCCTTCCCCACACACTGAATCCCCTACCACACACAATGAAACACCTTCCCCACACAATGAAACACCTTCACCACACACTGAAACCCCTTCCCCACACACTGAAACCCCTTCCGCACACAATGAAACACCTTCCCCACACACTGAAACCGCTTCCCCACACACTGAAATACATTCCGCACACACTGAAATAGCTTCCCCACACACTGAAACCCCTTCACCACACACTGAAACACCTTCCCCACACACTGAAATCCCATCCGCACACACTGAAACAGCTTCCCCTCACACTGAAACACATTCCCCACAATCTGAAAACCCTTCCGCACACAATGAAACACCTTCCCCACACACTGAAACCGCTTCACCACACACTGAAACACCTTCCCCACACACTGAAATCCCATCCGCACACACTGAAACCGCTTCCCCACACACTGAAATACATTCCGCACACACTGAAATCGCTTCCCCACACACTGAATCCCCATCACCACACACTGAAAAACCTTCCCCACACACTGAAATCCCATCCGCACACACTGAAACAGCTTCCCCTCACAGTGAAACACATTCCCCACAATCTGAAAACCCTTCCGCACACAATGAAACACCTTCCCCACACACTGAAACCGCTTCCCCACACACTGAAATACATTCCGCACACACTGAAATAGCTTCCCCACACACAAAAACCCCTTCCCCACACACTGAAACACATCCCCACACACTGAAACACCTTCCCCACACACTGAAACCCCTTCCCCACACACTGAAACCCCTTCCCCACACAGTGAAACCCTTCCCCACACACTGAAAGCTCTTCCCCACACAGTGAAACCCTTCCCCACACACTGAAAGCTCTTCCCCACACACTGAAACACATCCCCACACACTGAAACCACTTCCCCACACACTGAAAACCCTTCACCACACACTGAAACCCCTTCCCCACAAACTGAAGCCCCTTCGACAAACACTGAAACCCCTACCCCACACACTGTAACCCCCGTCCCTACACAGTGAAAACCTTCCCCACACACTGCAACCCATTCCCCACACACTGAAACCCCTTCTCAATCACTGAAACACATCCCCACACACTGATACCCCTTCCCCAAACCCTGAAACCCTTTCCCACACACTGGAACCCCTTCCCCACACACTGAAACAACTTCCCAACACACTGAAACCCTTCCCCACACACTGAAACACTTCCCCACACACTGAAACCCCTTCCCCACAGACTGAAACACATCCCCACACACTGAAACCCCTTCCTCACAAACTGAAACCCCTTCCCCAGACACTGAAACCCTTCCCCACTCACTGAAATACTTCCCCACAGACTGAAACCCCTTCCACACACACTGAAACCCCTTCCCACACACTGAAACCCCTTCCCCACACACTGAAACCCTTCCCCACACACTGAAACACTTCCCCATACACTGAAACACCTTTCCCACACACTGAAATCCCTTCCCCACACACGGAAACACCTTCCCCACACACTGACACACTTCACCACACACTGAAAAACTTCCCCACACACTGAAACCCCTTCCCCACACACAGAAACCCCTTCCCCACACACTGAAACACTTCGCCACACACTGAAACCCATTCCCGACACACTGAAACCCCTTCCGCACACACTGAAAACCTTCCCCACACACTGAAACCCCATCCCCACACACTGGACCCTTCCCCACACACTGAAACCCCTTCCGCACTCACTGAAACCCCTTCCCCACACACTGAAACAACTTCCCCACACACTGAAACCCCTTCCGCACACAGTTAAACCTTTCCCCACACACTGAAACCCCTTGCCCACACAATGAAACCCCTTCCCCACACACTGAATCCACTACCGCACACAATGAGCCACCTTCCCCACACAATGAAACACCTTCACCACATACTGAAACCCCTTCCCCACACACTGAAACCCCTTCCGCACACAATGAAACACCTTCCCCACACACTGAAACCACTTCCCCACACACTGAAACACATTCCCCACACAATGAAACCCCTTCCGCACACAGTAAAACACCTTCCTCACACACTGAAACCCCTTCACCAAACACTGAATCCCCTTCACCACACACTGAAACCCATTCCCCACAAACTGAAACCCCTTCCGCTCACAGTGAAACCCTTCCCCACACACTGAAACACCTTCCCCACACTCTGAAACACATCCCCACACACTGAAACCCCTTCCCCACACACTGAAACACATCCCCACACACTGAAACCCCTTCCCCACACACTGAAACACATCCCCAAACACTGAAACACCTTCCCCACACATTGAAACCCCTTCCCCACACAGTGAAACCACTTCCCCACACAGTGAAACCCTTCCCCACACACTGAAACCCCTTCCCCACACACTGAAACACATCCCCACAGACTGAAACCCCTTCCCCACACACTGAAACCCCTTCCCCACACACTGAAACCCCTTCCCCACTAACTGAAGCCCCTTACACACACAATGAAACCCCTTCCCCACACACTGAAACCCCGTCCCTACACAGGGAAAACCTTCCCCACACTCTGCAACCCCTTCCCCACACACTGAAACCCCTTCCCCACTCACTGAAACACATCCCCACACTCTGAAACCCCTTCCCCACACACTGAAACCTCTTCCCCACACACTGAATCCCCTTCCACCCACACTGAAACCCATCCCCACACTCTGAAACCCCTTCCCCACACACTGAAAACCTTCCCCACACTCGGAAACCCATTCTCCACACACTGAAACACCTTCCCCACACAGTGTAACCGCTTCCCCACACACTGAAAGCCCATCCCCACACACTGAAACACCTTCCCCACACACTGAAACCCCTTCCCCACACACTGAAACACCTTCCCCACACACTGAAACCACTTCCGCACTCACTGAAACACATCCCCACACACTGAAACCCCACCCCCAGACACTGAAACCCCTTCCCCACACAATGATACACCTTCCCCACACACTGAAACACATCACAACACACTGAAACACCTTGCTCACACCCTGAAACCCCTTCTGCACACACTGAAACTCCTTCCCCACATGCTGAAACCCCTTGCCCCCAAAGCGAAACCCTTCCCCACACTCTAAAACCCCTTCCTCACACACTGAAACCCCTCCCCACACTCTGAAACACCTTCCTCACACACTGAAACACCATCCCTACACACTGAAACCCCTTCCCCACACACTGAAAGCCCTACCCCACACACTGAAACACCTTCCCCACACACCGAAACCCCACCCCCACCCACTGAAACCCCTTCCCCACACACTGAAACCCCCTCCCCACACACTGAAACACATCCCCACACACGGAAACACCTTCCCCACACACTGAAACCCCTTCCGCAAACATTGAAACCCATCCCCACACACTGAAACCCATCCCCACACACTGAAACCCATCCCCACAGATTGAAACACCTTCCCCACACTCTGAAACCCTTCCCCACACACAGAAACCCTTCCCCACACACTGAAACACATCCCCACACAATGAATCACCTTCCCCACACACTGAAACCCCTTCCCCACACACTGAAACACCTTCCGCACACACTGAAACCCCTTCCCCACACACAGAAACCCCTTCCGCAAACATTGAAACCCATCCCCTCACACTGAAACCCATCCCCACTCACTAAAACCCCACCCCCACTCATTGAAATCGCTTCCCCACACACTGAAACCCCTTCCCCACACACTGAAACACATCCCCACACACTGAAACACCTTCCCCACACACAGAAACCCCTTCCGCAAACATTGAAACCCATCCCCTCACACTGAAACCCATCCCCACACACTGAAACCCATCCCCACAGACTGAAACACATTCCCCACACTCTGAAACCCTTCCCCACACACAGAAACACATCCCAACACAATGAAACACATCCCCACACACTGAATCACCTTCCCCACACACTGAAACCCCTTCCCCAAACTCTGAAACTCCTTCCCCACACACTGAAGCACCTTCCGCACACACTGAAACCCTTCCCCACTCACTGAAACCCCACCCCCAATCATTGAAATCGCTTCCCCACACACTGAAACCCCTTCCCCACACACTGAAACCCCTTCCTCACACACTGAATCCCCTACCGCACACAATGAAACACCTTCCCCACACAATGAAACACCTTCACCACCTACTGAAACCCCTTCCCCACACACTGAAACCCCTTCCGCAAACATTGAAACCCATCCCCACACACTGAAACCCATCCCCACACACTGAAACCCATCCCCACAGACTGAAACAACTTCCCCACACTCTGAAACCCTTCCCCACACACAGAAACAAATCCCCACATACTGAAACACATCCCCACACACTGAATCACCTTCCCCACACACTGAAACCCCTTCCCCACACACTGAAACACCTTCCCCACACACTGAAACACCATCCGCACACACTGAAACCCATCCCCCTCACTGAAACCCCACCCTCACAAATTGAAATCGCTTCCCCACACACTGAAACCCCTTCCCCACACACTGAAACACATCCCCACACACTGAAACACCTTCCCCACACACTGAAACCCCTTCAGCAAACATTGAAACCCATCCCAACACACTGAAACCCATCCCCACACACTGAAACCCATCCCCACAGACTGAAACACCTTCCCCACACTATGAAACCCTTCCCCACACACAGAAACACATCCCCACACACTGAAACACATCCCCACACACTGAATCACCTTCCCCACACACTGAAACCCCTTCCCCACACACTGAAACACCTTCCCCACACACTGAAACATCTTCCGCACACACTGAACCCATCCCCACTCACTGAAACCCCACCCCTACACATTGAAATCGCTTCCCCACACACTGAAACCCCTTCCTCACACACTGAAACACATCCCCACAGACTGAAACACCTTCCGCACACTCTGAAACCCTTCCCCACACACAGAAACACCTTCCCCACACACTGAAACACCTTCCGCACACACTGAAACCCATCCCCACTCACTGAAACCCCACCCCCACGCATTGAAATCGCTTCCCCACACACTGAAACCCCTTCCCCACACACTGAAACCCCTTCCTCACACACTGAATCCCCTACCGCACACAATGAAACACCTTCCCCACACAATGAAACACCTTCACCACATATTGAAACCCCTTCCCCACACACTGAAACCCCTTCCCCACACACTGAAATCCCTTCCGCACACACTGAAACAACTTCCCCACACACTGAAACCCCTTCCTCACACTCTGAAACACATCCCCACTCACTGAAACCCCACCCCCACACATTGAAATCGATTCCCCACAAACTGAAACCCCTTCCCCACACACTGAAACACATCCCCACACACTGAAACACCTTCCCCACACCCTGAAACCCCTTCCGCACACACTGAAACTCCTTCCCTTCATGCTGAAACCCCTTGCCCCCAAAGCGAAACCCTTCCCCACACTCTAAAACCCCTTCCTCACACACTGAAACCCCTTCCCCACACTCTGAAACCCCTTCCTCACACACTGAAACACCATCCCCACACACTGAAACCCCTTCCCCACACACTGAAAGCCCTACCCCACACACTGAAACACCTTCCCCACACACTGAAACCCCACCCCCACACACTGAAACCCCTTCCCCACTCACTGAAACCCCCTCCCCACACACTGAAACACATCCCCACACACTGAAACACCTTCCCCACACACTGAAACCCCTTCCGCAAACATTCAAACCCATCCCCACACACTGAAACCCATCCCCACACACTGAAACCCATCCCCACAGATTGAAACACCTTCCCCACACTCTGAAACCCTTCCCCACACACAGAAACACATCCCCACACACTGAAACACATCCACACACACTGAATCACCTTCCCCACACACTGAAACCCCTTCCCCACACACTGAAACACCTTCCCCACACACTGAAACACCTTCCGCATACACTGAAACCCATCCACACTCACTAAAACCCCACCCCCACTCATTGAAATCGCTTCCCCACACACTGAAACCCCTTCCCCACACACTGAAACCCATCCCCTCACACTGAAACCCATCCCCACACACTGAAACCCATCCCGACAGACTGAAACACATTCCCCACCCTCTGAAACCCTTCCCCACACACAGAAACACATCCCCACACACTGAAACACATCCCCACACACTGAATCACCTTCCCCACACACTGAAACCCCTTCCCCACCATCTGAAGCACCTTCCCCACACACTGAAACACCTTCCGCACACACTGAAACCCTTCCCCACTCACTGAAACCCCACCCCCACACATTGAATCCCCTACCGCACACAATGAAACACCTTCCCCACTCAATGAAACACCTTCACCACATACTGAAACCCCTTCCCCACACACTGAAACCCCTTCCGCAAACATTGAAACCCATCCCCACACACTGAAACCCATCCCCACACTCTGAAACCCATCCCCACAGACTGAAACACCTTCCCCACAATCTGAAACCCTTCCCCACACACAGAAACAAATCCCCACACACTGAAACACATCCTCACACACTGAATCAACTTCCCCACACACTGAAACCCCTTCCCCACACACTGAAACACCTTCCCCACACACTGAAACACCTTCCGCACACACTGAAAACCATCCCCACTCACTGAAACCCCACCCGCACACATTGAAATCGCTTCCCCACACACTGAAACCCCTTCCCCACACACTGAAACACATCCCCACACACTGAAACACCTTCCCCACACACTGAAACCCCTTCAGCAAACATTGAAACCCATCCCCACACAATGAAACCCATCCCCACACACTGAAACCCATCCCCACAGACTGAAACACCTTTCCCACACTATGAAACCCTTCCCCACACACAGAAACACATCCCCACACACTGAAACACATCTCCACACACTGAATCACTTTCCCCACACACTGAAACCCCTTCCCCACAGACTGAAACACCTTCCCCACACACTGAAACCCCTTCCGCAAAAATTGAAACCCATCCCCACCCACTGAATCCCATCCCCACACACTGAAACCCATCCCCACAGACTGAAACACCTTCCCCACACTCTGAAACCCTTCCCCACACACAGAAACACATCCCCACACACTGAAACACATCCCCACACACTGAATCACCTTCCCCACACACTGAACCCCCTTCCCCACACACTGAAACACCTTCCCCACACACTGAAACACCTTCCGCACACACTGAAACCCATCCCCACTCACTGAAACCCCACCCCCACGCATTGAAATCGCTTCCCCACACACTGAAACCCCTTCCCCACACACTGAAACCCCTTCCTCACACACTGAATCCCCTACCGCACACAATGAAACACCTTCCCCACACAATGAAACACCTTCACCACATACTGATACCCCTTCCCAACACACTGAAACCCCTTCCCCACACACTGAAATCCCTTCCGCACACACTGAAACAACTTCCCCACACACTGAAACCCCTTCCCCACAATCTGAAACCCCTTCCGCACACACTGAAACCCCTTCCCCACACTCTGAAACCCCTTCCTCACACACTGAATCCCCTACCGCACACAATGAAACACCTTCCCCACACAATGAAACACCTTCACCACATACTGAAACCCCTTCCCCACACACTGAAACCCCTTCCCCACACACTGAAATCCTTTCCGCACACACTGAAACAACTTCCCCACACACTGAAACCCCTTCCCCACACACTGAAACCCCTTCCCCACACACTGAAATCCTTTCCGCACACACTGAAACAACTTCCCCACACACTGAAACCCCTTCCCCACCATCTGAAACCCCTTCCCGCACAGTGAAACCCTTCCCTACACACTGAAACCCCTTCCTCACACTCTGAAACACATCCTCACTCACTGAAACCCCACCCCCACACATTGAAATCGATTCCCCACAAACTGAAACCCCTTCCCCACACACTGAAACACATCTCCACACACTGAAACACCTTCCCCACACACAGAAACACCTTCAGCAAACATTGAAACCCATCCCCACACACTGAAACCCATCCCCACAGACTGAAACACATTCCCCACACTATGAAACCCTCACCCACACACATAAACACATCCCCACACACTGAAACACATCCCCACACACTGAATCACCTTCCCCACACACTGAAACCCCTTCCCCACACACTGAAACCCCTTCCCCACACACTGAAACACCTTCCGCACACACGGAAACCCATCCCCACTCACTGAAACCCCACCCCCACACATTGAAATCGCTTCTCCACACACTGAAACCCCTTCCCCACACACTGAAACAAATCCCCACACACTGAAACACCTTCCCCACACACTGAAACCCCTTCCGCAAACATTGAAACCCATCCCCACACACTGAAACCAATCCCCACAGACTGAAACACCTTCCCCACACTCTGAAACCCTTCCCCACACACAGAACCACATCCCCACACACTGAAACACATCCCCACACACTGAATTAGCTTCCCCACACACTGAAACCCCTTCCCCACACACTGAAACACCTTCCCCACACACTGAAACACCTTCCGCACACACTGAAACCCATCCCCACTCACTGAAACCCCACCCCCACTCATTGAAATCGCTTCCCCACACAATGAAACCCCTTCCCCACACACTGAAACCCCTTCCTCACTCACTGAATACCCTACCGCACACAATGTAACACCTTCCCCACACACTGAAACACATCCCCACACACTGAAACCCCTTCCACACACACTGAAACACATCCCCACACACTGAATCACCTTCCCCACACACTGAAACCCCTTCCCCACACACTGAAACACCTTCCCCACATACTGAAACACCTTCCGCACACACTGAAACCCATCCCCACTCACTGAAACCCACCCCCCACACATTGAAATCGCTTCCCCACACACTGAAACCCCTTCCCCACACACTGAAACACATCCCCACACACTGAAACACCTTCCCCACAAACTGAAACCCCTTCAGCAAACATTGAAACCCATCCCCACACACTGAAACCCATCCCCACACACTGAAACCTATCCCCACAGACTGAAACACCTTCCCCACACTATGAAACCCTTCCTCACACACAGAAACACATCCCCACACACTGAAACACATCCCCACACACTGAATCACCTTCCGCACACACTGAAACCCCTTCCCCACACACTGAAACACCTCCCCACACACTGAAACACCTTCCGCACACACTGAAACCCATCCCCACTCACTGAAACCCCACCCCTACACATTGAAATCGCTTCCCCACACACTGAAACCCCTTGCTCACACACTGAAACACATCCCCACACACTGAAACACCTTCCCCACACACTGAAACCCCTTCCGCAAAAATTGAAACCCATCCCCACACACTGAATCCCATCCCCACACACTGAAACCCATCCCCACAGACTGAAACACCTTCCCCACACTCTGAAACCCATCCCCACACACAGAAACACATCCCCACACACTGAAACACATCCCCACACACTGAATCACCATCCCCACACACTGAACACCCTTCCCCACACACTGAAACACCTTCCCCACACACTGAAACACCTTCCGCACACACTGAAACCCATCCCCACTCACTGAAACCCCACCCCCACGCATTGAAATCGCTTCCCCACACACTGAAACACCTTCCCCACACACTGAAACCCCTTCCTCACAGACTGAATCCCCTACCGCACACAATGAAACCCTTCCCCACACACAGAAACACATCCCCACACACTGAAACACATCCCCACACACTGAATCACCTTCCCCACACTCTGAACCCCCTTCCCCACACACTGAAACACCTTCACCACACACTGAAACACCTTCCGCACGCACTGAAACCCATCCCCACTCACTGAAACCCCACCCCCACGCATTGAATTCGCTTCCTCACACACTGAAACCCCTTCCCCACACACTGAAACCCCTTCCTCACACACTGAATCCCCGACCGCACACAATGAAACACCTTCCCCACACAATGAAACACCTTCACCACATACTGAAACACCTTCCCAACACACTGAAACCCCTTCCCCACACACTGAAATCCCTTCCGCACACACTGAAACAACTTCCCCACACACTGAAACCCCTTCCCCACAATCTGAAACCCCTTCCGCACACAGTGAAACCCTCCCAACACACTGAAACCCCTTCCTCACACTCTGAAACACATCCCCACTCACTGAAACCCCACCCCCACACAATGAAATCGATTCTCCACAAACTGAAACCCCTTCCCCACACACTGAAACACATCTCCACACACTGAAACACCTTCCCCACACACAGAAACCCCTTCAGCAAACATTGAAACCCATCCCCACACACTGAAACCCATCCCCACAGACTGAAACACATTCCCCACACCATGAAACCCTCACCCACACACAGAAACACATCCCCACACACTGAAACACATCCCCACACACTCAATCACCTTCCCCACACACAGAAACCCCTTCCCCACACACTGAAACACCTTCCCCAAACACTGAAACACCTTCAGCGCACACTGAAACCCATCCCCACTCACTGAAACCCCACCCCCACTCATTGAAATCGCTTCTCCACACACTGAAACCCCTTCCCCACACACTGAAACACATCCCCACACACTGAAACACCTTCCCCACACACTCAAACCCCTTCCGCAAACATTGAAACCCATCCCCACACACTGAAACCAATCCCCACAGACTGAAACACCTTCCCCACACACAGAACCACATCCCCACACACTGAAACACATCCCCACACACTGTATTAGCTTCCCCACACACTGAAACCCCTTCCCCACACACTGAAACACTTTCCCCACACACTGAAACACCTTCCGTACACACTGAAACCCATCCCCACTCACTGAAACCCTACCCCCACATATTGAAATCGCTTCCCCACACACTGAAACCCCTTCCCCACACACTGAAACCCCTTCCTCACTCACTGAATCCCCTACCGCACACAATGAAACACCTTCCCCACACAATGAAACAAATTCCCCACACTCTGAAACCCTTCCCCACACACAGAAACACATCCCCACACACTGAAACACATCCCCACACACTGAATCACCTTCCCCACACACTGAAACCCCTTCCCCACACACTGAAACACCTTCCCCACACACTGAAACACCTTCCGCACACACTGAAACCCATCCCCACTCACTGAAACCCCACCCTCCACCCATTGAAATCGCTTCCCCACGCACTGAAACACTTTCCCCACACACTGAAACACATCCCCACATACTGATACACCTTCCCCACACACTGAAACCCCTTCAGCAAACATTGAAACCCATCCCCAAACACTGAAACCCATCCCCACACACTGAAACCCATCCCCACCAGACTGAACCACCTTCCCCACACTATGAAACCCTTCGCCACACACAGAAACACATCCCCACACACTGAAACACATACCGACGCACTGAATCACCTTCCCCACACACTGAAACCCCTTCCCCACACACTGAACCACCTTCCCCACACACTGAAACACCTTCCGCACACACTGAAACCCATCCCCTCACACAGAAACCCCTTCAGCAAACATTGAAACCCTTCCCCACACACTGAAACCCCTTCCCCACACACTGAACCACCTTCCCCACACACTGAAACACCTTCCGCACACTGAAACCCATCCCCACTCACTGAAATCCCACCCCCACACATTGAAATCGCTTCTCCACACACTGAAACCCCTTCCCCACACACTGAAACACATCCCCACACACTGAAACACCATCCCCACACACTGAAACCCCTTCCGCAAACATTGAAACCCATCCCCACACACTGAAAGCAATCCCACAGACAGAAACACCTTCCCCACACACTGAAACCCTTCCCCACACACAGAACCACATCCCCACACACTGAAACACATCCCCACACACTGAATCACCTTCCCCACACACTGAAACCCCTTCCCCACACACTGAAACACCTTCCCCACACACTGAATCACCTTCCGCACACACTGAAACCCATCCCCACTCACTGAAACCCCACCCTCACACATTGAAATCGCTTCCCCACACACTGAAACCCCTTCCCCACACACTGAAACCCCTTCCAAACTCACTGAATCCCCTACCGCACACATTGAAACACCTTCCCCACACAATGAAACACCTTCCCCACACTCTGAAACCCCTTCCCCACACACAGAAACACATCCCCACACACTGAAACACATCCTCACACACTGAATCACCTTCCCCACACACTGAAACCCCTTCCCCACACACTGAAACACCTTCCGCACACACTGAAACCCATCCCCACTCACTGAAACCCCACCCCCACCCATTGAAATCGCTTCCCCACGCACTGAAACCCCTTCCCACACACTGAAACACATCCCCACACACTGAAACACCTTCCCCACACACTGAAACCCCTTCAGCAAACATTGAAACCCATCCCCACACACTGAAACCCATCCCCACACACTGAAACCCATCCCCACAGACTGAAACACCTTTCCCACACTATGAAACCCTTCCCCACACACAGAAACACATCCCCACACACTGAAACACATCCCCACACACTGAATCACCTTCCGCACACACTGAAACCCCTTCCCCACACACTGAAACACCTTCCCCACACACTGAAACACCTTCCGCACACACTGAAACCCATCCCCACTCACTGAAACCCCACCCCGACACAATGAAACACCTTCCCCACACAATGAAACACCTTCACCACATACTAAAACCCCTTCCCCCACACACTGAAACCCCTTCCCCACACACTGAAATCCCTTCCGCACACACTGAAACAACTTCCCCACACACTGAAACCCCTTCCCCTCAATCTGAAACCCCTTCCGCACACAGTGAAACCCTCCCCACACACTGAAACCCCTTCCTCACACTCTGAAACACATCCCCACTCACAAAAACCCCACCCCCACACATTGAAATCGATTCCCCACACACTGAAACCCCTTCCCCACACACTGAAACACATCCCCACACACTGAAACACCTTCCCCACACACAGAAACCCCTTCAGCAAACATTGAAACCCATCCCCACACACTGAAACCCATCCCACAGACTGAAACACATTCCCCACACTATGAAACCATCACCCACACACAGAAACACATCCCCACACACTGAAACACATCCCCACACACTGAATCACCTTCCCCACACACTTCAACCCCTTCCCCACACACTGAAACACCTTCCCCACACACTGAAACACCTTCCGCACACACTGAAACCCATCCCCACTCACTGAAACCCCACCCCCCACTCATTGAAATCGCTTCCCCACACACTGAAACCCCTTCCCCACACACTGAAACACATCCCCACACACTGAAACACCTTCCCCACACACTGAAACCCCTTCCGCAAACATTGAAACCCATCCCCACACACTGAAACCAATCCCCACAGACTGAAACACCTTCCCCACACTCTGAAACCCTTCCCCACACACAGAACCACATCCCCACACACTGAAACACATCCCCACACACTGAATCACCTTCCCCACACACTGAAACCCCTTCCCCACACACTGAAACACCTTCCCCACACACTGAAACACCTTCCGCACACACTGAAACCCATCCCCACTCACTGAATCCCGGCCCCCACACATTGAAATCGCTTCCCCACACACTGAAACCCCTTCCCCACACACTGAAACCCCTTCCTCACTCACTGAATCCCCTACCGCACACAATGAAACACCTTCCCCACACAATGAAACACCTTCCCCACACTCTGAAACCCTTCCCCACACACAGAAACACATCCCCACACACTGAACCACATCCCCACACACTGATCACCTTCCCCACACACTGAAACCCATTCCCCACACACTGAAACACCTTCCCCACACCCTGAAACACCTTCCGCACACACTGAAACCCATCCCCACTCACTGAAACCCCACCCCCACCCATTGAAATCGTTTCCCCACAAACTGGAACCCCTTCCCCACACACTGAAACACATCCCCACACACTGAAACACCTTCCCCACACACTGAAACCCCTTCAGCAAACATTGAAACCCATCCCCACACACGGAAACCCATCCCCACACACTGAAACCCATCCCCACACACTGAAACCCATCCCCACAGACTGAAACACCTTCCCCACACTATGAAACCCCTCCCCACACACAGAAACACATCCCCATACACTGAATCACCTTCCCCACACACTGAAACCCCTTCCCCACAAACTGATCCACCTTCCCCACACACTGAAACACCTTCCGCACACACTGAAACCCATCCCCACTCACTGAAACCCCACCCCCACACATTGAAATCGCTTCCCCACACACTGAAACCCCTTCCCCACACACTGAAACACATCCCCACACACTGAAACACCTTCCCCACACACTGAAACCCCTTCCGCAAACATTGAAACCCATCCCCACACACTGAAACCCATCCCCACACACTGAAACCCATCCCCACAGACCTGACACACCTTCCCCACACTCTGAAACCCTTCCCCACACACAGAAACACATCCCCATACACTGAAACACATCCCCACACACTGAATCACCTTCCCCACACACTGAAACCCCTTCCCCACACACTGAAAAACCTTCCCCCGCACACTGAAACACCTTCCGCACACACTGAAACCCATCCCCACTCACTGAAACCCCACCCCCACTCATTGAAATCGCTTCCCCACACACTGAAACCCCTTCCCCACACACTGAAACACATCCCCACACACTGAAACACCTTCCCCACACACTGAAACCCCTTCCGCAAACATTGAAACCCATCCCCACACACTGAAACCAATCCCCACAGACTGAAACACCTTCCCCACACTCTGAAACCCTTCCCCACACACAGAACCACATCCCCACACACTGAAACACATCCCCACACACTGAATCACCTTCCCCACACACTGAAACCCCTTCCCCACACACTGAAACACCTTCCCCACACACTGAAACACCTTCCGCACACACTGAAACCCATCCCCACTCACTGAATCCCGGCCCCCACACATTGAAATCGCTTCCCCACACACTGAAACCCCTTCCCCACACACTGAAACCCCTTCCTCACTCACTGAATCCCCTACCGCACACAATGAAACACCTTCCCCACACATGAAACACCTTCCCCACACTCTGAAACCCTTCCCCACACACAGAAACACATCCCCACACACTGAACCACATCCCCACACACTGAATCACCTTCCCCACACACTGAAACCCCTTCCCCACACACTGAAACACCTTCCCCACACCCTGAAACACCTTCCGCACACACTGAAACCCATCCCCACTCACTGAAACCCCACCCCCACCCATTGAAATCGTTTCCCCACAAACTGGAACCCCTTCCCCACACACTGAAACACATCCCCACACACTGAAACACCTTCCCCACACACTGAAACCCCTTCAGCAAACATTGAAACCCATCCCCACACACGGAAACCCATCCCCACACACTGAAACCCATCCCCACACACTGAAACCCATCCCCACAGACTGAAACACCTTCCCCACACTATGAAACCCCTCCCCACACACAGAAACACATCCCCATACACTGAATCACCTTCCCCACACACTGAAACCCCTTCCCCACAAACTGATCCACCTTCCCCACACACTGAAACACCTTCCGCACACACTGAAACCCATCCCCACTCACTGAAACCCCACCCCCACACATTGAAATCGCTTCCCCACACACTGAAACCCCTTCCCCACACACTGAAACACATCCCCACACACTGAAACACCTTCCCCACACACTGAAACCCCTTCCGCAAACATTGAAACCCATCCCCACACACTGAAACCCATCCCCACACACTGAAACCCATCCCCACAGACTGACACACCTTCCCCACACTCTGAAACCCTTCCCCACACACAGAAACACATCCCCATACACTGAAACACATCCCCACACACAGAATCACCTTCCCCACACACTGAAACCCCTTCCCCACACACTGAAAAACCTTCCCCGCACACTGAAACACCTTCCGCACACACTGAAACCCATCCCCACACACTGAAACCCCATCCCCACACACTGAATCACCTTCCCCACACACTGAAACCCCTTCCCCACAAACTGATCCACCTTCCCCACACACTGAAACACCTTCCGCACACACTGAAACCCATCCCCACTCACTGAAACCCCACCCCCAATCATTGAAATCGCTTCCCCACACACTGAAACCCCTTCCCCACACACTGAAACACATCCCCACACACTGAAACACCTTCCCCACACACTGAAACCCCTTCCGCAAACATTGAAACCCATCCCCACACACTGAAACCCATCCCCACACACTGAAACCCATCCCCACAGACTGAAACACCTTCCCCACACTATGAAACCCCTCCCCACACACAGAAACACATCCCCATACACTGAATCACCTTCCCCAAACACTGAAACCCCTTCCCCACGCACTGAAACCCCTTCACCACAAACTGAAGCCCCTTCCACACACACTGAAACCACTTCCCCACACACTGAAACCCCGTCCCTGCACAGTGAAAACCTTCCCCACACACTGCAACCCCTTCCCCACACACTGAAACCCCTTCCCCACTCACTGAAACACATCCCCACACACTGAAACCCCTTCCCCAGACACTGAAACCCCTTCCCCACACACAGAATCCCCTGGCACCCACACTGAAACCCTTCCCCACACTCGGAAACCCCTTCCCCACACACAGAAACACCTTCCCCACACACTGAAACCCCTTCCCCACACACTGAAAGCCCTTCCCCACACACTGAAACCCCTTCCGCACTCACTGAAACCCATCTCCACACAATGAAGCCCCACCCCCAGACACTGAAACCCCTTTCCCACACAATGAAACACCTTCCCCACACACTGAAACACATCCCCACACACTGAAACACCTTGCCCACACACTGAAACCCCTTCCGCACACACTGAAACCCCTTCCCCACACGCTGAAACACCTTCCCCCCACACTGAAACCCTTCTCCACACTCTGAAACCCCTTCCTCACACACTGAAACCCCTTCCCCACACTCTGAAACCCCTTCCTCACACTCTGAAACACCATCCCCACACACTGAAACCCCCTCCCCACACACTGAAAGCCCTTCCCCACACACTGAAACCCCTTCCCACACACTGAAACAGCTTCCCCACACACTGAAACCCCTTCTGCACACACTGAAACCCATCCCCACACACTGAAACCCCACCCCCACACACTGAAACCCCTCCCCCACACACTGAAACCCCTTAGCCACACACTGAAACACATCCCCACACACTGAAACACCTTCCCCACACACTGAAAACACTTCCGCAAACATTGAAACCCATCCCCACACACTGAAATACATCCCCACACACTGAAACCCATCCCCACAGACTGAAACACCTTCCGCACACTCTGAAACCCTTCCCCACACACAGAAACACATCCCCACACACTGAAACACATCCCCACACACTGAATCACCTTCCCCATAAACTGAAACCCCTTCCCCACACACTGAAACACCTTCCCCACACACTGAAACACCTTCCGCACACACTGAAACCCATCCCCACACACTGAAACCCCGCACCTACACATTGAAATCGCTTCCCCACACACTGAAACCCCTTCCCCACACACTGAAACCCGTTCCCCACACACAGAATCCCCTACCGCACACAATGAACACCTTCCCCACACAATGAAACACCATCATCACACACTGAAACCCCTTCCCCACACACTGAAACCCCTTACCCACTCACAGAAACACCTACCCCACACACTTAAACCACATCCCCACACACTGAAACACATTCCGCACACACTGAAACCCTTTCCGCACACACTGAAACACCTTCCCCACACACTGAAACCCCTTCACCACACAGTGAAACCCCTTCCCCACACACTGAAATCCCTTCTGCACACACTGAAACAACTTCCCCACGCACTGAAACCCAATCCCCACAATCTGAAACCCCTTCCGCACACATTGAAACCCTTCCCCACACACTGAAACCCCTTCCCCACACTCTGAAACACATCCCCACACACTGAAACCCCTTCCCCACTCACTGAAACACATCCCCACACACTGAAACCCCTTCCCCACACACTGAAAGACATCCCCACACAGTGAAACACCTTCCCCACACACTGAAACCCCTTCCCCACACAGTGAAACCCCTTCTCCACACAGTGAAACCCTTCCCCGCACACGGAAAGCCTTTCCCCACACACTGAAACACATCCCCACACAATGAAACCCCTTCCGCACACACTGTTACCCCTTCCCCACACACTGAAACCCCTTCCCCACACACTGAAACATATTCCCCACAAACTGAAGCCCCTTCCACACACACTGAAACCCCTTCCCAACACACTGAAACCCCGTCCCTACACAGTGAAAACTTTCCCCACACACTGCAACCCCTTCCCCACAAACTGAAACCCCTTCCCCAATCACTGAAACACATCCCCACACACTGAAACACCTTCCCCACACACTAAAACCCCTTCCCCACACACTGAATCCCCTTCCACCCACACTGAAACCCTTCCCCACACTCTGAAACCCCTTCCTCACACACTGAAACCCTTCCCCACACTCTGAAACCCCTTCCTCACACACTGAAACACCTTCCCCACACACTGAAACCCCTTCCCCACACACTGAAAGCCCTTCCCCACGCACTGAAACACCTTCCCCACACACTGAAAACCCTTCCACACTCACTGAAACCCATCCTCACACACTGAAACCCCACCCCAGACATTGAAACCCCTTCCCCACACAATGAAACACCTTCCCCACACACTGAAACACCTTCCCCAAACACTGAAACCCCTTCCCCACACACTGCAACCCCTCCCCCACTGACTGAGACCCCGTCCCCACACACTGTATCCCTTCCCCACACACTGAAACACATCCCCACACACTGAAACACCGCCCCGCACTTGAAACCCCTTCCCCACACACTGAAACACATCCCCACACACTGAAACACCTTCCACACACACTGAAACCCCTTCTGCAAACACTGAAACCCATCCCCACACACTGAAACCCATCCCCACAGACTGAAACACATCCCCAAACACTGAAACACATCCCCACACACTGAATCACCTTCCCTACACACTGAAACCCATTCCCCACACAATGAAACACCTTCCCCACACACTGAAAACCCTTCCGCACACACTGAAACCCATCCCCACACACTGAAACCCGACCCCCACCCATTGAAACCCCTTCCCCACACACTGAAACCCCTTCCCCACACACTGAAATCCCTTCCCCACACATTGAATCCCCTTCCGCACTCAATGAAACACCTTCCCCACACAATGAAACACCTTCACCACATACTGAAACCCCTTCCCCACACACTGAAACCCCTTCCGCACACAATGAAACACCATCCACACACACTGAAACCCCTTCCGCACACACTGAAACACCTTCCCCACACACTGAAACCCCTTCCCCACTCACTGAAACCCCTTCCCCACACACTGAAACACCTTCCCCACACACTGAAACACCTTATGCACACTGTTAAACCTTTCCCCCCACACTGTAACCCCTTGCCCACACTATGACACCCCTTCCCCACACACTGAATCCCCTACCGCACACAATGAAACCCCTTCCCCACACACTGAAACCCCTTCCGCACACAATGAAACATCTTCCCCACACACTGAAACCCCTTCACCACACACTGAATCCCCTTCACGACTCACTGAAACCCATTCCCCAAAAACTGAATCCCCTTCCACCCACACAGTGAAACACATCCCCACACACTGAAACCCCTTCCTCACACACTGAAACACATCCCCACACACTGAAACCCCTTCCCCACACACGGAAACACATCCCCACACACTGAAACCCCTTCCCCAAACACTGAAACCCCTTCCCCACACACTGAATCCCCTTCCCCACAAACAGAAGCCCCTTCCACACACACTGAAAACCCTTCCCCACACACTGAAACCCCGTCCCTACACAGTGAAAACCTTCCCCACACACTGCAACCCCTTCCCCACTCACAGAAACACATCCCCACACAATGAACCCCCTTCCCACACACTGAAACCCCTTCCCCACACAAAGAATCCCCTTCCACCCACACTGAAACCCGTCCCCACACTCTGAAACCCCTTCCCCACACACTGACACACTTCACCACACACTGAAACACTTCCCCACACACTGAAACCCCTTCCCCACACACTGAAACCCCTTCCCCACTGACTGAGACCCCGTCCCCACACACTGTAACCCTTCCCCACACACTGAAACACATCCCCACACACTGAAACACCTCCCCGCACACTGAAACCCCTTCCCCACACAGTGAAACCACTTCCACACACAGTGAAACCCTGCCCCACACACTGAAACACCTTCCCCACACACGGAAACACATCAACACACACTGAAACCCCTTCCCCAAACACTGAAACCCCTTCCCCACGCACTGAAACCCCTTCACCACAAACTAAAGCCCCTTCCACACACACTGAAACCACTTCCCCACACACTGAAACCCCGTCCCTGCACAGTGAAAACCTTCCCCACACACTGCAACCCCTTCCCCACACACTGAAACCCCTTCCCCACTCACTGAAACACATCCCCACACACTGAAACCCCTTCCCCAGACACTGAAACCCCTTCCCCACACACAGAATCCCCTGGCACCCACACTGAAACCCTTCCCCACACTCGGAAACCCCTTCCCCACACACTGAAACACCTTCCCCACACACTGAAACCCCTTCCCCACACACTGAAAGCCCTTCCCCACACACTGAATCCCCTTCCGCACTCACTGAAACCCATCTCCACACAATGAAGCCCCACCCCCAGACACTGAAACCCCTTCCCCACACAATGAAACACCTTCCCCACACACTGGAAAACATCCCCACACACTGAAACACCTTGCCCACACACTGAAACCCCTTCCGCACACACTGAAACCCCTTCCCCACACGCTGAAACACCTTCCCCCCACACTGAAACCCTTCCCCACACTCTGAAACCCCTTCCTCACACACTGAAACCCCTTCCCCACACTCTGAAACCCCTTCCTCACACTCTGAAACACCATCCCCACACACTGAAACCCCCTCCCCACACACTGAAAGCCCTTCCCCACACACTGAAACACCTTCCGCACACACTGAAACCCCTTCCCCACACACTGAAACAGCTTCCCCACACACTGAAACCACTTCCGCACACACTGAAACCCATCCCCACACACTGAAACCCCACCCCCACACACTGAAACCCCTCCCCCACACACTGAAACCCCTTAGCCACACACTGAAACACATCCCCACACACTGAAACACCTTCCCCACACACTGAAAACCCTTCCGCAAACATTGAAACCCATCCCCACACACTGAAATCCATCCCCACACACTGAAACCCATCCCCACAGACTGAAACACCTTCCGCACACTCTGAAACCCTTCCCCACACACAGAAACACATCCCCACACACTGAAACACATCCCCACACACTGAATCACCTTCCCCATAAACTGAAACCCCTTCCCCACACACTGAAACACCTTCCCCACACACTGAAACACCTTCCGCACACACTGAAACCCATCCCCACACACTGAAACCCCACACCCACACATTGAAATCGCTTCCCCACACACTGAAACCCCTTCCCCACACACTGAAACCCATTCCCCACACACAGAATCCCCTACCGCACACAATGAACACCTTCCCCACACAATGAAACACCATCATCACATACTGAAACCCCTTCCCCACACACTGAAACCCCTTACCCACTCACAGAAACACCTACCCCACACACTTAAACCACATCCCCACACACTGAAACACATTCCGCACACACTGAAACCCTTTCCGCACACACTGAAACACCTTCCCCACACACTGAAACCCCTTCACCACACAGTGAAACCCCTTCCCCACACACTGAAATCCCTTCTGCACACACTGAAACAACTTCCCCACGCACTGAAACCCAATCCCCACAATCTGAAACCCCTTCCGCACACATTGAAACCCTTCCCCACACACTGAAACCCCTTCCCCACACTCTGAAACACATCCCCACACACTGAAACCCCTTCCCCACTCACTGAATCACCTTCCCCATAAACTGAAACCCCTTCCCCACACACTGAAACACCTTCCCCACACACTGAAACACCTTCTGCACACACTGAAACCCATCCCCACACACTGAAACCCCACACCCACACACTGAAACCCCTTAGCCACACACTGAAACACATCCCCACACACTGAAACACCTTCCCCACACACTGAAAACCCTTCCGCAAACATTGAAACCCATCCCCACACACTGAAATCCATCCCCACACACTGAAACCCATCCCCACAGACTGAAACACCTTCCGCACACTCTGAAACCCTTCGCCACACACAGAAACACATCCCCACACACTGAAACACATCCCCACACACTGAATCACCTTCCCCATAAACTGAAACCCCTTCCCCACACACTGAAACACCTTCCCCACACACTGAAACACCTTCCGCACACACTGAAACCCATCCCCACACACTGAAACCCCACACCCACACATTGAAATCGCTTCCCCACACACTGAAACCCCTTCCCCACACACTGAAACCCGTTCCCCACACACAGAATCCCCTACCGCACACAATGAACAGCTTCCCCATACAATGAAACACCATCATCACATACTGAAACCCCTTCCCCACACACTGAAACCCCTTACCCACTCACAGAAACACCTACCCCACACACTTAAACCACATCCCCACACACTGAAACACATTCCGCACACACTGAAACCCTTTCCGCACACACTGAAACACCTTCCCCACACACTGAAACCCCTTCACCACACAGTGAAACCCCTTCCCCACACACTGAAATCCCTTCTGCACACACTGAAACAACTTCCCCACGCACTGAAACCCAATCCCCACAATTTGAAACCCCTTCCGCACACATTGAAACCCTTCCCCACACACTGAAACCCCTTCCCCACACTCTGAAACACATCCCCACACACTGAAACCCCTTCCCCACTCAATGAAACACATCCCCACACACTGAAACCCCTTCCCCACACACTGAAAGACATCCCCACACAGTGAAACACCTTCCCCACACACTGAAACCCCTTCCCCACACTCTGAAACACATCCCCACACACTGAAACCCCTTCCCCACTCACTGAATCACCTTCCCCATAAACTGAAACCCCTTCCCCACACACTGAAACACCTTCCCCACACACTGAAACACCTTCTGCACACACTGAAACCCATCCCCACACACTGAAACCCCACACCCACACACTGAAACCCCTTAGCCACACACTGAAACACATCCCCACACACTGAAACACCTTCCCCACACACTGAAAACCCTTCCGCAAACATTGAAACCCATCCCCACACACTGAAATCCATCCCCACACACTGAAACCCATCCCCACAGACTGAAACACCTTCCGCACACTCTGAAACCCTTCGCCACACACAGAAACACATCCCCACACACTGAAACACATCCCCACACACTGAATCACCTTCCCCATAAACTGAAACCCCTTCCCCACACACTGAAACACCTTCCCCACACACTGAAACACCTTCCGCACACACTGAAACCCATCCCCACACACTGAAACCCCACACCCACACATTGAAATCGCTTCCCCACACACTGAAACCCCTTCCCCACACACTGAAACCCGTTCCCCACACACAGAATCCCCTACCGCACACAATGAACAGCTTCCCCATACAATGAAACACCATCATCACATACTGAAACCCCTTCCCCACACACTGAAACCCCTTACCCACTCACAGAAACACCTACCCCACACACTTAAACCACATCCCCACACACTGAAACACATTCCGCACACACTGAAACCCTTTCCGCACACACTGAAACACCTTCCCCACACACTGAAACCCCTTCACCACACAGTGAAACCCCTTCCCCACACACTGAAATCCCTTCTGCACACACTGAAACAACTTCCCCACGCACTGAAACCCAATCCCCACAATTTGAAACCCCTTCCGCACACATTGAAACCCTTCCCCACACACTGAAACCCCTTCCCCACACTCTGAAACACATCCCCACACACTGAAACCCCTTCCCCACTCAATGAAACACATCCCCACACACTGAAACCCCTTCCCCACACACTGAAAGACATCCCCACACAGTGAAACACCTTCCCCACACACTGAAACCCCTTCCCCACACAGTGAAACCCCTTCTCCACACAGTGAAACCCTTCCCCGCACACGGAAAGCCTTTCCCCACACACTGAAACACATCCCCACACAATGAAACCCCTTCCGCACACACTGTTACCCCTTCCCCACACACTGAAACCACTTCCGCACACACTGAGACCTCATCCCCACACACTGAAACCCCTTCCCCACACACTGAAACATATTCCCCACAAACTGAAGCCCCTTCCACACACACTGAAACACCTTCCCCACACACTGAAACCCCGTCCCTACACAGTGAAAACTTTCCCCACACACTGCAACCCCTTCCCCACAAACTGAAATCCCTTCCCCAATCACTGAAACACATCCCCACACACTGAAACACCTTCCCCACACACTGAAACCCCTTCCCCACCCACTGAATCCCCTTCCACCCACACTGAAACCCTTCCCCACACTCTGAAACCCCTTCCCCACACACTGAAACCCTTCCCCACACTCTGAAACCCCTTCCTCACACACTGAAACACCTTCCCCACACACTGAAACCCCTTCCCCACACACTGAAAGCCCTTCCACACTCACTGAAACCCATCCTCACACACTGAAACCCCACCCCAGACATTGAAACCCCTTCCCCACACAATGAAACACCTTCCCCACACACTGAAACACCTTCCGCACACACTGAAACCACTTCCCCACACGCTGAAACCCCTTCCCACCACACTGAAACCCTTCCGCTCACTCTGAAACTCCTTCCGCACAAACTGAAACCCCTTCCGCACACAATGAAACCCTTCCCCACACACTGAAACACCTTCCCCACGCACTGAAACCCCTTCCCCACACACAGAAACACCTTCCCCACACACTGAAACCCCTTCCGCACTCACTGAAACCCATCTCCACACACTGAAGCCCCACCCCCAGACACTGAAACCCCTTCCGCACACAATGAAACACCTTCCCCACACACTGAAACACATCCCCACACACTGAAATACCTTGCCCACACACTGAAACCCCTTCCGCACACACTGAAACCCCTTCCCCACACGCTGAAACACTTTCCCCCCACACTGAAACCCCTTCCCCACACGCTGAAACCCCCTACCCACTCACTGAAAGCCCTTCCCCACACACTGAAACACCTTCACCACAAACTGAAGCCCCTTCCACACACACTGAAACCACTTCCCCACACACTGAAACCCCGTCCCTGCACAGTGAAAACCTTCCCCACACACTGCAACCCCTTCCCCACACACTGAAACCCCTTCCCCACTCACTGAAACACATCCCCACACACTGAAACCCCTTCCCCACACACTGAAACCCCTTCCCCACACACAGAATCCCCTGGCACCCACACTGAAACCCTTCCCCACACTCGGAAACCCCTTCCCCACACAATGAAACACCTTCCCCACACACTGAAACCCCTTCCCCACACACTGAAAGCCCTTCCCCACACACTGAAACCCCTTCCGCACTCACTGACAAACATCTCCACACAATGAAGCCCCACCCCCAGACACTGAAACCCCTTCCCCACACAATGAAACACCTTCCCCACACACTGAAACACATCCCCACACACTGAAACACCTTGCCCACACACTGAAACCCCTTCCGCACACACTGAAACCCCTTCCCCACACGCTGAAACACCTTCCCCCCACACTGAAACCCTTCCCCACACTCTGAAACCCCTTCCTCACACACTGAAACCCCTTCCCCACACTCTGAAACCCCTTCCTCAGAATCTGAAACACCATCCCCACACACTGAAACCCCCTCCCCACACACTGAAAGCCCTTCCCCACACACTGAAACACCTTCCGCACACACTGAAACCCCTTCCCCACACACTGAAACAGCTTCCCCACACACTGAAACCCCTTCCGCACAAACTGAAACCCATCCCCACACACTGAAACCCCACCCCCACACACTGAAACCCCTTAGCCACACACTGAAACACATCCCCACACACTGAAACACCTTCCCCACACACTGAAAACCCTTCCGCAAACATTGAAACCCATCCCCACACACTGAAATCCATCCCCACACACTGAAACCCATCCCCACAGACTGATACACCTTCCGCACACTCTGAAACCCTTCCCCACACACAGAAACACATCCCCACACACTGAAACACATCCCCACACACTGAATCACCTTCCCCATAAACTGAAACCCCTTCCCCACACACTGAAACACCTTCCCCACACACTGAAACACCTTCCGCACACACTGAAACCCATCCCCACACACTGAAACCCCACACTCACACATTGAAATCGCTTCCCCACACACTGAAACCCCTTCCCCACACACTGAAACCCGTTCCCCACACACAGAATCCCCTACCGCACACAATGAACACCTTCCCCACACAATGAAACACCATCATCACATACTGAAACCCCTTCCCCACACACTGAAACCCCTTACCCACTCACAGAAACACCTACCCCACACACTTAAACCACATCCCCACACACTGAAACACATTCCGCACACACTGAAACCCTTTCCACACACACTGAAACACCTTCCCCACACACTGAAACCCCTTCACCACACAGTGAAACCCCTTCCCCACACACTGAAATCCCTTCTGCACACACTGAAACAACTTCCCCACGCACTGAAACCCAATCCCCACAATCTGAAACCCCTTCCGCACACATTGAAACCCTTCCCCACACACTGAAACCCCTTCCCCACACTCTGAAACACATCCCCACACACTGAAACCCCTTCCCCACTCACTGAAACACATCCCCACACACTGAAACCCCTTCCCCACACACTGAAAGACATCCCCACACAGTGAAACACCTTCCCCACACACTGAAACCCCTTCCCCACACAGTGAAACCCCTTCTCCACACAGTGAAACCCTTCCCCGCACACGGAAAGCCTTTCCCCACACACTGAAACACATCCCCACACAATGAAACCCCTTCCGCACACACTGTTACCCCTTCCCCACGCACTGAAAGTACTTCCGCACACACTGAGACCTCATCCCCACACACTGAAACCCCTTCCCCACACACTGAAACATATTCCCCACAAACTGAAGCCCCTTCCACACACACTGAAACCCCTTCCCCACACACTGAAACCCCGTCCCTACACAGTGAAAACTTTCCCCACACATTGCAACCCCTTCCCCACAAACTGAAACCCCTTCCCCAATCACTGAAACACATCCCCACACACTGAAACACCTTCCCCACACACTGAAACCCCTTCCCCACACACTGAATCCCCTTCCACCCACACTGAAACCCTTCCCCACACTCTGAAACCCCTTCCCCACACACTGAAACCCTTCCCCACACTCTGAAACCCCTTCCTCACACTCTGAAACACCTTCCCCACACACTGAAACCCCTTCCCCACACACTGAAAGCCCTTCCCCACGCACTGAAACACCTTCCCCAAACACTGAAACCCCTTCCACACTCACTGAAACCCATCCTCACACACTGAAACCCCACCCCAGACATTGAAACCCCTTCCCCACACAATGAAACACCTTCCCCACACACTGAAACACCTTCCGCACACACTGAAACCACTTCCCCACACGCTGAAACCCCTTCCCACCACACTGAAACCCTTCCGCTCACTCTGAAACTCCTTCCGCACAATTTGAAACCCCTTCCGCACACAATGAAACCCTTCCCCACACACTGAAACACCTTCCCCACGCACTGAAACCCCTTCCCCACACACAGAAACACCTTCCCCACACACTGAAACCCCTTCCGCACTCACTGAAACCCATCTCCAGACACTGAAGCCCCACCCCCAGACACTGAAACCCCTTCCGCACACAATGAAACACCTTCCCCACACACTGAAACACATCCCCACACACTGAAACACCTTGCCCACACACTGAAACCCCTTCCGCACACACTGAAACCCCTTCCCCACACGCTGAAACACCTTCCCCCCACACTGAAACCCCTTCCCCACACTCTGAAACCCCCAACCCACTCACTGAAAGCCCTTCCCCACACACTGAAACACCTTCCCCACTCACTGAAACACCTTCCCCACACACTGAAACACCTTCCCCACACACTGAAACCCATCCCCACACACTGAAACCCACCCCCACACACTGAAACGTCTCCACCATACACTGAAACCCCTTAGCGACACACTGAAACACATTCCCCACACACTGAAAACCCTTCCGCAAACATTGCAACCCATCCCCACACACTGAAACCCATCCCCACACACTGAAACACATCCCCACAGACTGAAACATCTTCCTCACACACTGAAACCCTTCCCCACACACTGAAACAGATACCCACACACTGAATCACCTTCCCCACAAACTGAAACCCCTTCCCCACACACTGAAACACCTTCCCCACACACTGAAACACCTTCCGCACACACTGAAACACATCCCCACACACTGAAACCCCACCCCCACACATTGAAATCGCTTCCCCACACACTGAAACCCCTTCCCCACACACTGAAACCCCTTCCCCACACACTGAATCCCCTACCGCACACAATGAAACACATTCCCCACACAATGAAACCCCATCACCACATACAGAAACCCCTTCCCCACACACTGAAGCACCTTCCGCACACAATGAGACCCCTTCACCACACACTGAAACCACATCCCCTCACACTGAAACACATTCCGCACACACCGAAACCCTTTCCGCACACACTGAAACACCTTCCCCACACACTGAAACCCCTTCACCACTCAGTGAAACCCCCTCCCCACACACTGAAATCCCTTCAGCACACACTGAAACAACTTCCCCACACACTGAAACCCATTCCCCACAATTTGAAACCCCTTCCGCACACATTGAAACCCTTCCCCACACACTGAAACCTCTTCCCCACACTCTGAAACACATCCCCACACACTGAAACCCCTTCCCCACTCACTGAAACACATCCCCACACACTGAAACACCTTCCCCACACACTGAAACACATCCGCACACACTGAAACACCTTCCCCACTCACTGAAACCCCTTCCCCACACAGTGAAACCCCTTCTCCACACAGTGAAACCCTTCCCCGCACACGGAAAGCCTTTCCCCACACACTGAAACACATCCCCACACAATGAAACCCCTTCCCCACACACTGTTACCCCTTCCCCACACACTGAGAACCCCTTCCGCACACACTGAAACCTCATCCCCACACACTGAAACCCCTTCCCCACACACTGAAACAAATTCCCCACAAACTGAAGCCCCTTCCACACACACTGAAACCCCTTCCCCACACACTGAAACCCCGTCCCTACACAGTGAAAACTTTCCCCACACACTGCAACCCCTTCCCCACAAACTGAAACCCCTTCCCCAATCACTGAAACACATCCCCACACACTGAAACACCTTCCCCACACACTGAAACCCCTTCCCCACACACTGAATCCCCTTCCACCCACACTGAAACCCTGCCCCACACTCTGAAACCCCTTCCCCACACACTGAAACCCTTCCCCACACTCTGAAACCCCTTCCTCACACACTGAAACACCTTCCCCACACACCGAAACACCTTCCCCACACACTGAAAGCCCTTCCCCACGCAGTGAAACACCTTCCCCACACACTGAAACCCCTTCCCCACACACTGAAACACCTTCCCCACACACTGAAACCCCTTCCACACTCACTGAAACCCATCCTCACACACTGAAACCCCACCCCCAGACATTGAAACCCCTTCCCCACACAATGAAACACCTTCCCCACACACTGAAACACCTTCCGCACACACTGAAACCCCTTCCCCACGCGCTGAAACCCCTTCCTCCCACACTGAAACCCTTCCCCTCACTCTGAAATTCCTTCCCCACACACTGAAACCCCTTCACCACACACTGAAACCCTTCCCCACACAATGAAACACCTTCCCCCGCACTGAAACCTCTTCCCCACACACAGAAACGCCTTCCCCACACACTGAAACCCCTTCCGCACTCACTGAAACCCATCTCCACACACTGAAGCCGCACCCCCAGACACTGAAACCCCTTCCCCACACAATGAAACACCTTCCCCACACACTGAAACACATCCCCACACACTGAAACACCTTGCCCACACACTGAAACCCCTTCCGCACACACTGAAACCCCTTCCCCACACTCTGAAACCCCTTCCTCACACTTTGAAACACCATCCCCACACACTGAAAACCCCTCCCCACACGCTGAAAGCCCTTCCCCACACACTGAAACACCTTCCCCACACACTGAAACCCCTTCCCCACACACTGAAACACCTTCCCCACACACTGAAACCCCTTCCGCACACACTGAAACCCATCCCCACACACTGAAACCCCACCCCCACACACTGAAACCCCTCCACCACACACTGAAACCCCTTAGCCACACACTGAAACACATCCCCACACACTGAAACACCTTCCCCACACACTGAAAAACCTTCCGCAAACATTGAAACCCATCCCCACACACTGAAACCCATCCCCACACACTGAAACCCATCCCCACAGACTGAAACACCTTCCCCACACTCTGAAACCCTTCCCCACACACAGAAACACCTTTCCCACACACTGAATCACCTTCCGCACACACTGCAACCCATCCCCACACACTGAAACCCCACCCGCACACATTGAAAACGCTTCCCCACACACTGTAACCCCTTCCCCACACACAAACACCTTCCCCACACACTGAATCCCCTACCTCACACAATGAAACACATTCCCCACACAATGAAACACCATCACCACATACTGAAACCCCTTCCCCACACACTGAAACCCAGTCCCCACACACTGAAACCACATCCCCACACACTGAAACACATTCCGCACACACTGAAACCCTTTCCGCACACACTGAAACACCTTCCCCACACACTGAAACCCCTTCACCACACAGTGAAACTCCTTCCCCACACACTGAAATCCCTTCCGCACACACTGAAACAACTTCCCCACACACTGAAACCCATTCCCCACAATCTGAAACCCCAACCGCCCACGTTGAAACCCTTCCCCACACACTGAAACTGCTTCCCCACACTCTGAAACACATCCCCACACACTGAAACCCCTTCCCCACTCACTGAAACACATCCCCACACACTGAAACCCCTTCCCCACACACTGAAACACATCCCCACACACTGAAACACCATCCCCACACACTGAAACCCCTTCCCCACACAGTGAAACTCCTTCTCCACACAGTGAAACCCTTCCCCGCACACGGAAAGCCTTTCCCCACACACTGAAACACATCCCCACACAATGAAACCCCTTCCCCACCCACTGTTACCCCTTCCCCACACACTGAAACCCCTTCCGCACACACTGAAACCTCATCCCCACACACTGAAACCCCTTCCCCACACACTGAAACAAATTCCCCACAAACTGAAGCCCCTTCCATACACACTGAAACCCCTTCCCCACACACTGAAACCCCGTCCCTACACACTGAAACCCCTTCCCCACACACTGCAACCCCTTCCCCACAAACTGAAACCCCTTCCCCACACACTGAATCCCCTTCCACCCACACTGAAACCTTTCCCCACACTCTGAAACACATCCCCACACACTGAAACACCTTCCCCACACACTGAAACCCCTTCCCCACTCACTGAATCCACTTCCACCCACACTGAAACATTTCCCCACACTCTGAAACCCCTTCCCCACACACTGAACCCCTTCCCCACACTCTGAAACCCCTTCCTCACAAACTGAAACACCTTCCCCACGCACTGAAACCCCTTCCCCACACACTGAAAGCCCTTCCGCACGCACTGAATCACCTTACCCACACACTGAAACCCCTTCCCCACACACTGAAACACCTTCCTCACACACTGAAACCCCTTCCACACACACTGAAACCCATCCTCACACACTGAAACCCCTCCCCCAGACATTGAAACCCCTTCCCCACACAATGAAACCCCTTCCCCACACACTGAAACACATTCCGCACACACTGAAACACCTTCCCCAGACGCTGAAACCCCTTCCCCCCACACTGAAACCCTTCCCCTCACTCTGAAACTCCTTCCCCACACACTGAAACCCCTTCACCACACACTGAAACCCTTCCCCACACACTGAAACACCTTCCCCACGCACTGAAACCCCTTCCCCACACACTGAAACACCTTCCCCACACACTGAAACCCCTTCCGCACACACTGAAACCCATCCCCATACACTGAAACCCCACCCCCATACACTGAAACCCCTTCCCCACACACTGAAACCCCTTCCCCACACACTGAAACACTTCCCCACACACTGAAACACCTTCCCCACACACTGAAACCCCTTCTGCAAACATTGAAACCCATCCCCACACACTGAAACCCATCCCCACATACTGAAACCTATCCCCACAGACTGAAACACCTTCCCCACACACTGAAACCCTTCCTCACACACAGAAACAAATCCCCACACACTGAAATCCCTTCCGCACACACTGAAACAACTTCCCCACACACTGAAACCCATTCCCCACAGTCTGAGACCCCTTCCGCACACAGTGAAACCCTTCCCCACACACTGAAACCCCTTCCCCACACACTGAAACACATCCCCACACACTGAAACCCCTTCCCCACACACTGAAACACATCCCCACACACTGCAAACCCTTCCCCACACACTTGAAACATCCCCACACACTGAAACACCTTCCCCACACACTGAAACCACTTCCCTACACAGTGAAACCCCTTCCCCACACAGTGAAACCCTTCCCCACACACTGAAAGACATTCCCCACACACTGAAACACATCCCCACACACTGAAACCCCCTCCGCACAGACTGAAACATCATCCCCACACACTGAAACACCTTCCCCACACACTGAAACCCCTTCCCCACAATCTGAAATCCTTTCCGCACACAGTGAAACCCTTCCCCACACACTGAAACCCCTTCCCCACACACTGAAACAAATTCCCCACAAACTGAAGCCCCTTCCACACACACTGAAACCCCTTCCCCACACACTGAAACCCCGTCCCTACACACTGAAACCCCTTCCCCACACACTGCAACCCCTTCCCCACAAACTGAAACCCCTTCCCCACACACTGAATCCCCTTCCACCCACACTGAAACCTTTCCCCACACTCTGAAACACATCCCCACACACTGAAACACCTTCCCCACACACTGAAACCCCTTCCCCACACACTGAATCCACTTCCACCCACACTGAAACATTTCCCCACACTCTGAAACCCCTTCCCCCAACACTGAACCCCTTCCCCACACTCTGAAACCCCTTCCTCACAAACTGAAACACCTTCCCCACGCACTGAAACCCCTTCCCCACACACTGAAAGCCCTTCCCCACGCACTGAATCACCTTACCCACACACTGAAACCCCTTCCCCACACACTGAAACACCTTCCTCACACACTGAAACCCCTTCCACACACACTGAAACCCATCCTCACACACTGAAACCCCTCCCTCAGACATTGAAACCCCTTCCCCACACAATGAAACCCCTTCCCCACACACTGAAACACATTCCGCACACACTGAAACACCTTCCCCAGACGCTGAAACCCCTTCCCCCCACACTGAAACCCTTCCCCTCACTCTGAAACTCCTTCCCCACACACTGAAACCCCTTCACCACACACTGAAACCCTTCCCCACACACTGAAACACCTTCCCCACGCACTGAAACCCCTTCCCCACACACTGAAACACCTTCCCCACACACTGAAACCCCTTCCGCACACACTGAAACCCATCCCCATACACTGAAACCCCACCCCCATACACTGAAACCCCTTCCCCACACACTGAAACCCCTTCCCCACACACTGAAACACTTCCCCACACACTGAAACACCTTCCCCACACACTGAAACCCCTTCTGCAAACATTGAAACCCATCCCCACACACTGAAACCCATCCCCACATACTGAAACCTATCCCCACAGACTGAAACACCTTCCCCACACACTGAAACACCTTCCCCACACACTGAAACCCCTTCCCCACAATCTGAAATCCTTTCTGCACACAGTGAAACCCTTCCCCACACACTGAAACCCCTTCCCCACACTCTGAAACACATCCCCACACACTGAAACCCCTTCCCCACACACTGAAACACATCCCCCACACGGAAACCCCTTCCCCACACACTGAAAGACATCCCCACACACTGACACACCTTCCCCACACACTGAAACCCCTTCCCCACACAGTGAAAACCCTTCCCCACACAGTGAAACCATTCCCCGCACACTGAAAGCCCTTCCCCACACACTGAAACACATCCCCACACAATGAAACCCCTTCCCCACTCACTGAAAACCCTTCTGCAAACATTGAAACCCATCCCCACACACTGAAAACCATCCCCACAGACTGAAACACCTTCCCCAATCTCTGAAACCCTTCCCCACACACAGAAACACATCCCCACACACTGAAACACATCCCCGCACACTGAATCACCTTCCCCACAAACTGAAACCCCTTCCCCACACACTGAAACCCCACCCCCACACATTGAAATCGCTTCCCCACACACTGAAACCCCTTCCCCACACACTGAAACCCCTTCCCCACACACTGAATCCCCTACCGCACACAATGAAACACATTCCCCACACAATGAAACACCATCACCACTTACTGAAACCCCTTCCCACCCACTGAAACCCCTTCCGCACACAATGAAACCCCTTCCCCACACACTGAAACCACATCCCTACACACTGAAACACATTCCGCACACACTGAAACCCTTTCCGCACACACTGAAACACTTCCCCACACACTGAAACCCCTTCACCACACAGTGAAACGTCTTCCCCACACACTGAAATCCCTTCCGCACACACTGAAACAACTTCCCCACACACTGAAACCCATTCCCCACAATCTGAAACCCATTCCGCCCACATTGAAACACGTCCCCACACACTGAAACCGCTTCCCCACACTCTGAAACACATCCCCACACATTGAAACCCCTTCCCCACTCACTGAAACACATCCCCACACACTGAAACCCCTTCCCCACACACTGAAACACATCCCCACACACTGAAACACCTTCCCCACACACTGAAACCCCTTCCCCACACAGTGAAACCCCTTCTCCACACAGTGAAACCCTTCCCCGCACACGGAAAGCCGTTCCCCACACACTGAAACACATCCCCACACAATGAAACCCCTTCCCACACACTGTTACCCCTTCCCCACACACTGAAACCCCTTCCGCACACACTGAAACCTCATCCCCACGCACTGAAACCCCTTCCCCACACACTGAAACAAATTCCCCACAAACTGAAGCCCCTTCCACACACACTGAATCCCCTTCCCCACACACTGAAACCCCGTCCCCACACAGTGAAAACTTTCCCCACACACTGCAACCCCTTCCCCACAAAATGAAACCCCTTCCCCACACACTGAATCCCCTTCCACCCACACTGAAACCTTTCCCCACACTCTGAAACACATCCCCACACACTGAAACTCCTTCCCCACACACTTAAACCCCTTCCCCACACTCTGAATCCACTTCCACCCACACTGAATCCTTTCCCCACACTCTGAAACCCCTTCCCCACACACTGAAACCCTTCCCCACACTCTGAAACCCCTTCCTCACAAACTGAAACACCTTCCCCACACACTGAAACACCTTCCCCACACACTGAAAGCCCTTCCCCACGCACTGAATCACCTTCCCCACACACTGAAACCCCTTCCCCACACACTGAAACACCTTCCCCACACACTGAAACCCCTTCCACACTCACTGAAACCCATCCTCACACACTGAAACCCCACCCCCACACACTGAAAACCTTCCGCACACACTGAAACCCCTTCCCCACACGCTGAAACCCCTTCCCCCCACACTGAAACCCTTCCCCACACACTGAAACCCCTTCCCCACCGAGTGAAACACCTTCTCCACACGGTGAAACCCTTCCCCGCACACGGAAAGCCTTTCCCCACACACTGAAACACATCCCCACACAATGAAACCCCTTCCCCACACACTGTTACCCCTTCCCCACACACTGAAACCCATTCCGCACACACTGAAACCTCATCCCCAGACACTGAAACCCCTTCCCCACACACTGAAACAAATTCCCCACAAACTGAAGCTCCTTCCACACACACTGAAACCCCTTCCCCACACACTGAAACCCCGTCCCCACACAGTGAAAACTTTCCCCACACACTGCAACCCCTTCCCCACAAACTGAAACCCCTTCCCCACACACTGAATCCCCTTCCACCCACACTGAAACCTTTCCCCACACTCTGAAACACATCCCCACACACTGAAAAACCTTCCCCACACACTGAAACCCCTTCCCCACACACTGAAACACATCCCCACACACTGAAACACCTTCCCCACACACTGAAACCCCTTCCCCACACAGTGAAACCCCTTCTCCACACAGTGAAACCCTTCCCCGCACACGGAAAGCCGTTCCCCACACACTGAAACACATCCCCACACAATGAAACCCCTTCCCACACACTGTTACCCCTTCCCCACACACTGAAACCCCTTCCGCACACACTGAAACCTCATCCCCACACACTGAAACCCCTTCCCCACACACTGAAACAAATTCCCCACAAACTGAAGCCCCTTCCACACACACTGAATCCCCTTCCCCACACACTGAAACCCCGTCCCCACACAGTGAAAACTTTCCCCACACACTGCAACCCCTTCCCCACAAAATGAAACCCCTTCCCCACACACTGAATCCCCTTCCACCCACACTGAAACCTTTCCCCACACTCTGAAACACATCCCCACACACTGAAACACCTTCCCCACACACTTAAACCCCTTCCCCACACTCTGAATCCACTTCCACCCACACTGAATCCTTTCCCCACACTCTGAAACCCCTTCCCCACACACTGAAACCCTTCCCCACACTCTGAAACCCCTTCCTCACAAACTGAAATACCTTCCCCACACACTGAAACACCTTCCCCACACACTGAAAGCCCTTCCTCACGCACTGAATCACCTTCCCCACACACTGAAACCCCTTCCCCACACACTGAAACACCTTCCCCACACACTGAAACCCCTTCCACACTCACTGAAACCCATCCTCACACACTGAAACCCCACCCCCACACACTGAAAACCTTCCGCACACACTGAAACCCCTTCCCCACACGCTGAAACCCCTTCCCCCCACACTGAAACCCTTCCCCACACACTGAAACCCCTTCCCCACCGAGTGAAACACCTTCTCCACACGGTGAAACCCTTCCCCGCACACGGAAAGCCTTTCCCCACACACTGAAACACATCCCCACACAATGAAACCCCTTCCCCACACACTGTTACCCCTTCCCCACACACTGAAACCCCTTCCGCACACACTGAAACCTCATCCCCAGACACTGAAACCCCTTCCCCACACACTGAAACAAATTCCCCACAAACTGAAGCTCCTTCCACACACACTGAAACCCCTTCCCCACACACTGAAACCCTTCCCCACACACTGAAAGCCCTTCCCCACACACCTGAACACCTTCCCCACTCACTGAAACCCCTTCCCCACACACTGAAACACCTTCCCCACACACTGAAACCCCTTCCGCACTCACTGAAATCCATTCCCACACACTGAAACCCCACCCCCAGACACTGAAACCCCTTCCCCACACAATGAAACACCTTCCCCACACACTGAAACTCATCCCCACACACTGAAACACCTTGCCCACAATCTGAAACCCCTTCCGCACACACTGAAACCACTTCCCCACACGCTGAAACCCCTTCCCCCCACACTGAATGCCTTCCCCACACTCTGAAACCCCTTCCTCACACACTGAAACCCCTTCCCCACACTCTGAAACCCCTTCCTCACACACTGAAACTCCATCCCCACACACTGAAACCCCTTCCCCACACAATGAAAGCCCTTCCCCACACACTGAAACACCTTCCCCACACACTGACACCCCTTTCCCACACACTGAAACACCTTCCCCACACACTGAAACCCCTTCCGCACACACTGAAACCCATCCCCACACACTGAAACCCCACCCCCACACACTGAAACCCCTTCCCCACACACTGAAACCCCTTCCCCACACACTGAAACACATCCCCACACACTGAAATAAGTTCCCCATACACTTAAACCCCTTCCGCAAACATTGAAACCCATCCCCACACACTGAAACCCATCCCCACACACTGAAACCCATCCCCACACAATGAATCACCTTCCCCACACTCTCAAACCCTTCCCTACACACAGAAACACATCCCCACACACTGAAACACATCCCCACACAATGAATCACCTTCCCCACACATTGAACCCCTTCCCCACACACTGAAACACCTTCCCCACACACTGAAACCCCTTCCGCACACACTGAAACCCATCCCCAAACACTGAAACCCCACCCCCACACATTGAAACCCCTTCCCCACACACTGAAAACCCTTCCCCACACACTGAAAGCCCTTCCACACACACTGAATTCCCTACCGCACACAATGAAACACCTTCCCCACACAACTGGCTGGGCAACAGGAGACAGAGAGTAGCAGTCGAAGGGAGTTTCTCAAAATGGAGACGTGTGACCAGTGGTGTTCCACAGGGATCCGTGCTGGGACCACTGTTGTTTGTGAAATACATTAATGATTTGGAGGAAAGTATAGGTGGACTGATTAGCAAGTTTGCAGACGACACTAAGATTGGTGGAGTAGCAGATAGTGAAGGGGACTTGTCAGAGAATACAGCAGAATATAGATAGATTGGAGAGTTGGGCAGAGAAATGGCAGATGGAGTTCAATCAGGGCAAATGCGAGGTGATGCATTTTGGAAGATCCAATTCAAGAGTGAACTATACAGTAAATGGAAAAGTCCTGGGGAAAATTGATGTCCAGAGAGATTTGGGTGTTCAGGTCGACTGTTCCCTGAAGGTGGCAACGCAGGTAAATAGAGTGGTCAAGAAGGCATACGGCATGCTTTCCTACATCGGACGGGGCATTGAGTACAAGATTTGGCAGGTCATATTACAGTTGTATAGGACTTTGGTTCGGCCACATTTGGAATACTGCGTACAGTTCTGGTCGCCACATTATCAAAAGGATGTGGATGCTTTGGAGAGGGTGCAGAGGAGTTTCACCAGGATGTTGCCTGGTATGGAGGGCGCTAGCTATGAAGAGAGGTTGAGCAGATTAGGATTATTTTCATTAGAAAGACGGAGGTTGAGGGGGGACCTGATTGAGGTGTACAAAATCATGAGAGGAAGAGACAGGGTGGATAGCAAGAGGCTTTTTCCCAGACTGGGGGTTTCAATTACTAGAGGACACGAGTTCAAAGTGAAAGGGGAAAAGTTTAGGGGGGATATGCGTGGAAAGTTCTTTACGCAGAGGGTGGTGGGCACCTGGAACGCATTGCCAGCGGAGGTGGTAGATGCGGGCACGATGGAGTCTTTTAAGATGTATCTAGACAGATACATGAATGGGCAGGAAGAAAAGAGATACAGAACCTTAGAAAATAGGCGACATGTTTAGAGAGAGGATCTGGATCGGCGCAGGCTTGGAAGGCCGAAGGGCCTGTTCCTGTGCTGTAATTATCTTTTTTCTTTGTTCTTTGTACAATGAAACACCTTCACCACATACCAAACCTCTTCCCCACACACTGAAACCCCTTCCGCACACAATGAAACACCTTCCCCACACACTGAAACCACTTCCCCACACACTGAAACAAATTCTGCACACACTGAAACCCCTTCCGCACACACTGAAACACCTTCCCCACACACTGAAACACCTTCACCACACACTGAAACCCTTTCCCCACACACTGAAATCCCTTCCGCACACACTGAAACAACTTCCACTCACACTGAAACCCATTCACCACAAACTGAAACCCCTTCCGCACACAGTGAAACCCTTCCCCACACACTGAAACCCCTTCCCCACACTCTGAAACACATCCCCACACACTGAAACCCCTTCCCCACACACTGAAACACATCCCCACACACTGAAACCCCTTACCCACACACTGAAACACATCCCCACACACTGAAACACCTTCCCCACACTCTGAAAACCCTTCCCCACACAGAGAAACCCCTTCCCCACACAGTGAAACCCTTCCCCACACACTGAAAGCCCTTCCCCACACACGGAAACACATCCCCACACACTGAAATCCCTTCCCCGCACACTGAAACCCCTTCCCCACACACTGAAACATCTTCCCCACACACTGAAACCCCTTCCCCACACACTGAAACCCCTTCCCCACAAACTGAAGCCCCTTCCACACACACTGAAACCCCTTCCACACACACTGAAACCCCGTCCCTACACAGTGAAAACCTTCCCCACACACTGCAACCCCTTCCCCACACACTGAAACCCCTTCCCCAATCACTGAAACACAACCCCACACACTGATACCCCTTCCCCAAACACTGAAACCCTTTCCCACACACTGGAACCCCTTCCCCACACACTGAAACAACTTCCCCACACACTGAAACCCTTCCCCACACACTGAAACAATTCCCCACACACTGAAACCCCTTCCCCACACACTGAAACACATCCCCACACACTGAAACCCCTTCCACACACACTGAAACCCCTTCCCCAGACACGGAAACCCTTCCCCACTCACTGAAATACTTCCCAACACACTGAAACCCCTTCCACACACACTGAAACCCCTTCCCCACACACTGAAACCCGTTCCCCACACACTGAAACACTTCCCCACACACTGAAACCCCTTTGCCATACACTGAAACCCTTCCCCACACACTGAAACACTTCCCCACACACTGAAAACCCTTCCCCACCCACTGAAACCACTTCCCCACACACTGAAACCACTTCCTCACACACTGAAACACATTCCCCACACACTGACACACTTCACCACACACTGAAACACTTCCCCACACACTGAAACCCCTTCCCCACACACTGAAACCCCTTGCCCACTGACTGAAACCCCGTCCCCACACACTGTAACCCTTCCCCACACACTGACACACTTCCCCACACACTGAAACCCCTTCCCCACACACTGAAACCCCTTCCGCACACACTGCAAACCTTCCCCAACCACTGAAACCCCTTCCCCACACACTGAACCCTTCCCCACACACTGAAACCCCTTCCCCACTCACTGAAACCCCTTCCCCACACACTGAAACACCTTCCCCACACAGTGAAACCCTTCCCCACACACTGAAACACTTTGCCCACACAATGAAACCCCTTCCCCACACACTGAATCCCCTACCGCACGCAATGAAACACCTTCCCCACACAATGAAGCACCTTGACCACATACTGAAACCCCTTCCCCACACACTGAAACCCCTTCCGCTCACAATGAAACACCTTCCCCACACACTGAAACCACTTCCCCACACACTGAAACACATTCCACACACACTGAAAACCCTTCCGCACACACTGAAACACCTTCCCCACACACTGAAACCCCTTCACCACACTCTGAATCCCCTTCACCACACACTGAAACCCATTCCCCACAAACTGAAACCCCTTCCGCACACAGTGAAACCCTTCCCCACACACTGAAACCCCTTCCCCACACACTGACACACATCCCCACACACTGAAACCCCTTCCCCACAAACTGAAACACATCCCCACACACTGAAACACCATCCCCACACACTGAAACACCTTCCCCACACAGTGAAACCACTTCCCCACACAGTGAAACCCTTCCCCACACACTGAAACCCCTTCCCCACACACTGAAACACATCCCCACACACTGAAACACTTCCCCACACACTGAAACACATCCCCACACACTGAAACCTTTTCCCCACAAACTGAAACCCCTTCCCTACACAGTGAAAACCTTCCCCACACACTGCAACCCCTTCCCCACACACTGAAACCCCTTCCACACTCACTGAAACACATCCCCACACACTGAAACCCCTTCCCCACACACTGAAACCCCTTCCCCACACACTGAATCCCCTTCCACCCACACTGAAACCCTTCCCCACACACTGAAACCCCTTCCCCACAAACTGAAACCCTTCCCCACACTCGGAAACCCCTTCCCCACACACTGACACACCTTCCCCACACACTGAAACCCCTTCCCCACACACTGAAACCCCTTCCCCACACACAGAAACACCTTCCCCACACACTGAAACACCATCCGCACTCACTGAAACCCATCCCCACACACTGAAACCCCACCCCCAGACACTGAAACCCCTTCCCCACACAATGAAACACCTTCCCCACACACTGAAACACATCCCCACACACTGAAACACCTTGCCCACACACTGAAACCCCTTCCGCACACACTGAATCCCCCTTCGACACACGCTGAAACCCCTTCCCCCACACTGAAACCCATCCCCACACTCTGAAACCCCTTCCTCACTTACTGAAACCCCTTCCCCACACTCTGAAACCCCTTCCTCACGCACTGAAACACCATCCCCACACACTGAAACACCTTCCCCACACACTGAAAGCCCTTCCCCACACACTGAAACACCTTCCCCACACACTGAAACCCCTTCCCCACTCACTGAAACACCTTCCCCACACACTGAAACCCCTTCCGCACACACTGAAACCCTTCCCCACACACTGAAACGCCACCCCCACACACTGAAACACCTCCCCCACACACTGAAACCCCTTCCCCACACACTGAAACACATCCCCACATACTGAAACACCTTCCCCACACACTGAAACCCCTTCCGCAAACATTGAAACCCGTCCCCACACACTGGAACCCATCCCCACACATTGAAACCCATCCCCACAGACTGAAACACCTTCCCCACACTCTGAAAACCTTCTCCACACACAGAAACACATCCACACACACAGAAACACATCCCCACACACTGAATCACCTTCTCCACACACTGAAACCCCTTCCCCACACACTGAAACACCTTCCCCACACACTGAAATCCCCTCCGCACTCACTGAAACCCATCCCCACACACTGAAACCCCAACCCCAGACACTGCAACCCCTTCCCCACACAATGAAACACCTTCCTCACACACTGAAACACATCTCCACACACTGAAACACCTTGCCCACACACTGAAACCCCTTCCCCACACACTGAAACCCCTTGCCCACTGACTGAAACCCCGTCCCCACACACTGTAACCCTTCCCCACACACTGACACACTTCCCCACACACTGAAACCCCTTCCCCACACACTGAAACCCCTTCCGCACACACTGCAAACCTTCCCCAACCACTGAAACCCCTTCCCCACACACTGAACCCTTCCCCACACACTGAAACCCCTTCCCCACTCACTGAAACCCCTTCCCCACACACTGAAACACATTCCCCACACACTGAAACCCCTTCCACACACAGTGAAACCCTTCCCCACACACTGAAACCCTTTGCCCACACAATGAAACCCCTTCCCCACACACTGAATCCCCTACCGCACGCAATGAAACACCTTCCCCACACAATGAAGCACCTTGACCACATACTGAAACCCCTTCCCCACACACTGACACCCCTTCCGCTCACAATGAAACACCTTCCCCACACACTGAAACCACTTCCCCACACACTGAAACACATTCCACATACACTGAAACCCCTTCCGCACACACTGAAACACCTTCCCCACACACTGAAACCCCTTCACCACACTCTGAATCCCCTTCACCACACACTGAAACCCATTCCCCACAAACTGAAACCCCATCCGCACACAGTGAAACCCTTCCCCACACACTGAAACCCCTTCCCCACTCACTGACACACATCCCCACACACTGAAACACCTTGCCCACACACTGAAACCCCTTCCGCACACACTGAAACCCCTTCCCCACACGCTGAAACCCCCTCCCCCCACACTGAAACCCTTACCCTCACTCAGAAAACCCTTCTCCACACACTGAAACCCCTTCCCCACACACTGAAACCCTTCCCCACACACTGAAACACCTTCCCCACAAACTGAAACCCCTTCCCCACACACTGAAACACCTTCCCCACACACTGAAACCCCTTCCGCACACACTGAAACCCATCCCCACACACTGAAACCCCACCCCCACACACTGAAACCCGTTCCCCACACACTGAATCCCATCCCCACACACTGATACCCCATCCCCACACACTGAAACACATCCCCACACACTGAAACACCTTCCCCACACACTGAAACCCCTTCCGCAAACATTGAAACCCATCCCCACACACTGAAACCCATCCCCACACACTGAAACCCATCCCCACAGACTGAAACACCTTCCCCACACACTGAAACCCTTCCCCACACACAGAAACACATCCCCACACACTGAAACACCTTCCCCACACACTGAAACCCCTTCCCCACACACTGAAACACCTTCCCCACACACTGAAACCCCTTCCGCACACACTGAAACCCATCCCCACACACTGAAACACCGCCCCCACACATTGAAACCCCTTCCCCACACACTGAAAGCCCTTACCCACACACTGAAACACATCCCCACACACTGAAACATCTTCCACACACACTGAAACCCCTTCCGCACACATTGAAACCCATCTCAACACACTGAAACCCATCCCCACACACTGAAAACCTTCCCCACACACGGAAACTCATCCCCACACACAGAAACACAGCCCCACACACTGAAACAACTTCCCCACACACTGAAACCCCTTCCCCACACACTGAAACACCTTCCCCACACATTGAAAAACCTTCCCCACACACTGAAATACCTTCCCCACACACTGAAACCCCTTCCCCACACACTGAAACCCCGTCCCCACACACTGAAACCCTTCCCCACACTCTGAAACACTTCCCCACACGCTGAAACCCCTTCCCCTCAAACTGCAACCCCTTCCCCACACACTGGAACCCCTTCCCCACAACTTGATACCCTTCCGCTCACACTGAAACACCTTCCCAAACACACATTGAAACCCCTTCCCCACACAATGAAACCCATCCCCACACACTGAAACCCCATCCCCACTCACTGAAACCCCTTCCCCAAACATTGAAACCCCTTCGACACGCACTGAAACACATCCCCACACACTGAAACACCTTCCCCACACACTGAAACACCTTCCCCACACATTGAAAAACCTTCCCCACACACTGAAATACCTTCCCCACACACTGAAACCCCTTCCCCACACACTGAAACCCCGTCCCCACACACTGAAACCCTTCCCCACACTCTGAAACACTTCCCCACACGCTGAAACCCCTTCCCCTCAAACTGCAACCCCTTCCCCACACACTGGAACCCCTTCCCCACAACTTGATACCCTTCCGCTCACACTGAAACACCTTCCCAAACACACATTGAAACCCCTTCCCCACACAATGAAACCCATCCCCACACACTGAAACCCCATCCCCACTCACTGAAACCCCTTCCCCAAACATTGAAACCCCTTCGACACGCACTGAAACACATCCCCACACACTGAAACACCTTCCCCACACACTGAAAAACCTTCCGCAAACATTGAAACCCATCCCCACACACTGAAAGCCATCCCCACACACTGAAACCCATCCCCACAGACTGAAACACCTTCCCCACACACTGAAACCCTTCCCCACACACAGAAACACATCCCCACACACTGAAACACCTTCCCCACACACTGAAACCCCTTCCCCACACACTGAAACACCTTACCCACACACTGAAACCCCTTCCGCACACACTGAAACCCATCCCCACACACCGAAACACCACCCCCACACATTGAAACCCCTTCCCCACACACTGAAAGCCCTCACCCACTCACTGAAACACATCCCCACACACTGAAACATCTTCCACACACACTGAAACCCCTTCCGCACACATTGAAACCCATCTCAACACACTGAAACCCATCCCCACACACTGAAACACCTTCCCCACACACTGAAAACCTTCCCCACACACGGAAACTCATCCCCACACACAGAAACACAGCCCCACACACTGAAAGAACTTCCCCACACACTGAAACCCCTTCCCCACACACTGAAACACCTTCCCCACACATTGAAAAACCTTTCCCACACACTGAAATACCTTCCCCACACACTGAAACCCCTTCCCCACACACTGAAACCCCGTCCCAACACAGTGAAACCCTTCCCCACACTCTGAAACACTTCCCCACACGCTGAAACCCCTTCCCCTCAAACTGAAACCCCTTCCCCACACACTGAAACCCCTTCCCCACAACTTGATACCCTTCCGCTCATTTTGAAACACCTTCCCAAACACACATTGAAACCCCTTCCACACAAAATGAAACCCATCCCCACACACTGAAACCCCATCCCCACACACTGAAACCCCTTCCCCAAACACTGAAACCCCTTCGACACGCACTGAAACACCTTCGCCACACACTGCAACCCCTTCCCCACGACACTGAAACCACTTCCGCACACAGTGAACCCCTTCCCCACACACTGAAACCCCTTCCCCACACACTGAAACATATCCCCACACACTGAAACCCCTTCCCCACACACTGAAACACATTCCCCACACACTGAAAAGCCTTCTGCACACAGTGAAACCCTTCCCCACACCCTGAAACCCCTTCCCCACACACTGAAACACATCCCCACACGCTGAAACCCCTTCCCCACACACTGAAACCCCTTCCGCACACACTGAAACTCCTTCCCCACACACTGAAACCCCTTCCCCACACAATGAAACCCCTTCCGCACACACTGAAACCCCTTCCGCACACACTGAATCACCTTCCCCACACACTGAAACCCCTTCCCCACACACTGATATCCCTTCCCCACAGACTGAAACCCCTTCCACACACACTGAAACACCTTCCCCACACACTGAATCCCCTTCCCCACACACTGAAACCCCTTCCGCACACAGTGAATCCCTTCCCCACACACTGAAGCCCCTTCCCCACACACTGAAACCCCTTTCCTACACAATGAAACACAACCCCACAAACTGAAACGCCTTCCCCAAACACAGAATCCCCTTCCGCACACACTGAAAACACTTCCCCCCACACCGAAACCCTTCCCCAAACTCTGAAACCCCTTCCCCACACACTGAAACCCTTCCCCACACTCTGAAACCCCTTCCCCACACACAGAAACACCTTCCCCACACACTGAATCCTCTTCCCCACACACTGAAACACCGTCCCCACTCACTGAAACACCTTCCCCACACACTGAAACCCTTCCCCACAAACTGAAACCCCTTCCCCACACACTGAAACCCCTTCCCCACACATTGATACCCTTCCGCACACACTGAAACACCTTCCCAAACACACTGAAACCCCTTCCACACACACTGAAACACCTTCCCCACTCACTGAAACACCTTCCCCACACACTGAAACCCCTTCCGCGCACAGTGAACCCCTTCCCCACACACTGAAACCCCTTCCCCACACACTGAAACACATCCCCACACACGGAAACCCCTTCCCCACACACTGAAATACATTCCCCACACACTGAAACCCCTTCTGCACACAGTGAAACCCTTCCCCACACCCTGAAACCCCTTCCCCACACACTGAAACACATCCCCACACACTGAAACCCCTTCCCCACACACTGAAACCCCTTCCGCACACACTGAAACTCCTTCCCCACACACTGAAACCCCTTCCGCACACACTGAAACCCCTTCCGCACACACTGAAACCCCTTCTGCACACACTGAAACACCTTCCCCACACACTGAAACCCCTTCCCCACACACTGATATCCCTTCCCCACAGACTGAAACCCCTTCCACACACACTGAAACACCTTCCCCACACACTGAAACCCCTTCCCCAAACACTGAAACCCCTTCCGCACACAGTGAAACCCTTCCCCACACACTGAAACACATCCCCACACACTGAAACCCCTTCCCCACACACTCAAACACATCCCCACACACTGAAACTCCTTGCCCACACACTGAAACCCCTTCCGCACACACTGAAACCCCTTCCCCACACGCTGAAACCCCTTCCCCCCACACTGAAACCCATCCCCACACACTGAAACCCCACCCCCACTCACTGAAACCCCTTCCCCACACACTGAAACCCCTTCCCCACTCACTGAAACACATCCCCACACACTGAAACACCTTCCCCACACACTGAAAAACCTTCCGCAAACATTGAAACCCATCCCCACACACTGAAAGCCATCCCCACACACTGAAACCCATCCCCACAGACTGAAACACCTTCCCCACACACTGAAACCCTTACCCTCACTCAGAAAACCCTTCCCCACACACTGAAACCCCTTCCCCACACACTGAAACCCTTCCCCACACACTGAAACACCTTCCCCACAAACTGAAACCCCTTCCCCACACACTGAAACACCTTCCCCACACACTGAAACCCCTTCCGCACACACTGAAACCCATCCCCACACACTGAAACCCCACCCCCACTCACTGAAACCCCTTCCCCACACACTGAAACCCCTTCCCCACTCACTGACACACATCCCCACACACTGAAACACCTTCCCCACACACTGAAAAACCTTCCGCAAACATTGAAACCCATCCCCACACACTGAAAGCCATCCCCACACACTGAAACCCATCCCCACAGACTGAAACACCTTCCCCACACACTGAAACCCTTCCCCACACACAGAAACACATCCCCACACACTGAAACACCTTCCCCACACACTGAAACCCCTTCCCCACACACTGAAACACCTTCCCCACACACTGAAACCCCTTCCGCACACACTGAAACCCATCCCCACACACTGAAACACCACCCCCACACATTGAAACCCCTTCCCCACACACTGAAAGCCCTCACCCACTCACTGAAACACATCCCCACACACTGAAACATCTTCCACACACACTGAAACCCCTTCCGCACACATTGAAACCCATCTCAACACACTGAAACCCATCCCCACACACTGAAACACCTTCCCCACACACTGAAAACCTTCCCCACACACGGAAACTCATCCCCACACACAGAAACACAGCCCCACACACTGAAACTACTTCCCCACACACTGAAACCCCTTCCCCACACACTGAAACACCTTCCCCACACATTGAAAAACCTTCCCCACACACTGAAATACCTTCCCCACACACTGAAACCCCTTCCCCACACACTGAAACCCCGTCCCAACACAGTGAAACCCTTCCCCACACTCTGAAACACTTCCCCACACGCTGAAACCCCTTCCCCTCAAACTGAAACCCCTTCCCCACACACTGAAACCCCTTCCCCACAACTTGATACCCTTCCGCTCACACTGAAACACCTTCCCAAACACACATTGAAACCCCTTCCCCACAAAATGAAACCCATCCCCACACACTGAAACCCCATCCCCACACACTGAAACCCCTTCCCCAAACACTGAAACCCCTTCGACACGCACTGAAACACCTTCGCCACACACTGCAACCCCTTCCCCACGACACTGAAACCACTTCCGCGCACAGTGAACCCCTTCCCCACACACTGAAACCCCTTCCCCACACACTGAAACATATCCCCACACACTGAAACCCCTTCCCCACACACTGAAACACATTCCCCACACACTGAAAAGCCTTCTGCACACAGTGAAACCCTTCCCCACACCCTGAAACCCCTTCCCCACACACTGAAACACATCCCCACACGCTGAAACCCATTCCCCACACACTGAAACCCCTTCCGCACACACTGAAACTCCTTCCCCACACACTGAAACCCCTTCCCCACACACTGAAACCCCTTCCGCACACACTGAAACCCCTTCCGCACACACTGAATCACCTTCCCCACACACTGAAACCCCTTCCCCACACACTGATATCCCTTCCCCACACACTGAATCCCCTTCCCCACACACTGAAACCCCTTCCGCACACAGTGAATCCCTTCCCCACACACTGAAGCCCCTTCCCCACACACTGAAACCCCTTTCCTACACAATGAAACACAACCCCACAAACTGAAACGCCTTCCCCAAACACAGAATCCCCTTCCGCACACACTGAAAACACTTCCCCCCACACCGAAACCCTTCCCCAAACTCTGAAACCCCTTCCCCACACACTGAAACCCTTCCCCACACTCTGAAACCCCTTCCCCACACACAGAAACACCTTCCCCACACACTGAATCCTCTTCCCCACACACTGAAACACCGTCCCCACTCACTGAAACACCTTCCCCACACACTGAAACCCTTCCCCACAAACTGAAACCCCTTCCCCACACACTGAAACCCCTTCCCCACACATTGATACCCTTCCGCACACACTGAAACACCTTCCCAAACACACTGAAACCCCTTCCACACACACTGAAACACCTTCCCCACTCACTGAAACACCTTCCCCACGACACTGAAACCCCTTCCGCGCACAGTGAACCCCTTCCCCACACACTGAAACCCCTTCCCCACACACTGAAACACATCCCCACACACTGAAACCCCTTCCCCACACACTGAAATACATTCCCCACACACTGAAACCCCTTCTGCACACAGTGAAACCCTTCCCCACACCCTGAAACCCCTTCCCCACACACTGAAACACATCCCCACACACTGAAACCCCTTCCCCACACACTGAAACCCCTTCCACACACACTGAAACTCCTTCCCCACACACTGAAACCCCTTCCGCACACACTGAAACCCCTTCCGCACACACTGAAACCCCTTCTGCACACACTGAAACACCTTCCCCACACACTGAAACCCCTTCCCCACACACTGATATCCCTTCCCCACAGACTGAAACCCCTTCCACACACACCGAAACACCTTCCCCACACACTGAAACCCCTTCCCCAAACACTGAACCCCTTCCGCACACAGTGAAACCCTTCCCCACACACTGAAACACCTTCCCCACGCACTGAAACCCCTTCCCCACACACTGAAACCCCTTCCCCACACACTGAAACCCCTTCCCCACTCACTGAAACACATCCCCACACACTGAAACACCTTCCCCACACACTGAAAAACCTTCCCCACACACTGAAACCCCTTCCGCGCACAGTGAACCCCTTCCCCACACACTGAAACCCCTTCCCCACACACTGAAACACATCCCCACACACTGAAACCCCTTCCCCACACACTGAAATACATTCCCCACACACTGAAACCCCTTCTGCACACAGTGAAACCCTTCCCCACACCCTGAAACCCCTTCCCCACACACTGAAACACATCCCCACACACTGAAACCCCTTCCCCACACACTGAAACCCCTTCCGCACACACTGAAACGCCTTCCCCACACACTGAAACCCCTTCCACATACACTGAAACCCCTTCCGCACACACTGAAACCCCTTCTGCACACACTGAAACACCTTCCCCACACACTGAAACCCCTTCCCCACACACTGATATCCCTTCCCCACAGACTGAAACCCCTTCCACACACACTGAAACACCTTCCCCACACACTGAAACCCCTTCCCCAAACACTGAAACCCCTTCCGCACACAGTGAAACCCTTCCCCACACACTGAAACACATCCCCACACACTGAAACCCCTTCCCCACACACTGAAACACATCCCCACACACTGAAACACCTTGCCCACACACTGAAACCCCTTCCGCACACACTGAAACCCCTTCCCCACACGCTGAAACCCCTTCCCCCACACTGAAACCCTTACCCTCACTCAGAAAACCCTTCCCCACACACTGAAACCCCTTCCCCACACACTGAAACCCTTCCCCACACACTGAAACACCTTCCCCACAAACTGAAACCCCTTCCCCACACACTGAAACACCTTCCCCACACACTGAAACCCCTTCCGCACACACTGAAACCCATCCCCACACACTGAAACCCCACCCCCACACACTGAAACCCCTTCCCCACACACTGAAACCCCTTCCCCACTCACTGAAACACATCCCCACACACTGAAACACCTTCCCCACACACTGAAAAACCTTCCGCAAACATTGAAACCCATCCCCACACACTGAAAGCCATCCCCACACACTGAAACCCATCCCCACAGACTGAAACACCTTCCCCACACTCTGAAACCCTTCCCCACACACAGAAACACATCCCCACACACTGAAACACCTTCCCCACACACTGAAACCCCTTCCCCACACACTGAAACACCTTCCCCACACACTGAAACCCCTTCCGCACACACTGAAACCCATCCCCACACACTGAAACACCACCCCCACACATTGAAACCCCTTCCCCACACACTGAAAGCCCTCACCCACTCACTGAAACACATCCCCACACACTGAAACATCTTCCACACACACTGAAACCCCTTCCGCACACATTGAAACCCATCTCAACACACTGAAACCCATCCCCACACACTGAAACACCTTCCCCACACACTGAAAACCTTCCCCACACACGGAAACTCATCCCCACACACAGAAACACAGCCCCACACACTGAAACAACTTCCCCACACACTGAAACCCCTTCCCCACACACTGAAACACCTTCCCCACACATTGAAAAACCTTCCCCACACACTGAAATACCTTCCCCACACACTGAAACCCCTTCCCCACACACTGAAACCCCGTCCCAACACAGTGAAACCCTTCCCCACACTCTGAAACACTTCCCCACACGCTGAAACCCCTTCCCCTCAAACTGAAACCCCTTCCCCACACACTGAAACCCCTTCCCCACAACTTGATACCCTTCCGCTCACACTGAAACACCTTCCCAAACACACATTGAAACCCCTTCCCCACAAAATGAAACCCATCCCCACACACTGAAACCCCATCCCCACACACTGAAACCCCTTCCCCAAACACTGAAACCCCTTCGACACGCACTGAAACACCTTCGCCACACACTGCAACCCCTTCCCCACGACACTGAAACCACTTCCGCGCACAGTGAACCCCATCCCCACACACTGAAACCCCTTCCCCACACACTGAAACATATCCCCACACACTGAAACCCCTTCCCCACACACTGAAACACATTCCCCACACACTGAAAAGCCTTCTGCACACAGTGAAACCCTTCCCCACACCCTGAAACCCCTTCCCCACACACTGAAACACATCCCCACACGCTGAAACCCCTTCCCCACACACTGAAACCCCTTCCGCACACACTGAAACTCCTTCCCCACACACTGAAACCCCTTCCCCACACACTGAAACCCCTTCCGCACACACTGAAACCCCTTCCGCACACACTGAATCACCTTCCCCACACACTGAAACCCCTTCCCCACACACTGATATCCCTTCCCCACAGACTGAAACCCCTTCCACACACACTGAAACACCTTCCCCACACACTGAATCCCCTTCCCCACACACTGAAACCCCTTCCGCACACAGTGAATCCCTTCCCCACACACTGAAGCCCCTTCCCCACACACTGAAACCCCTTTCCTACACAATGAAACACAACCCCACAAACTGAAACGCCTTCCCCAAACACAGAATCCCCTTCCGCACACACTGAAAACACTTTCCCCACACCGAAACCCTTCCCCAAACTCTGAAACCCCTTCCCCACACACTGAAACCCTTCCCCACACTCTGAAACCCCTTCCCCACACACAGAAACACCTTCCCCACACACTGAATCCTCTTCCCCACACACTGAAACACCGTCCCCACTCACTGAAACACCTTCCCCACACACTGAAACCCTTCCCCACAAACTGAAACCCCTTCCCCACACACTGAAACCCCTTCCCCACACATTGATACCCTTCCGCACACACTGAAACACCTTCCCAAACACACTGAAACCCCTTCCACACACACTGAAACACCTTCCCCAAACACTGAAACACCTTCCCCACACACTGAAACCCCTTCCGCGCACAGTGAACCCCTTCCCCACACACTGAAACCCCTTCCCCACACACTGAAACACATCCCCACACACTGAAACCCCTTCCCCACACACTGAAATACATTCCCCACACACTGAAACCCCTTCTGCACACAGTGAAACCCTTCCCCACACCCTGAAACCCCTTCCCCACACACTGAAACACATCCCCACACACTGAAACCCCTTCCCCACACACTGAAACCCCTTCCGCACACACTGAAACTCCTTCCCCACACACTGAAACCCCTTCCGCACACACTGAAACCCCTTCCGCACACACTGAAACCCCTTCTGCACACACTGAAACACCTTCCCCACACACTGAAACCCCTTCCCCACACACTGATATCCCTTCCCCACAGACTGAAACCCCTTCCACACACACTGAAACACCTTCCCCACACACTGAAACCCCTTCCCCAAACACTGAAACCCCTTCCGCACACAGTGAAACCCTTCCCCACACACTGAAACACATCCCCACACACTGAAACCCCTTCCCCACACACTGAAACACATCCCCACACACTGAAACACCTTGCCCACACACTGAAACCCCTTCCGCACACACTGAAACCCCTTCCCCACACGCTGAAACCCCTTCCCCCCACACTGAAACCCTTACCCTCACTCAGAAAACCCTTCCCCACACACTGAAACCCCTTCCCCACACACTGAAACCCTTCCCCACACACTGAAACACCTTCCCCACAAACTGAAACCCCTTCCCCAAACACTGAAACCCCTTCCGCACACAGTGAAACCCTTTCCCACACACTGAAACACCTTCCCCACGCACTGAAACCCCTTCCCCACACACTGAAACCCCTTCCCCACACACTGAAACCCCTTCCCCACTCACTGAAACACATCCCCACACACTGAAACACCTTCCCCACACACTGAAAAACCTTCCCCACACACTGAAACCCCTTCCGCGCACAGTGAACCCCTTCCCCACACACTGAAACCCCTTCCCCACACACTGAAACACATCCCCACACACTGAAACCCCTTCCCCACACACTGAAATACATTCCCCACACACTGAAACCCCTTCTGCACACAGTGAAACCCTTCCCCACACCCTGAAACCCCTTCCCCACACACTGAAACACATCCCCACACACTGAAACCCCTTCCCCACACACTGAAACCCCTTCCCCACACACTGAAACACCTTCCCCACACACTGAAACCCCTTCCGCACACACTGAAACCCATCCCCACACACTGAAACACCACCCCCACACATTGAAACCCCTTCCCCACACACTGAAAGCCCTCACCCACTCACTGAAACACATCCCCACACACTGAAACATCTTCCACACACACTGAAACCCCTTCCGCACACATTGAAACCCATCTCAACACACTGAAACCCATCCCCACACACTGAAACACCTTCCCCACACACTGAAAACCTTCCCCACACACGGAAACTCATCCCCACACACAGAAACACAGCCCCACACACTGAAACAACTTCCCCACACACTGAAACCCCTTCCCCACACACTGAAACACCTTCCCCACACATTGAAAAACCTTCCCCACACACTGAAATACCTTCCCCACACACTGAAACCCCTTCCCCACACACTGAAACCCCGTCCCAACACAGTGAAACCCTTCCCCACACTCTGAAACACTTCCCCACACGCTGAAACCCCTTCCCCTCAAACTGAAACCCCTTCCCCACACACTGAAACCCCTTCCCCACAACTTGATACCCTTCCGCTCACACTGAAACACCTTCCCAAACACACATTGAAACCCCTTCCCCACAAAATGAAACCCATCCCCACACACTGAAACCCCATCCACACACACTGAAACCCCTTCCCCAAACACTGAAACCCCTTCGACACGCACTGAAACACCTTCGCCACACACTGCAACCCCTTCCCCACGACACTGAAACCACTTCCGCGCACAGTGAACCCCTTCCCCACACACTGAAACCCCTTCCCCACACACTGAAACATATCCCCACACACTGAAACCCCTTCCCCACACACTGAAACACATTCCCCACACACTGAAAAGCCTTCTGCACACAGTGAAACCCTTCCCCACACCCTGAAACCCCTTCCCCACACACTGAAACACATCCCCACACGCTGAAACCCCTTCCCCACACACTGAAACCCCTTCCGCACACACTGAAACTCCTTCCCCACACACTGAAACCCCTTCCCCACACACTGAAACCCCTTCCGCACACACTGAAACCCCTTCCGCACACACTGAATCACCTTCCCCACACACTGAAACCCCTTCCCCACACACTGATATCCCTTCCCCACAGACTGAAACCCCTTCCACACACACTGAAACACCTTCCCCACACACTGAATCCCCTTCCCCACACACTGAAACCCCTTCCGCACACAGTGAATCCCTTCCCCACACACTGAAGCCCCTTCCCCACACACTGAAACCCCTTTCCTACACAATGAAACACAACCCCACAAACTGAAACGCCTTCCCCAAACACAGAATCCCCTTCCGCACACACTGAAAACACTTCCCCCCACACCGAAACCCTTCCCCAAACTCTGAAACCCCTTCCCCACACACTGAAACCCTTCCCCACACTCTGAAACCCCTTCCCCACACACAGAAACACCTTCCCCACACACTGAATCCTCTTCCCCACACACTGAAACACCGTCCCCACTCACTGAAACACCTTCCCCACACACTGAAACCCTTCCCCACAAACTGAAACCCCTTCCCCACACACTGAAACCCCTTCCCCACACATTGATACCCTTCCACACACACTGAAACACCTTCCCAAACACACTGAAACCCCTTCCACACACACTGAAACACCTTCCCCACTCACTGAAACACCTTCCCCACACACTGAAACCCCTTCCGCGCACAGTGAACCCCTTCCCCACACACTGAAACCCCTTCCCCACACACTGAAACACATCCCCACACACTGAAACCCCTTCCCCACACACTGAAATACATTCCCCACACACTGAAACCCCTTCTGCACACAGTGAAACCCTTCCCCACACCCTGAAACCCCTTCCCCACACACTGAAACACATCCCCACACACTGAAACCCCTTCCCCACACACTGAAACCCCTTCCGCACACACTGAAACTCCTTCCCCACACACTGAAACCCCTTCCGCACACACTGAAACCCCTTCCGCACACACTGAAACCCCTTCTGCACACACTGAAACACCTTCCCCACACACTGAAACCCCTTCCCCACACACTGATATCCCTTCCCCACAGACTGAAACCCCTTCCACACACACTGAAACACCTTCCCCACACACTGAAACCCCTTCCCCAAACACTGAAACCCCTTCCGCACACAGTGAAACCCTTTCCCACACACTGAAACACCTTCCCCACGCACTGAAACCCCTTCCCCACACACTGAAACCCCTTCCCCACACACTGAAACCCCTTCCCCACTCACTGAAACACATCCCCACACACTGAAACACCTTCCCCACACACTGAAAAACCTTCCCCACACACTGAAACCCCTTCCGCGCACAGTGAACCCCTTCCCCACACACTGAAACCCCTTCCCCACACACTGAAACACATCCCCACACACTGAAACCCCTTCCCCACACACTGAAATACATTCCCCACACACTGAAACCCCCTCTGCACACAGTGAAACCCTTCCCCACACCCTGAAACCCCTTCCCCACACACTGAAACACATCCCCACACACTGAAACCCCTTCCCCACACACTGAAACCCCTTCCGCACACACTGAAACTCCTTCCCCACACACTGAAACCCCTTCCGCATACACTGAAACCCCTTCCGCACACACTGAAACCCCTTCTGCACACACTGAAACACCTTCCCCACACACTGAAACCCCTTCCCCACACACTGATATCCCGTCCCCACAGACTGAAACCCCTTCCACACACACTGAAACACCTTCCCCACACACTGAAACCCCTTCCCCAAACACTGAAACCCCTTCCGCACACAGTGAAACCCTTCCCCACACACTGAAACACACCCCCACACACTGAAACCCCTTCCCCACACACTGAAACACATCCCCACTCACTGAAACACCTTGCCCACACACTGAAACCCCTTCCGCACACACTGAAACCCCTTCCCCACACGCTGAAACCCCTTCCCCCCACACTGAAACCCTTACCCTCACTCAGAAAACCCTTCCCCACACACTGAAACCCCTTCCCCACACACTGAAACCCTTCCCCACACACTGAAACACCTTCCCCACAAACTGAAACCCCTTCCCCACACACTGAAACACCTTCCCCACACACTGAAACCCCTTCCGCACACACTGAAACCCATCCCCACACACTGAAACCCCACCCCCACACACTGAAACCCCTTCCCCACACACTGAAACCCCTTCCCCACTCACTGAAACACATCCCCACACACTGAAACACCTTCCCCACACACTGAAAAACCTTCCGCAAACATTGAAACCCATCCCCACACACTGAAAGCCATCCCCACACACTGAAACCCATCCCCACAGACTGAAACACCTTCCCCACACACTGAAACCCTTCCCCACACACAGAAACACATCCCCACACACTGAAACACCTTCCCCACACACTGAAACCCCTTCCCCACACACTGAAACACCTTCCCCACACACTGAAACCCCTTCCGCACACACACTGAAACCCCTTCCGCACACACTGAAACACCACCCCCACACATTGAAACCCCTTCCCCACACACTGAAAGCCCTCACCCACTCACTGAAACACATCCCCACACACTGAAACATCTTCCACACACACTGAAACCCCTTCCGCACACATTGAAACCCATCTCAACACACTGAAACCCATCCCCACACACTGAAACACCTTCCCCACACACTGAAAACCTTCCCCACACACGGAAACTCATCCCCACACACAGAAACACAGCCCCACACACTGAAACAACTTCCCCACACACTGAAACCCCTTCCCCACACACTGAAACACCTTCCCCACACATTGAAAAACCTTCCCCACACACTGAAATACCTTCCCCACACACTGAAACCCCTTCCCCACACACTGAAACCCCGTCCCAACACAGTGAAACCCTTCCCCACACTCTGAAACACTTCCCCACACGCTGAAACCCCTTCCCCTCAAACTGAAACCCCTTCCCCACACACTGAAACCCCTTCCCCACAACTTGATACCCTTCCGCTCACACTGAAACACCTTCCCAAACACACATTGAAACCCCTTCCCCACAAAATGAAACCCATCCCCACACACTGAAACCCCATCCCCACACACTGAAACCCCTTCCCCAAACACTGAAACCCCTTCGACACGCACTGAAACACCTTCGCCACACACTGCAACCCCTTCCCCACGACACTGAAACCACTTCCGCGCACAGTGAACCCCTTCCCCACACACTGAAACCCCTTCCCCACACACTGAAACATATCCCCACACACTGAAACCCCTTCCCCACACACTGAAACACATTCCCCACACACTGAAAAGACTTCTGCACACAGTGAAACCCTTCCCCACACCCTGAAACCCCTTCCCCACACACTGAAACACATCCCCACACGCTGAAACCCCTTCCCCACACACTGAAACCCCTTCCGCACACACTGAAACTCCTTCCCCACACACTGAAACCCCTTCCCCACACACTGAAACCCCTTCCGCACACACTGAAACCCCTTCCGCACACACTGAATCACCTTCCCCACACACTGAAACCCCTTCCCCACAGACTGAAACCCCTTCCCCACAGACTGAAACCCCTTCCACACACACTGAAACACCTTCCCCACACACTGAATCCCCTTCCCCACACACTGAAACCCCTTCCGCACACAGTGAATCCCTTCCCCACACACTGAACCCCCTTCCCCACACACTGAAACCCCTTTCCTACACAATGAAACACAACCCCACAAACTGAAACGCCTTCCCCAAACACAGAATCCCCTTCCGCACACACTGAAAACACTTCCCCCCACACCGAAACCCTTCCCCAAACTCTGAAACCCCTTCCCCACACACTGAAACCCTTCCCCACACTCTGAAACCCCTTCCCCACACACAGAAACACCTTCCCCACACACTGAATCCTCTTCCCCACACACTGAAACACCGTCCCCACTCACTGAAACACCTTCCCAACACACTGAAACCCTTCCCCACAAGCTGAAACCCCTTCCCCACACACTGAAACCCCTTCCCCACACATTGATACCCTTCCGCACACACTGAAACACCTTCCCAAACACACTGAAACCCCTTCCACACACACTGAAACACCTTCCCCACTCACTGAAACACCTTCCCCACGACACTGAAACCCCTTCCGCGCACAGTGAACCCCTTCCCCACACACTGAAACCCCTTCCCCACACACTGAAACACATCCCCACACACTGAAACCCCTTCCCCACACACTGAAATACATTCCCCACACACTGAAACCCCTTCTGCACACAGTGAAACCCTTCCCCACACCCTGAAACCCCTTCCCCACACACTGAAACACATCCCCACACACTGAAACCCCTTCCCCACACACTGAAACCCCTTCCGCACACACTGAAACTCCTTCCCCACACACTGAAACCCCTTCCGCACACACTGAAACCCCTTCCGCACACACTGAAACCCCTTCTGCACACACTGAAACACCTTCCCCACACACTGAAACCCCTTCCCCACACACTGATATCCCTTCCCCACAGACTGAAACCCCTTCCACACACACTGAAACACCTTCCCCACACACTGAAACCCCTTCCCCAAACACTGAAACCCCTTCCGCACACAGTGAAACCCTTCCCCACACACTGAAACACATCCCCACACACTGAAACCCCTTCCCCAAACACTGAAACACATCCCCACACACTGGAACACCTTCCCCACACACTGAAACACATCCCCACACACTGAAACACCTTCCCCACACCCTGAAACCCCTTCCCCACACACTGAAACACCTTCCCCACACACTGAAACCCCTTCCTCACACACTGAAAACCATCCCCACACAATGAAACCCCTTCCTCACACACTCAAAACCATCCCCACACACTGAAACCCCACCCCCACACACTGAAACCCCTTCCCCACACACTGAAACACTTTCCCCACACACAGAAACACCTTCCCCACACACTGAAACCCCTTCCGCAAACTGTGAAACCCATCCCCACACACTGAAACACCTTCCACACACACTGAAACCCCTTCCGCATACATTGAAAATCATCCCCACACACTGAAACCCATCCCCACACACTGAAACCCATCCCCACACACTGAAACACATCCCCACACACTGAAACACCTTGCCCACACAATGAAACCCCTTCCGCACACACTGAAGCCCCCTTCGACACACGCTGAAACCCCTTCCCCCACACTGAAACCCTTCGCCACACTCTGAAACCCCTTCCTCACATCCTGAAACCCCTTCCCCACACTCTGAAACCCCTTCCTCACACACTGAAACACCATCCCCACACACTGAAACCCCTTCCCCACACACTGAAAGCCCTTCCCCACACACTGAAACACCTTCCCCACACACTGAAACCCCTTCCCCACTCACTGAAACACCTTCCCCACACACTGAAACCACTTCCGCACACACTGAAACCCATCCCCACACAATGAAACGCCACCCCCACACACTGAAACACCTCCCCCACACACTGAAACCCCTTCCCCACACACTGAAACACATCCCCACACACTGAAACACCTTCCCCACACACTGAAACCCCTTCCGCATACATTGAAACCCATCCCCACACACTGAAACCCATCCCCACATTGAATCCCATCCCCACAGACTGAAACACCTTCCCCACACTCGGAAAACATTCTCCACACACAGAAACACATCCACACACACTGAAACACATCCCCACACACTGAATCACCTTCCCCACACACTGAAACCCCTTCCCCACACACTGAAACACCTTCCCAACACACTGAAACACCTTCCGCACACACTGAAACCCATCCCCACACACTGAAACACCGCCCCCACACATTGAAATCGCTTCCCCACACACTGAAACCCCTTCCCCACACACTGAAACCCCTTCCCCACACACTGAATCCCCTAACCGCACACAATGAAACACCTTCCCCTCACAATGAAACACCTTCACCACATACTGAAACCCCTTCCCCACACACTGAAACCCCTTCCACACACAATGAAACCCCTTCCCCACACACTGAAAGCACATCCCCACACACTGAAACCCCTTCCGCACACACTGAAGCCCCTTCCGCACACACTGAAACACCTTCCCCACACACTGAAACCCCTTCACCACGCACTGAAACCCCTTCCCCACATACTGAAATCCCTTCCGCACACACTGAAACAACTTCCCTACACACTGAAACCCATTCCCCACAATCTGAAACCCCTTCCGCACACATTGAAACCCTTCCCCACACACTGAAACCCCTTCCCCACACACTGAAACACATCCCCACACAATGAAACCCCTTCCCCACACACTGAAACCCCTTCTGCACACACTGAAACTCCTTCCCCACACACTGAATCCCCTTCCACCCACACTGAAACCCTTCCCCACACTCTGAAACCCCTTCCCCACACACAGAAACCATTCCCCACACTCTGAAACCCCTTCCCCACACACTGAGACACCTTCCCCACACACTGAAACCCCCTCCACACACACTGAAAGCCCTTCCCCACGCACTGAATCACCTTCCCCACACACTGAAACCCCTTCCCCACAAACTGAAACACCTTCCCCACACACTAAAACCCCTTCCACACTCACTGAAACCCATCCCCACACACTGAAACCCCAGCCCCTGACACTGAAACCCCTTCCCCACACAATGAAACCCCTTCCCCACACACTGTAACACATCCCCACACACTGAAACACCTTCCGCACACACTGAAACCCCTTCCCCACACGCTGAAACCCCTTCCCCCCACACTGAAACCCTTCCCCTCACTCGGAAACCCCTTCACCACACACTGAAACCCTTCGCCACACACTGAAACACCTTCCCCACGCACTGAAACACCTTCCCCACACACTGAAACCCCTTCCGCACACACTGAAAACCATCCTCACACACTGAAACCCCACCCCCACACACTGAAACCCCTTCCCCACCACTGAAACCCTTTCCCCACACACAGAAACACCTTCCCCACACACTGAAACCCCTTCCGCACACACTGAAACCCATCCCCACACACAGAAACACCTTCCCCACACACTGAAACCCCTTCCGCATACATTGCAAACCATCCCCACACACTGAAACCCATCCCCACACACTGAAACCCATCCCCACAGACTGAAACACCTTCCCCACACACTGAAACCCTTCCCCACACACAGATACACATCCCCACACACTGAAACACCTTCCCCACACACTGAAACCCCTTCCCCACACACTGAAACACCTTCCCCACACACTGAAACCCCTTCCGCACACACTGAAACCCATCCCCACACACTGAAACACCACCCCCACACATTGAAACCCCTTCCCCACACACTGAAAGCCCTCACCCACTCACTGAAACACATCCCCACACACTGAAACATCTTCCACACACACTGAAACTCCTTCCGCACACATTGAAACCCATCTCAACACACTGAAACCCATCCCCACACACTGAAACACCTTCCCCACACACTGAAAACCTTCCCCACACACGGAAACTCATCCCCACACACAGAAACACAGCCCCACACACTGAAACAACTTCCCCACACACTGAAACCCCTTCCCCACACACTGAAACACCTTCCCCACACATTGAAAAACCTTCCCCACACACTGAAATACCTTCCCCACACACTGAAACCCCTTCCCCACACACTGAAACCCCGTCCCAACACAGTGAAACCATTCCCCACACTCTGAAACACTTCCCCACACGCTGAAAACCCTTCCCCTCAAACTGAAACCCCTTCCCCACACACTGAAACCCCTTCCCCACAACTTGATACCCTTCCGCTCACACTGAAACACCTTCCCAAACACACATTGAAACCCCTTCCCCACAAAATGAAACCCATCCCCACACACTGAAAGCCCATCCCCACACACTGAAACCCCTTCCCCAAACACTGAAACCCCTTCGACACGCACTGAAACACCTTCGCCACACACTGCAACCCCTTCCCCACGACACAGAAACCACTTCCGCGCACAGTGAACCCCTTCCCCACACACTGAAAAGCCTTCTGCACACAGTGAAACCCTTCCCCACACCCTGAAACCCCTTCCCCACACACTGAAACACATCCCCACACGCTGAAACCCCTTCCCCACACACTGAAACCCCTTCCGCACACACTGAAACTCCTTCCCCACACACTGAAACCCCTTCCCCACACACTGAAACCCCTTCCGCACACACTGAAACCCCTTCCGCACACACTGAATCAACTTCCCCACACACTGAAACCCCTTCCCCACACACTGATATCCCTTCCCCACAGACTGAAACCCCTTCCACACACACTGAAACACCTTCCCCACACACTGAATCCCCTTCCCCACACACTGAAACCCCTTCCGCACACAGTGAATCCCTTCCCCACACACTGAAGCCCCTTCCGCACACACTGAAACCCCTTTCCTACACAATGAAACACAACCCCACAAACTGAAACGCCTTCCCCAAACACAGAATCCCCTTCCGCACACACTGAAAACACTTCACCCCACACCGAAACCCTTCCCCAAACTCTGAAACCCCTTCCCCACCCACTGAAACCCTTCCCCACACTCTGAAACCCCTTCCCCACACACAGAAACACCTTCCCCACACACTGAATCCTCTTCCCCACACACTGAAACACCTTCCCCACTCACTGAAACACCTTCCCCACACACTGAAACCCTTCCCCACAAACTGAAACCCCTTCCCCACACACTGAAACCCCTTCCCCACACATTGATACCCTTCCGCACACACTGAAACACCTTCCCAAACACACTGAAACCCCTTCCACACACACTGAAACACCTTCCCCACACACTGAAACACCTTCCCCACACACTGAAACCCCTTCCGCGCACAGTGAACCCCTTCCCCACACACTGAAACCCCTTCCCCACACACTGAAACACATCCCCACACACTGAAACCCCTTCCCCACACACTGAAATACATTCCCCACACACTGAAACCCCTTCTGCACACAGTAAAACCCTTCCCCACACCCTGAAACCCCTTCCCCACACACTGAAACACATCCCCACACACTAAAACCCCTTCCCCACACACTGAAACCCCTTCCGCACACACTGAAACTCCTTCCCCACACACTGAAACCCCTTCCCCACACACTGAAACCCCTTCCGCACACACTGAAACCCCTTCTGCACACACTGAAACACCTTCCCCACACACTGAAACCCCTTCCCCACACACTGATATCCCTTCCCCACAGACTGAAACCCCTTCCACACACACTGAAACACCTTCCCCACACACTGAAACCCCTTCCCCAAACACTGAAACCCCTTCCGCACACAGTGAAACCCTTCCCCACACACTGAAACACATCCCCACACACTGAAACCCCTTCCCCACACACTGAAACACATCCCCACACACTGGAACACCTTCCCCACACACTGAAACACATCCCCACACACTGAAACACCTTCCCCACGCACTGAAACCCCTTCCCCACACACTGAAACACCTTCCCCACACACTGAAACCCCTTCCTCACACACTGAAAACCATCCCCACACAATGAAACCCCTTCCTCACACACTGAAAACCATCCCCACACACTGAAACCCCACCCCCACACACTGAAACCCCTTCCCCACACACTGAAACACTTTCCCCACACACAGAAACACCTTCCCCACACACTGAAACCCCTTCCGCACACACTGAAACCCATCCCCACACACTGAAACACCTTCCCCACACACTGAAACCCCTTCCGCATACATTGAAAATCATCCCCACACACTGAAACCCATCCCCACACACTGAAACCGATCCCCACACACTGAAACACATCCCCACACACTGAAACACCTTGCCCACACACTGAAACCCCTTCCGCACACACTGAAACCCCCTTCGACACACGCTGAAACCCCTTCCCCCACACTGCAACCCTTCGCCACACTCTGAAACCCCTTCCTCACATACTGAAACCCCTTCCCCACACTCTGAAACCCCTTCCTCACACACTGAAACACCATCCCCACACACTGAAACCCCTTCCCCACACACTGAAAGCCCTTCCCCACACACTGAAACACCTTCCCCACACACTGAAACCCCTTCCCCACTCACTGAAACACCTTCCCCACACACTGAAACCACTTCCGCACACACTGAAACCCATCCCCACACAATGAAACGCCACCCCCACACACTGAAACACCTCCCCCACACACTGAAACCCCTTCCCCACACACTGAAACACATCCCCACACACTGAAACACCTTCCCCACACACTGAAACCCCTTCCGCAAACATTGAAACCCATCCCCACACATTGAATCCCATCCCCACAGACTGAAACACCTTCCCCACACTCGGAAAACCTTCTCCACACACAGAAACACACCCACACACACTGAAACACATCCCCACACACTGAATCACCTTCCCCACACACTGAAACCACTTCCCCACACACTGAAACACCTTCCCAACACACTGAAACACCTTCCTCACACACTGAAACCCATCCCCACACACTGAAACACCGCCCCCACACATTGAAATCGCTTCCCCACACACTGAATCCCCTTCCACCCACACTGAAACCCTTCCCCACACTCTGAAACCCCTTCCCCACACTCTGAACTCCCTTCGCCACCCACTGAAACACCTTCCCCACACACTGAAACGGCTTCCCCACACAGTGAAACCCCTTCCCCACACAGTGCAACCCTTCCCCGCACACTGAAAGCCCTTCCCCACACACTGAAACACATCCCCACACAATGAAACCCCTTCCCCACACACTGAAACCCCTTCCGCACACACTGAAACCCCTTCCCCACACACTGAATCCCCTTCCACCCACACTGAAACCCTTCCCCACACTCTGAAACCCCTTCCCCACACACTGAAACCCTTCCCCACACTCTGAAACCCCTTCCCCACACACTGAGGCACCTTCCCCACACACTGAAACCCCCTCCACACACACTGAAAGCCCTTCCCCACGCACTGAAACACCTTCCCCACACACTGAAACCCCTTCCCCACACACTGAAACACCTTCCCCACACACTAAAACCTCTTCCACACTCACTGAAACCCATCCCCACACACTGAAACCCCAGCCCCTGACACTGAAACCCCTTCCCCACACAATGAAACCCCTTCCCCACACACTGTAACACATCCCCACACACTGAAACACCTTGCGCACACACTGAAACCCCTTCCCCACACGCTGAAACCCCTTCCCCCCACACTGAAACCCTTCCCCTCACTCGGAAACCCCTTCCCCACACACTGAAACCCCTTCACCACACACTGAAACCCTTCGCCACACACTGAAACACCTTCCCCATGCACTGAAACACCTTCCCCACACACTGAAACCCCTTCCGCACACACTGAAAACCATCCCCACACACTGAAACCACACACCCACACACTGAAACCCCTTCCCCACACACTGAAACCCTTTCCCCACACACAGAAACACCTTCCCCACACACTGAAACCCCTTCCGCACACACTGAAACCCATCCCCACACACAGAAACACCTTCCCCACACACTGAAACCCCTTCCGCATACATTGAAAACCATCCCCACACACTGAAACCCATCCCCACACACTGAAACCCATCCCCACAGACTGAAACACCTTCCCCACACACTGAAACCCTTCCCCACATACAGATACACATCCCCACACACTGAAATCCCTTCCGCACACACTGAAACAACTTCCCCACACACTGAAACCTGTTCCCCACAATCTGAAACCCCTTCCGCTCAGAGTGAAACCCTTCCCTGCACACTGAAACCCCTTCCCCACACACTGAAACACATCCCCACACACTGAAACCCCTTCCCCACACACTGAAAAACATCCCCACACACTGAAACCCCTTCCCCACACACTGAAACACATCCCCACACACTGAAACACCTTCCCCACACACTGAAACCACTTCCGCACTCAGTGAAACCCCTTCCCCACACACTGAAACTCCTTCCGCACACACTGAAACATCATCCCCACACACTGAAACCCCTTCCCCACACATTGAAACCCCTTCCCCTCATACTGAAACCCCGTCCCTACACAATGAAAACCTTCCCCACACACTGCAGCCCCTTCCCCACACACTGAAACCCCTTCCCCAATCACTGAAACACCTTCCCCACACACTGAAACCCCTTCCCCACACACTGAAACCCCTTCCCCACACACTGAATCCCCTTCCACCAACACTGAAACCCTTCCCCACACTCTGAAACCCCTTCCCCACACACTGAAATCCTTCCCCACACTCTGAAACCCCTTCCCCACTCACTGAAACCCTTCCCCACACTCTGAAACCCCTTCCCCACACACTGAAACACCTTCCCCACACACAGAAACCCCTTCCCCACACACTGAAACCCCACCCCCAGACACTGAAACCCCTTCCCCACACAATGAAACTCCTTCCCCACACACTGAAACACATCCCCACACACTGAAACACCTTGCCCACACACTGAAACCCCTTCCGCACACACTGAAACCCCTTCCCCACACGCTGAAACCCCTTCCCCCCACACTGAAACCCTTACCCTCACTCAGAAAACCCTTCCCCACACACTGAAACCCCTTCCCCACACACTGAAACCCTTCCCCACACACTGAAACACCTTCCCCACAAACTGAAACCCCTTCCCCACACACTGAAACACCTTCCCCACACACTGAAACCCCTTCCGCACACACTGAAACCCATCCCCACACACTGAAACCCCACCCCCACACACTGAAACCCCTTCCCCACACACTGAAACCCCTTCCCCACTCACTGAAACACATCCCCACACACTGAAACACCTTCCCCACACACTGAAACCCCTTCCGCAAACATTGAAACCCATCCCCACACACTGAAACCCATCCCCACACACTGAAACCCATCCCCACAGACTGAAACACCTTCCCCACACACTGAAACCCTTCCCCACACACAGAAACACATCCCCACACACTGAAACACCTTTCCCACACACTGAAACCCCTTCCCCACACACTGAAACACCTTCCCCACACACTGAAACCCCTTCCGCACACACTGAAACCCATCCCCACACACTGAAACACCACCCCCACACATTGAAACCCCTTCCCCACACACTGAAAGCCCTTACCCACACACTGAAACACATCCCCACACACTGAAACATCTTCCACACACACTGAAACCCCTTCCGCACACATTGAAACCCATCTCAACACACTGAAACCCATCCCCACACACTGAAACACCGTCCCCACACAATGAAAACCTTCCCCACATACAGAAACTCATCCCCACACACAGAAACACAGCCACACACACTGAAACAACTTCCCCACACACTGAAACCCCTTCCCCACACACTGAAACACCTTCCCCACACATTGAAAAACCTTCCCCACACACTGAAATACCTTCCCCACACACTGAAACCCCTTCCCCACACACTGAAACCCCGTCCCCACACACTGAAACCCTTCCCCACACTCTGAAACACTTCCCCACACGCTGAAACCCCTTCCCCTCAAACTGAAACCCCTTCCCCACACACTGAAACCCCTTCCCCACAACTTGATACCCTTCCGCTCACACTGAAACACCTTCCCAAACACACAATGAAACCCCTTCCCCACACAATGAAACCCATCCCCACACACTGAAACCCCACCCCGACACATTGAAACCCCTTCCCCAAACACTGAAACCCCTTCGACACGCACTGAAACACCTTCGCCACACACTGCAACCCCTTCCCCACGACACTGAAACCACTTCCGCGCACAGTGAACCCCTTCCCCACACACTGAAACCCCTTCCCCACACACTGAAACACATCCCCACACACTGAAACCCCTTCCCCACACACTGAAACCCCTTCCCCACTCACTGAAACACATCCCCACACACTGAAACACCTTCCCCACACACTGAAACCCCTTCCGCAAACATTGAAACCCATCCCCACACACAGAAACCCATCCCCACACACTGAAACCCGTCCCCACACACTGAAACCCCTTCCGCACACACTGAAACACCTTCCCCACACACTAAAACCCCTTCACCACGCACTGAAACCCCTTCCCCACATACTGAAATCCCTTCCGCACACACTGAAACAACTTCCCTACACACTGAAACCCATTCCCCACAATCTGAAACCCCTTCCGCACACATTGAAACCCTTCCCCACACACCGAAACCGCTTCCCCACGCTCTGAAACACATCCCCACACACTGAAATCCATTCCCCACACACTGAAACACATCCCCACACACTGAAACCCCTTCCCCACACACTGAAACACATCCCCACACACTGGAACACCTTCCCCACACACTGAAACTCTTCCCCACACACTGAAACACCTTCCCCACGCACTGAAACCCCTTCCCCACACACTGAAACACCTTCCCCACACACTGAATCCCCTTCCACCCACACTGAAACCCTTCCCCACACACTGAAACCGCTTCCCCACACAGTGAAACCCCTTCCCCACACAGTGCAACCCTTCCCCGCACACTGAAAGCCCTTCCCCACACACTGAAACACATCCCCACACAATGAAACCCCTTCCCCACACACTGAAACCCCTTCCGCACACACTGAAACCCCTTCCGCACACACTGAAACCCCTTCCCCACACACTGAATCCCCTTCCACCCACACTGAAACCCTTCCCCACACTCTGAAACCCCTTCCCCACACACTGAAACCCTTCCCCACACTCTGAAACCCCTTCCCCACACACTGAGGCACCTTCCCCACACACTGAAACCCCCTCCACACACACTGAAAGCCCTTCCCCACGCACTGAAACACCTTCCCCACACACTGAAACCCCTTCCCCACACACTGAAACACCTTCCCCACACACTAAAACCTCTTCCACACTCACTGAAACCCATCCCCACACACTGAAACCCCAGCCCCTGACACTGAAACCCCTTCCCCACACAATGAAACCCCTTCCCCACACACTGTAACACATCCCCACACACTGAAACACCTTGCGCACACACTGAAACCCCTTCCCCACACGCTGAAACCCCTTCCCCCCACACTGAAACCCTTCCCCTCACTCGGAAACCCCTTCCCCACACACTGAAACCCCTTCACCACACACTGAAACCCTTCGCCACACACTGAAACACCTTCCCCATGCACTGAAACACCTTCCCCACACACTGAAACCCCTTCCGCACACACTGAAAAACATCCCCACACACTGAAACCCCTTCCCCACACACTGAAACACATCCCCACACACTGAAACACCTTCCCCACACACTGAAACCACTTCCGCACTCAGTGAAACCCCTTCCCCACACACTGAAACTCCTTCCGCACACACTGAAACATCATCCCCACACACTGAAACCCCTTCCCCACACATTGAAACCCCTTCCCCACATACTGAAACCCCGTCCCTACACAATGAAAACCTTCCCCACACACTGCAGCCCCTTCCCCACACACTGAAACCCCTTCCCCAATCACTGAAACACCTTCCCCACACACTGAAACCCCTTCCCCACACACTGAAACCCCTTCCCCACACACTGAATCCCCTTCCACCAACACTGAAACCCTTCCCCACACTCTGAAACCCCTTCCCCACACACTGAAATCCTTCCCCACACTCTGAAACCCCTTCCCCACTCACTGAAACCCTTCCCCACACTCTGAAACCCCTTCCCCACACACTGAAACACCTTCCCCACACACAGAAACCCCTTCCCCACACACTGAAACCCCACCCCCAGACACTGAAACCCCTTCCGCACACAATGAAACTCCTTCCCCACACACTGAAACACATCCCCACACACTGAAACACCTTGCCCACACACTGAAACCCCTTCCGCACACACTGAAACCCCTTCCCCACACGCTGAAACCCCTTCCCCCCACACTGAAACCCTTACCCTCACTCAGAAAACCCTTCCCCACACACTGAAACCCCTTCCCCACACACTGAAACCCTTCCCCACACACTGAAACACCTTCCCCACAAACTGAAACCCCTTCCCCACACACTGAAACACCTTCCCCACACACTGAAACCCCTTCCGCACACACTGAAACCCATCCCGACACACTGAAACCCCACCCCCACACACTGAAACCCCTTCCCCACACACTGAAACCCCTTCCCCACTCACTGAAACACATCCCCACACACTGAAACACCTTCCCCACACACTGAAACCCCTTCCGCAAACATTGAAACCCATCCCCACACACTGAAACCCATCCCCACACACTGAAACCCATCCCCACAGACTGAAACACCTTCCCCACACACTGAAACCCTTCCCCACACACAGAAACACATCCCCACACACTGAAACACCTTCCCCACACACTGAAACCCCTTCCCCACACACTGAAACACCTTCCCCACACACTGAAACCCCTTCCGCACACACTGAAACCCATCCCCACACACTGAAACACCACCCCCACACATTGAAACCCCTTCCCCACACACTGAAAGCCCTTACCCACACACTGAAACACATCCCCACACACTGAAACATCTTCCACACACACTGAAACCCCTTCCGCACACATTGAAACCCATCTCAACACACTGAAACCCATCCCCACACACTGAAACACCGTCCCCACACAATGAAAACCTTCCCCACATACAGAAACTCATCCCCACACACAGAAACACAGCCACACACACTGAAACAACTTCCCCACACACTGAAACCCCTTCCCCACACACTGAAACACCTTCCCCACACATTGAAAAACCTTCCCCACACACTGAAATACCTTCCCCACACACTGAAACCCCTTCCCCACACACTGAAACCCCGTCCCCACACACTGAAACCCTTCCCCACACTCTGAAACACTTCCCCACACGCTGAAACCCCTTCCCCTCAAACTGAAACCCCTTCCCCACACACTGAAACCCCTTCCCCACAACTTGATACCCTTCCGCTCACACTGAAACACCTTCCCAAACACACAATGAAACCCCTTCCCCACACAATGAAACCCATCCCCACACACTGAAACCCCACCCCGACACATTGAAACCCCTTCCCCAAACACTGAAACCCCTTCGACACGCACTGAAACACCTTCGCCACACACTGCAACCCCTTCCCCACGACACTGAAACCACTTCCGCGCACAGTGAACCCCTTCCCCACACACTGAAACCCCTTCCCCACACACTGAAACACATCCCCACACACTGAAACCCCTTCCCCACACACTGAAACCCCTTCCCCACTCACTGAAACACATCCCCACACACTGAAACACCTTCCCCACACACTGAAACCCCTTCCGCGAACATTGAAACCCATCCCCACACACAGAAACCCATCCCCACACACTGAAACCCGTCCCCACACACTGAAACCCCTTCCGCACACACTGAAACCACTTCCGCACACACTGAAACACCTTCCCCACACACTAAAACCCCTTCACCACGCACTGAAACCCCTGCCCCACATACTGAAATCCCTTCCGCACACACTGAAACAACTTCCCTACACACTGAAACCCATTCCCCACAATCTGAAACCCCTTCCGCACACATTGAAACCCTTCCCCACACACCGAAACCCCTTCCCCACGCTCTGAAACACATCCCCACACACTGAAATCCATTCCCCACACACTGAAACACATCCCCACACACTGAAACCCCTTCCCCACACACTGAAACACATCCCCACACACTGGAACACCTTCCCCACACACTGAAACTCTTCCCCACACACTGAAACACCTTCCCCACGCACTGAAACCCCTTCCCCACACACTGAAACACCTTCCCCACACACTGAATCCCCTTCCACCCACACTGAAACCCTTCCCCACACTCTGAAACCCCTTCCCCACACTCTGAACCCCATTCGCCTCCACTGAAACACCTTCCCCACACACTGAAACCGCTTCCCCAAACAGTGAAACCCGTTCTCCACACAGTGCAACCCTTCCCCGCACACTGAAAGCCCTTCCCCACACACTGAAACACATCCCCACAAAATGAAACCCCTTCCCCACACACTGAAACCCCTTCCGCACACACTGAAACTCCTTCCCCACACACTGAATCCCCTTCCACCCACACTGAAACCCTTCCCCACACTCTGAAACCCCTTCCCCACACACTGAAACCCTTCCCCACACTCTGAAACCACTTCCCCACACACTGAGACACCTTCCCCACACACTGAAACCCCCTCCACACACACTGAAAGCCCTTCCCCACGCACTGAAACACCTTCCCCACACACTGAAACCCCTTCCCCACACACTGAAACACCTTCCCCACACACTAAAACCCCTTCCACACTCACTGAAACCCATCCCCACACACTGAAACCCCAGCCCCTGACACTGAAACCCCTTCCCCACACAATGAAACCCCTTCCCCACACACTGTCACACATCCCCACACACTGAAACACCTTCCGCACACACTGAAACCCCTTCCCCACACGCTGAAACCCCTTCCCCCCACACTGAAACCCTTCCCCTCACTCGGAAACCCCTTCACCACACACTGAAACCCTTCGCCACACACTGAAACACCTTCCCCACGCACTGAAACACCTTCCCCACACACTGAAACCCCTTCCGCACACACTGAAAACCATCCTCACACACTGAAACCCCACCCCCACACACTGAAACCCCTTCCCCACACACTGAAACCCTATCCCCACACACAGAAACACCTTCCCCACACACTGAAACCCCTTCCGCACACACTGAAACCCATCCCCACACACAGAAACACCTTCCCCACACACTGAAACCCCTTCCGCATACATTGAAAACCATCCCCACACACTGAAACCCATCCCCACACACTGAAACCCATCCCCACAGACTGAAACACCTTCCCCACACACTGAAACCCTTCCCCACACACAGATACACATCCCCACACACTGAAACACCTTCCCCACACACTGAAACCCCTTCCCCACACACTGAAACACCTTCCCCACACACTGAAACCCCTTCCGCACACACTGAAACCCATCCCCACACACTGAAACACCTTCCCCACACACTGAAACCCCTTCCGCACACACTGAAACCCATCCCCACACACTGAAACACCACCCCCACACATTGAAACCCCTTCCCCACACACTGAAAGCCCTCACCCACTCACTGAAACACATCCCCACACACTGAAACATCTTCCACACACACTGAAACTCGTTCCGCACACATTGAAACCCATCTCAACACACTGAAACCCATCCCCACACACTGAAACAACTTCCCCACACACTGAAACCCCTTCCCCACACACTGAAACACCTTCCCCACACATTGAAAAACCTTCCCCACACACTGAAATACCTTCCCCACACACTGAAACCCCTTCCCCACACACTGAAACCCCGTCCCAACACAGTGAAACCCTTCCCCACACTCTGAAACACTTCCCCACACGCTTAAACCCCTTCCCCTCAAACTGAAACCCCTTCCCCACACACTGAAACCCCTTCCCCACAACTTGATACCCTTCCGCTCACACTGAAACACCTTCCCAAACACACATTGAAACCCCTTCCCCACAAAATGAAACCCATCCCCACACACTGAAACCCCATCCCCACACACTGAAACCCCTTCCCCAAACACTGAAACCCCTTCGACACGCACTGAAACACCTTCGCCACACACTGCAACCCCTTCCCCACGACACTGAAACCACTTCCGCGCACAGTGAACCCCTTCCCCACACACTGAAACCCCTTCCCCACACACTGAAACATATCCCCACACACTGAAACCCCTTCCCCACACACTGAAACACATTCCCCACACACTGAAAAGCCTTCTGCACACAGTGAAACCCTTCCCCACACCTTGAAACCCCTTCCCCACACACTGAAACACATCCCCACACGCTGAAACCCCTTCCCCACACACTGAAACCCCTTCCGCACACACTGAAACTCCTTCCCCACACACTGAAACCCCTTCCCCACACACTGAAACCCCTTCCGCACACACTGAAACCCCTTCCGCACACACTGAATCACCTTCCCCACACACTGAAACCCCTTCCCCACACACTGATATCCCTTCCCCACAGACTGAAACCCCTTCCACACACACTGAAACACCTTCCCCACACACTGAATCCCCTTCCCCACACACTGAAACCCCTTCCGCACACAGTGAATCCCTTCCCCACACACTGAAGCCCCTTCCGCACACACTGAAACCCCTTCCCCACACACTGAAACACATTCCCCACACACTGAAAAGCCTTCTGCACACAGTGAAACCCTTCCCCACACCTTGAAACCCCTTCCCCACACACTGAAACACATCCCCACACGCTGAAACCCCTTCCCCACACACTGAAACCCCTTCCGCACACACTGAAACTCCTTCCCCACACACTGAAACCCCTTCCCCACACACTGAAACCCCTTCCGCACACACTGAAACCCCTTCAGCACACACTGAATCACCTTCCCCACACACTGAAACCCCTTCCCCACACACTGATATCCCTTCCCCACAGACTGAAACCCCTTCCACACACACTGAAACACCTTCCCCACACACTGAATCCCCTTCCCCACACACTGAAACCCCTTCCGCACACAGTGAATCCCTTCCCCACACACTGAAGCCCCTTCCGCACACACTGAAACCCCTTTCCTACACAATGAAACACAACCCCACAAACTGAAACGCCTTCCCCAAGCACAGAATCCCCTTCCGCACACACTGAAAACACTTCACCCCACACCGAAACCCTTCCCCAAACTCTGAAACCCCTTCCCCACACACTGAAACCCTTCCCCACACTCTGAAACCCCTTCCCCACACACAGAAACACCTTCCCCACACACTGAATCCTCTTCCCCACACACTGAAACACCTTCCCCACTCACTGAAACACCTTCCCCACACACTGAAACCCTTCCCCACAAACTGAAACCCCTTCCCCACACATTGATACCCTTCCGCACACACTGAAACACCTTCCCAAACACACTGAAACCCCTTCCACACACACTGAAACACCTTCCCCACACACTGAAACACCTTCCCCACACACTGAAACCCCTTCCGCGCACAGTGAACCCCTTCCCCACACACTGAAACCCCTTCCCCACACACTGAAACACATCCCCACACACTGAAACCCCTTCCCCACACACTGAAATACATTCCACACACACTGAAACCCCTTCTGCACACAGTAAAACCCTTCCCCACACCCTGAAACCACTTCCCCACACACTGAAACACATCCCCACACACTAAAACCCCTTCCCCACACACTGAAACCCCTTCCGCACACACTGAAACTCCTTCCCCACACACTGAAACCCCTTCCCCACACACTGAAACCCCTTCCGCACACACTGAAACCCCTTCTGCACACACTGAAACACCTTCCCCACACACTGAAACCCCTTCCCCACACACTGATATCCCTTCCCCACAGACTGAACCCCTTCCACACACACTGAAACACCTTCCCCACACACTGAAACCCCTTCCCCAAACACTGAAACCCCTTCCGCACACAGTGAAACCCTTCCCCACACACTGAAAGACATCCCCACACACTGAAACCCCTTCCCCACACACTGAAACACATCCCCACACACTGGAACACCTTCCCCACACACTGAAACACATCCCCACACACTGAAACACCTTCCCCACGCACTGAAACCCCTTCCCCACACACTGAAACACCTTCCCCACACACTGAAACCCCTTCCTCACACACTGAAAACCATCCCCACACAATGAAACCCCTTCCTCACACACTGAAAACCATCCCCACACACTGAAACCCCACCCCCACACACTGAAACCCCTTCCCCACACACTGAAACACTTTCCCCACACACAGAAACACCTTCCCCACACACTGAAACCCCTTCCGCACACACTGAAACCCATCCCCACACACTGAAACACCTTCCCCACACACTGAAACCCCTTCCGCATACATTGAAAATCATCCCCACACACTGAAACCCATCCCCACACACTGAAACCCATCCCCACACACTGAAACACATCCCCACACACTGAAACACCTTGCCCACACACTGAAACCCCTTCCGCACACACTGAAACCCCCTTCGACACACGCTGAAACCCCTTCCCCCACACTGAAACCCTTCGCCACACTCTGAAACCCCTTCCTCACATACTGAAACCCCTTCCCCACACTCTGAAACCCCTTCCTCACACACTGAAACACCATCACCACACACTGAAACCCCTTCCCCACACACTGAAAGCCCTTCCCCACACACTGAAACACCTTCCCCACACACTGAAACCCCTTCCCCACTCACTGAAACACCTTCCCCACACACTGAAACCACTTCTGCACACACTGAAACCCATCCCCACACAATGAAACGCCACCCCCACACACTGAAACACCTCCCCCACACACTGAAACCCCTTCCCCACACACTGAAACACATCCCCACACACTGAAACACCTTCCCCACACACTGAAACCCCTTCCGCAAACATTGAAACCCATCCCCACACACTGAAACCCATCCCCACACATTGAATCCCATCCCCACAGACTGAAACACCTTCCCCACACTCGGAAAACCTTCTCCACACACAGAAACACACCCACACACACTGAAACACATCCCCACACACTGAATCACCTTCCCCACACACTGAAACCCCTTCCCCACACACTGAAACACCTTCCCAACACACTGAAACACCTTCCTCACACACTGAAACCCATCCCCACACACTGAAACACCGCCCCCACACATTGAAATCGCTTCCCCACACACTGCATCCCCTTCCACCCACACTGAAACCCTTCCCCACACTCTGAAACCCCTTCCCCACACTCTGAACTCCCTTTGCCACACACTGAAACACCTTCCCCACACACTGAAACCGCTTCCCCACACAGTGAAACCCCTTCCCCACACAGTGCAACCCTTCCCCGCACACTGAAAGCCCTTCCCCACACACTGAAACACATCCCCACACAATGAAACCCCTTCCTCACACACTGAAACCCCTTCCGCACACACTGAAACCCCTTCCCCACACACTGAATCCCCATCCACCCACACTGAAACCCTTCCCCACACTCTGAAACCCCTTCCCCACACACTGAAACCCTTCCCCACACTCTGAAACCCCTTCCCCACACACTGAGGCACCTTCCCCACACACTGAAACCCCCTCCACACACACTGAAAGCCCTTCCCCACGCACTGAAACACCTTCCCCACACACTAAAACCCCTTCCACACTCACTGAAACCCATCCCCACACACTGAAACCCCAGCCCCTGACACTGAAACCCCTTCCCCACACAATGAAACCCCTTCCCCACACACTGTAACACATCCCCACACACTGAAACACCTTGCGCACACACTGAAACACCTTCCCCACACGCTGAAACCCCTTCCCCCCACACTGAAACCCTTCCCCTCACTCGGAAACCCCTTCCCCACACACTGAAACCCCTTCACCACACACTGAAACCCTTCGCCACACACTGAAACACCTTCCCCATGCACTGAAACACCTTCCCCACACACTGAAACCCCTTCCGCACACACTGAAAACCATCCCCACACACTGAAACCACACACCCACACACTGAAACCCCTTCCCCACACACTGAAACCCTTTCCCCACACACAGAAACACCTTCCCCACACACTGAAACCCCTTCCGCACACACTGAAACCCATCCCCACACACAGAAACACCTTCCCCACACACTGAAACCCCTTCCGCATACATTGAAAACCATCCCCACACACTGAAACCCATCCCCACACACTGAAACCCATCCCCACAGACTGAAACACCTTCCCCACACACTGAAACCCTTCCCCACATACAGATACACATCCCCACACACTGAAATCCCTTCCGCACACACTGAAACAACTTCCCCACACACTGAAACCTGTTCCCCACAATCTGAAACCCCTTCCGCTCAGAGTGAAACCCTTCCCTGCACACTGAAACCCCTTCCCCACACACTGAGACACATCCCCACACACTGAAACCCCTTCCCCACACACTGAAAAACATCCCCACACACTGAAACCCCTTCCCCACACACTGAAACACATCCCCACACACTGAAACACCTTCCCCACATACTGAAACCACTTCCGCACTCAGTGAAACCCCTTCCCCACACACTGAAACTCCTTCCGCACACACTGAAACATCATCCCCACACACTGAAACCCCTTCCCCACACATTGAAACCCCTCCCCCACATACTGAAACCCCGTCCCTACACAGTGAAAACCTTCCCCACACACTGCAGCCCCTTCCCCACACACTGAAACCCCTTCCCCAATCACTGAAACACCTTCCCCACACACTGAAACCCCTTTCCCACACACTGAAACCCCTTCCCCACACACTGAATCCCCTTCCACCAACACTGAAACCCATCCCCACACACTGAAACACCACCCCCACACATTGAAACCCCTTCCCCACACACTGAAAGCCCTTACCCACACACTGAAACACATCCCCACACACTGAAACATCTTCCACACACACTGAAACCCCTTCCGCACACATTGAAACCCATCTCAACACACTGAAACCCATCCCCACACACTGAAACACCGTCCCCACACAATGAAAACCTTCCCCACATACAGAAACTCATCCCCACACACAGAAACACAGCCACACACACTGAAACAACTTCCCCACACACTGAAACCCCTTCCCCACACACTGAAACACCTTCCCCACACATTGAAAAACCTTCCCCACACACTGAAATACCTTCCCCACACACTGAAACCCCTTCCCCACACAATGAAACCCCGTCCCCACACACTGAAACCCTTCCCCACACTCGGAAACACTTCCCCACACGCTGAAACCCCTTCCCCTCAAACTGAAACCCCTTCCCCACACACTGAAACCCCTTCCCCACAACTTGATACCCTTCCGCTCACACTGAAACACCTTCCCAAACACACATTGAAACCCGTTCCCCACACAATGAAACCCATCCCCACACACTGAAACCCCACCCCGACACATTGAAACCCCTTCCCCAAACACTGAAACCCCTTCGACACGCACTGAAACACCTTCGCCACACACTGCAACCCCTTCCCCACGACACTGAAACCACTTCCGCGCACAGTGAACCCCTTCCCCACACACTGAAACCCCTTCCCCACACACTGAAACACATCCCCACACACTGAAACCCCTTCCCCACACACTGAAACCCCTTCCCCACTCACTGAAACACATCCCCACACACTGAAACACCTTCCCCACACACTGAAACCCCTTCCGCAAACATTGAAACCCATCCCCACACACAGAAACCTCTTCCCCACACACTGAAACCCGTCCCCACAGACTGAAACACCTTCCCCACACACTGAAACCCTTCCCCACACACAGAAACACATCCCCACACACTGAAACACCTTCCCCACACACTGAAACCCCTTCCCCACACACTGAAACACCTTCCCCACACACTGAAACCCCTTCCGCACACACTGAAACCCATCCCCACACACTGAAACACCACCCCAACACATTGAAACCCCTTCCGCACACACTGAAAGCCCTTACCCACACACTGAAACACATCCCCACACACTGAAACATCTTCCACACACATTGAAACCCCTTCCGCACACATTGAAACCCATCTCAACACACTGAAACCCATCCCCACACACTGAAACACCGTCCCCACACACTGAAAACCTTCCCCACACACGGAAACTCATCCCCACACACAGAAACACAGCCCAACACACTGAAACAACTTCCCCACACACTGAAACCCCTTCCCCACACACTGAAACACCTTCCCCACACATTGAATAACCTTCCCCACACACTGAAACCCCGTCCCCACACACTGAAACCATTCCCCACACTCTGAAACACTTACCCACACGCTGAAACCCCTTCCCCTCAAAGTGAAACCCCTTCCCCACACACTGAAACCCCTTCCCCACAACTTGATACCCTTCCGCTCACACTGAAAAACCTTCCCAAACACACATTGAAACCCCTTTCCCACACAATGAAACCCATCCCCACACACTGAAACCCCACCCCCACTCACTGAAACCCCTTCCCCAAACACTGAAACCCCTTCGACACGCACTGAAACACCTTCGCCACACACTGCAACCCCTTCCCCACGACACTGAAACCACTTCCACCAACAGTGAACCCCTTCCCCACACACTGAAACCCCTTCCCCACACACTGAAGCACATCCCCACACACTGAAACCCCTTCCCCACACACTGAAACACATTCCCCACACACTGAAAAGCCTTCTGCACACAGTGAAACCCTTCCCCACACCCTGAAACCCCTTCCCCACACACTGAAACTCATCCCCACACGCTGAAACCCCTTCCCCACACACTGAAACCCCCTCCGCACACACTGAAACTCCTTCCCCACACACTGAAACCCCTTCCCCACACACTGAAACCCCTTCAGCACACACTGAAACCCCTTCCGCACACACTGAATCACCTTCCCCACACACTGAAACCCCTTCCCCACACACTGATATCCCTTCCCCACAGACTGAAACCCCTTCCACACACACTGAAACACCTTCCCCACACACTGAATCCCCTTCCCCACACACTGAAACCCCTTCCGCACACAGTGAAACCCTTCCCCACACACTGAAGCCCCTTCCCCACACACTGAAACCCCTTGCCCACACATTGAAACAAAACCCCACAAACTGAAACGCCTTCCCCAAACACTGAATCCCCTTCCGCACACACTGAAAACACTTCCCCCCACACCGAAACCCTTCCCCAAACTCTGAAACCCCTTCCCCACACACTGAAACCCTTACCCACACACAGAAACACCTTCCCCACACACTGAATCCTCTTCCCGACACACTGAAACACCTTCCCCACACACTGAAACACCTTCCCCACACACTGAAACCCTTCCCCACAAACTGAAACCCCTTCCCCACACACTGAAACCCCTTCCCCGCACATTGATACCCTTCCGCACACACTGAAACACCTTCCCAAACACACTGAAACCCCTTCCCCACACACTGAAACCCCTTCCCCAAACACTGAAACCCCTTCCACACACACTGAAACACCTTCCCCACACACTGAAACACCTTCCCCACACACTGAAACCCCTTCCGCGCACAGTGAACCCCTTCCCCACACACTGAAACTCCTTCCCCACACACTGAAACACATCCCCACACACTGAAACCCCTTCCCCACACACTGAAACACATTCCCCACACACTGAAACCCCTTCTGCACACAGTGAAACCCTTCCCCACACCCTGAAACCCCTTCCCCAAACAGTGAAACACATCCCCACACACTGAAACCCCTTCCCCACACACTGAAACCCCTTCTGCACACACTGAAACTCCTTCCCCACACACTGAAACCCCTTCCCCACACACTGAAACCCCTTCCGCACACACTGAAACCCCTTCTGCACACACTGAAACACCTTCCCCACACACTGAAACCCCTTCCCCACACACTGATATCCCTTCCCCACAGACTGAAACCCCTTCCACACACACTGACACACCTTCCCCATACACTGAAACCCCTTCCCCAACACTGAAACCCCTTCCGCACACAGTGAAACCCTTCCCCACACACTGAAGCCCCTTCCCCACACACTGAAACCCCTTTCCCACACAATGAAACACATCCCCACATACTGAAACGCCTTCCCCAAACACTGAATCCCCTTCCCAACACACAGAAACACCTTCCCCACACACTGAAACCTCTTCCCCACACACTAAAACCCCTTCCCCACGCACTGAAACACCGTCCCCACACACTGAAACCCCTTCCGCACACACTGAAACCCATTCCCACACACTGAAACCCATCCCCACACACTGAAACACAACCATACACACACTGAAACACCTTCCCCACACACAGAAACCCCATCCGCACACACTGAAAACCATCCCCACACATTGAAACCCCTTCCCCACACACTGAAACACATCCCCACACACTGAAACACCTTCCGCACACACTGAAACCACTTCCGCACACAGTGAAACCCATCCCCACACACTGAAACCAATCCCCACACACTGAAACCCATCCCCACACACTGAAACACATCCCCACACACTGAAACCCCTTCCCCACACACTGAACCCCCTTCCACCCGCACTGCAACCCTTCCCGTACCTCTGAAACCCCTTCCCCACACACTGAAACCCTTCCCCACACTCTGAAGCCCCTTCCCCACACACTGAAACACCTTTCCCACACACTGAAACCCCTTCCCCACACACTGAAAGCCCTTCCCCACACACTGAAACACCTTCCCCACACGCTGAAACCCCTTCCTCAAACACTGAAACACCTTCCCCACACACTGAAACCGCTTCCGCACTCACTGAAACCCATCCCCACACACTGAACCCCACCCGTAGACGCTGAAACACCTTCACCACGCAATGAAACCCCTTCCCCACACACTGAAACACATCCCCACACACTGAAACACCTTGCCCACACACTGAAACTCCTTCCGCACACGCTGAAACCCCTTCCCCCCACACTGAAACATTCCCCTCACTCTGAAACCCCTTCCACACACACTGAAACCCCTTCCCCTCACACTGAAAACCTTCCCCACACACTGAAACACCTTCCCCACACACTGAAACCCCTTCCCCACAAACTGAAACACCTTCCCCACACACTGAAACCCGTTCCGCACACACTGAAACCCATCCCCACAAACTGAAACCCCACCCACACACACAGAAACACCTTCCCCACACACTGAAACCTCTTCCCCACACACTGAAACCCCTTCCCCACGCACTGAAACACCGTCCCCACACACTGAAACCCCTTCCGCACACACTGAAACCCATTCCCACACACTGAAACCCATCCCCACACACTGAAACACAACCATACACACACTGAAGCACCTTCCCCACACACAGAAACCCCATCCGCACACACTGAAAACCATCCCCACACATTGAAACCCCTTCCCCACACACTGAAACACATCCCCACACACTGAAACACCTTCCGCACACACTGAAACCACTTCCGCACACAGTGAAACCCATCCCCACACACTGAAACCCATCCCCACACACTGAAACACATCCCCACACACTGAACCCCCTTCCCCACACACTGAATCCCCTTCCACCCGCTCTGAAACCCTTCCCGACACTCTGAAACCCCTTCCCCACACATTGAAACCATTCCCCACACTCTGAAGCCCCTTCCCCACACACTGAAACACCATTCCCACACACTGAAAACCCCTTCCCCACACACTGAAAGCCCTTCCCCACACACTGAAACACCTTCCCCATACTCTGAAACCCCTTCCTCACACACTGAAACACCTTCCCCACACACTGAAACCCCTTGCGCACTCACTGAAACCCATCCCCACTCACTGAAACCCCACACGCAGACGCTGAAACCCCTTCACCACACAATGAAACCCCTTCCCCACACACTGAAACACATCCCCACACACTGAAACACCTTGCCCACACACTGAAACCCCTTCCGCACACACTGAAACCCCTTCCCCACACGCTTAAACCCCTTCCCCCCACACTGAAACATTCCCCTCACTCTGAAACCCCTTCCCCACCCACTGAAACCCCTTCCCCTCACACTGAAAACCTTCCCCACACACTGAAACACCTTCCCCACACACTGAAACCCCTTCCCCACACACTGAAACACCTTCCCCACACACTGAAACCCATCCCCACAAACTGAAACCCCACCCACACACACAGAAACACCTTCCCCACACACTGAAACCTCTTCCCCACACACTGAAACCCCTTCCCCACGCACTGAAACACCGTCCCCACACACTGAAACCCCTTCCGCACACACTGAAACCCATTCCCACACACTGAAACCCATCCCCACCCACTGAAACCCCTTCCCCTCACACTGAAAACCTTCCCCACACACTGAACCACCTTCCCCACACACTGAAACCCCTTCCCCACACATTGAAACACCTTCCCCACACACTGAAACCCGTTCCGCACACACTGAAACACATCCCCACACACTGAAACCCCACCCACACACACTGAAACCCCTTCCCCACACACTGAAACCCCTTCCCCACACACTGAAACACATCCCCACACACTGAAACACCTTCCCCACACACTGAAACCCCTTCCGCAAACATTGAAACACATCCCCACACACTGAAACCCATCCCCACACACTGAAACCCATCCCCACACACTGAAACAACTTCCCCACACACTGAAACACTTCCCCACACACAGAAACACATCCCCACACACTGAAACACCTTCCCCACACACTGAAAGCCCTTCCCCACACACTGAAACACCTTCCCCATACGCTAAAACCCCTTCCTCACACACTGAAACCCATCCCCACACACTGAAACACCACCCCCACACATTGAAACCCCTTCCCCACAGACTGAAACCCCTTCCCCACACACTGAAACACATCCCCACACACTGAAACACCTTCCCCACACACTGAAACCCCTTCCGCACACATTGAAACCCATCCCCACACACTGAAACCCATCTCTACACACTGAAACCCATTCCCACAAACTGAAACACCTTCCCCACACACTGAAACCCTTTCCCACACACAGAAACTCATCCCCACACACAGAAACAAAGCCCCACACACTGAAACACCTTCCCCACACACTGAAACCCCTTCCCCACACACTGAAACAACTTCCCCACACACTGAAAAACCTTCCCCACACACTGAAATACCTTCCCCACACACTGAAACCCCTTTCCCACACAGTGAAACCCCTTCCCCACACACTGAAACCCCGCCCCCACACACTGAAACCCTTCCCCACACACTGAAACACATCCCCACACACTGATACCCTTCCACTCACACTGAAACACCTTCCCAAACACACTGAAACCCCTTCCGCACACACTGAAACCCCTTCCCCACACATTGAAACCCCTTCCACACACACTGAAACACCTTCCCCACACACTGAAACCCCTTCCCCACACACTGAAATCCCTTCGGCGCACAGTGAACCCCTTCCCCACACACTGAAACACCTTCCCACACACTGAAACACATCCCCACACACTGAAACCCCTTCCCCACACACTGAAACACATTTCCCACACACTGAAACCCCTTCTGCACACAGTGAAACCCTTCCCCACACCCTGAAACCCCTTCCCCACACACTGAAACACATCCCCACACACTGAAACCCCTTCCCCACACACTGAAACCCCTTCCGCACACACTGAAACTCCTTCCCCACACACTGAAACCCTTCCCCACACACTGAAACCCCTTCCACACACACTGAAACCCCTTCCGCACACACTGAAGCACCTTCCCCACACACTGATACCCCTTCCCCACATACTGATATCCCTTCCCCACAGACAGAAACCCCTTCCCCACACACTGAGACCCCTTCCGCACACACTGAAACCCCTTTCCCACACAATGAAGCTCATCCCCACATACTGAAACGCCTTCCCCACACATTGATACCCTTCCGCACACACTGAAACACCTTCCCAAACACACTGAAACCCCTTCCCCACACACTGAAACCCCTTCCCCAAACACTGAAACCCCTTCCACACACACTGAAACACCTTCCCCACACACTGAAACACCTTCCCCACACACTGAAACCCCTTCCGCGCACAGTGAACCCCTTCCCCACACACTGAAACCCCTTCCCCACACACTGAAACACATCCCCACACACTGAAACCCCTTCCCCACACACTGAAACACATTCCCCACACACTGAAACCCCTTCTGCACACAGTGAAACCCTTCCCCACACCCTGAAACCCCTTCCCCACACACTGAAACACATCCCCACACACTGAAACCCCTTCCCCACACACTGAAACCCCTTCCGCACACACTGAAACTCCTTCCCCACACACTGAAACCCCTTCCCCACACACTGAAACCCCTTCCGCACACACTGAAACCCCTTCTGCACACACTGAAACACCTTCCCCACACACTGAAACCCCTTCCCCACACACTGATATCCCTTCCCCACAGACTGAAACCCCTTCCCCAACACTGAAACCCCTTCCGCACACAGTGAAACCCTTCCCCACACACTGAAGCCCCTTCCCCACAAACTGAAACCCCTTTCCCACACAATGAAACACATCCCCACATACTGAAACGCCTTCCCCAAACACTGAATCCCCTACCCAACACACAGAAACACCTTCCCCACACACTGAAACCTCTTCCCCACACACTAAAACCCCTTCCCCACGCACTGAAACACCGTCCCCACACACTGAAACCCCTTCCGCACACACTGAAACCCATTCCCACACACTGAAACCCATCCCCACACACAGAAACACAACCATACACACACTGAAACACCTTCCCCACACACAGAAACCCCATCCGCACACACTGAAAACCATCCCCACACATTGAAACCCCTTCCCCACACACTGAAACACATCCCCACACACTGAAACACCTTCCGCACACACTGAAACCACTTCCGCACACAGTGAAACCCATCCCCACACACTGAAACCAATCCCCACACACTGAAACCCATCCCCACACACTGAAACACATCCCCACACACTGAAACCCCTTCCCCACACACTGAATCCCCTTCCACCCGCACTGAAACCCTTCCCGTCCCTCTGAAACCCCTTCCCCACACACTGAAACCCTTCCCCACACTCTGAAGCCCCTTCCCCACACACTGAAACACCTTTCCCACACACTGAAACCCCTTCCCCACACACTGAAACCCCTTCCCCACACACTGAAATCCCTTCGGCGCACAGTGAACCCCTTCCCCACACACTGAAACACCTTCCCACTCACTGAAACACATCCCCACACACTGAAACCCCTTCCCCACACACTGAAACACATTTCCCACACACTGAAACCCCTTCTGCACACAGTGAAACCCTTCCCCACACCCTGAAACCCCTTCCCCACACACTGAAACACATCCCCACACACTGAAACCCCTTCCCCACACACTGAAACCCCTTCCGCACACACTGAAACTCCTTCCCCACACACTGAAACCCTTCCCCACACACTGAAACCCCTTCCACACACACTGAAACCCCTTCCGCACACACTGAAGCACCTTCCCCACACACTGATACCCCTTCCCCACATACTGATATCCCTTCCCCACAGACAGAAACCCCTTCCCCACACACTGAGACCCCTTCCGCACACACTGAAACCCCTTTCCCACACAATGAAGCTCATCCCCACATACTGAAACGCCTTCCCCACACATTGATACCCTTCCGCACACACTGAAACACCTTCCCAAACACACTGAAACCCCTTCCCCACACACTGAAACCCCTTCCCCAAACACTGAAACCCCTTCCACACACACTGAAACACCTTCCCCACACACTGAAACACCTTCCCCACACACTGAAACCCCTTCCGCGCACAGTGAACCCCTTCCCCACACACTGAAACCCCTTCCCCACACACTGAAACACATCCCCACACACTGAAACCCCTTCCCCACACACTGAAACACATTCCCCACACACTGAAACCCCTTCTGCACACAGTGAAACCCTTCCCCACACCCTGAAACCCCTTCCCCACACACTGAAACACATCCCCACACACTGAAACCCCTTCCCCACACACTGAAACCCCTTCCGCACACACTGAAACTCCTTCCCCACACACTGAAACCCCTTCCCCACACACTGAAACCCCTTCCGCACACACTGAAACCCCTTCTGCACACACTGAAACACCTTCCCCACACACTGAAACCCCTTCCCCACACACTGATATCCCTTCCCCACAGACTGAAACCCCTTCCCCAACACTGAAACCCCTTCCGCACACAGTGAAACCCTTCCCCACACACTGAAGCCCCTTCCCCACAAACTGAAACCCCTTTCCCACACAATGAAACACATCCCCACATACTGAAACGCCTTCCCCAAACACTGAATCCCCTTCCCAACACACAGAAACACCTTCCCCACACACTGAAACCTCTTCCCCACACACTAAAACCCCTTCCCCACGCACTGAAACACCGTCCCCACACACTGAAACCCCTTCCGCACACACTGAAACCCATTCCCACACACTGAAACCCATCCCCACACACAGAAACACAACCATACACACACTGAAACACCTTCCCCACACACAGAAACCCCATCCGCACACACTGAAAACCATCCCCACACATTGAAACCCCTTCCCCACACACTGAAACACATCCCCACACACTGAAACACCTTCCGCACACACTGAAACCACTTCCGCACACAGTGAAACCCATCCCCACACACTGAAACCAATCCCCACACACTGAAACCCATCCCCACACACTGAAACACATCCCCACACACTGAAACCCCTTCCCCACACACTGAATCCCCTTCCACCCGCACTGAAACCCTTCCCGTCCCTCTGAAACCCCTTCCCCACACACTGAAACCCTTCCCCACACTCTGAAGCCCCTTCCCCACACACTGAAACACCTTTCCCACACACTGAAACCCCTTCCCCACACACTGAAAGCCCTTCCCCACACACTGAAACACCTTCCCCACACGCTGAAACACCTTCCTCAAACACTGAAACACCTTCCCCACACACTGAAACCCCTTCCGCACTCACTGAAACCCATCCCCACACACTGAAACCCCACCCGCAGACGCTGAAACCCCTTCACCACGCAATGAAACCCCTTCCCCACACACTGAAACACATCCCCACACACTGAAACACCTTGCCCACACACTGAAACTCCTTCCGCACACGCTGAAACCCCTTCCCCCCACACTGAAACATTCCCCTCACTCTGAAACCCCTTCCCCACACACTGAAACCCCTTCCCCTCACACTGAAAACCTTCCCCACACACTGAAACACCTTCCCCACACACTGAAACCCCTTCCCCACAAACTGAAACACATTCCCCACACACTGAAACCCGTTCCGCACACACTGACACCCATCCCCACAAACTGAAACCCCACCCACACACACAGAAACACCTTCCCCACACACTGAAACCTCTTCCCCACACACTGAAACCCCTTCCCCACGCACTGAAACACCGTCCCCACACACTGAAACCCCTTCCGCACACACTGAAACCCATTCCCACACACTGAAACCCATCCCCACACACTGAAACACAACCATACACACACTGAAGCACCTTCCCCACACACAGAAACCCCATCCGCACACACTGAAAACCATCCCCACACATTGAAACCCCTTCCCCACGCACTGAAACACATCCCCACACACTGAAACACCTTCCGCACACACTGAAACCACTTCCGCACACAGTGAAACCCATCCCCACACACTGAAACCCATCCCCACACACTGAAACACATCCCCACACACTGAACCCCCTTCCCCACACACTGAATCCCCTTCCACCCGCACTGAAACCCTTCCCGACACTCTGAAACCCCTTCCCCACACACTGAAACCATTCCCCACACTCTGAAGCCCCTTCCCCACACACTGAAACACCATTCCCACACACTGAAAACCCCTTCCCCACACACTGAAAGCCCTTCCCCACACACTGAAACACCTTCCCCACACTCTGAAACCCCTTCCTCACACACTGAAACACCTTCCCCACACACTGAAACCCCTTGCGCACTCACTGAAACCCATCCCCACACACTGAAACCCCACCCGCAGACGCTGAAACCCCTTCACCACACAATGAAACCCCTTCCCCACACACTGAAACACATCCCCACACACTGAAACACCTTGCCCACACACTGAAACCCCTTCCGCACACACTGAAACCCCTTCCCCACACGCTTAAACCCCTTCCCCCCACACTGAAACATTCCCCTCACTCTGAAACCCCTTCCCCACACACTGAAACCCCTTCCCCTCACACTGAAAACCTTCCCCACACACTGAAACACCTTCTCCACACACTGAAACCCCTTCCCCACACACTGAAACACCTTCCCCACACACTGAAACCCGTTCCGCACACACTGAAACCCATCCCCACACACTGAAACCCCACCTACACACACTGAAACCCCTTCCCCACACACTGAAACCCCTTCCCCACACACTGAAACACATCCCCACACACTGAAACACCTTCCCCACACACTGAAACCCCTTCCGCAAACATTGAAACCCATCCCCACACACTGAAACCCATCCCCACACACTGAAACAACTTCCCCACACACTGAAACACTTCCCCACACACAGAAACAAATCCCCACACACTGAAACACCTTCCCCACACACTGAAAGCCCTTCCCCACACACTGAAACACCTTCCCCATACGCTAAAACCCCTTCCTCACACACTGAAACCCATCCCCACACACTGAAACACCACCCCCACACATTGAAACCCCTTCCCCACACACTGAAACCCCTTCCCCACACACTGAAACACATCCCCAAACACTGAAACACCTTCCCCACACAATGAAACCCCTTCCGCACACATTGAAACCCATCCCCACACACTGAAACCCATCTCAACACACTGAAACCCATCCCCACACACTGAAACACCTTCCCCACACACTGAAACCCTTTCCCACACACAGAAACTCATCCCCACACACAGAAACAAAGCTCCACACACTGAAAAACCTTCCCCACACAATGAAATACCTTCCCCACACACTGAAACCCCTTTCCCACACAGTGAAACCCCTTCCCCACACACTGAAACCCCGCCCCCACACACTGAAACCCTTCCCCACACACTGAAACACATCCCCACACACTGATACCCTTCCACTCACACTGAAACACCTTCCCAAACACACTGAAACCCCTTCTGCACACACTGAAACCCCTTCCCCACACATTGAAACCCCTTCCACACACACTGAAACACCTTCCCCACACACTGAAACCCCTTCCCCACACAATGAAATCCCTTCGGCGCACAGTGAACCCCTTCCCCACACACTGAAACCCCTTCCCCACACACTGAAACACATCCCCACACACTGAAACCCCTTCCCCACACACTGAAACACATTTCCCACACACTGAAACCCCTTCTGCACACAGTGAAACCCTTCCCCACACCCTGAAACCCCTTCCCCAAACACTGAAATACATCCCCACACACTGAAACCCCTTCCCCACACACTGGAACCCCTTCCGCACACACTGAAACTCCTTCCCCACACACTGAAACCCCTTCCCCACACACTGAAACCCCTTCCACACACACTGAAACCCCTTCCGCACACACTGAAGCACCTTCCCCACACACTGATACCCCTTCCCCACACACTGATATCCCTTCCCCACAGACTGAAACCCCTTCCCCACACACTGAAACCCCTTCCGCACACAGTGAAACACCTTCCCCACACACTGAATCCCCTTCCCCACACACTGAAACCCCTTTCCCACACAATGAAGCTCATCCCCACATACTGAAACGCCTTCCCCACACAATGAATCCCCTTCCGCACACACTGAAAGCCTTTCCCCCCACACCGAAACCCTTCCCCACACTCTGAAACCCCTTCCCCACACACTGAAACCCTTCGTCACACTCTGAAACCCCTCCTCACACACAGAAACACCTTCCCCACACACTGAAACCTCTTTCCCACACACTGAAACCCCTTCCCCACACACCGAAACACCTTCCCCACACACTGAAACCCCTTCCGCACACACTGAAACCCATCCCCACACACTGCAACCCATCCCCACACACTGAAACACATCCATACACACACTGAAACACCTTCCCCACACACTGAAACCCCATCCGCACACAGTGAAACCCATCCCCACACACTGAAACCCCTTCCCCACACACTGAAACACATCCCCACACACTGAAACACCTTCCGCACACACTGAAACACCTTCCGCACACAGTGAAACCCATCCCCACACACTGAAACCAATCCCCACACACTGAAACCCATCCCCACACACTGAAACAACTTCCCCACACACTGAAACCCCTTCCCCACACACTGAAACCCCTTCCCCACACACCGAAACACCTTCCCCACACACAGAAACCCCTTCCGCAAACACTGAAACCCATCCCCACACACTGCAACCCATCCCCACACACTGAAACACATCCATACACACACTGAAACACCTTCCCCACACACTGAAACACCAAACGCACACAGTGAAACCCATCCCCACACACTGAAACCCCTTCCCCACACACTGAAACACATTCCCACACACTGAAACACCTTCCGCACACACTGAAACCCCTTCCGCACACAGTGAAACCCATCCCCACACACTGAAACCAATCCCCACACACTGAAACCCATCCCCACACACTGAAACAACTTCCGCACACACTGAAACCCCTTCCCCACACACTGAAACCCCTTCCCCACACACCGAAACACATTCCCCACACACTGAAACCCCTTCCGCACACACTGAAACCCATCCCCACGCACTGCAACCCATCCCCACACACTGAAACACATCCATACACACTGAAACACCTTCCCCACACACTGAAACCCCATCCGCACACAGTGAAACCCATCCCCACACACTGAAACCCCTTCCCCACACACTGAAACACATCCCCACACACTGAAACACATTCCGCACACACTGAAACCCCTTCCACACACAGTGAAACCCATCCCCACACACTGAAACCAATCCCCACACACTGAAACCCATCCCCACACACTGAAACAACTTCCTCACACACTGAAACCCCTTCCCCACACACTGAAACACCTTCCCCACACACTGAAGTCCCTTCCCCGCACACTGAAAACCTTCCCCACACTCTGAAACCCCTTCCCCACCCACTGAAACACCTTCCACGCGAACAGAAACCCCTTCCCCACACAATGAAACCCCTTCCCCACACACTGAAACCCCTTCCACAGACACTGAAACCCATTCCCACACACTGAAACCCCACCCCCACACACTGAAACCCCTTCCCCACACACTGAAACCCATTCACCAAACACTGAAACACATCCCCACAAACTGAAACACCTTCCACACACACTGAAACCCTTCCGCACACATTGAAACCCATCGCCACAAACTGAAACCCATCCCCACACACTGAAACACCTTCCCCACACTGAACCCATTCCCCACACACTGAAACACATCCCCACACACTGAAACAGATCCCCACACTCTGAAACAACTTCCCCACACACTGAAACCCCTTCCCCACACTCTGAAACATCTTCCCCACATACTGAAATACCTTCCCCACACACTGAAAACCTTCCCCACACTCTGAAACCCCTTCCGCACACACTGACACACCTTCCACACGCACAGAAACCCCTTCCCCACACACTGAAACCCCTTCCCCACACACTGAAACCCCTTCCACAGACACTGAAACCCATTCCCACACACTGAAACACCACCCCCACACACTGAAACCCATTCCCCACACACTGAAACACATCCCCACAAACTGAAACACCTTCCACACACACTGAAACCCCTTCCGCACACATTGAAACCCATCGCCACAAACTGAAACACATCCCCACACACTGAAACAGATCCCCACACTCTGAAACAACTTCCCCACACACTGAAACCCCTTCCCCACACTATGAAACACCTTCCCCACACACTGAAACACCTTCCCCACATACTGAAATACCTTCCCCACACACTGAAACACCTTCCACACACACTGACACCCTTTCCCCACACACTGAATCCCCTTCTCCACACACTGAAACAACTTCCCCACACAGTGAAACCCCTTCCCCACACACTGAAACCCCGTCCCCACACACTGAAACCCTTCCCCACATACTGAAACACATTCCCCACACACTGAAACGCCTTCTGCACACAGTGAAACCCTTCCCCACACCCTGAAACACCATCCCCACACACTGCAACCCATCCCCACACACTGAAACACATCCATACACACACTGAAACACCTTCCCCACACACTGAAACCTCTTCCCCACACACTGAAACCCCTTCCCCACAAACCGAAACACCTTCCCCACACACTGAAACCCCTTCCGCACACACTGAAACCCATCCCCACACACTGCAACCCATCCCCACACACAGAAACACATCCATACACACACTGAAACACCTTCCCCACACACTGAAACCCCATCCGCACACAGTGAAACCCATCCCCACACACTGAAACCCCTTCCCCACACACTGAAACACATCTCCACACACTGAAACACTTTCCGCACACACTGAAACCCCTTCCGCACACAGTGAAACCCATCCCCACACACTGAAACCAATCCCCACACACTGAAACCCATCCCCACACACTGAAACAACTTCCCCACACACTGAAACCCCTTCCCCACACTCTGAAACCCCTCCTCACACACAGAAACACCTTCCCCACACACTGAAACCTCTTCCCCACACACTGAAACCCCTTCCCCACACACCGAAACACCTTCCCCACACACTGAAACCCCTTCCGCACACACTGAAACCCATCCCCACACATTGCAACCCATCCCCACACACTGAAACACATCCATACACACACTGAAACACCTTCCCCACACACTGAAACCCCATCCGCACACAGTGAAACCCATCCCCAAACACTGAAACCCATTCCCCACACACTGAAACACATCCTCACACACTGAAACACCTTCCGCACACACTGAAACCCCTTCCGCACACAGTGAAACCCATCCCCACACACTGAAACCAATCCCCACACACTGAAACCCATCCCCACACACTGCAACAACTTCCCCACACACTGAAACCCCTTCCCCACACACTGGAACACCTTCCCCACACACTGAAGTCCCTTCCCCACACACTGAAAACCTTCCCCACACTCTGAAACCCCTTCCCCACACACTGAAACACCTTCCACACGAACAGAAACCCCTTCCCCACACACTGAAACCCCTTCCCCACACACTGAAACGCCTTCTGCATACAGTGAAACCCTTCCCCACACCCTGAAACACCATCCCCACACACTGCAACCCATCCCCACACACTGAAACACATCCATAGACACACTGAAACACCTTCCCCACACACTGAAACCTCTTCCCCACACACTGAAACCCCTTCCCCACACACCGAAACACCTTCCCCACACACTGAAACCCCTTCCGCACACACTGAAACCCATCCCCACACACTGCAACCCATCCCCACACACTGAAACACATCCATACACACACTGAAACACCTTCCCCACACACTGAAACCCCATCCGCACACAGTGAAACCCATCCCCACACACTGAAACCCCTTCCCCACACACTGAAACACATCCCCACACACTGAAACACTTTCCGCACACACTGAAACCCCTTCCGCACACAGTGAAACCCATCCCCACACACTGAAACCAATCCCCACACACTGAAACCCATCCCCACACACTGAAACAACTTCCCCACACACTGAAACCCCTTCCTCACACTCTGAAACCCCTCCTCACACACAGAAACACCTTCCCCACACACTGAAACCTCTTCCCCACACACTGAAACCCCTTCCCCACACACCGAAACACCTTCCCCACACACTGAAACCCCTTCCGCACACACTGAAACCCATCCCCACACATTGCAACCCATCCACACACACTGAAACACATCCATACACACACTGAAACACCTTCCCCACACACTGAAACCCCATCCGCACACAGTGAAACCCATCCACACACACTGAAACCCCTTCCCCACACACTGAAACACATCCTCACACTCTGAAACACCTTCCGCACACACTGAAACCCCTTCCGCACACAGTGAAACCCATCCCCACACACTGAAACCAATCCCCACACACTGAAACCCATCCCCACACACTGAAACAACTTCCCCACACACTGAAACCCCTTCCCCACACACTGGAACACCTTCCCCACACACTGAAGTCCCTTCCCCACACACTGAAAACCTTCCCCACACTCTGAAACCCCTTCCCCACACACTGAAACACCTTCCACACGAACAGAAACCCCTTCCCCACACACTGAAACCCCTTCCCCACACACTGAAGCCCCTTCCACAGACACTGAAACCCATTCCCACACACTGAAACCCCACCCCCACACACTGAAACCCCTTCCCCACACACTCAAACCCATTCCCCACACACTGAAACACATCCCCACAAACTGAAACACCTTCCACACACACTGAAACCCTTCCGCACACATTAAAACCCATCGCCACAAACTGAAACCCATCCCCACACACTGAAACACCTTCCCCACACTGAACCCATTCCCCACACACTGAAACACATCCCCACACACTGAAACAGATCCCCAGACTCTGAAACAACTTCCCCACACACTGAAACCCCTTCCCCACACTCTGAAACACCTTCCCCACACTCTGAAACACCTTCCCCACATACTGAAATACCTTCCCCACACACTGAAAACCTTCCCCACACTCTGAAACCCCTTCCGCACACACTGAAACACCTTCCACACGCACAGAAACCCCTTCCCCACACACTGAAACCCCTTCCCCACACACTGAAACCCCTTCCACAGACACTGAAACCCATTCCCACACACTGAAACCCCACCCCCACACACTGAAACCCCTTCCCCACACACTGAAACCCATTCCCCACACACTGAAACACATCCCCACAAACTGAAACACCTTCCACACACACTGAAACCCCTTCCGCACACATTGAAACCCATCGCCACAAACTGAAACACATCCCCACACACTGAAACAGATCCCCACACTCTGAAACAACTTCCCCACACACTGAAACCCCTTCCCCACACTATGAAACACCATCCCCACACACTGAAACACCTTCCCCACATACTGAAATACCTTCCCCACACACTGAAACACCTTCCACACACACTGACACCCTTTCCCCATACACTGAATCCCCTTCTCCACACACTGAAACAACTTCCCCACACAGTGAAACCCCTTCCCCACACACTGAAACCCCGTCCCCACACACTGAAACCCTTCCCCACATACTGAAACACATTCCCCACACACTGAAACGCCTTCTGCACACAGTGAAACCCTTCCCCACACCCTGAAACACCTTCCCCACACACTGAAACACATCCCCACACGCTGAAACCCCTTCCCCACACACTGAAACCCCTTCCGCACACACTGAAACTCCTTCCCCACACACTGAAACCCCTTCCCCACACACTGAAACCCCTTCCGCACACACTGAAACCCCTTCCGCACACACTGAATCACCTTCCCCACACACTGAAACCCCTTCCCCACACACTGATATCCCTTCCCCACAGACTGAAACCCCTTCCACACACAGTGAAACACCTTCCCCACACACTGAATCCCCTTCACCACACACTGAAACCCCTTCCGCACACAGTGAAACCCTTCCCCACACACTGAAGCCCCTTCCCCACACACTGAAACCCCTTTCCCACACAATGAAACACAACCCCTCATACTGAAACGCCTTCCCCAAACACTGAATCCCCTTCCGCACACACTGAAAACACTTCCCCCCACACCGAAACCCTTCCCCAAACTCTGAAACCCCTTCCCCACACTGAAACCCTTCCCCACACTCTGAAACCCCTTCCCCACACACAGAAACACCTTCCCCACACACTGAATCCTCTTCCCCACACACTGAAACACCTTCCCCACACACTGAAACACCTTCCCCACACACTGAAACCCTTCCCCACAAACTGAAACCCCTTCCCCACCCACTGAAACCCCTTCCCCACACATTGATACCCTTCCGCACACACTGAAACACCTTCCCAAACACACTGAAACCCCTTCCCCACACACTGAAACCCCTTCCCCAAACACTGAAACCCCTTCCACACACACTGAAACACCTTCCCCACACACTGAAACACCTTCCCCACACACTGAAACCCCTTCCGCGCACAGTGAACCCCTTCTCCACAAACTGAAACCCCCTCCCCACACACTGAAACACATCCCCACACACTGAAACCCCTTCCCCACACACTGAAACACATTCCCCACACACTGAAACCGCTTCTGCACACAGTGAAACCCTTCCCCACACCCTGAAACCCCTTCCCCACACACTGAAACACATCCCCACACACTGAAACCCCTTCCCCACACACTGAAACCCCTTCCGCACACACTGAAACTCCTTCCCCACACACTGAAACCCCTTCCCCACACACTGAAACCCCTTCCCCACACACTGAAACACCTTCCCCACACACTGAAACCCCTTCCCCACACACTGATATCCCTTCCCCACAGACTGAAACACCTTCCACACACACTGAAACACCTTCCCCACACACTGAAACCCCTTCCCCAAACACTGAAACCCCTTCCGCACACAGTGAAACCCTTCCCCACACACTGAAGCCCTTCCCCACACACTGAAACCCGTTTCCCACACAATGAAACACATCCCCACATACTGAAACGCCTTCCCCAAACACTGAATCCCCTTCCCAACACACAGAAACACCTTCCCCACACACTGAAACCTCTTCCCCACACACTGAAACCCCTTCCCCACGCACTGAAACACCTTCCCCACACACTGAAACCCCTTCCGCACACACTGAAACCCATTCCCACACACTGAAACCCATCCCCACACACTGAAACACAACCATACACACACTGAAACACCTTCCCCACACACAGAAACCCCATCCGCACACACTGAAAACCATCCCCACACATTGAAACCCCTTCCCCAAACACTGAAACAAATCCCCACACACTGAAACACCTTCCGCACACACTGAAACCACTTCCGCACACAGTGAAACAAATCCCCTCACCCTGAAACCAATCCCCACACACTGAAACCCATCCCCACACACTGAAACACATCCCCACACACTGAAACCCCTTCCCCACACACTGAATCCCCTTCCACCCGCACTGAAACCCTTCCCGACACTCTGCAACCCCATCCCAACACACTGAAACCCTTCCCCACACTCTGAAGCCCCTTCCCCACACACTGAAACACCTTTCCCACACACTGAAACCCCTTCCCCACACACTGAAACCACTTCCCCACACACTGAAACACCTTCCCCACACTCTGAAACCCCTTCCTCACACACTGAAACACCTTCCCCACACACTGAAACCCCTTCCGCACTCACTGAAACCCATCCCCACACACTGAAACCCCACCCACACACACTGAAACCCCTTCCCCACACACTGAAACCCCTTCCCCACACACTGAAACACATCCCCACACACTGAAACACCTTCCCCACACACTGAAACCCCTTCCGCAAAAATTGAAACTAATCCCCACACACTGAAACCCATCCCCACACACTGAAACGCATCCCCACACACTGAAACAACTTCCCCACACACTGAATCCCTTCCCAACACACAGAAACACATCCCCACACACTGAAACACCTTCCCCACACACTGAAAGCCCTTCCCCACACACTGAAGCACCTTCCCCACACGCTAAAACCCATTCCTCACACACTGAAACCCATCCCCACACACTGAAACCCCAGCCACACATATTGAAACCCCTTCCTCACACACTGAATCCTCTTCCCCACACACTGAAACACCTTCCCCACACACTGAAACACCTTCCCCACACACTGAAAGACATCCCCACACACTGAAACACCTTCCCCACACACTGAAACCCCTTCCGCACACATTGAAACCCATCCCCACACACTGAAACCCATCTCAACACACTGAAACCCATCCCCACACACTGAAACACCTTCCCCACACACTGAAACCCTTCCCCACACACAGAGACTCATCCCCACAAACTGAAACACAGCTCCACACACTGAAACACCTTCCCCACACACTGAAACCCCTTCCCCACACACTGAAACACCTTCCCCACACACTGAAAAACCTTCCCCACACACTGAAATACCTTCCCCACACACTGAAATCCCTTACCCACACAGTGAAACCCCTTCCCCACACACTGAAACACATTCCCCACACACTGAAACCCTTCCTCACACACTGAACCACTTCCCCACACACTGATACCCTTCCACTCACACTGAAACACCTTCCCAAACACACTGAAACCCCTTCCCCACACACTGAAACCCCTTCCCCACACATTGCAACCCCTTCCACACACACTGAAACAACTTCCCCACACACTGAAACCCCTTCCCCACACACTGAAACCCCTTCGGCGCACAGTGAACCCCTTCCCCACAGACTGAAACCCCTTCCCCACACACTGAAACACATCCCCACACACTGAAACCCCTTCCCCACACACTGAAACACATTTCCCACACACTGAAACCCCTTCTGCACACAGTGAAACCCTTCCCCACACCCTGAAACCCTTTCCCCACACACTGAAACCCATCCCCACACACTGAATCCCCTTCCGCACACACTGAAACACCTTCCCCACACACTGAAACCCCTTCCCCACACACTGATATCCCTTCCCCACAGACTGAAACCCCTTCCACACACACTGAAACAACTTCTCCACACACTGAAACCCCTTCCCCACACACTGAAACCCCTTCCGCACACAGTGAAACACCTTCCCCACACACTGAAGCCCCTTCCCCACACACTGAAACCCCTGTCGCACACAATGAAGCTCATCCCCACATACTGAAACGCCTTCCCCACACAATGAATCCCCTTCCGCACACACTGAAAACCCTTCCCCCCACACCGAAACCCTTCCCCACACTCTGAAACCCCTTCCCCACACACTGAAACCCCTCCCCACACTCTGAAACCCCACCTCACACACAGAAACACCTTCCCCACACACTGAAACCTCTTCCCCACACACTGAAACCCCTTCCCCACACACCGAAACACCTTACCCAGACACTGAAACCCCTTCCGCACACACTGAAACCCATCCCCACACACTGCAACCCATCCACACACACTGAAACACATCCATTCACACACTGAAACACCTTCCCACACACTGAAACCCCATCCGCACACACTGAAACCCATCCCCACACACTGAAACACCTTTCCCACACACTGCAACACATCCCCACACACTGAAGCACCTTCCGCACACACTGAAACCCCTTCCGCACACAGTGAAACCCATCCCCACACACTGAAACCAATCCCCACACACTGAAACCCTTCCCCACAAACTGAAACCCCTTCCCCACCCACTGAAACCCCTTCCCCACACATTGATACCCTTCCGCACACACTGAAACACCTTCCCAAACACACTGAAACCCCTTCCCCACACACTGAAACCCCTTCCCCAAACACTGAAACCCCTTCCACACACACTGAAACACCTTCCCCACACACTGAAACCCCTTCCCCACACACTGAAACCCCTTCCGCGCACAGTGAACCCCTTCCCCACAAACTGAAACCCCCTCCCCACACACTGAAACACATCCCCACACACTGAAACCCCTTCCCCACACACTGAAACACATTCCCCACACACTGAAACCGCTTCTGCACACAGTGAAACCCTTCCCCACACCCTGAAACCCCTTCCCCACACACTGAAACACATCCCCACACACTGAAACCCCTTCCCCACACACTGAAACCCCTTCCGCACACACTGAAACTCCTTCCCCACACACTGAAACCCCTTCCCCACACACTGAAACCCCTTCCCCACACACTGAAACACCTTCCCCACACACTGAAACCCCTTCCCCACACACTGATATCCCTTCCCCACAGACTGAAACACCTTCCACACACACTGAAACACCTTCCCCACACACTGAAACCCCTTCCCCAAACACTGAAACCCCTTCCGCACACAGTGAAACCCTTCCCCACACACTGAAGCCCTTCCCCACACACTGAAACCCGTTTCCCACACAATGAAACACATCCCCACATACTGAAACGCCTTCCCCAAACACTGAATCCCCTTCCCAACACACAGAAACACCTTCCCCACACACTGAAACCTCTTCCCCACACACTGAAACCCCTTCCCCACGCACTGAAACACCTTCCCCACACACTGAAACCCCTTCCGCACACACTGAAACCCATTCCCACACACTGAAACCCATCCCCACACACTGAAACACAACCATACACACACTGAAACACCTTCCCCACACACAGAAACCCCATCCGCACACACTGAAAACCATCCCCACACATTGAAACCCCTTCCCCAAACACTGAAACAAATCCCCACACACTGAAACACCTTCCGCACACACTGAAACCACTTCCGCACACAGTGAAACAAATCCCCTCACCCTGAAACCAATCCCCACACACTGAAACCCATCCCCACACACTGAAACACATCCCCACACACTGAAACCCCTTCCCCACACACTGAATCCCCTTCCACCCGCACTGAAACCCTTCCCGACACTCTGCAACCCCTTCCCAACACACTGAAACCCTTCCCCACACTCTGAAGCCCCTTCCCCACACACTGAAACACCTTTCCCACACACTGAAACCCCTTCCCCACACACTGAAACCACTTCCCCACACACTGAAACACCTTCCCCACACTCTGAAACCCCTTCCTCACACACTGAAACACCTTCCCCACACACTGAAACCCCTTCCGCACTCACTGAAACCCATCCCCACACACTGAAACCCCACCCACACACACTGAAACCCCTTCCCCACACACTGAAACCCCTTCCCCACACACTGAAACACATCCCCACACACTGAAACACCTTCCCCACACACTGAAACCCCTTCCGCAAAAATTGAAACTAATCCCCACACACTGAAACCCATCCCCACACACTGAAACGCATCCCCACACACTGAAACAACTTCCCCACACACTGAATCCCTTCCCAACACACAGAAACACATCCCCACACACTGAAACACCTTCCCCACACACTGAAAGCCCTTCCCCACACACTGAAGCACCTTCCCCACACGCTAAAACCCATTCCTCACACACTGAAACCCATCCCCACACACTGAAACCCCAGCCACACATATTGAAACCCCTTCCTCACACACTGAATCCTCTTCCCCACACACTGAAACACCTTCCCCACACACTGAAACACCTTCCCCACACACTGAAAGACATCCCCACACACTGAAACACCTTCCCCACACACTGAAACCCCTTCCGCACACATTGAAACCCATCCCCACACACTGAAACCCATCTCAACACACTGAAACCCATCCCCACACACTGAAACACCTTCCCCACACACTGAAACCCTTCCCCACACACAGAGACTCATCCCCACAAACTGAAACACAGCTCCACACACTGAAACACCTTCCCCACACACTGAAACCCCTTCCCCACACACTGAAACACCTTCCCCACACACTGAAAAACCTTCCCCACACACTGAAATACCTTCCCCACACACTGAAATCCCTTACCCACACAGTGAAACCCCTTCCCCACACACTGAAACACATTCCCCACACACTGAAACCCTTCCTCACACACTGAACCACTTCCCCACACACTGATACCCTTCCACTCACACTGAAACACCTTCCCAAACACACTGAAACCCCTTCCCCACACACTGAAACCCCTTCCCCACACATTGCAACCCCTTCCACACACACTGAAACAACTTCCCCACACACTGAAACCCCTTCCCCACACACTGAAACCCCTTCGGCGCACAGTGAACCCCTTCCCCACAGACTGAAACCCCTTCCCCACACACTGAAACACATCCCCACACACTGAAACCCCTTCCCCACACACTGAAACACATTTCCCACACACTGAAACCCCTTCTGCACACAGTGAAACCCTTCCCCACACCCTGAAACCCTTTCCCCACACACTGAAACCCATCCCCACACACTGAATCCCCTTCCGCACACACTGAAACACCTTCCCCACACACTGAAACCCCTTCCCCACACACTGATATCCCTTCCCCACAGACTGAAACCCCTTCCACACACACTGAAACAACTTCTCCACACACTGAAACCCCTTCCCCACACACTGAAACCCCTTCCGCACACAGTGAAACACCTTCCCCACACACTGAAGCCCCTTCCCCACACACTGAAACCCCTGTCGCACACAATGAAGCTCATCCCCACATACTGAAACGCCTTCCCCACACAATGAATCCCCTTCCGCACACACTGAAAACCCTTCCCCCCACACCGAAACCCTTCCCCACACTCTGAAACCCCTTCCCCACACACTGAAACCCTTCCCCACACTCTGAAACCCCACCTCACACACAGAAACACCTTCCCCACACACTGAAACCTCTTCCCCACACACTGAAACCCCTTCCCCACACACCGAAACACCTTACCCAGACACTGAAACCCCTTCCGCACACACTGAAACCCATCCCCACACACTGCAACCCATCCACACACACTGAAACACATCCATTCACACACTGAAACACCTTCCCACACACTGAAACCCCATCCGCACACACTGAAACCCATCCCCACACACTGAAACACCTTTCCCACACACTGCAACACATCCCCACACACTGAAGCACCTTCCGCACACACTGAAACCCCTTCCGCACACAGTGAAACCCATCCCCACACACTGAAACCAATCCCCACACACTGAAACCCATCCCCACACACTGAAACACCTTCCCCACACACTGAAACCCACTCCCCACACACTGAAACACCTTCCCCACACACTGAAGTCCCTTCCCCACACACTGAAAACATTCCCCACACTCTGAAACCCCTTCCCCACACACTGAAACACCTTCCACACGCACAGAAACCCCTTCCCCACACACTGAAACCCCTTCCCCACACACTGAAACCCCTTCCACAGACACTGAAACCCATTCCCACACACTGAAACCCCACCCCTACACACTGAAACCCCTTCCCCACACACTGAAACCCATTCCCCACACACTGAAACACATCCCCACAAACTGAAACACCTTCCACACACACTGAAACCACTTCCGCACACATTGAAACCCATCGCCACAAACTGAAACCCATCCCCACACACAGAAACACCTTCCCCACACTGAACTCATTCCCCACACACTGAAACACATCCCCACACACTGAAACAGATCCCCACACTCTGAAACAACTTCCCCACACACTGAAACCCCTTCCCCACACTATGAAACAGCTTCCCCACACACTGAAACAACTTCCCCACAAACTGAAATACCTTCCCCACACACTGAAACACCTTCCACACACACTGACACCCTTTCCCCACACACTGAATCCCCTTCTCCACACACTGAAACAACTTCCCCACACAGTGAAACCCCTTCCCCACACACTGAAACCCCGTCCCCACACACTGAAACCCTTCCCCACAAACTGAAACTGATTCACCACACACTGAAACGCCTTCTGCACACAGTGAAACCCTTCCCCACACCCTGAAACCCCTTCCCCACACACTGAAACACATCCCCACACGCTGAAACCCCTTCCCCACACACTGAAACCCCTTCCACACACACTGAAACTCCTTCCCCACACACTGAAACCCCTTCCCCACACACTGAAACCCCTTCCGCACACACTGAAACCCCTTCCGCACACACTGAATCACCTTCCCCACACACTGAAACCCCTTCCCTACACACTGATATCCCTTCCCCACAGACTGAAACCCCTTCCACACACACTGAAACACCTTCCCCACACACTGAATCCCCTTCCCCACACACTGAAACCCCTTCCGCACACAGTGAAACCCTTCCCCACACACTGAAGCCCCTTCCCCACACACTGAAACCCCTTTCCCACACAATGAAACACAACCCCACATACTGAAACGCCTTCCCCAAACACTGAATCCCCTTCCGCACACACTGAAAACACTTCCCCCCACACCGAAAGCCTTCCCCAAACTCTGAAACCCCTTCCCCACACACAGAAACCCTTCCCCACACTCTGAAACCCCTTCCCCACACACAGAAACACCTTCCCCACACACTGAATCCTCCTCCCCACACACTGAAACACCTTCCCCACACACTGAAACACCTTCCCCACACACTGAAACCCCTTCCCCACACATTGATACCCTTCCGCACACACTGAAACACCTTCCCAAACACACTGAAACCCCTTCCCCACACACTGAAACCCCTTCCCCAAACACTGAAACCCCTTCCACACACACTGAAACACCTTCCCCACACACTGAAACACCTTCCCCACACACTGAAACCCCTTCCGCGCACAGTGAACCCCTTCCCCACAAACTGAAACCCCCTTCCCCACACACTGAAACACATCCCCACAAACTGAAACCCCTTCCCCACACACTGAAACACATTCGCCACACACTGAAACCCCTTCTGCACACAGTGAAACCCTTCCCCAAACCCTGAAAGCCCTTCCCCACACACTGAAACACATCCCCACACACTGAAACCCCTTCCCCACACACTGAAACCCCTTCCGCACACACTGAAACTCCTTCCCCACACACTGAAACCCCTTCCCCACACACTGAAACCCCTTCCGCACACACTGAAACCCCTTCTGCACACACTGAAACACCTTCCCCACACACTGAAACCCCTTCCCCACACACTGATATCCCTTCCCCACAGACTGAAACCCCTTCCACACACACTGGAACACCTTCCCCACACACTGAAACCCCTTCCCCAAACACTGAACCCCCTTCCGCACACAGTGAAACCCTTCCCCACACAATGACGCCTTTCCCCACACACTGAAACCCGTTTCCCACACAATGAAACACATCCCCACATACTGAAACGCCTTCCCCAAACACTGAATCCCATTCCCAACACACAGAAACACCTTCCCCACACACTGAAACCTCTTCCCCACACACTGAAACCCCTTCCCCACGCACTGAAACACCTTCCCCACAGACTGAAACCCCTTCCACACACACTGAAACACCTTCCCCACACACTGAAACCCCTTCCCCAAACACTGAACCCCCTTTCCCACACACTGAAACACATCCCCACACACTGAAGCACCTTCCGCACACACTGAAACCCCTTCCGCACACAGTGAAACCCATCCCCACACACTGAAACCAATCCCCACACACTGAAACCCATCCCCACACACTGAAACACCTTCCCCACACACTGAAACCCCTTCCCCACACACTGAAACACCTTCCCCACACACTGAAGTCCCTTCCCCACACACTGAAAACCTTCCCCACACTCTGAAACCCCTTCCCCACACACTGAAACACCTTCCACACGCACAGAAACCCCTTCCCCACACACTGAAACCCCTTCCCCACACACTGAAACCCCTTCCACAGTCACTGAAACCCATTCCCACACACTGAAACCCCACCCCCACACACTGAAACCCCTTCCCCACACACTGAAACCCATTCCCCACACACTGAAACACATCCCCACAAACTGAAACACCTTCCACACACACTGAAACCCCTTCCGCACACATTGAAACCCATCGCCACAAACTGAAACCCATCCCCACACACTGAAACACCTTCCCCACACTGAACTCATTCCCCACACACTGAAACACATCCCCACACACTGAAACAGATCCCCACACTCTGAAACAACTTCCCCACACACTGAAACCCCTTCCCCACACTATGAAACACCTTCCCCACACACTGAAACACCTTCCCCACATACTGAAATACCTTCCCCACACACTGAAACACCTTCCACACACACTGACACCCTTTCCCCACACACTGAATCCCCTTCTCCACACACTGAAACAACTTCCCCACACAGTGAAACCCCTTCCCCACACACTGAAACCCCGTCCCCACACACTGAAACCCTTCCCCACATACTGAAACACATTCACCACACACTGAAACGCCTTCTGCACACAGTGAAACCCTTCCCCACACCCTGAAACCCCTTCCCCACACACTGAAACACATCCTCACACGCTGAAACCCCTTCCCCACACACTGAAACCCCTTCTGCACACACTGAAACTCCTTCCCCACACACTGAAACCCCTTCCCCACACACTGAAACCCCTTCCGCACACACTGAAACCCCTTCCGCACACACTGAATCACCTTCCCCACACACTGAAACCCCTTCCCTACACACTGATATCCCTTCCCCACAGACTGAAACCCCTTCCACACACACTGAAACACCTTCCCCACACACTGAATCCCCTTCCCCACACACTGAAACCCCTTCCGCACACAGTGAAACCCTTCCCCACACACTGAAGCCCCTTCCCCACACACTGAAACCCCTTTCCCACACAATGAAACACAACCCCACAGACTGAAACGCCTTCCCCAAACACTGAATCCCCTTCCGCACACACTGAAAACACTTCCCCCCACACCGAAAGCCTTCCCCAAACTCTGAAACCCCTTTCCCACACACTGAAACCCTTCCCCACACTCTGAAACCCCTTCCCCACACACAGAAACACCTTCCCCACACACTGAATCCTCTTCCCCACACACTGAAACACCTTCCCCACACACTGAAACACCTTCCCCACACACTGAAACCCTTCCCCACAAACTGAAACCCCTTCCCCACACACTGAAACCCCTTCCCCACACATTGATACCCTTCCGCACACACTGAAACACCTTCCCAAACACACTGAAACCCCTTCCCCACACACTGAAACCCCTTCCCCAAACACTGAAACCCCTTCCACACACACTGAAACACCTTCCCCACACACTGAAACACCTTCCCCACACACTGAAACCCCTTCCGCGCACAGTGAACCCCTTCCCCACAAACTGAAACCCCCTTCCCCACACACTGAAACACATCCCCACACACTGAAACCCCTTCCCCACACACTGAAACACATTCGCCACACACTGAAACCCCTTCTGCACACAGTGAAACCCTTCCCCACACACTGAAACCCCTTCCCCACACACTGAAACACATCCCCACACTCTGAAACCCCTTCCCCACACACTGAAACCCCTTCCGCACACACTGAAACTCCTTCCCCACACACTGAAACCCCTTCCCCACACACTGAAACCCCTTCCGCACACACTGAAACCCCTTCTGCACACACTGAAACACCTTCCCCACACACTGAAACCCCTTCCCCACACACTGATATCCCTTCCCCACAGACTGAATCCCCTTCCACACATACTGAAACACCTTCCCCACACACTGAAACCCCTTCCCCAAACACTGAACCCCCTTCCGCACACAGTGAAACCCTTCCCCAAGCACTGACGCCTTTCCCCACACACTGAAACCCGTTTCCCACACAATGAAACACATCCCCACATACTGAAACGCCTTCCCCAAACACTGAATCCCCTTCCCAACACACAGAAACACCTTCCCCACACACTGAAACCTCTTCCCCACACACTGAAACCCCTTCCCCACGCACTGAAACACCTTCCCCACACACTGAAACCCCTTCCGCACACACTGAAACCCATTCCCACACACTGAAACCCATCCCCACACACTGTAGCACAACCATACACATACTGAAACACCTTCCCCACACACAGAAACCCCATCCGCACACACTGAAAACCATCCCCACACATTGAAACCCCTTCCCCACACACTGAAACACATCCCCACACACTGAAACACCTTCCGCACACACTGAAACCACTTCCGCACACAGTGAAACAAATCCCCACACACTGAAACCAATCCCCACACACTGAAACCCATCCCCACACACTGAAACACATCCCCACACACTGAAACCCCTTCCCCACACACTGAATCCCCTTCCACCCGCACTGAAACCCTTCCCGACACTCTGAAGCCCCTTCCCCACACACTGAAACACCTTTCCCACACACTGAAACCACTTCCCCACACACTGAAAGCCCTTCCCCACACACTGAAACACCTTCCCCACACTCTGAAACCCCTTCCTCACACACTGAAACACCTTCCCCACACACTGAAACCCCTTCCGCACTCACTGAAACCCATCCCCACACACTGAAACCCCAACCGCAGACACTGAAACCCCTTCACCACACAATGAAACCCCTTCCCCACACACTGAAACACATCCCCACACACTGAAACCCCTTCCCCACACGCTGAAACCCCTTCCCCCCACACTGAAACCTTCCCCTCACTCTGAAACCCCTTCCCCACACACTGAAACCCCCTCCCCTCACACTGAAAACCTTCCCCACACACTGAAACACCTTCCCCACACACTGAAACCCCTTCCCCACACACTGAAACACCTTCCCAACACAATGAAAGCCGTTCCGCACACACTGAAACCCATCCCCACACACTGAAACCCCACCCACACACTCTGAAACCCCTTCCCCACACACTGAAACCCCTTCCCCACACACTGAAACACATCCCCACACACTGAAAGACATTCCCCACACACTGAAACCCCTTCCGCAAACATTGAAACCCATCCCCACACACTGAAACCCATCCCCACACACTGAAACGCATCCCCACACACTGAAACAAATTCCCCACACACTGAAACCCTTCCCCACACACAGAAACACATCCCCACACACTGAAACACCTTCCCGACACACTGAAAGCCCTTCCCCACACACTGAAACACCTTCCCCACACGCTAAAACCCATTCCTCATACACTGAAACCCATCCCCACACACTGAAACACCTTCCCCACAAACTGAAACCCCTTCCCCACACACTGAAACCCCTTCCGCACACACTGAAACTCCTTCCCCACACACTGAAACCCCTTCCCCACACACTGAAACCCCTTCCGCACACACTGAAACCCCTTCTGCACACACTGAAACACCTTCCCCACACACTGAAACCCCTTCCCCACACACTGATATCCCTTCCCCACAGACTGAAACCCCTTCCACACACACTGAAACCCCTTCCCCACACACTGAAACCCCTTCCCCAAACACTGAAACCCCTTCCACACACACTGAAACACCTTCCCCACACACTGAAACACCTTCCCCACACACTGAAACCCCTTCCGCGCACAGTGAACCCCTTCCCCACAAACTGAAACCCCCTTCCCCACACACTGAAACACATCCCCACACACTGAAACCCCTTCCCCACACACTGAAACACATTCGCCACACACTGAAACCCCTTCTGCACACAGTGAAACCCTTCCCCACACACTGAAACCCCTTCCGCACACACTGAAACCCCTTCCGCACACACTGAATCACCTTCCCCACACACTGAAACCCCTTCCCTACACACTGATATCCCTTCCCCACAGACTGAAACCCCTTCCACACACACTGAAACACCTTCCCCACACACTGAATCCCCTTCCCCACACACTGAAACCCCTTCCGCACACAGTGAAACCCTTCCCCACACACTGAAGCCCCTTCCCCACACACTGAAACCCCTTTCCCACACAATGAAACACAACCCCACATACTGAAACGCCTTCCCCAAACACTGAATCCCCTTCCGCACACACTGAAAACACTTCCCCCCACACCGAAAGCCTTCCCCAAACTCTGAAACCCCTTCCCCACACACTGAAACCCTTCCCCACACTCTGAAACCCCTTCCCCACACACAGAAACACCTTCCCCACACACTGACACCCTTCCCCACAAACTGAAACCCCTTCCCCACACACTGAAACCCCTTCCCCACACATTGATACCCTTCCGCACACACTGAAACACCTTCCCAAACACACTGAAACCCCTTCCCCACACACTGAAACCCCTTCCCCAAACACTGAAACCCCTTCCACACACACTGAAACACCTTCCCCACACACTGAAACACCTTCCCCACACACTGAAACCCCTTCCGCGCACAGTGAACCCCTTCCCCACAAACTGAAACCCCCTTCCCCACACACTGAAACACATCCCCACAAACTGAAACCCCTTCCCCACACACTGAAACACATTCGCCACACACTGAAACCCCTTCTGCACACAGTGAAACCCTTCCCCACACCCTGAAACCCCTTCCCCACACACTGAAACACATCCCCACAGACTGAAACCCCTTCCCCACACACTGAAACCCCTTCCGCACACACTGAAACTCCTTCCCCACACACTGAAACCCCTTGCCCACACACTGAAACCCCTTCCGCACACACTGAAACCCCTTCTGCACACACTGAAACACCTTCCCCACACACTGAAACCCCTTCCCCACACACTGATATCCCTTCCCCACAGACTGAAACCCCTTCCACACACACTGGAACACCTTCCCCACACACTGAAACCCCTTCCCCAAACACTGAACCCCCTTCCGCACATAGTGAAACCCTTCCCCACACACTGACGCCTTTCCCCACACACTGAAACCCGTTTCCCACACAATGAAACACATCCCCACATACTGAAACGCCTTCCCCAAACACTGAATCCCATTCCCAACACACAGAAACACCTTCCCCACACACTGAAACCTCTTCCCCACACACTGAAACCCCTTCCCCACGCACTGAAACACCTTCCCCACAGACTGAAACCCCTTCCACAAACACTGAAACACCTTCCCCACACACTGAAACCCCTTCCCCAAACACTGAACCCCCTTTCCCACACACTGAAACACATCCCCACACACTGAAGCACCTTCCGCACACACTGAAACCCCTTCCGCACACAGTGAAACCCATCCCCACACACTGAAACCAATCCCCACACACTGAAACCCATCCCCACACACTGAAACACCTTCCCCACACACTGAAACCCCTTCCCCACACACTGAAACACCTTCCCCACACACTGAAGTCCCTTCCCCACACACTGAAAACCTTCCCCACACTCTGAAACCCCTTCCCCACACACTGAAACACCTTCCACACACACTGAAACCCCTTCCACAGTCACTGAAACCCATTCCCACACACTGAAACCCCACCCCCACACACTGAAACCCCTTCCCCACACACTGAAACCCATTCCCCACACACTGAAACACATCCCCACAAACTGAAACACAGTCCACACACACTGAAACCCCTTCCGCACACATTCAAACCCATCGCCACAAACTGAAACCCATCCCCACACACTGAAACACCTTCCCCACACTGAACTCATTCCCCACACACTGAAACACATCCCCACACACTGAAACAGATCCCCACACTCTGAAACAACTTCCCCACACACTGAAACCCCTTCCCCACACTATGAAACACCTTCCCCACACACTGAAACACCTTCCCCACATACTGAAATACCTTCCCCACACACTGAAACACCTTCCACACACACTGACACCCTTTCCCCACACACTGAATCCCCTTCTCCACTCACTGAAACAACTTCCCCACACAGTGAAACCCCTTCCCCACACACTGAAACCCCGTCCCCACACACTGAAACCCTTCCCCACATACTGAAACACATTCACCACACACTGAAACGCCTTCTGCACACAGTGAAACCCTTCCCCACACCCTGAAACCCCTTCCCCACACAATGAAACACATCCTCACACGCTGAAACCCCTTCCCCAAACACTGATACCCCTTCTGCACACACTGAAACTCCTTCCCCACACACTGAAACCCCTTCCCCACACACTGAAACCCCTTCCGCACACACTGAAACCCCTTCCGCACACACTGAATCACCTTCCCCACACACTGAAACCCCTTCCCTACACACTGATATCCCTTCCCCACAGACTGAAACCCCTTCCACACACACTGAAACACCTTCCCCACACACTGAATCCCCTTCCCCACACACTGAAACCCCTTCCGCACACAGTGAAACCCTTCCCCACACACTGAAGCCCCTTCCCCACACACTGAAACCCCTTTCCCACACAATGAAACACAACCCCACATACTGAAACGCCTTCCCCAAACACTGAATCCCCTTCCGCACACACTGAAAACACTTCCCCCCACACCGAAAGCCTTCCCCAAACTCTGAAACCCCTTTCCCACACACTGAAACCCTTCCCCACACTCTGAAACCCATTCCCCACACACAGAAACACCTTCCCCACACACTGAATCCTCTTCCCCACACACTGAAACACCTTCCCCACACACTGAATCACGTTCCCCACACACTGAAACCCTTCCCCACAAACTGAAACCCCATCCCCACACACTGAAACCCCTTCCCCACACATTGATACACTTCCGCACACACTGAAACACCTTCCCAAACACACTGAAACCCCTTCCCCACACACTGAAACCCCTTCCCCAAACACTGAAACCCCTTCCACACACACTGAAACACCTTCCCCACACACTGAAACACCTTCCCCACACACTGAAACCCCTTCCGCGCACAGTGAACCCCTTCCCCACAAACTGAAACCCCCTTCCCCACACACTGAAACACATCCCCACACACTGAAACCCCTTCCCCACACACTGAAACACATTCGCCACACACTGAAATCCCTTCTGCACACAGTGAAACCCTTCCCCACACACTGAAACCCCTTCCCCACACACTGAAACACATCCCCACACTCTGAAACCCCTTCCCCACACACTGAAACCCCTTCCGCACACACTGAAACTCCTTCCCCACACACTGAAACCCCTTCCCCACACACTGAAACCCCTTCCGCACACACTGAAACCCCTTCTGCACACACTGAAACACCTTCCCCACACACTGAAACCCCTTCCCCACACACTGATATCCCTTCCCCACAGACTGAAACCCCTTCCACACACACTGAAACACCTTCCCCACACACTGAAACCCCTTCCCCAAACACTGAACCCCCTTCCGCACACAGTGAAACCCTTCCCCAAGCACTGACGCCTTTCCCCACACACTGAAACCCGTTTCCCACGCAATGAAACACATCCCCACATACTGAAACGCCTTCCCCAAACACTGAATCCCCTTCCCAACACACAGAAACACCTTCCCCACACACTGAAACCTCTTCCCCACACACTGAAACCCCTTCCCCACGCACTGAAACACCTTCCCCACACACTGAATACCCTTCCGCACACACTGAAACCCATTCCCACACACTGAAACCCATCCCCACACACTGTAGCACAACCATACACATACTGAAACACCTTCCCCACACACAAAAACCCCATCCGCACACACTGAAAACCATCCCCACACATTGAAACCCCTTCCCCACACACTGAAACACATCCCCACACACTGAAACAGCTTCCGCACACACTGAAACCACTTCCGCACACAGTGAAACAAATCCCCACACACTGAAACCAATCCCCACACACTGAAACCCATCCCCACACACTGAAACACATCCCCACACACTGAAACCCCTTCCCCACACACTGAATCCCCTTCCACCCGCACTGAAACCCTTCCCGACACTCTGAAGCCCCTTCCCCACACACTGAAACACCTTTCCCACACACTGAAACCCCTTCCCCACACACTGAAAGCCCTTCCCCACACACTGAAACACCTTCCCCACACTCTGAAACCCCTTCCTCACACACTGAAACACCTTCCCCACACACTGAAACCCCTTCCGCACTCACTGAAACCCATCCCCACACACTGAAACCCCACCCGCAGACACTGAAACCCCTTCACCACACAATGAAACCCCTTCCCCACACACTGAAACACATCCCCACACACTGAAACCCCTTCCCCACACGCTGAAACCCCTTCCCCCCACACTGAAACCTTCCCCTCACTCTGAAACCCCTTCCCCACACACTGAAACCCCCTCCCCTCACACTGAAAACCTTCCCCACACACTGAAACACCTTCCCCACACACTGAAACCCCTTCCCCACACACTGAAACACCTTCCCAACACAATGAAAGCCGTTCCGCACACACTGAAACCCATCCCCACACACTGAAACCCCACCCACACACACTGAAACCCCTTCCCCACACACTGAAACCCCTTCCCCACACACTGAAACACATCCCCACACACTGAAAGACCTTCCCCACACACTGAAACCCCTTCCGCAAACATTGAAACCCATCCCCACACACTGAAACCCATCCCCACACACTGAAACGCATCCCCACACACTGAAACAAATTCCCCACACACTGAAACCCTTCCCCACACACAGAAACACATCCCCACACACTGAAACACCTTCCCGACACACTGAAAGCCCTTCCCCACACACTGAAACACCTTCCCCACACGCTAAAACCCATTCCTCATACACTGAAACCCATCCCCACACACTGAAACACCTTCCCCACAAACTGAAACCCCTTCCCCACACACTGAAACCCCTTCCGCACACACTGAAACTCCTTCCCCACACACTGAAACCCCTTCCCCACACACTGAAACCCCTTCCGCACACACTGAAACCCCTTCTGCACACACTGAAACACCTTCCCCACACACTGAAACCCCTTCCCCACACACTGATATCCCTTCCCCACAGACTGAAACCCCTTCCACACACACTGAAACACCTTCCCCACACACTGAAACCCCTTCCCCAAACACTGACGCCTTTCCCCACACACTGAAACCCGTTTCCCACACAATGAAACACATCCCCACATACTGAAACGCCTTCCCCAAACACTGAATCCCCTTCCCAACACACAGAAACACCTTCCCCACACACTGAAACCTCTTCCCCACACACTGAAACCCCTTCCCCACGCACTGAAACACCTTCCCCACACACTGAAACCCCTTCCGCACACACTGAAACCCATTCCCACACACTGAAACCCATCCCCACACACTGAAGCACAACCATACACATAATGAAACACCTTCCCCACACACAGAAACCCCATCCGCACACACTGAAAACCATCCCCACACATTGAAACCCCTTCCCCACACACTGAAACACATCCCCACACACTGAAACACCTTCCGCACACACTGAAACCACTTCCGCACACAGTGAAACAAATCCCCACACACTGAAACCAATCCCCACACACTGAAACCCATCCCCACACACTGAAACACATCCCCACACACTGAAACACCTTCCCCACACACTGAATCCCCTTCCACCCGCACTGAAACCCTTCCCGGCACTCTGAAACCCCTTCCCCACACACTGAAACCCTTCCCCACACTCTGAAGCCCCTTCCCCACACACTGAAACATCTTTCCCACAAACTGAAACCCCTTCCCCACACACTGAAAGCTCTTCCCCACACACTGAAACACCTTCCCCACACTCTGAAACCCCTTCCTCACACACTGAAACACCTTCCCCACACACTGAAACCCCTTCCGCACTCACTGAAACCCATCCCCACAAACTGAAACCCCACCCGCAGACACTGAAACCCCTTCGCCACACAATGAAACCCCTTCCCCACACACTGAAACACATCCCCACACACTGAAACCCCTTCCCCACACGCTGAAACCCCTTCCCCCCACACTGAAACCTTCCCCTCACTCTGAAACCCCTTCCCCACACACTGAAACCCCCTCCCCTCACACTGAAAACCTTCCCCACACACTGAAACACCTTCCCCACACACTGAAACCCCTTCCCCACACACTGAAACACCTTCCCCACACACTGAAAGCCGTTCCGCACACACTGAAACCCATCCCCACACACTGAAACCCCACCCACACACACTGAAACCCCTTCCCCACACACTGAAACCCCTTCCCCACACACTGAAACACATCCCCACACACTGAAACACCTTCCCCACACACTGAAACCCCTTCCACAATCATTGAAACCCATCACCACACACTGAAACCCAGCCCCACACACTGAAACGCATCCCCACACACTGAAACAACTTCCCCACACACTCAAACCCTTCCCCACACACAGAAACACATCCCCACACACTGAAACACCTTCCCGACACACTGAAAGCCCTTCCCCACACACTGAAACACCTTCCCCACACGCTAAAACACATTCCTCATACACTGAAACCCATCCCCACACACTGAAACCCCAGCCCCACACATTGAAACCCCTTCCCCACACACTGAAACCCCTTCCCCACACACTGAAACACATCCCCACACACTGAAACACCTTCCCCACACACTGAAACCCCTTCCGCACACATTGAAACCCATCCCCACACACTGAAACCCATCTCAACACACAGAAACCCATCCCCACACACTGAAACACCTTCCCCACACACTGAAACCCTTCCCCAAACACAGAAACTCATCCCCACACACAGAAACACAGCTCCACACACTGAAACACCTTCCCCACACACTGAAACCCCTTCCCCACACACTGAAACATCTTCCCCACACACTGAAAAACCTTCCCCACACACTGAAATACCTTCCCCACACACTGAAACCCCTTACCCACACAGTGAAACCACTTCCCCACACACTGAAACCCCGTCCCCACACACTGAAACCCTTCCCCACACACTGAAACACTTCCCCACACACTGATACCCTTCCACTCACACTGAAACACCTTCCCAAACACACTGAAACCCCTTCCCCACACACTGAAACCCCTTCCCCACACATTGAAACCCCTTCCACACACACTGAAACAACTTCCCCACACACTGAAACCCCTTCCCCACACACTGAAACCCTTTCGGCATAAAGTGAACCCCTTCCCCACACACTGAAACCCCTTCCCCACACACTGAAACACATCCCCACACACTGAAACCCCTTCCCCACACACTGAAACACATTTCCCACACACTGAAACCCCTTCTGCACACAGTGAAACCCCTTCCCCACACCCTGAAACCCCTTCCCCACACACTGAAACACATCCCCACACACTGAAACCCCTTCCGCACACACTGAAACACCTTCCCCACACACTGAAACCCCTTCCCCACACACTGATATCCCTTCCCCACAGACCGAAACCCCTTCCACACACACTGAAACACCTTCCCCACACACTGAAACCCCTTCCACACACACTGAAACCCCTTCCGCACACAGTGAAACACGTTCCCCACACACTGAAGCCCCTTCCCCACACACTGAAACCCCTGTCACACACAATGAAGCTCATCCCCACATACTGAAACGCCTTCCCCACACAATGAATCCCCTTCCCCACACTCTGAAACCCCTTCCCCACACACTGAAACCCTTCCCCACACACTGAAACCCCTTCCCCACACACCGAAACACCTTCCCCAGACACTGAAACCCCTTCCGCACACACTGAAACCCATCCCCACACACTGCAACCCATCCACACACACTGAAACACATCCATTCACACACTGAAACACCTTCCCACACACTGAAACCCCATCCGCACACACTGAAACCCATCCCCACCCACTGAAACACCTTTCCCACACACTGCAACACATCCCCACACACTGAAGCACCTTCCGCACACACTGAAACCCCTTCCGCACACAGTGAAACCCATCCCCACACACTGAAACCAATCCCCACACACTGAAACCCATCCCCACACACCGAAACACCTTCCCCAGACAATGAAACCCCTCCTCACACACAGAAACACCTTCCCCACACACTGAAACCTCTTCCCCACACACTGAAACCCCTTCCCCACACACCGAAACACCTTCCCCAGACACTGAAACCCCTTCCGCACACACTGAAACCCATCCCCACACACTGCAACCCATCCCCACACACTGAAACACATCCATTCACACACTGAAACACCTTCCCCACACACTGAAACCCCATCCGCACACACTGAAACCCATCCCCACACACTGAAACCCCTTCCCCACACACTGAAACAAATCCCCACACACTGAAACACCTTCCGCACACACTGAAACCCCTTCCGCACACAGTGAAACCCATCCCCACACACTGAAACCAATCCCCACACACTGAAACCCATCCCCACACACTGAAACACCTTCCCCACACACTGAACCCCTTCCCCACACACTGAAACACCTTCCCCACACACTGAAGTCCCTTCCCCACACACTGAAAACCTTCCCCACACTCTGAAACCCCTTCCCCACACACTGAAACACCTTCCACACGCACAGAAACCCCTTCCCCACACACTGAAACCCCTTCCCCACACACTGAAACCCCTTCCACAGACACTGAAACCCATTCCCACACACTGAAACCCCACCCCCACAGACTGAAACCCCTTCCCCACACACTGAAACCCATTCCCCACACACTGAAACACATCCCCACAAACTGAAACACCTTCCACACACACTGAAACCCCTTCCGCACACATTGAAACTTATCGCCACACACTGAAACCCATCCCCACACACTGAAACACCTTCCCCACACTGAACACCTTCCCCACACACTGAAACACATCCCCACACACTGAAACAGATCCCCACACTCTGAAACAACTTCCCCACACACTGAAACCCCTTCCCCACTCTCTGAAACACCTTCCCCACACACTGAAACACCTTCCCCACATACTGAAATACCTTCCCCACACACTGAAACACCTTCCACACACACTGACACCCTTTCCCCACACACTGAATCCCATTCTCCACACACTGGAACAACTTCCCCACTCAGTGAAACCCCTTCCCCACACACTGAAACCCCGTCCCCACACACTGAAACCGTTCCCCACATACTGAAACACTTCCCCGCACACTGAAACCCCTTCCCCACCAACTGAAACACCTTCCCCACACACTGAAACCCCTTCCCCACACACTGAAACCCTTCCCCACACACTGAAACACCTTCCCCACACACTGAAACCCCTTACCCACACACTGAACCCCATCCCCACACACTGAAACGCATCCCCACACACTGAAACACCTTCCCCACACTGAAACCCTTCCCCACATACTGAAACACTTCCCCGCACACTGAAACACCTTCCCCACACACTGAAACCCCTTCCCCACACACTGAAACCCGTCCCCACACACTGAAACACCTTCCCCACACACTGAAACCCCTTACCCACACACTGAACCCCATCCCCACACACTGAAACGCATCCCCACACACTGAAACACCTTCCCCACACTGAAACACTTCCCCACACACTGAAACACATCCCCACACACTGAAACACATCCCCACACTCTGAAACAACTTCCCCACACACTGAAACACCTTCCCCACGCTCTGAAACACCTTCCCCACACACTGAAACACCTTCCCAACATACTGATATACCTTCCCCACACACTGAAACCCCTTACCCACACACTGAACCCCATCCCCACACACTGAAACGCATCCCCACACACTGAAACACCTTCCCCACATTGAAACCCTTCCCCACACACTGAAACACATCCCCACACACTGAAACACATCCCCACACTCTGAAACAACTTCCCCACACACTGAAACCCCTTCCCCACGCTCTGAAACACCTTCCCCACACACTGAAACACCTTCCCAACATACTGAAATACCTTCCCCACACACTGAAACCCCTTCCCCACACACTGAACCCCATCCCCACACACTGAAACGCATCCCCACACACTGAAACACCTTCCCCACCCTGAAACCCTTCCCCACACACTGAAACACATCCCCACACACTGAAACACATCCCCACACTCTGAAACAACTTCCCCACACACTGAAACCCCTTCCCCACGCTCTGAAACACCTTCCCCACACACTGAAACACCTTCCCAACATACTGAAATACCTTCCCCACACACTGAAACACCTTCCACACACACTGACACCCTTTCCACACACACTCAATCCCCTTCTCCACACACTGAAACAACTTCCCCACACAGTGAAACCCCTTCCCCACACACTGAAACCCCGTCCCCACACACTGAAACCCTTCCCCACATACTGAAACCCCTTCCCCACACACTGAAACCCCTTCCCCACACACTGAAACCCTTCCCCACACACTGAAACACCTTCCCCACACACTGAAGCCCCTTCCCCACACACTGAACCCCTTCCCCACACACAGAAACCATTCCCCACACACTGAAACCCCTTCCCCACATACTGAAACCCCTTCCTCACACACTGAAACACCTTCCCCACACACTGAAACCCCTTCCACACACAGTTAAATCCTTCCCCACACTCTGAAACCCATTCCCCACACACTGAAACCCCTTCCCCACACACTGAATCCCCTTCAGCACACAATGAAACACCTTGCCCACACAACGAAACACCTTCCCCACACACTGAATCCCCGTCCCCACATACTGAAACCGCTTCTGCACACAATGAAACACCTTCCCCACTCACTGAAACACCTTCCCCACACATTGAAGCCACTTCGGCACACAATGAAACACCTTCCCAACACACTGAAACCCGTTCCCCACACTCTGAAACCCCTTCCCCACACACTGAAACCCCTTCCGCACACACTGAAACGCCTTCCCCACACAATGAAACCACTTCCCCACACACTGAAACACATCCCCACACACTGAAACCCCTTCCACACACACTGAAATACATCCCCACACAGTGAAACCCCTGCACCACACACTGAAAACCCTTCCCCACACACTGAAACACATCCACACACACTGAAACCCCTTCCCCACAAACTGAATCCCCTTCCGCACACACTGAAACCCCTTCCGCACACACTGAAACACCTTCCCCACACAATGAAATCCCTTCCCCACACACTGCAATCCCTTCCCCACACACTGAAACCCCTTCCGCACACACCGAAAGACCTTCCCCACACACTGAAACTCCTTCCCCAAACACTGAAACACCTTCCGCACACACTGAAACCACTTCCACACACACTGAAACACCTTCCCAACACACTGAAACCCCTTTCCCACACTCTGAAACCCCTTCCCCGCTCACTGAAACCCCTTCCGCACTCACTGAAACGCCTTCCCCACACAATGAAACCACTTCCCCACACACTGAAACCCCTTCCGCACACAGTGATACCGTTTCCCACACACTGAAACCCCTTCCCCAAACACTGAAACACATCCCCAGACACTGAAACCCCTTCCCCACACACTGAAACACATCTCCACACAATGAAACCCCTTCCACACACACTGAAACACATCCCCACACACTGAAACACCTTCCCACACACTGAAAACCCTTCCCCACACACTGAAACCCCTTCCGCACACAGTGAAACCCTTCCCCACACACTGGAACCCCTTCCCCACACACTGAAACACATCCGCACACACAGACACCCCTTCCCCACACACTGAAACCCCTTCCGCACACACTGAAACACCTTCCCCACACACTGAAACACCTTTCCCACAAACTGAAACCCCTTCCGCACACACTGAAACCATTTCCGCACACAGTGATACACCATCCCCACACACTGAAACCCCTTCCCCACACACTGCAACCCCTTCCCCACACACTGAAACACCTTCCGCACCCACAGAAGCACCTTCCGCACGCACTGAAACACATCCCCACACACTGAAACACCTTTCCCACAAACTGAAACCCCTTCAGCACACACTGAAACCCTTTCCGCACACACTGATACATCATCCCCACACACTGAAACCCCTTCCCCACACACTGCAACCCCTTCCCCACACACTGAAACACCTTCCGCATCCACAGAAGCACCTTCCGCACGCACTGAAACACATCCCCACACACTGAAACACCTTCCCCACACACTGAAACCCCTTCCGCACACACTGGAACCCATCCCCACACACTGAAACCCATCGCCACACACTGAAACAACTTCCCCACACACTGAAATCCTTCCCCACGCACTGAAACACATCCCCACACACTGAAACACATCCCCACACACTGAATCACCTTCCCCACACACTGAAATGCCTTCCCCACACACTGAAACACCTTCCCCACACACTGAAACCCCTTCCCCACACACTGACACCCCTTCCACACACACTGAAACAACTTCCCCACACAATGAAACCCCTTTTCCACACTCTGAAACCCCGTCCTCACACACTGTAATCCTTCCCCACAGACTGAAACCCTTCCCCACGCACTGAAACCCCTTCCCCACAAACTGAAACCGTTCACCACACACTGAAACCACTTCCCCACATAATGAAATCCCTTCTCCACACACTGAAACCCCTTCTGCACACAGTTAAACCCTTCCCCACACTATGAAACATCTTCCCCACACACTGAATCCCCGTCCCCACACACTGAAACTGCTTCCGCACACAATGAAACACCTTCCCCACACTCTAGAACCCCTTCCCCACACACGGAAACCCCTTCCACACACACTGAAACCCTTCTCCACGCACTGAAACCCCTTCCCCACAAACTGAAACACCTTCCACACACAGTTAAACACTTCCCCACACACTGAAACCCATTCCCCACAAACTGAAACCCCTTCCCCACACACTGAATCCCCTTCAGCACACAATGAGACACCTTCCCCACACAATGAAACACCTTCCCCACACACTGAATCCCCGTCCCCACACACTGAAACCGCTTCTGCACAGAATGAAACACCTTCCCCACACACTGATACACGTTCCCCACACACTGAAACTACCTTCTGAACACACTGAAGCCACTTCCACACACACTGAAACACCGTCCCAACACACTGAAACCCCTTCCCCACACTCTGAAACCCCTTCCCCACACACTGAAACCCCTTCCGCACACACTGAAACGCCTTCCCCACACAATGAAACCACTTTCGCACACAGTGAAACCCTTTCCCACACACTGAAACCCCTTCACCACACACTGAAACACATCCCCACACACTGAAACCCCTTCCACACACACCGAAACCCATCACCACACACTGAAACCCCTTCCCCACATACTGAAACCCCTTCCCCACACACTGATCCCCCTTCCGCACACAGTGAAAACCTTCCCCACACACTGAAACCCCTTCCCCACACACTTTAAACCCTTCCCCACAAAATGAAACACCTTCCCCAAAGACTGAAACACCTTCCCCACACACTGATACACCTTCCACACACACTGAAGCCACTTCCGCACACACTGAAACACCTTCCCAACACACTGAAACCCCTTCCCCACACTCTGAAACCCCTTCCCCACATACTGAAACCCCTTCCCCACACACTGAAACACCTTCCCCACACACTGAAACCCTTCCCCACACACTGAAACACCTTCCCCACACACTGAAACCCCTTTCCCACACACTGAACCCCTTCCCCACACACTGAAACCCTTCCCCACACACTGAAACCGCTTCCCCACATACTGAAACCCCTTCCTCACACACTGAAACACCTTCCCCACACACTGAAACCCCTTCCACACACAGTTAAACCCTTCCCCACACTCTGAAACCCATTCCCCACACACTGAAACCCCTTCCCCACACACTGAATCCCCTTCAGCACACAATGAAACGCCTTCCCCACACAATGAAACACTTTCCCCACACACTGAATCCCCGTCCCCACAAACTGAAACCGCTTCCGCACACAATGAAACACTTCCCCACACACTGAAACACCTTTCCCACACACTGAAACACCTTCTGCACACACTGAAGCCACTTCCGCACACACTGAAACACCTTCCCAACACACTGAAACCCCTTCCCCACACTCTGAATCCCCTTCCCCACACACTGAAACCCCCTTCCGCACACACTGAAATGCCTTCCCCACACAATGAAACCACTTCCCCACACACTGAATCCCCTTCCGCACACAGTGAAACCCTTTCCCACACACTGAAACCCCTTCACCACACAGTGAAACACATCCCCACACACTGAAACCCCTTCCCCACACTCTGAAACACATCCCCACACACTGAAACCGCTTCCACACACACTGAAATACATCCCCACACACTGAAACCCCTTCCCCACACACTGAAACCCCTTCCCCACACACTGAAACCCCTTCCGCACACAGTGAAACCCTTCCCCACACACTGAAACCCCTTCCCCACACACTGAAACACATCCACACACACTGAAACCCCTTCCCCACAAACTGAATCCCCTTCCGCACACACTGAAACCCCTTCCGCACACACTGAAACACCTTCCCCACACAATGAAACCCCTTCCCCACACACTGCAATCCCTTCCCCACACTCTGAAACCCTTTCCGCACACACTGAAACACCTTCCCCACACACTGAAACTCCTTCCCCAAACACTGAGACGCCTTCCGCACACACTGAAACCAGTTCCGCACACACTGAAACACCATCCCAACACACTGAAACCCCTTTCCCACACTCTGAAACCCCTTCCCCACTCACTGAAACCCCTTCCGCACTCACTGAAACGCCTTCCCCACACAATGAAACCACTTCCCCACACACTGAAACCCCTTCCGCACACAGTGATACCCTTTCCCACACACTGAAACCCCTTCCCCAAACAATGAAACACATCCCCAGACACTGAAACCCCTTCCCCACACACTGAAACACATCTCCACACACTGAAACCCCTTCAACACACACTGAAACACATCCCCACACACTGAAACACATTCCCACACACTGAAAACCCTTCCCCACACACTGAAACCCCTTCCGCACACAGTGAAACCCATTCCCACACACTGGAACCCCTTCCCCACACACTGAAACACATCCGCAAACACAGACACCCCTTCCCCACACACTGAAACCCCTTCCGCACACAGTGAAACACCTTCCCCACACACTGAAACGCCTTTCCCACAAACTGAAACCCCTTCCGCACACACTGAAACCCTTTCCGCACACATTGAAACACCATCCCCACACACTGAAACCCCTTCCCCACCCACTGCAACCCCTTCCCCACACACTGAAACCCCTTCCGCACCCACAGAAACACCTTCCGCACGCACTGAAACACATCCCCACACACTGAAACACCTTCCCCACACACTGAAACCCCTCGCCGCACACACTGAAACCCATCCCCACACACTGAAACCCATCCCCACACACTGAAACAACTTCCCCACACACTGAAATCCTTCCCCACGCACTGAAACACATCCCCACACACTGAAACACCTCCCCCACACACTGAAATACTTTCCCCACACACTGAAACACCTTCCCCACACACTGAAACCCCTTCCCCACACACTGACACCAGTTCCACACACACTGAAACAACTTCCCCACACAATGAAACCCCTTTCTCACACTCTGAAACCCCCTCCTCACACACTATAATCCTTCCCCACACACTGAAACACTTCCCCACACACTGAAACCCCTTCCCCACAAACTGAAACCCCTTCCCCACAAACTGAAACCCTTCCCCACGCACTGAAACCCCTTCCCCACAAACTGAAACCGTTCACCACACACTAAAACCACTTCCCCACATAATGAAACCCCTTCTCCACACACTGAAACACCTTCCCCACACACTGAAACCCCTTCTGCACACACTGAAACCCTTCTCCACGCACTGAAACCCTTCTCCACGCACTGAAACCCTTCCCCACACACTGAAACACCTTCCACACACAGTTAAACCCTTCCCCACACACTGAAACCCATTCCCCACACACTGATCCCCCTTCCGCACACAGTGAAAACCTTCCCCACACACTGAAACCCCTTCCCCACACACTTTAAACCCTTCCCCACAAAATGAAACACCTTCCCCAAAGACTGAAACACCTTCCCCACACACTGATACACCTTCCACACACACTGAAGCCACTTCCGCACACACTGAAACACCTTCCCAACACACTGAAACCCCTTCCCCACACTCTGAAACCCCTTCCCCACATACTGAAACCCCTTCCCCACACACTGAAACACCTTCCCCACACACTGAAACCCTTCCCCACACACTGAAACACCTTCCCCACACACTGAAACCCCTTTCCCACACACTGAACCCCTTCCCCACACACTGAAACCCTTCCCCACACACTGAAACCCCTTCCCCACATACTGAAACCCCTTCCTCACACACTGAAACACCTTCCCCACACACTGAAACCCCTTCCACACACAGTTAAACCCTTCCCCACACTCTGAAACCCATTCCCCACACACTGAAACCCCTTCCCCACAAACTGAAACCGCTTCCGCACACAATGAAACACCTTCCCCACACACTGAAACACCTTTCCCACACACTGAAATACCTTCCGCACACACTGAAGCCACTTCCGCACACAGTGAAACACCTTCCCAACACACTGAAACCCCTTCCCCACACTCTGAAAACCCTTCCCCACACACTGAAACCCCTTCCGCACACACTGAAAAGCCTTCCCCACACAATGAAACCACATCCCCACACACTGAAACACCTTCACCACACACTGAAACACATCCCCACACACTGAAACCCCTTCCCCACACACTGAAACACATCCCCACACACTGAAACCGCTTCCACACACACTGAAATACATCCCCACACACTGAAACCCCTTCACCACACACTGAAACCCCTTCCCCACACACTGAAACTCCTTCCGCACACAGTGAAACCCTTCCCCACACACTGAAACCCCTTCCCCACACACTGAAACACATCCACACACACTGAAACCCCTTCCCCACAAACTGAATCCCCTTCCGCACACACTGAAACCCCTTCCGCACACACTGAAACACCTTCCCCACACAATGAAACCCCTTCCCCAAACACTGAGACGCCTTCCGCACACACTGAAACCAGTTCCGCACACACTGAAACACCATCCCAACACACTGAAACCCATTTCCCACACTCTGAAACCCCTTCCCCACTCACTGAAACCCCTTCCGCACTCACTGAAACGCCATCCCCACACAATGAAACCACTTCCCCACACACTGAAACCCCTTCCGCACACAGTGATACCCTTTCCCACACACTGAAACCCCTTCCCCAAACAATGAAACACATCCCCAGACACTGAAACCCCTTCCCCACACACTGAAACACATCTCCACACACTGAAACCCCTTCAACACACACTGAAACACATCCCCACACACTGAAACACATTCCCACACACTGAAACCCCTTCCGCACACAGTGAAACCCATTCCCACACACTGGAACCCCTTCCCCACACACTGAAACACATCCGCAAACACAGACACCCCTTCCCCACATACTGAAACCCCTTCCGCACACACTGAAACACCTTCCCCACACACTGAAACACCTTTCCCACAAACTGAAACCCCTTCCGCACACACTGAAACCCTTTCCGCACACATTGAAACACCATCCCCACACACTGAAACCCCTTCCCCACACACTGCAACCCCTTCCCCACACACTGAAACCCCTTCCGCACCCACATAAACACCTTCCGCACGCACTGAAACACATCCCCACACACTGAAACACCTTCCCCACACACTGAAACCCCTCGCCGCACACACTGAAACCCATCCCCACACACTGAAACCCATCCCCACACACTGAAACAACTTCCCCACACACTGAAATCCTTCCCCACGCACTGAAACACATCCCCACACACTGAAACACCTTCCCCACACACTGAAATACCTTCCCCACACACTGAAACACCTTCCCCACACACTGAAACCCCTTCCGCACACACTGACACCAGTTCCACACACACTGAAACAACTTCCCCACACAATGAAAGCCCTTTCACACGCTCTGAAACCCCCTCCTCACACACTATAATCCTTCCCCACACACTGAAACACTTCCCCACACACTGAAACCCCTTCCCCACAAACTGAAACCCCTTCCCCACAAACTGAAACCCTTCCCCACGCACTGAAACCCCTTCCCCACAAACTGAAACCGTTCACCACACACTGAAACCACTTCCCCACATAATGAAACCCCTTCTCCACACACTGAAACACCTTCCCCACACACTGAAACCCCTTCTGCACACACTGAAACCCTTCTCCACGCACTGAAACCCTTCTCCACGCACTGAAACCCCTTCCCCACACACTGAAACACCTTCCACACACAGTTAAACCCTTCCCCACACACTGAAACCCATTCCCCACAAACTGAAACCTCTTCCCCACACACTGAATGCCCTTCAGCACACAATGAAACACCTTCCACACACAATTAAACACCTTCCCCACACACTGAATCCCCGTCCCCACACACTGAAACCGCTTCTGCACACAATGAAACACCTTCCCCACACACTGATACACGTTCCCCACACACTGAAACACCTTCCGCACACACTGAAGCCACTTCCGCACAGACTGAAACACCTTGCCAACACACTGAAACCCCTTCCCCACACTCTGAAACCCCTTCCCCACCCACTGAAACCCCTTCCGCACACACTGAAACGCCTTCCCCACACAATGAAACCACTCCCCCACAAACTGAAACCCCTTCCGCACACACTGAAACCCCTTCCACACACAGTTAAACCCTTCCCCACACTCTGAAACCTATTCCCCACACACTGAAACCCCTTCCCCACACACTGAATCCACTTCAGCACACAATGAAACGCCTTCCCCACACAATGAAACACCTTCCCCACACACTGAATCTCCGTCCCCACACACTGAAACCGCTTCCGCACACAATGAAACACCTTCCCCACACACTGAAACACCTTCCCCACACACTGAAACACCTTCCGCACACACTGAAGCCACTTCCGCACACACTGAAACAACTTCCCAACACACTGAAGCCCCTTCCCCACACTCTGAAACCCCTTCCGCACAGACTGAAACGCCTTCAACACACAATGAAACCACTTCCCCACACACTGAATCCCCTTCCGCACACAGTGAAACCCTTTCCCACACACTGAAACCCCTTCACCACAAAATGAAACACATCCCCACACACTGAAACCCCTTCCCCACACACTGAAACACATCCCCACACACTGAGACCCCTTCCACACACACTGAAATACATCCCCACACACTGAAACCCCTTCACCACACACTGAAACCCCTTCCCCACACACTGAAACCCCTTCCGCACACAGTGAAACCCTTCCCCATACACTGAAACCCCTTCCCCACACACTGAAACACATCCACACACACTGAAACCCCTTCCCCACAAACTGAATCCCCTTCCGCACACACTGAAACCCCTTCCGCACACACTGAAACACCTTCCCCACACAATGAAACCCCTTCCCCACAAACTGCAATCCCTTCCCCACACACTGAAACCCCTTCCGCACACACTGAAACACCTTCCCCACACACTGAAACTCCATCCCCAAACACTGAAACACCTTCCGCACACACTGAAACCACTTCCGCACACACTGAAACACCTTCCCAACACACTGAAACCCCTTTCCCACACTCTGAAACCCCTTCCCCACTCACTGAAACCCCTTCCGCACTCACTGAAACGCCTTCCCCACACAATGAAACCACTTCCCCACACATTGAAACCCCTTCCGCACACAGTGATACCCTTTCCCACACACTGAAACACCTTCCCCAAACACTGAAACACATCCCCAGACACTGAAACCCTTTCCCCACACACTGAAACACATCTCCACACACTGAAACCCCTTCCACACACACTGAAACACATCCCCACACACTGAAACACCTTCCCACACACTGAAACACCTTCCCCACACACTGAAACACCTTCCGCACACAGTGAAACCCGTTCCCACACACTGGAACCCCTTCCCCACACACTGAAACACATCCGCACACACAGACACCCCTTCCCCACACACTGAAAACCCTTCCGCACACACTGAAACACCTTCCCCACACACTGATACACCTTTCCCACAAACTGAAACCCCTTCCGCACACACTGAAACCCTTTCCGCACGCACTGAAACACGATCCCCACACACTGAAACCCCTTCCCCACACACTGCAACCCCTTCCCCACACACTGAATCCCCCTCCGCACCCACAGAAACAACTTCCGCACGCACTGAAACACATCCCCACACACTGAAACACCTTCCCCACACACTGAAACCCCTTCCGCACACACTGAAACCCATCCCCACTCACTTAAACCCATCCCCACACACTGAAACAACTTCCCCACACACTGGAATCCTTCCCCACGCACTGAAACACATCCCCACACACTGAAACACATCCCCACACACTGAAACCCCTTCCCCACACTCTGAAACCCCTTCCCCACCCACTGAAACCCCTTCCACAAACACTGAAACGCCTTCCCCACACAATGAAACCACTCCCCCACAAACTGAAACCCCTTCCGCAGACACTGAAACCCCTTCCACACACAGTTAAACCCTTCCCCACACTCTGAAACCCATTCCCCACACACTGAAACCCCTTCCCCACACACTGAATCCACTTCAGCACACAATGAAACGCGTTCCCCACACAATGAAACACCTTCCCCACACACTGAATCTCCGTCCCCACACAGTGAAACCGCTTCCGCACACAATGAAACACCTTCCCCACACACTGAAACACCTTCCCCACACACTGAAACACCTTCCGCACACACTGAAGCCACTTCCGCACACACTGAAACAACTTCCCAACACACTGAAGCCCCTTCCCCACACTCTGAAACCCCTTCCGCACAGACTGAAACGCCTTCAACACACAATGAAACCACTTCCCCACACACTGAATCCCCTTCCGCACACAGTGAAACCCTTTCCCACACACTGAAACCCCTTCACCACAAACTGAAACACATCCCCACACACTGAAACCCCTTCCCCACACACTGAAACACATCCCCACACACTGAGACCCCTTCCACATACACTGAAATACATCCCCACACACTGAAACCCCTTCACCACACACTGAAACCCCTTCCCCACACACTGAAACCCCTTCCACACACAGTGAAACCCTTCCCCATACACTGAAACCCCTTCCCCACACACTGAAACACATCCACACACACTGAAACCCCTTCCCCACAAACTGAATCCCCTTCCGCACACACTGAAACCCCTTCCGCACACACTGAAACACCTTCCCCACACAATGAAACCCCTTCCCCACACACTGCAATACCTTCCCCACACACTGAAACCCCTTCCGCACACACTGAAACACCTTCCCCACACACTGAAACTCCTTCCCCAAACACTGAAACACCTTCCGCACACACTGAAACCACTTCCACACACACTGAAAGACCTTCCCAACACACTGAAACCCCTTTCCCACACTCTGAAACCCCTTCCCCACTCACTGAAACCCCTTCCGCACTCACTCAAACGCCTTCCCCACACAATGAAACCACTTCCCCACACATTGAAACCCCTTCCGCACACAGTGATACCCTTTCCCACACACTGAAACACCTTCCCCAAACACTGAAACACATCCCCAGACACTGAAACCCTTTCCCCACACACTGAAACACATCTCCACACACTGAAACCCCTTCCACACACACTGAAACACATCCCCACACACTGAAACACCTTCCCACACACTGAAACACCTTCCCCACACACTGAAACACCTTCCGCACACAGTGAAACCCATTCCCACACACTGGAACCCCTTCCCCACACACTGAAACACATCCGCACACACAGACACCCCTTCCCCACACACTGAAAACCCTTCCGCACACACTGAAACACCTTCCCCACACACTGAAACACCTTTCCCACAAACTGAAACCCCTTCCGCACACACTGAAACCCTTTCCGCACACACTGAAACACGATCCCCACACACTGAAACCCCTTCCCCACACACTGCAACCCCTTCCCCACACACTGAAACCCCCTCCGCACCCACAGAAACAACTTCCGCACGCACTGAAACACATCCCCACACACTGAAACCCCTCCCCCACATACTGAAATCCATCTCCACACACTGAAACCCATCCCCACACACTGAAACCCATCCCCACACACTGAAACAACTTCCCCACACACTGAAATCCTTCCCCACACACTGAAACACATCCCCACACACTGAAACACATTCCCACACACTGCAACACCTTCCCCACACACTGAAATACCTTCCCCACACACTGAAACACCTTCCCCACACACTGAAACCCCTTCCCCACACACTGACACCCTTCCACACACACTGAAACAACTTCCCCACACAATGAAACCCCTTTCCCACACACTGAAACCCCTTCCCCACACACTGAAACCATTCCCCACGCACTGAAACCCCTTCCCCACAAACTGAAACCGTTCACCACACACTGAAACCACTTCCCCACATAATGAAACCCCTTCTCCACACACTGAAACACCTTCCCCACACACTGAAACCCCTTCTGCACACTGTGAAACCCTTCCCCATACACTGAAACCCCTTCCCCACACACTGAAACACCTTCCCCACACACTGACACCCCTTCTGCACACACTGAAACACTTCTCCACGCACTGAAACCCTTCTCCACGCACTGAAACCCCTTCCCCACACACTGAAACACCTTCCACACACAGTTAAACCCTTCCCCACACACTGAAACCCATTCCCCACAAACTGAATCCCCTTCAGCACACAATGAAACACCTTCCCCACACAATGAAACACCTTCCCCACACACTGAATCCCCGTCCCCACACACTGAAACCGCTTCTAAACACAATGAAACACCTTTCCCACACAGTGATACACGTTCTCCACACACTGAAACAGCTTCCGCACACACTGAAGCCCCTTCCGCACACACTGAAACACATTCCCAACACACTGAAACCCCTTCCCCACACTCTGAAACCCCTTCCCCACACACTGAAACCCCTTCCGCACACACTGAAACGCCTTCCCCACACAATGAAACCACTTCCCCACACACTGAAACCCCTTCCGCACACAGTGAAACCCTTTCCCACACACTGAAACCCCTTCACCACACACTGAAACACATCCCCACACACTGAAACCCCTTCCACAAACACTGAAACTCATCACCACACACTGAAACCCCTTCCCCACACACTGAAACCCCTTCCCCACAAACTGAACCCCCTTCTGCACACAGTGAAAACCTTCCCCAAACACTGAAACCCTTCCCCACACAATGAAACTCCTTCCCCAAAGACTGAAACACCTTCCCCACACACTGAAACACCTTCCAAACACACCGAAGCCACTTCTGCACACACTGAAACACATTCCCAACACACTGAAACCCCTTCCCCACACTCTGAAACCCCTTCCCCACGCACTGAAACCCCTTCTGCACACACTGAAACGCCTTCCCCACACAATGAAACCACTTCCCCACACACTGAAACCTCTTCCGCACACAGTGAAACCCTTTCCCACACACTGAAACCCCTTCCCCAAACACTGAAACACATCCCCACACACTGAAACCCCTCCCCCACATACTGAAATCCATCTCCACACACTGATACCCCTTCCACACACACTGAAACACATCCCCACAAACTGAAACACCTTCCCCACACACTGAAACCCCTTCCCCACACACTGAAACCCCTTCCGCACACAGTGAAACCATTCCCCACACACTGAAACCCCTTCCCCACACACTGAAACACTTCCGCACATACAGACACCCCATCCCCACACACTGAAACCACTTCCACACACACTGAAACACCTTCCCCACACACTGAAACCCCTTCCCCACACACTGAAACCCCTTCCGCACAGACTGAAACCCCTTCTGCTCACACTGAAACACCTTCCCCACACACTGACACCCCTTCTGCACACACTGAAACACTTCTCCACGCACTGAAACCCTTCTCCACGCACTGAAACCCCTTCCCCACACACTGAAACACCTTCCACACACAGTTAAACCCTTCCCCACACACTGAAACCCATTCCCCACAAACTGAATCCCCTTCAGCACACAATGAAACACCTTCCCCACACAATGAAACACCTTCCCCACACACTGAATCCCCGTCCCCACACACTGAAACCGCTTCTAAACACAATGAAACACCTTTCCCACACAGTGATACACGTTCTCCACACACTGAAACAGCTTCCGCACACACTGAAGCCCCTTCCGCACACACTGAAACACATTCCCAACACACTGAAACCCCTTCCCCACACTCTGAAACCCCTTCCCCACACACTGAAACCCCTTCCGCACACACTGAAACGCCTTCCCCACACAATGAAACCACTTCCCCACACACTGAAACCCCTTCCGCACACAGTGAAACCCTTTCCCACACACTGAAACCCCTTCACCACACACTGAAACACATCCCCACACACTGAAACCCCTTCCACAAACACTGAAACTCATCACCACACACTGAAACCCCTTCCCCACACACTGAAACCCCTTCCCCACAAACTGAACCCCCTTCTGCACACAGTGAAAACCTTCCCCAAACACTGAAACCCTTCCCCACACAATGAAACTCCTTCCCCAAAGACTGAAACACCTTCCCCACACACTGAAACACCTTCCAAACACACCGAAGCCACTTCTGCACACACTGAAACACATTCCCAACACACTGAAACCCCTTCCCCACACTCTGAAACCCCTTCCCCACGCACTGAAACCCCTTCTGCACACACTGAAACGCCTTCCCCACACAATGAAACCACTTCCCCACACACTGAAACCCCTTCCGCACACAGTGAAACCCTTTCCCACACACTGAAACCCCTTCCCCAAACACTGAAACACATCCCCACACACTGAAACCCCTCCCCCACATACTGAAATCCATCTCCACACACTGATACCCCTTCCACACACACTGAAACACATCCCCACAAACTGAAACACCTTCCCCACACACTGAAACCCCTTCCCCACACACTGAAACCCCTTCCGCACACAGTGAAACCATTCCCCACACACTGAAACCCCTTCCCCACACACTGAAACACTTCCGCACATACAGACACCCCATCCCCACACACTGAAACCACTTCCACACACACTGAAACACCTTCCCCACACACTGAAACCCCTTCCCCACACACTGAAACCCCTTCCGCACAGACTGAAACCCCTTCTGCTCACACTGAAACACCTTCCCCACACACTGAAACCCCACCCTCACACACTGAAACCCCTTCCCCACACACTGAAACCCCTTCCCCACACACTGAAACACATCCCCACACACTGAAACACCTTCCCCAAACATTGAAACAACTTCCGCACACACTGAAATCACTTCCGCACACACTGAAGCACCTTCCCAACGCACTGAAACCCCTTCCCCACACTCTGAAACGCCTTCCCCACACACTGAAACACCTTCCGCACACAGTGAAACCCTTTCCCACACACTGGAACCCCTTCCCCAAACACTGAAACACATCCCCACACACTGAAACCCCTCCCCCACATACTGAAATCCATCTCCACACACTGAAACCCCTTCCACACACACTGAAACACATCCCCACAAACTGAAACACCTTCCCCACACACTGAAACCCCTTCCCCACACACTGAAACCCCTTCCGCACACAGTGAAACCATTCCCCACACACTGAAACCCCTTCCCCACACACTGAAACACTTCCGCACACACAGACACCCCTTCCCCACACACTGAAACCACTTCCACACACACTGAAACACCTTCCCCACACACTGAAACCCCTTCCCCACAAACTGAAACCCCTTCCGCACAGACTGAAACCCCTTCTGCTCACACTGAAACACCTTCCCCACACACTGAAACCCCACCCCCACACACTGAAACCCCTTCCCCACACACTGAAACCCCTTCCCCACACACTGAAACACATCCCCACACACTGAAACACCTTCCCCAAACATTGAAACACCTTCCGCACACACTGAAACCACTTCCGCACACACTGAAACACCTTCCCAACGCACTGAAACCCCTTCCCCACACTCTGAAACGCCTTCCCCACACACTGAAAACCCTTCCGCACATACTGAAGCGCCTTCCCCACACAACGAAACCACTTCCCTACACACTGAAACCCCTTCCGCACACAGTGAAACCCATTCCCACACACTGAAACCCATTCCCCACACACTGAAACACATCCCCACACACTGAAAACCCTTCCCCACACACTGAAACACATCCCCACACACTGAAACCCCTTCCACACACACTGAAACACATCCCCAGACACTGAAACACCTTCCCACACAGTGAAAACCCTTCCCCACACACTGAAACCCCTCCCGCACACAGTGAATCCCTTCCCCACATACTGAAACCCCTTCGCCACGCACTGTAACACATCCGCACACAATGAAACCCCTTCCGCACACACTGAAACCCCTTCCGCACACACTGAAACCCCTTCCCCACACACTGCAACCCCTTCCCCACACACTGAAACCCCTTCCGCACACACTGAAACACCTTCCCCACACACTGAAACACATCCCCACACACTGAAAAACCTTCCCCACACACTGAAACCCCTTCCGCACACACTGAAACCCATCCCCACACACTGGAACCCATCCCCACACACTGAAACAACTTCCCCGCACACTGAAATCCTTCCCCACACACAGAAACACCTTCCCCACACACTGAAACACCTTCCCCACACACTGAAACACCTTCAGCACACACTGAAATACCTTCCACACACACTGAAACGCCTTCCCCACACAATGAAACCACTTCCCCACACACTGAATTCCCTTCCGCACACAGTGAAACCGTTTCCCACACACTGAAACACATCCCCACACACTGAAACCCCTTCCACACACACTGAAATACATCCCCACACACAGAAACCCCTCAAAACACACTGAAACCCCTTCCCCACACACTGAAACCCCTTCCGCACACAGTGAAACCCTACCCCATACACTGAAACCCCTTACCCACACACTAAAACACATCCACACACACTGAAACCCCTTCCCCACAAACTGAATCCCCTTCCGCACACACTGAAACCCCTTCCGCACACACTGAAACACCTTCCCCACACAATGAAACCCCTTTCCCACACTCTGAAACCCCTTCCCCACTCACTGAAACCCCTTCTGCACTCACTGAAACGCCTTCCCCACACAATGAAACCACTTCCCCACACACTGAAACCCCTTCCGCACACAGTGATACCCTTTCCCACACACTGAAACCCCTTCCCCAAACACTGAAACACATCCCCAGACACTGAAACCCCTTCCCCACACACTGAAACACATCTCCACACACTGAAACCCCTTCCACACACACTGAAACACATCCCCACACACTGAAACACCTTCTCACACACTGAAAACCCTTCCCCACACACTGAAACTCCTTCCGCACACAGTGAAACCCATTCCCACACACTGGAACCCCTTCCCCACACACTGAAACACATCCGCACACACAGACACCCCTTCCCTACACACTGAAACCCCTTCCGCACACACTGAAACACCTTTCCCACACACTGAAACACCTTTCCCACAAACTGAAACCCCTTCTGCACACACTGAAACCCCGTCCTCACACACTGAAACCCCTTCCGCACCCACAGAAACACCTTCCACACGCAATGAGACACCTTCCCTACACACTGAAACACATTCCCCACACACTGAAACCCCTTCCGCACACACTGAAACCCATCCCCACACACTGAAACCCATCCCCACACACTGAAACAACTTCCCCACACACTGAAATCCTTCCCCACGCACTGAAACACATCCCCACACACTGAAACACATCCCCACACACTGAAACACCTTCCCCACACACTGAAATACCTTCCCCACACACTGAAACACCTTCCCTACACACTGAAACCCCTTCCCCACACACTGACACCCCTTCCACGCACACTGAAACAACTTCCCCACACAATGAAACCCCTTTCCCACACTCTGAAACCCCGTCCTCACACACTGTAATCCTTCCCCACACACTGAAACACTTCCCCACACACTGAAACCCCTTCCCCACAAACTGAAACCCCTTCCCCACACACTGAAACCCCTTCCCCACGCACTGAAACCCCTTCTGCAAACACTGAAACCCCTTCCCCACGCACTGAAACCCCTTCCGCACACACTGAAACGCCTTCCCCACACAATGAAACCACTTCCCCACACACTGAAACCCCTTCCGCACACAGTGATACCCTTTCCCACACAGTGAAACCCCTTCCCCACAAACTGAAACCCCTTCCCCACACACTGAAACCCCTTCCCCACGCACTGAAACCCCTTCCGCACACACTGAAACGCCTTCCCCACACAATGAAACCACTTCCCCACACACTGAAACCCCTTCCGCACATAGTGAAACCCTTTCCCACACACTGAAACCCCTTCCCCAAACACTGAAACACATCCCCACACACTGAAACCCCTCCCCCACATACTGAAATTCATCTCCACACACTGAAACCCATTCCACACACACTGAAACACATCCCCACAAACTGAAACACCTTCCCCACACACTGAAACCCCTTCCCCACACACTGAAACCCCTTCCGCACACAGTGAAACCATTCCCCACACACTGAAACCCCTTCCCCACACACTGAAACCACTTCCACACACACTGAAACACCTTCCCCACACACTGAAACCCCTTCCCCACAAACTGAAACCCCTTCCGCACAGACTGAAACCCCTTCTGCTCACACTGAAACACCTTCCCCACACACTGAAACCCCACCCCCACACACTGAAACCCCTTCCCCACACACTGAAACCCCTTCCCCACACATTGAAACACATCCCCACACACTGAAACACCTTCCCCAAACATTGAAACACATTCCGCACACACTGAAACCACTACCCCACACACTGAAAACCCTTCCGCACACACTGAAACGCCTTCCCCACACAATGAAACCACTTCCCCACACACTGAAACCCCTTCCGCACACAGTGAAACCCATTCCCACACACTGAAACCCATTCCCCACACACTGAAACACATCCCCACACACTGAAAACCCTTCCCCACACACTGAAACACATCCCCACACACTGAAACCCCTTCCACACACACTGAAACACATCCCCAGACACTGAAACACCTTCCCACACAGTGAAAACCCTTCCCCACACACTGAAACCCCTTCCGCACACAGTGAAACCCTTCCCCACATACTGAAACCCCTTCGCCACGCACTGTAACACATCCGCATACAATGAAACCCCTTCCGCACATACTGAAACACCTTCCCCACACACTGAAACCCCTTCCCCACACACTGCAACCCCTTCCCCACACACTGAAACCCCTTCCGCACACACTGAAACACCATCCCCACACACTGAAACACATCCCCACACACTGAAACACCTTCCCCACACACTGAAACCCCTTCCGCACACACTGAAACCCATCCCCACACACTGGAACCCATCCCCACACACTGAAACAACTTCCCCACACACTGAAACACCTTCCCCACACACTGAAACCCCACCCCCACACACTGAAACACCTTCCCCACACACTGAAACACCTTCAGCACACACTGAAATACCTTCCGCACACACTGAAACGCCTTCTCCACACAATGAAACCACTTCCCCACACACTGAATTCCCTTCTGCACACAGTGAAACCGTTTCCCACACACTGAAACACATCCCCACGCACTGAAACCCCTTCCACACACAATGAAATACATCCCCACACACAGAAACCCCTTCACCACACACTGAAACCCCTTCCCCACACACTGAAACCCCTTCCGCACACAGTGAAACCCTCCCCCATACACTGAAACCCATTACCCACACACTGAAACACATCCACACACACTGAAACCCCTTCCCCACAAACTGAATCCCCTTCCGCACACACTAAAACCCCTTCCGCACACACTGAAACACCTTCCCCACACAATGAGACCCCTTTCCCACACTCTGAAACCCCTTCCCCACTCACTGAAACCCCTTCTGCACTCACTGAAACGCCTTCCCCACACAATGAAACCACTTCCCCACACACTGAAACCCCTTCCGCACACAGTGATACCCTTTCCCACACACTGAAACCCCTTCCCCAAACACTGAAACACATCCCCAGACACTGAAACTCCTTCCCCACACACTGAAACACATCTCCACACACTGAAACCCCTTCCACACACACTGAAACACATCCCCACACGCTGAAACATCTTCCCCCACACACTGAAACCCCTTCCGCACACAGTGAAACCCATTCCCACACACTGGAACCCCTTCCCCACACACTGAAACACATCCGCACACACAGACACCCCTTCCCTACACACTGAAACCCCTTCCACACACACTGAAACACCTTCCCCACACACTGAAACACCTTTCCCACAAACTGAAACCCCTTCCGCACACACTGCAACCCCGTCCTCACACACTGAAACCCCTTCCGCACCCACAGAAACACCTTCCGCACGCAATGAAACACCTTCCCTACACACTGAAACACATTCCCCACACACTGAAACCCCTTCCGCACACACTGAAACCCATCCCCACACACTGAAACCCATCCCCACACACTGAAACAACTTCCCCACACACTGAAATCCTTCCCCACGCACTGAAACACATCCCCACACACTGATACACATCCCCACCCACTGAAACACCTTCCCACACACTGAAATACCTTCCCCACACACTGAAACACCTTAACTACACACTGAAACCCCTTCCCCACACACTGACACCCCTTCCACACACACTGAAACAACTTCCCCACACAATGAAACCCCTTTCCCACACTCTGAAACCCCGTCCTCACACACTGTAATCCTTCCCCACACACTGAAACACTTCCCCACACACTGAAACCCCTTCCCCACAAACTGAAACCCCCTCCCCACACACTGAAACCCCTTCCCCACACACTGAAACCCTTCCCCACGCACTGAAACCCCTTCCCCACAAACTGAAACCGTTCAACACACACTGAAACCCCTTCTGCACACAGTTAACCCCTTCCCCACATAATGAAACTCCTTCTCCACACACTGAAACACCTTCCCCACACACTGAAACCCCTTCTGCACACAGTTAACCCCTTCCCCACACAATGAAACATCTTCCCCACACACTGAATCCCCGTCCCCACACACTGAAACCGCTTCCGCACACAATGAAACACATTCCCCACACACTGAAACCCCTTCCCCACACACTGAAACCCTTGTCCACGCACTGAAACCCTTCTCCACGCACTGAAACCCCTTCCCCACACACTGATACACGTTCCCCACACACTGAAACAACTTCCCCACACACTGAAATCCTTCCCCACACACAGAAACACCTTCCCCACACACTGAAACACCTTCCCCACACACTGAAATACCTTCCGCACACACTGGAACCCCTTCCCCACACACTGAAACACATCCGCACACACAGACACCCCTTCCCTACACACTGAAACCCCTTCCGCACACACTGAAACACCTTTCCCACACACTGAAACACCTTTCCCACAAACTGAAACCCCTTCCCCACACACTGAAACCCCGTCCTCACACACTGAAACCCCTTCCGCACCCACAGAAACACCTTCCGCACGCAATGATACACCTTCCGTACACACTGAAACACATTCCCCACACACTGAAACCCCTTCCGCACACACTGAAACCCATCCCCACACACTGAAACCCATCCCCACACACTGAAACAACTTCCCCACACACTGAAATCCTTCCCCACGCACTGAAACACATCCCCACACACTGAAACACATCCCCACACACTGAAACACCTTCCCCACACACTGAAATACCTTCCCCACACACTGAAACACCTTCCCTACACACTGAAACCCCTTCCCCACACACTGACACCCCTTCCACACCCACTGAAACAACTTCCCCACACAATGAAACCTCTTTCCCACACTCTGAAACCCCGTCCTCACACACTGTAATCCTTCCCCACACACTGAAACACTTCCCCACACACTGAAACCCCTTCCCCACAAACTGAAACCCCTTCCCCACACACTGAAACACCTTCCCACACACTGAAAACCCTTCCGCAAACACTGAAACCCCTTCCCCACGCACTGAAACCCCTTCCGCACACACTGAAACGCCTTCCCCACACAATGAAACCACTTCCCCACACACTGAAACCCCTTCCGCACACAGTGATACCCTTTCCCACACACTGAAACCCCTTCCCCACAAACTGAAACCCCTTCCCCACACACTGAAACTCCTTCCCCACGCACTGAAACCCCTTCCGCACACACTGAAACGCCTTCCCCAAACACTGAAACACATCCCCACACACTGAAACCCCTCCCCCACATACTGAAATTCATCTCCAAACACTGAAACCCCTTCCACACACACTGAAACACATCCCCACAAACTGAAACACCTTCCCCACACACTGAAGCCCCTTCCCCACACACTGAAACCCCTTCCGCACACAGTGAAACCATTCCCCACACACTGAAACCCCTTCCCCACACACTGAAACACTTCCGCACACACAGACACCCCTTCCCCACACACTGAAACCACTTCCACACACACTGAAACACCTTCCCCACACACTGAAACCCCTTCCCCACAAACTGAAACCCCTTCCGCACAGACTGAAACCCCTTCTGCTCACACTGAAACACCTTCCCCACACACTGAAACCCCACCCCCACACACTGAAACCCCTTCCCCACACACTGAAACCCCTTCCCCACACACTGAAACACATCCCCACACACTGAAACACCTTCCCCAAACATTGAAACACCTTCCGCACACACTGAAACCACTTCCGCACACACTGAAACACCTTCCCAACGCACTGAAACCCCTTCCCCACACTCTGAAACGCCTTCCCCACACACTGAAAACCCTTCCGCACACACTGAAACGCCTTCCCCACACAATGAAACCACTTCCCCACACACTGAAACCCCTTCCGCACACAGTGAAACACATTCCCACACACTGAAACCCATTCCCCACACACTGAAACACATCCCCACACACTGAAAACCCTTCCCCACACACTGAAAGACATCTCCACACACTGAAACCCCTTCCACACACACTGAAACACATCCCCAGACACTGACACACCTTCCCACACAGTGAAAACCCTTCCCCACACACTGAAACCCCTTCCGCACACAGTGAAACCCTTCCCCACATACTGAAACCCCTTCGCCACGCACTGTAACACATCCGCACACAATGAAACCCCTTCCGCACACACTGAAACACCTTCCCCACACACTGAAACCCCTTCCCCACACACTGCAACCCCTTCCCCACACACTGAAACTTCTTCCGCACACACTGAAACCCCTTCCCCACACACTGAAACACATCCCCACACACTGAAACACCTTCCCCACACACTGAAACCCCTTCCGCACACACTGAAACCCATCCCCACACACTGGAACCCATCCCCACACACTGAAACAACTTCCCCACACACTGAAATCCTTCCCCACGCACAGAAACACCTTCCCCACACACTGAAACACCTTCCCCACACACTGAAACACCTTCAGCACACACTGAAATACCTTCCGCACACACTGAAACGCCTCCCCACACAATGAAACCACTTCCCCACACACTGAATTCCCTTCTGCACACAGTGAAACCGTTTCCCACACACTGAAACACATCCCCACACACTGAAACCCCTTCCACACACACTGAAACCCCTTACCCACACACTGAAACCCCCTCCGCACACAGTGAAACCCTACCCCATACACTGAAACCCCTTACCCACACACTGAAACACATCCACACACACTGAAACCCCTTCCCCACAAACTGAATCCCCTTCCGCACACACTGAAACCCCTTCCGCACACACTGAAACACCTTCCCCACACAATGAAACCCCTTTCCCACACTCTGAAACCCCTTCCCGACTCACTGAAACCCCTTCTGCACTCACTGAAACGCCTTCCCCACACAATGAAACCACTTCCCCACACACTGAAACCACTTCCGCACACAGTGATACCCTTTCCCACACACTGAAACCCCTTCCCCAAACACTGAAACACATCCCCAGACACTGAAACCCCTTCCCCACACACTGAAACACATCTCCACACACTGAAACCCCTTCCACACACACTGAAACACATCCCCACACACTGAAACACCTTCCCCCACACGCTGAAACCCCTTCCGCACACAGTGAAACCCATTCCCACACACTGGAACCCCTTCCCAACACACTGAAACACATCCGCACACACAGACACCCCTTCCCTACACACTGAAACCCCTTCCGCACACACTGAAACACCTTCCCCACACACTGAAACATCTTTCCCACAAACTGAAACCCCTTCCGCAAACACTGCAACCCCGTCCTCACACACTGAAACCCCTTACGCATCCACAGAAACACCTTCCGCACGCAATGAAACACCTTCCCTACACACTGAAACACATTCCCCACACACTGAAACCCATTCCGCACACACTGAAACCCATCCCCACACACTGAAACCCATCCCCACACACTGAAACAACTTCCCCACACACTGCAATCCTTCCCCACGCACTGAAACACATCCCCACACACTGATACACATCCCCACACACTGAAACACCTTCCCCACACACTGAAATACCTTCCCCACACACTGAAACACCTTCCCTACACACTGAAACCCCTTCCCCACACACTGACACCCCTTCCACACACACTGAAACAACTTCCCCACACAATGAAACCCCTTTCCCACACTCTGAAACCCCGTCCTCACACACTGTAATCCTTCCCCACACACTGAAACACTTCCCCAAACACTGAAACCCCTTCCCCACAAATTGAAACCCCTTCCCCACACACTGAAACCCCTTCCCCACACACTGAAACCCTTCCCCACAAACTGAAACCCCTTCCCCACAAACTGAAACCGGTCAACACACACTGAAAACCCTTCTGCACACAGTTAACCCCTTCCCCACATAATGAAACCCCTTCTCCACACACTGAAACACCTTCCCCACACACTGAAACCCCTTCTGCACACAGTTAACCCCTTCCCCACACAATGAAACATCTTCCCCACACACTGAATCCCCGTCCCCACACACTGAAACCGCTTCCGCACACAATGAAACACCTTCCCCACACACTGAAACCCCTTCCCCACACACTGAAACCCTTGTCCACGCACGGAAACCCTTCTCCACGCACTGAAACCCATTCCCCACACACTGAAACACCTTCCACACACACTGAAACACCTTCCACACACAGTTAAACCCTTCCCCACACACTGAAACCCATTACCCACAAACTGAAACCCCTTCCCCACACACTGAATCCCCTTCAGCACACAATGAAACACCTTCCCCACACACTGAATCCCCGTCCCCACACACTGAAACCGCTTCTGCACACAATGAAACACCTTCCCCACACACTGATACACGTTCCCCACACACTGAAACACCTTCCGCACACACTGAAGCCACTTCTGCACACACTGAAACACCTTCCTCACACACTGAAAACCCTTCCGCACACACTGAAACGCCTTCCCCACACAATGAAACCACTTCCCCACACACTGAAACCCCTTCCGCACACAGTGAAAACCTTTCCCACACACTGAAACCCCTTCCACACACACTGAAACTCATCAGCACACACTGAAACCCCTTCCCCACACACTGAAACCCCTTCCCCACACACTGAAACCCCTTCCCCACAAACTGAAACCCCTTCCGCACACAATGAAACCCCTTCCGCACACACTGAAACACCTTACCCACACACTGAAACCCCTTCCCCACACACTGCAACCCCTTCCCCACACACTGAAACCCCTTCCGCACACACTGAAACACCTTCCCCACACACTGAAACAGATCCCCACACACTGAAACACCTTCCCCACACACTGAAACCCCTTCCGCACACACTGAAACCCATCCCCACACACTGGAACCCATCCCCACACACTGAAACAACTTCCCCACACACTGAAATCCTTCCCCACACACAGAAACACCTTCCCCACACACTGAAACACCTTCCCCACACACTGAAATACCTTCCGCACACACTGAAACGCCTTCCCCACACAATGAAACCACTTCCCCACACACTGAATTCCCTTCCGCACACAGTGAAACCGTTTCCCACACACTGAAACACATCCCCACACACTGAAACCCCTTCCACACACACTGAAATACATCCCCACACACTGAAACCCCTTCACCACACACTGAAACCCTTCCCCACACACTGAAACCCCCTCCGCACACAGTGAAACCGTACCCCACACACTGAAACCCCTTCCCCACACACTGAAACACATCCACGCACACTGAAACCCCTTCCCCACAAACTGAATCCCCTTCCGCACACACTGAAACCCCTTCTGCACACACTGAAACACCTTCCCCACACAATGAAACCCCTTTCCCACACACTGAAACCCCTTCCCCACTCACTGAAACCCCTTCCGCACTCACTGAAATGCCTTCCCCACACAATGAAACCACTTCCCCACACACTGAAACCCCTTCCGCACACAGTGATACCCTTTCCCACACACTGAAACCCCTTCCCCAAACACTGAAACACATCCCCAGACACTGAAACCCCTTCCCCACACACTGAAACACATCTCCACACACTGAAACGCCTTCCACACACACTGAAACACATCCCCACACACTGAAACACCTTCCCACACACTGAAAACCCTTCCCCACACACTGAAACCCCTTCCGCACACAGTGAAACCCATTCCCACACAAGGGAACCCCTTCCCCACACACTGAAACACATCCGCACACACAGACACCCCTTCCCCACACACTGAAACCCCTTCCGCACACACTGAAACACCTTCCCCACACACTGAAACACCTTTCCCACAAACTGAAACCCCTTCCGCACACACTGAAACCCTTTCCGCACACACTGAAACACCATCCCCACACACTGAAACCCCTTCCCCACACACTGCAACCCCTTCCCCATACACTGAATCCCCTTCCGCACCCACAGAAACACCTTCCGCACGCAATGAAACACATCCCCACACACTGAAACACCTTCCCCACACACTGAAACCCCTTCCGCACACACTGAAACCCATCCTCACACACTGAAACCCATCCCCACACACTGAAACAACTTCCCCACACACTGAAATCCTTCCCCACGCACTGAAACACATCCCCACACACTGAAACACCTTCCGCACACACTGAAGCCACTTCCGCACACACTGAAACAGCTTCCAAACACACTGAAACCCCTTCCCCACACGCTGAAACCCCTTAATCACACACTGAAACCCCTTCCACACACACTGAAACGCCTTCCCCACACAATGAAACCACTTCCCCACACACTGAATCCCCTTCCGCACACAGTGAAACCCTTTCCCACACACTGAAGCCCCTTCACCACACACTGAAACACATCCCCACACACTGAAACCCCTTCCCCACACACTGAAACACATCGCCACACACTGAAACCCCTTCCACACACACTGAAATACATCCCCACACACTGAAACCCCTTCACCACACACTGAAACCCCTTCCCCACACACTGAAGCCCCTTCCGCACACAGTGAAACCCTTCCCCACACACTGAAACACCTTCCCCACACACTGAAACACATCCACACACACTGAAACCCCTTCCCCACAAACTGAATCCCCTTCCGCACACACTGAAACCCCTTCCGCACACACTGAAACACCTTCCCCACACAATGAAACACCTTCCCCACACACTGAAACACCTTTCCCACAAACTGAAACCCCTTCCGCACACACTGAAACCCTTTCCGCACACACTGAAACCCCATCCCCACACACTGAAACCCCTTCCCCACACACTGCAACCCCTTCCCCACACACTGAAACCCCTTCCGCACCCACAGAAACACCTTCCGCACGCACTGAAACACATCCCCACACACTGAAACACCTTCCCCACACACTGAAACCCCTTCCGCACACACTGAAACCCATCCCCACACACTGAAACCCATCCCCACACACTGAAACAACTTCCCCACACACTGATATCCTTCCCCACGAACTGAAACACATCCCCACACACTGAAACACATCCCCACACACTGAAACACCTTCCCCACACACTGAAATACCTTCCCCATACACTGAAACACCTTCCCCACACACTGAAACCCCTTCCCCACACACTGACACCCCTTCCACACACACTGAAACAACTTCCCCACACAATGAAACCCCTTTCCCACACTCAGAAAGCCCGTCCTCACACATTATAATCCTTCCCCACACACTGAAACACCTTCCCCACACACTGAAACTCCTTCCCCAAACACTGAAACACCTTCCGCACACTCTGAAACCACTTCCCCACTCACTGAAACCCCTTCCGCACTCACTGAAACGCCTTCCCCACACAATGAAACCACTTCCCCACACACTGAAACCCCTTCCGCACACAGTGATACCCCTTCCCACACACTGAAACCCATTCCCCAAACACTGAAACACATCCCCAGACACTGAAACCCCTTCCCCACACACTGAAACACATCTCCACACACTGAAACCCCTTCCACACACACTGAAACACATCCCCACACACTGAAACACCTTCCCACACACTGAAAACCCTTCCCCACACACTGAAACCCCTTCCGCACACAGTGAAACCCATTCCCACACACTGGAACCCCTTCCCCACACACTGAAACACATCCGCACACACAGACACCCCTTCCCCACTCACTGAAACCCCTTCCGCCCACACTGAAACACCTTCCCCACACACTGAAACACCTTTCCCACAAACTGAAACCCCTTCCGCACACACTGAAACCCTTTCCGCACACACTGAAACCCCATCCCCACACACTGAAACCCCTTCCCCACACACTGAAACCCCTTCCCCACACACTGAAACCCCTTCCGCACCCACAGAAACACCTTCCGCACGCACTGAAACACATCCCCACACACTGAAACACCTTCCCCACACACTGAAACCCCTTCCGCACACACTGAAACCCATCCCCACACACTGAAACCCATCCCCACACACTGAAACAACTTCCCCACACACTGAAATCCTTCCCCACAAACTGAAACACATCCCCACACCCTGAAACACCTTCCCCACACACTGAAATACCTTCCCCATACACTGAAACACCTTCCCCACACACTGAAACCCCTTCCCCACACACTGACACCCCTTCCACACACACTGAAACAACTTCCCCACACAATGAAACCCCTTTCCCACACTCTGAAAGCCCGTCCTCACACATTATAATCCTTCCCCACACACTGAAACACTTCCCCACACACTGAAACCCCTTCATCACAAACTGAAACCCCTTCCCCACACACTGAAACCCTTCCCCACGCACTGAAACCCCTTCCCCACAAACTGAAACCGTTCACCACACACTGAAACCACTTCCCCACATAATGAAACCCCTTCTCCACACACTGAAACACCTTCCCCACACACTGAAATACCTTCCCCACACACTGAAACACCTTCCCTACACACTGAAACCCCTTCCCCACACACTGACACCCCTTCCACACACACTGAAACAACTTCCCCACACAATGAAACCCCTTTCCCACACTCTGAAACCTCGTCCTCACACACTGTAATCCTTCCCCACACACTGAAACACTTCCCCACACACTGAAACCCCTTCCCCACAAACTGAAACCCCTTCCCCACACACTGAAACCCCTTCCCCACACACTGAAACCCTTCCCCACGCACTGAAACCCCTTCTCCACAAACTGAAACCGTTCAACACACACTGAAACACCTTCCCCACACACTGAAATACCTTCCCCACGCACTGAAACACCTTCCCTACACACTGAAACCCCTTCCGCAAACACTGACACCCCTTCCACACACACTGAAACAACTTCCCCACACAATGAAACCCCTTTCCCACACTCTGAAACCCCGTCCTCACACACTGTAATCCTTCCCCACACACTGAAACACTTCCCCACACACTGAAACCCCTTCCCCACAAACTGAAACCCCTTCCCCACACACTGAAACCCCTTCCCTACACACTGAAACCCTTCCCCACGCACTGAAACCCCTTCCCCACAAACTGAAACCGTTCAACACACACTGAAACCACTTCCCCACATAATGAAACCCCTTCTCCACACACTGAAACACCTTTCCCACACACTGAAACCCCTTCTGCACACAGTTAACCCCTTCCCCACACAATGAAACATCTTCCCCACACACTGAATCCCCGTCCCCACACACTGAAACCGCTTCCGCACACAATGAAACACCTTCCCCACACACTGAAACCCCTTCCCCACACAATGAAACCCTTGTCCACGCACTGAAACCCTTCTCCACGCACTGAAACCCCTTCCCCACACAATGATACACCTTCCACACACAGTTAAACCCTTCCCCACACACTGAAACACATTCCCCACAAACTGAAACCCCTTCCCCACACACTGAATCCCCTTCAGCACACAATGAAACACCTTCCCCACACACTGAATCCCCGTCCCCACACACTGAAACCGCTTCTGCACACAATGAAACACCTTCCCCACACACTGATACACGTTCCCCACACACTGAAACATCTTCCGCACACACTGAAGCCACTTCCGCACACACTGAAACACCTTCCTCACACACTGAAAACCCTTCCCACACACTGAAACGCCTTCCCCACACAATGAAACCACTTCCCCACACACTGAAACCGCTTCCGCACACAGTGAAAACCTTTCCCACACACTGAAACCCCTTCCACACACACTGAAACTCATCACCACACACTGAAATACCTTCCCCACACACTGAAGCCCCTTCCCCACACACTGAAACCCCTTCCCCACAAACTGAAACCCCTTCCGCACACAATGAAACCCCTTCCGCACACACTGAAACACCTTACCCACACACTGAAACCCCTTCCCCACACACTGCAACCCCTTCCCCACACACTGAAACCCCTTCCGCACACACTGAAACACCTTCCCCACACACTGAAACCACTTCCCCACACACTGAAACCCCTTCCGCACACACTGAAACCCATCCCCACACACTGGAACCCATCCCCAAACACTGAAACAACTTCCCCACACACTGAAATCCTTCCCCACACACAGAAACACCTTCCCCACACACTGAAACACCTTCCCCACACACTGAAATACCTTCCGCACACACTGAAACGCCTTCCCCACACAATGAAACCACTTCCCCACACACTGAATTCCCTTCCGCACACAGTGAAACCGTTTCCCACACACTGTAACACATCCACACACACTGAAACCCCTTCCACACACACTGAAATACATCCCCACACACTGAAACCCCTTCACCACACACTGAAACCCCTTCCGCACACACTGAAACTCCCTCCGCACACAGTGAAACCCTACCCCACACACTGAAACCCCTTCCCCACACACTGAAACACATCCACACACACTGAAACCCCTTCCCCACAAACTGAATCCCCTTCCGCACACACTGAAACCCCTTCTGCACACACTGAAACACCTTCCCCACACAATGAAACCCCTTTCCCACACTCTGAAACCCCTTCCCCACTCACTGAAACCCCTTCCGCACTCACTGAAACGCCTTCCCCACACTATGAAACCACTTCCCCACACACTGAAACCCCTTCCGCACACAGTGATACCCTTTCCCACACACTGAAACCCCTTCCCCAAACACTGAAACACATCCCCAGACACTGAAACCCCTTCCCCACACACTGAAACACATCTCCACACACTGAAACGCCTTCCACACACACTGAAACACATCCCCACACACTGAAACACCTTCCCACACACTGAAAACCCTTCCCCACACACTGAAACCCCTTCCGCACACAGTGAAACCCTTTCCCACACACGGGAACCCCTTCCCCACACACTGAAACACATCCACACACACAGACACCACTTCCCCACACACTGAAACCCCTTTCGCACACACTGAAACACCTTCCCCACACACTGAAACACCTTTCCCACAAACTGAAACCCCTTCCCCACTCACTGAAACCCCTTTCCCACAAACTGAAACCCTTTCCCACACACTGAAACCCCTTCCCCAAACACTGAAACACATCCCCAGACACTGAAACCCCTTCCCCACACACTGAAACACCTTCCCACACACTGAAAACCCTTCCCCACACACTGAAACCCCTTCCGCACACAGTGAAACCCATTCCCACACACGGGAACCCCTTCCCCACACACTGAAACACATCCACACACACAGACACCCCTTCCCCACACACTGAAACCCCTTTCGCACACACTGAAACACCTTCCCCACACACTGAAACACCTTTCCCACAAACTGAAACCCCTTCCGCACTCACTGAAACGCCTTCCCCACACAATGAAACCACTTCCCCACACACTGAAACCCCTTCCGCACACAGTGATACCCTTTCCCACACACTGAAACCCCTTCCCCAAACACTGAAACACATCTCCAGACACTGAAACCCCTTCCCCACACACTGAAACACATCTCCACACACTGAAACCCCTTCCACACACACTGAAACACATCCCCACACACTGAAACACCTTCCCACACACTGAAAACCCTTCCCCACACACTGAAACCCCTTCCGCACACAGTGAAACCCATTCCCACACACTGGAACCCCTTCCCCACACACTGAAACACATCCGCACACACAGACACCCCTTCCCCACACACTGAAACCCCTTCCGCACACACTGAAACATCTTCCCCACACACTGAAACACCTTTCCCACCAACTGAAACCCCTTCCGCACACACTGAAACCCTTTCCGCACACACTGAAACCCCATCCCCACACACTGAAACCCCTTCCCCACACACTGCAACCCCTTCCCCACACACTGAAACCCCTTCCGCACCCACAGAAACACCTTCCGCACGCACTGAAACACATCCCCACACACTGAAACACCTTCCCCACACACTGAAACCCCTTCCGCACACACTGAAACCCATCCCCACACACTGAAACCCATCCCCACACACTGAAACAACTTCCCCACACACTGAACTCCTTCCCCACGAACTGAAACACATCCCCACACACTGAAACACATCCCCACACACTGAAGCACCTTCCCCACACACTGAAATACCTTCCCCATACACTGAAACACCTTCCCCACACACTGAAACCCCTTCCCCACACACTGACACCCCTTCCACACACACTGAAACAACTTCCCCACACAATGAAACCCCTTTCCCACACTCTGAAAGCCCGTCCTCACACATTATAATCCTTCCCCACACACTGAAACACCTTCCCCACACACTGAAACTCCTTCCCCAAACACTGAAACACCTTCCGCACACACTGAAACCAGTTCCGCACACTCTGAAACACCATACCAACACACTGAAACCCCTTTCCCACACTCTGAAACCCCTTCCCCACTCACTGAAACCCCTTCCACACTCACTGAAACGCCTTCCCCACACAATGCAACCACTTCCCCACACACTGAAACCCCTTCCGCACACAGTGATACCCTTTCCCACACACTGAAACCCCTTCCCCAAACACTGAAACACATCCCCAGACACTGAAACCCCTTCCCCACACACTGAAACACATCTCCACACACTGAAACCCCTTCCACACACACTGAAACACATCCCCACACACTGAAACACCTTCCCACACACTGAAAACCCTTCCCCACACACTGAAACCCCTTCCGCAGACAGTGAAACCCATTCCCACACACTGGAACCCCTTCCCCACACACTGAAACACATCCGCACACACAGACACCCCTTCCCCACACACTGAAACCCCTTCCGCACACACTGAAACACCTTCCCCACACACTGAAACACCTTTCCCACAAACTGAAACCCTTTCCCACACACTGAAACCCCTTCCCCAAACACTGAAACACATCCCCAGACACTGAAACACCTTCCCCACACACTGAAACACCTTCCCACACACTGAAAACCCTTCCCCACACACTGAAACCCCTTCCGCACACAGTGAAACCCATTCCCAAACACGGGAACCCCTTCCCCACACACTGAAACACATCCACACACACAGACACCCCTTCCCCACACACTGAAACCCCTTTCGCACACACTGAAACACCTTCCCCACACACTGAAACACCTTTCCCACAAACTGAAACCCCTTCCCCACTCTCTGAAACCCCTTCCGCACTCACTGAAACGCCTTCCCCACACAATGAAACCACTTCCCCACACACTGAAACCCCTTCCGCACACAGTGATACCCTTTCCCACACACTGAAACCCCTTCCCCAAACACTGAAACACATCTCCACACACTGAAACCCCTTCCACACACACTGAAACACATCCCCACACACTGAAACACCTTCCCACACACTGAAAACCCTTCCCCACACACTGAAACCCCTTCCGCACACAGTGAAACCCATTCCCACACACTGGAACCCCTTCCCCACACACTGAAACACATCCGCACACACAGACACCCCTTCCCCACACACTGAAACCCCTTCCGCACACACTGAAACACCTTCCCCACACACTGAAACACCTTTCCCACCAACTGAAACCCCTTCCGCACACACTGAAACCCTTTCCGCACACACTGAAACCCCATCCCCACACACTGAAACCCCTTCCCCACACACTGCAACCCCTTCCCCACACACTGAAACCCCTTCCGCACCCACAGAAACACCTTCCGCACGCACTGAAACACATCCCCACACACTGAAACCCCTTCCCCACACACTGAAACCCCTTCCGCACACACTGAAACCCATCCCCACACACTGAAACCCATCCCCACACACTGAAACAACTTCCCCACACACTGAACTCCTTCCCCACGAACTGAAACACATCCCCACACACTGAAACACATCCCCACACACTGAAGCACCTTCCCCACACACTGAAATACCTTCCCCATACACTGAAACACCTTCCCCACACACTGAAACCCCTTCCCCACACACTGACACCCCTTCCACACACACTGAAACAACTTCCCCACACAATGAAACCCCTTTCCCACACTCTGAAAGCCCGTCCTCACACATTATAATCCTTCCCCACACACTGAAACACCTTCCCCACACACTGAAACTCCTTCCCCAAACACTGAAACACCTTCCGCACACACTGAAACCAGTTCCGCACACTCTGAAACACCATACCAACACACTGAAACCCCTTTCCCACACTCTGAAACCCCTTCCCCACTCACTGAAACCCCTTCCGCACTCACTGAAACGCCTTCCCCACACAATGCAACCACTTCCCCACACACTGAAACCCCTTCCGCACACAGTGATACCCTTTCCCACACACTGAAACCCCTTCCCCAAACACTGAAACACATCCCCAGACACTGAAACCCCTTCCCCACACACTGAAACACATCTCCACACACTGAAACCCCTTCCACACACACTGAAACACATCCCCACACACTGAAACACCTTCCCACACACTGAAAACCCTTCCCCACACACTGAAACCCCTTCCGCAGACAGTGAAACCCATTCCCACACACTGGAACCCGTTCCCCACACACTGAAACACATCCGCACACACAGACACCCCTTCCCCACACACTGAAACCCCTTCCGCACACACTGAAACATCTTCCCCACACACTGAAACACCATTCCCACAAACTGAAACCCTTTCCCACACACTGAAACCCCTTCCCCAAACACTGAAACACATCCCCAGACACTGAAACACCTTCCCCACACACTGAAACACCTTCCCACACACTGAAAACCCTTCCCCACACACTGAAACCCCTTCCGCACACAGTGAAACCCATTCCCAAACACGGGAACCCCTTCCCCACACACTGAAACACATCCACACACACAGACACCCCTTCCCCACACACTGAAACCCCTTTCGCACACACTGAAACACCTTCCCCACACACTGAAACACCTTTCCCACAAACTGAAACCCCTTCCCCACTCTCTGAAACCCCTTCCGCACTCACTGAAACGCCTTCCCCACACAATGAAACCACTTCCCCACACACTGAAACCCCTTCCGCACACAGTGATACCCTTTCCCACACACTGAAACCCCTTCCCCAAACACTGAAACACATCCCCAGACACTGAAACCCCTTCCCCACACACTGAAACACATCTCCACACACTGAAACCCCTTCCACACACACTGAAACACATCCCCACACACTGAAACACCTTCCCACACACTGAAACACCTTCCCCACACACTGAAACCCCTTCCGCACACAGTGAAACCCATTCCCACACACTGGAACCCCTTCCCCACACACTGAAACACATCCGCACACACAGACACCCCTTCCCCACACACTGAAACCCCTTCCGCACACACTGAAACACCTTCCCCACACACTGAAACACCTTTCCCACAAACTGAAACCCCTTCCGCACACACTGAAACCCTTTCCGCACACACTGAAACCCCATCCCCACACACTGAAACCCCTTCCCCACACACTGCAACCCCTTCCCCACACACTGAAACCCCTTCCGCACCCACAGAAACACCTTCCGCACGCACTGAAACACATCCCCACACACTGAAACACCTTCCCCACACACTGAAACCCCTTCCGCACACACTGAAACCCATCCCCACACACTGAAACCCATCCCCACACACTGAAACAACTTCCCCACACACTGAACTCCTTCCCCACGAACTGAAACACATCCCCACACACTGAAACACATCCCCACACACTGAAGCACCTTCCCCACACACTGAAATACCTTCCCCATACACTGAAACACCTTCCCCACACACTGAAACCCCTTCCCCACACACTGACACCCCTTCCACACACACTGAAACAACTTCCCCACACAATGAAACCCCTTTCCCACACTCTGAAAGCCCGTCCTCACACATTATAATCCTTCCCCACACACTGAAACACCTTCCCCACACACTGAAACTCCTTCCCCAAACACTGAAACACCTTCCGCACACACTGAAACCAGTTCCGCACACACTGAAACACCATCCCAACACACTGAAACGCCTTTCCCACACTCTGAAACCCCTTCCCCACTCACTGAAACCCCTTCCGCACTCACTGAAACGCCTTCCCCACACAATGAAACCACTTCCCCACACACTGAAACCCCTTCCGCACACAGTGATACACTTTCCCACACACTGAAACCCCTTCCCCAAACACTGAAACACATCCCCAGACACTGAAACCCCTTCCCCACACACTGAAACACATCTCCACACACTGAAACCCCTTCCACACACACTGAAACACATCCCCACAAACTGAAACACCTTCCCACACACTGAAAACCCTTCCCCACACACTGAAACCCCTTCCGCAGACAGTGAAACCCATTCCCACACACTGGAACCCCTTCCCCACACACTGAAACACATCCGCACACACAGACACCCCTTCCCCACACACTGAAACCCCTTCCGCACACACTGAAACACCTTCCCCACACACTGAAACACCTTTCCCACAAACTGAAACCCTTTCCCACACAATGAAACCCCTTCCCCAAACACTGAAACTCATCCCCAGACACTGAAACCCATTCCCCACACACTGAAACACATCTCCACACACTGAAACGCCTTCCACACACACTGAAACACCTTCCCCACACACTGAAACACCTTCCCACACACTGAAAACCCTTCCCCACAAACTGAAACCCCTTCCGCACACAGTGAAACCCATTCCCACACACGGGAACACCTTCCCCACACACTGAAACACATCCACACACACAGACACCCCTTCCCCACACACTGAAACCCCTTTCGCACACACTGAAACACCTTCCCCACACACTGAAACACCTTTCCCACAAACTGAAACCCCTTCCCCACTCACTGAAACCCCTTCTGCACTCACTGAAACGCCTTCCCCACACAATGAAACCACTTCCCCACACACTGAAACCCCTTCCGCACACAGTGATACCCTTTCCCACACACTGAAACCCCTTCCCCAAACACTGAAACACATCCCCAGACACTGAAACCCCTTCCCCACACACTGAAACACATCTCCACACACTGAAACCCCTTGGACACACACTGAAACACATCCCCACACACTGAAACACCTTCCCACACACTGAAAACCCTTCCCCACACACTGAAACCCCTTCCGCACACAGTGAAATCCATTCCCACACACTGGAACCCCTTCCCCACACACTGAAACACATCCGCACACACAGACACCCCTTCCCCACACACTGAAACCCCTTCCGCACACACTGAAACACCTTCCCCACACACTGAAACACCTTTCCCACCAACTGAAACCCCTTCCGCACACACTGAAACCCTTTCCGCACACACTGAAACCCCATCCCCACACACTGAAACCCCTTCCCCACACACTGCAACCCCTTCCCCACACACTGAAACCCCTTCCGCACCCACAGAAACACCTTCCGCACGCACTGAAACACATCCCCACACACTGAAACACCTTCCCCACACACTGAAACACCTTCCGCACACACTGAAACCCATCCCCACACACTGAAACCCATCCCCACACACTGAAACAACTTCCCCACACACTGAACTCATTCCCCACGAACTGAAACACATCCCCACACACTGAAACACATCCCCACACACTGAAGCACCTTCCCCACACACTGAAATACCTTCCCCATACACTGAAACACCTTCCCCACACACTGAAACCCCTTCCCCACACACTGACACCCCTTCCACACACACTGAAACAACTTCCCCACACAATGAAACCCCTTTCCCACACTCTGAAAGCCCGTCCTCACACATTATAATCCTTCCCCACACACTGAAACACCTTCCCCACACACTGAAACTCCTTCCCCAAACAGTGAAACACCTTCCGCACACACTGAAACCAGTTCCGCACACACTGAAACACCATCCCAACACACTGAAACCCCTTTCCCACACTCTGAAACCCCTTCCCCACTCAATGAAACCCCTTCCGCACTCACTGAAACGCCTTCCCCACACAATGAAACCACTTCCCCACACACTGAAACCCCTTCCGCACACAGTGATACCCTTTCCCACACACTGAAACCCCTTCCCCAAACACTGAAACACATCCCCAGACACTGAAACCCCTTCCCCACACACTGAAACACATCTCCACACACTGAAACCCCTTCCACACACACTGAAACACATCCCCACACACTGAAACACCTTCCCACACACTGAAAACCCTTCCCCACACACTGAAACCCCTTCCGCAGACAGTGAAACCCATTCCCACACACTGGAACCCCTTCCCCACACACTGAAACACATCCGCACACACAGACACCCCTTCCCCACACACTGAAACCCCTTCCGCACACACTGAAACACCTTCCCCACACACTGAAACACCTTTCCCACAAACTGAAACCCCTTCCGCACACACTGAAACCCTTTCCGCACACACTGAAACCCCATCCCCACACACTGAAACCCCTTCCCCACACACTGCAACCCCTTCCCCACACACTGAAACCCCTTCCGCACCCACAGAAACACCTTCCGCACGCACTGAAACACATCCCCACACACTGAAACGCCTTCCCCACACACTGAAACCCCTTCCGCACACACTGAAACCCATCCCCACACACTGAAACCCATCCCCACACACTGAAACAACTTCCCCACACACTGAAATCCTTCCCCACGAACTGAAACACATCCCCACACACTGAAACACATCCCCACACACTGAAACACCTTCCCCACACACTGAAATACCTTCCCCATACAATGAAACACCTTCCCCACACACTGAAACCCCTTCCCCACACACTGACACCCCTTCCACACACACTGAAACAACTTCCCCACACAATGAAACCCCTTTCCCACACTCTGAAAGCCCGTCCTCACACATTATAATCCTTCCCCACACACTGAAACACTTCCCCACACACTGAAACCCCTTCATCACAAACTGAAACCCCTTCCCCACACACTGAAACCCTTCCCCACGCACTGAAACCCCTTCCCCACAAACTGAAACCGTTCATCACACACTGAAACCACTTCCCCACAAAATGAAACCCCTTCTCCATACACTGAAACACCTTCCCCACACACTGAAACACCTTCCCCACATGCTGAAAACCCTTCCGCACACACTGAAACCCATCCCCACACACTGGAACCCATCCCCACACACTGAAACAACTTCCCCACACACTGAAATCCTTCGCCACACACAGAAACACCTTCCCCACACACTGAAACACCTTCCCCACACACTGAAACACCTTCCCCACACACTGAAATACCTTCCGCACACACTGAAACGCCTTCCCCACACAATGAAACCACTTCCCCACACACTGAATTCCCTTCCGCACACAGTGAAACCGTTTTCCACACACTGAAACACATCCCCACACACTGAAACCCGTTCCACACACACTGAAATACATCCCCACACACTGAAACCCCTTCAGCACACACTGAAACCCCTTCCCCACACACTGAAACCCCCTCCGCACACAGTGAAACCCTACCCCACACACTGAAACCCCTTCCCCTCACACTGAAACACATCCACACACACTGAAACCCCTTCCCCACAAACTGAATCCCCTTCCGCACACACTGAAACCCCTTCTGCACACACTGAAACACCTTCCCCACACAATGAAACCCCTTTCCCACACTCTGAAACCCCTTCCCCACTCTCTGAAACCCCTTCCGCACTCACTGAAACGCCTTCCCCACACAATGAAACCACTTCCCCACACACTGAAACCCCTTCCGCACACAGTGATACCCTTTCCCACACACTGAAACCCCTTCCCCAAACACTGAAACACATCCCCAGACACTGAAACCCCTTCCCCACACACTGAAACACATCTCCACACACTGAAACGCCTTCCACACACACTGAAACACATCCCCACACACTGAAACACCTTCCCACACACTGAAAACCCTTCCCCACACACTGAAACCCCTTCCGCACACAGTGAAACCCATTCCCACACACGGGAACCCCTTCCCCACACACTGAAACACATCCGCACACACAGACACCCCTTCCCCACACACTGAAACCCCTTCCGCACACACTGAAACACCTTCCCCACACACTGAAACACCTTTCCCACAAACTGAAACCCCTTCCCCACTCACTGAAACCCCTTCCGCACTCACTGAAACGCCTTCCCCACACAAGGAAACCACTTCCCCACACACTGAAACCCCTTCCGCACACAGTGATACCCTTTCCCACACACTGTAACACCTTCCCCAAAAACTGAAACACATCCCCAGACACTGAAACCCCTTCCCCACACACTGAAACACATCTACACACACTGAAACCCCTTCCACACACACTGAAACACATCCCCACACACTGAAACACCTTCCCACACACTGAAAACCCTTCCCCACACACTGAAACCCCTTCCGCACACAGTGAAACCCATTCCCACACACTGGAACCCCTTCCCCACACACTGAAACACATCCGCACACACAGACACCCCTTCCCCACACACTGAAACCCCTTCCGCACACACTGAAACACCTTCCCCACACACTGAAACACCTTTCCCACAAACTGAAACCCCTTCCGCACACACTGAAACCCTTTCCGCACACACTGAAACCCCATCCCCACACACTGCAACCCCTTCCCCACACACTGCAACCCCTTCCCCACACACTGAAACCCCTTCCACACCCACAGAAACACCTTCCGCACGCACTGAAACACATCCCCACACACTGAAACACCTTCCCCACACACTGAAACCCCTTCCGCACGCACTGAAACCCATCCCCACACACTGAAACCCATCCCCACACACTGAAACAACTTCCCCACACACTGAAATCCTTCCCCACGAACTGAAACACATCCCCACACACTGAAACACATCCCCACACACTGAAACACCTTCCCCACACACTGAAATACCTTCCCCATACACTGAAACACCTTCCCCACACACTGAAACCCCTTCCCCACACACTGACACCCCTTCCACACACACTGAAACAACTTCCCCACACAATGAAACCCCTTTCCCACACTCTGAAAGCCCGTCCTCACACATTATAATCCTTCCCCACACACTGAAACACTTCCCCACACACTGAAACCCCTTCATCACAAACTGAAACCCCTTCCCCACACACTGAAACCCTTCCCCACGCACTGAAACCCCTTCCCCACAAACTGAAACCGTTCACCACACACTGAAACCACTTCCCCACATCATGAAACCCCTTCTCCACACACTGAAACACCTTCCTCACTCACTGAAACCCCTTCTGCACACACTGAAACCCTTCTCCACGCACTGAAACCCTTCTCCACGCACTGAAACACCTTCCACACACAGTTAAACCCTTTCCCACACACTGAAACCCATTCCCCACAAACTGAAACCCCTTCCCCACACACTGAATCCCCTTCAGCACACAATGAAACACCGTCCACACACAATGAAACACCTTCCCCACACACTGAATCCCCGTCCCCACACACTGAAACCGCTTCTGCACACAATGAAACACCTTCCCCACACACTGATAGACGTTCCCCACACACTGAAACACCTTCCGCACACACTGAAGCCACTTCCGCACAGACTGAAACACCTTGCCAACACACTGAAACCCCTTCCCCACACTCTGAAACCCCTTCCCCACACACTGAAACCCCTTCCGCACACACTGAAACGCCTTCCCCACACAAGGAAACCACTTCCCCACACACTGAAACCCCTTCCGCACACACTGAAACCCCTTCCACACACAGTTAAACCCATTCCCCACACACTGAAACCCCTTCCCCACACTCTGAAAGCCCGTCCTCACACACTATAATCCTTCCCCACACACTGAAACACTTCCCCACACACTGAAACCCCTTCCCCACAAACTGAAACCCCTTCCCCACACACTGAAACCCTTCCCCACGCACTGAAACCCCTTCCCCACAAACTGAAACCGTTCACCACACACTGAAACCACTTCCCCACATAATGAAACCCCTTCTCCACACACTGAAACACCTTCCCCACACACTGAAACCCCTTCTGCACACACTGAAACCCTTCTCCACGCACTGAAACCCTTCTCCACGCACTGAAACCCCTTCCCCACACTCTGAAACACCTTCCACACACAGTTAAACCCATTCCCCAAACACTGAAACCCCTTCCCCACACTCTGAAAGCCCGTCCTCACACACTATAATCCTTCCCCACACACTGAAACACTTCCCCACACACTGAAACCCCTTTCCCACAAACTGAAACCCCTTCCCCACACACTGAAACCCTTCCCCACGCACTGAAACCCCTTCCCCACAAACTGAAACCATTCACCACACACTGAAACCACTTCCCCACACAATGAAACCCCTTTCCCATACTCTGAAAGCCCGTCCTCACACACTATAATCCTTCCCCACAAACTGAAACACTTCCCCACACACTGAAACCCCTTCCCCAGAAACTGAAACCCCTTCCCCACACACTGAAACCCTTCCCCACGCACTGAAACACCTTCCCCACAAACTGAAACCGTTCACCACACACTGAAACCACTTCCCCACATAATGAAACCCCTTCTCCACACACTGAAACACCTTCCTCACACACTGAAACCCCTTCTGCACACACTGAAACCCTTCTCCACGCACTGAAACCCTTCTCCACGCACTGAAACCCCTTCCCCACACTCTGAAACACCTTCCACACACAGTTAAACCCTTCCCCACACACTGAAACCCATTCCCCACAAACTGAAACCCCTTCCCCACACACTGAATCCCCTTCAGCACACAATGAAACACCTTCCACACACAATGAAACACCTTCGCCACACACTGAATTCTCCGTCCCCACACACTGAAACCGCTTCTGCACACAATGAAACACCTTCCCCACACACTGATACACGTTCCCCACACACTGAAACACCTTCCGCACACACTGAAGCCACTTCCGCACACACTGAAACACCTTCCCAACACACTGAAACCCCTTCCCCACACTCTGAAACCCCTTCCCCACACACTGAAACCCCTTCCGCACACACAGAAACGCCTTCCCCACACAATGAAACCACTTCCCCACACACTGAAACCCCTTCCGCACACACTGAAACCCCTTCCACACACAGTTAAACCCTTCCCCACACTCTGAAACCCATTCCCCACACACTGAAACCCCTTCCCCACACACTGACTCCACTTCAGCACACAATGAAACGCCTTCCTCACACAATGAAACACCTTCCCCACACACTGAATCCCCGTCCCCACACACTGAAGCCACTTCCGCACACACTGAAACACCGTCCCAACACACTGAAACCCCTTCCCCACACTCTGAAACCCCTTCCCCACACACTGAAACACATCCCCACACACTGAAACCCCTTCCACACACACTGAAATACATCCCCACACACTGAAACCCCTTCACCACACACTGAAACCCCTTCCCCACACACTGAAACCCCTTCCGCACACAGTGAAACCCTTCCCCATACACTGAAACCCCTTCCCCACACACTGAAACACATCCACACACACTGAAACCCCTTCCCCACAAACTGAATCCCCTTCCGCACACACTGAAACCCCTTCCGCACACACTGAAACACCTTCCCCACACAATGAAACCCCTTCCCCACACACTGCAATCCCTTCCCCACACACTGAAACCCCTTCCGCACACACTGAAACACCTTCCCCACACACTGAAACTCCTTCCCCAAACACTGAAACACCTTCCGCACACACTGAAACAACTTCTGCACACACTGAAACACCTTCCCAACACACTGAAACCCCTTTCCCACACTCTGAAACCCCTTCCCCACTCACTGAAACCCCGTCCGCACTCACTGAAACGCCTTCCCCACACAATGAAACCACTTCCCCACACACTGAAACCACTTCCGCACACAGTGATACCCTTTCCCACACACTGAAACACCTTCCCCAAACACTGAAACACATCCCCAGACACTGAAACCCTTTCCCCACACACTGAAACACATCTCCACACACTGAAACCCCTCCCACACACTGAAACACATCCCCACACACTGAAACACCTTCCCACACACTGAAACACCTTCCCCACACACTGAAACACTTTCCACACACAGTGAAACCCATTCCCACACACTGGAACCCCTTCCCCACACACTGAAACACCTTTCCCACAAACTGAAACCCCTTCCGCACACACTGAAACCCTTTCAGCACAAACTGAAACACGATCCCCACACACTGAAACCCCTTCCCCACACACTGCAACCCCTTCCCCACACACTGAAACCCCTTCCGCACCCACAGAAACACCTTCCGCACGCACTGAAACACATCGCCACACACTGAAACACCTTCCCCACACACTGAAACCCCTTCCGCACACACTGAAACCCATTCCCACACACTGAAACCCATCCCCACACACTGAAACAACTTCCCCACACACTGAAATCCTTCCCCACGCACTGAAACACATCCCCACACACTGAAACACATCCCCACACACTGAAACACCTTCCCCATACACTGAAATACCTTCCCCACACACTGCAACACCTTCCCCACACACAGAAACCCCTTCCCCACACACTGACACCCCTTCCACACACACTGAAACAACTTCCCCACACAATGAAACCCCTTTCCCACACTCTGAAACCCCGTCCTCACACACTGTAATCCTTCCCCACATACTGAAACACTTCCCCACACACTGAAACCCCTTCCCCACAAACTGAAACCCCTTCCCCACACACTGAAACCCCTTCCCCACACACTGAAACCCTTCCCCACGCACTGAAACCCCTTCCCCACAAACTGAAACCGTTCACCACACACTGAAAACACTTCCCCACATAATGAAACCCCTTCTCCACACACTGAAACACCTTCCCCACACACTGAAACCCCTTCTGCACACACTGAAACCCTTCTCCACGCACTGAAACCCTTCTCCACGCACTGAAACCCCTTCCCCACACACTGAAACACCTTCCACACACAGTTAAACCCTTCCCCACACACTGAAACCCATTCCCTACAAACTGAAACCCCTTCCCCATACACTGAATCCCCTTCAGGACACAATGAAACACCTTCCCCACACAATGAAACACCTTCCCCACACACTGAATCCCCGTCCCCACACACTGAAACCGCTTCTGCACACAATGAAACACCTTCCCCACACACTGATACACGTTCCCCACACACTGAAACAGCTTCCGCACACACTGAAGCCACTTCCGCACACACTGAAACACCTTCCCAACACACTGAAACTCCTTCCCCACACTCTGAAACCCCTTCCCCACACACTGAAACCCCTTCCGCACACACAGAAACGCCTTCCCCACACACTGAAACTCTTTCCGCACACAGTGAAACCCTTTCCACACACACTGAAACTCATCACCACACACTGAAACCCCTTCCCCACACACTGAAACCCCTTCCCCACACACTGAACCCCCTTCCACACACAGTGAAAACCTTCCCCACACACTGAAACCCCTTCCCCACACACTTTAAACCCTACCCCACACAATGAAACACCTTCCCCAAAGACTGAAACACCTTCCCCACACACTGAAACAGCTTCCGCACACACTGAAGCCACTTCCGCACACACTGAAACACATTCCCAACACACTGAAACCCCTTCCCCACACTCTGAAATCCCTTCCCCACACACTGAAACCCCTTCCGCACACACTGAAACGCCTTCCCCACACAATGAAACCACTTCCCCACACACTGAAACCCCTTCCGCACACAGTGAAATCCTTTCCCACACACTGAAACCCCTTCCCCAGACACTGAAACACATCCCCACACACTGAAACCCCTCCCCCACATACTGAAATTCATCTCCACACACTGAAACCCCTTCCACACACACTGAAACACATCCCCACAAACTGAAACACCTTCCCCACACACTGAAACCCCTTCCCCACACACTGAAACCCCTTCCGCACACAGTGAAACCATTCCCCACACACAGAAACCCCTTCCCCACACACTGAAACACATCCGCACACACAGACACCTCTTCCCCACACACTGAAACCACTTCCATACACACTGAAACACCTTCCCCACACACTGAAACCCCTTCCCCACAAACTGAAACCCCTTCCGCACAGACTGAAACCCCTTCTGCTCACACTGAAACAACTTCCCCACACACTGAAACCCCACCCCCACACACTGAAACCCCTTCCCCACACACTGAAACCCCTTCCCCACACACTGAAACACATCCCCACACACTGAAACAAGTTCCCCACACACTGATACCCCTTCCGCAAACATTGAAACCCATCCCCACACACTGAAACACCTTCCCCAAACATTGAAACACCTTCCGCACACACTGAAACACATCCCCACACACTGAAGCACATCCACATGCACTGAAACACCTTCCCCACACACTGAAACCCCTTCTCCACACACTGAAACACCTTCCCCACACACTGAAACACATCCCCACTCACTGAAACACCTTCCCCACACACTGAAACACATCCCCACACACTGAAACACATCCCCACACACTGAAGCACATCCACATGCACTGAAACACCTTCCCCACACACTGAAACCCCTTCCGCACCCACAGAAACACCTTCCGCACGCACTGAAACACATCCCCACACACTGAAACACCTTCCCCACACACTGAAACCCCTTCCGCACACACTGAAACCCATCCCCACACACTGAAACCCCTTCCCCACACACTGAAACCCTTCCCCACGCACTGAAACCCCTTCCCCACAAACTGAAACCGTTCACCACACACTGAAAACACTTCCCCACATAATGAAACCCCTTCTCCACACACTGAAACACCTTCCCCACACACTGAAACCCCTTCTGCACACACTGAAACCCTTCTCCACGCACTGAAACCCTTCTCCACGCACTGAAACCCCTTCCCCACACACTGAAACACCTTCCACACACAGTTAAACCCTTCCCCACACACTGAAACCCATTCCCTACAAACTGAAACCCCTTCCCCATACACTGAATCCCCTTCAGCACACAATGAAACACCTTCCCCACACAATGAAACACCTTCCCCACACACTGAATCCCCGTCCCCACACACTGAAACCGCTTCTGCACACAATGAAACACCTTCCCCACACACTGATACACGTTCCCCACACACTGAAACAGCTTCCGCACACACTGAAGCCACTTCCGCACTCACTGAAACACCTTCCCAACACACTGAAACTCCTTCCCCACACTCTGAAACCCCTTCCCCACATACTGAAACCCCTTCCGCACACACAGAAACGCCTTCCCCACACAATGAAACCACTTCCCCACACACTGAAACTCTTTCCGCACACAGTGAAACCCTTTCCACACACACTGAAACTCATCACCACACACTGAAACCCCATCCCCACACACTGAAACCCCTTCCCCACACACTGAACCCCCTTCCACACACAGTGAAAACCTTCCCCACACACTGAAACCCCTTCCCCACACACTTTAAACCCTACCCCACACAATGAAACACCTTCCCCAAAGACTGAAACACCTTCCCCACACACTGAAACAGCTTCCGCACACACTGAAGCCACTTCCGCACACACTGAAACACATTCCCAACACACTGAAACCCCTTCCCCACACTCTGAAATCCCTTCCCCACACACTGAAACCCCTTCCGCACACACTGAAACGCCTTCCCCACACAATGAAACCACTTCCCCACAAACTGAAACCCCTTCCGCACACAGTGAAATCCTTTCCCACACACTGAAACCCCTTCCCCAGACACTGAAACACATCCCCACACACTGAAACCCCTCCCCCACATACTGAAATTCATCTCCACACACTGAAACCCCTTCCACACACACTGAAACACATCCCCACAAACTGAAACACCTTCCCCACACACTGAAACCCCTTCCCCACACACTGAAACCCCTTCCGCACACAGTGAAACCATTCCCCACACACAGAAACCCCTTCCCCACACACTGAAACACATCCGCACACACAGACACCTCTTCCCCACACACTGAAACCACTTCCATACACACTGAAACACCTTCCCCACACACTGAAACCCCTTCCCCACAAACTGAAACCCCTTCCGCACAGACTGAAACCCCTTCTGCTCACACTGAAACAACTTCCCCACACACTGAAACCCCACCCCCACACACTGAAGCCCCTTCCCCACACACTGAAACCCCTTCCCCACACACTGAAACACATCCCCACACACTGAAACAAGTTCCCCACACACTGATACCCCTTCCGCAAACATTGAAACCCATCCCCACACACTGAATCACCTTCCCCAAACATTGAAACACCTTCCGCACACACTGAAACACATCCCCACACACTGAAGCACATCCACATGCACTGAAACACCTTCCCCACACACTGAAACCCCTTCTCCACGCACTGAAACACCTTCCCCACACACTGAAACACATCCCCACTCACTGAAACACCTTCCCCACACACTGAAACACATCCCCACACACTGAAACACATCCCCACACACTGAAGCACATCCACATGCACTGAAACACCTTCCCCACACACTGAAACCCCTTCCGCACCCACAGAAACACCTTCCGCACGCACTGAAACACATCCCCACACATTGAAACACCTTCCCCACACACTGAAACCCCTTCCGCACACACTGAAACCCATCCCCACACACTGAAACCCATCCCCACACACTGAAACAACTTCCCCACACACTGAAATCCTTCCCCACGAACTGAAACACATCCCCACACACTGAAACACATCCCCACACACTGAAACACCTTCCCCACACACTGAAATACCTTCCCCATACACTGAAACACCTTCCCCACACACTGAAACCCCTTCCCCACACACTGACACCCCTTCCACACACACTGAAACAACTTCCCCACACAATGAAACCCCTTTCCCACACTCTGAAAGCCCGTCCTCACACATTATAATCCTTCCCCACACACTGAAACCCCTTCATCACAAACTGAAACCCCTTCCCCACACACTGAAACCCTTCCCCACGCACTGAAACCCCTTCCCCACAAACTGAAACCGTTCACCACACACTGAAACCACTTCCCCACATAATGAAACCCCTTCTCCACACACTGAAACACCTTCCCCACACACTGAAACCCCTTCTGCACACACTGAAACCCTTCTCCACGCACTGAAACCCTTCTCCACGCACTGAAACACCTTCCACACACAGTTAAACCCTTCCCCACACACTGAAACCCATTCCCCACAAACTGAAACCCCTTCCCCACACACTGAATCCCCTTCAGCACACAATGAAACACCGTCCACACACAATGAAACACCTTCCCCACACACTGAATCCCCGTCCCCACACACTGAAACCGCTTCTGCACACAATGAAACACCTTCCCCACACACTGATAGACGTTCCCCACACACTGAAACACCTTCCGCACACACTGAAGCCACTTCCGCACAGACTGAAACACCTTGCCAACACACTGAAACCCCTTCCCCACACTCTGAAACCCCTTCCCCACACACTGAAACCCCTTCCGCACACACTGAAACGCCTTCCCCACACAATGAAACCACTTCCCCACACAATGAAACCACTTCCCCACACACTGAAACCCCTTCCGCACACACTGAAACCCCTTCCACACACAGTTAAACCCATTCCCCACACTCTGAAAGCCCGTCCTCACACACTATAATCCTTCCCCACACACTGAAACACTTCCCCACACACTGAAACCCCTTCTCCACACACTGAAACCCCTTCCCCACACACTGAAACCCTTCCCCACGCACTGAAACCCCTTCCCCACAAACTGAAACCGTTCACCACACACTGAAACCACTTCCCCACATAATGAAACCCCTTCTCCACACACTGAAACACCTTCCCCACACACTGAAACCCCTTCTGCACACACTGAAACCCTTCTCCACGCACTGAAACCCTTCTCCACGCACTGAAACCCCTTCCCCACACTCTGAAACACCTTCCACACACAGTTAAACCCATTCCCCAAACACTGAAACCCCTTCCCCACACTCTGAAAGCCCGTCCTCACACACTATAATCCTTCCCCACACACTGAAACACTTCCCCACACACTGAAACCCCTTCCCCACAAACTGAAACCCCTTCCCCACACACTGAAACCCTTCCCCACGCACTGAAACCCCTTCCCCACAAACTGAAACCGTTCACCACACACTGAAACCACTTCCCCACACAATGAAACCCCTTTCCCATACTCTGAAAGCCCGTCCTCACACACTATAATCCTTCCCCACAAACTGAAACACTTCCGCACACACTGAAACCCCTTCCCCAGAAACTGAAACCCCTTCCCCACACACTGAAACCCTTCCCCACGCACTGAAACCCCTTCCCCACAAACTGAAACCGTTCACCACACACTGAAAACACTTCCCCACATAATGAAACCCCTTCTCCACACACTGAAACACCTTCCCCACACACTGAAACCCCTTCTGCACTCACTGAAACCCTTCTCCACGCACTGAAACCCTTCTCCACGCACTGAAACCCCTTCCCCACACTCTGAAACACCTTCCACACACAGTTAAACCCTTCCCCACACACTGAAACCCATTCCCCACAAACTGAAACCGCTTCCCCACACACTGAATCCCCTTCAGCACACAATGAAACACCTTCCACACACAATGAAACACCTTCCCCACACACTGAATTCTCCGTCCCCACACACTGAAACCGCTTCTGCACACAATGAAACACCTTCCCCACACACTGATACACGTTCCCCACACACTGAAACACCTTCCGCACACACTGAAGCCACTTCCGCACACACTGAAACCCCTTCCCCACACTCTGAAACCCCTTCCCCACACACTGAAATCCCTTCCGCACACACTGAAACGCCTTCCCCACACAATGAAACCACTTCCCCACACACTGAAACCCCTTCCACACACACTGAAACCCCTTCCACACACAGTTAAACCCTTCCCCACACTCTGAAACCCATTCCCCACACACTGAAACCCCTTCCCCACACACTGACTCCACTTCAGCACACAATGAAACGCCTTCCTCACACAATGAAACACCTTCCCCACACACTGAATCCCCGTCCCCACACACTGAAGCCACTTCCGCACACACTGAAACACCGTCCCAACACACTGAAACCCCTTCCCCACACTCTGAAACCCCTTCCCCACACACTGAAACACATCCCCACACACTGAAACCCCTTCCACACACACTGAAATACATCCCCACACACTGAAACCCCTTCACCACACACTCAAACCCCTTCCCCACACACTGAAACCCCTTCCGCACACAGTGAAACCCTTCCCCATACACTGAAACCCCTTCCCCACACACTGAAACACATCCACACACACTGAAACCCCTTCCCCACAAACTGAATCCCCTTCCGCACACACTGAAACCCCTTCCGCACACACTGAAACACCTTCCCCACACAATGAAACCCCTTCCCCACACACTGCAATCCCTTCCCCACACACTGAAACCCCTTCCGCACACACTGAAACACCTTCCCCACACACTGAAACTCCTTCCCCAAACACTGAAACACCTTCCGCACACACTGAAACCACTTCTGCACACACTGAAACACCTTCCCAACACACTGAAACCCCTTTCCCACACTCTGAAACCCCTTCCCCACTCACTGAAACCCCGTCCGCACTCACTGAAACGCCTTCCCCACACAATGAAACCACTTCCCCACACACTGAAACCCCTTCCGCACACAGTGATACCCTTTCCCACACACTGAAACACCTTCCCCAAACACTGAAACACATCCCCAGACACTGAAACCCTTTCCCCACACACTGAAACACATCTCCACACACTGAAACCCCTCCCACACACTGAAACACATCCCCACACACTGAAACACCTTCCCACACACTGAAACACCTTCCCCACACACTGAAACACTTTCCACACACAGTGAAACCCATTCCCACACACTGGAACCCCTTCCCCACACACTGAAACACATCCGCACACACAGACACCCCTTCCCCACACACTGAAACCCCTTCCGCACACACTGAAACACCTTCCCCACACACTGAAACACCTTTCCCACAAACTGAAACCCCTTCCGCACACACTGAAACCCTTTCAGCACAAACTGAAACACGATCCCCACACACTGAAACCCCTTCCCCACACACTGCAACCCCTTCCCCACACACTGAAACCCCTTCCGCACCCACAGAAACACCTTCCGCACGCACTGAAACACATCGCCACACACTGAAACACCTTTCCCACACACTGAAACCCATTCCCACACACTGAAATCCTTCCCCACGCACTGAAACACATCACCACACACTGAAACACATCCCCACACACTGAAACACCTTCCCCATACACTGAAATACCTTCCCCACACACTGCAACACCTTCCACACACACTGAAAGAACCTCCCCACACAATGAAACCCCTTTCCCACACTCTGAAACCCCGTCCTCACACACTGTAATCCTTCCCCACATACTGAAACACTTCCCCACACACTGAAACCCCTTTCCCACAAACTGAAACCCCTTCCCCACACACTGAAACCCATTCCCCACACACTGAAACCCTTCCCCACGCACTGAAACCCCTTCCCCACAAACTGAAACCGTTCACCACACACTGAAAACACCTTCCCCACATCATGAAACCCCTTCTCCACACACTGAAACACCTTCCCCACACACTGAAACCCCTTCTGCACACACTGAAACCCTTCTACACGCACTGAAACCCTTCTCCACGCACTGAAACCCCTTCCCCACACACTGAAACACCTTCCACACACAGTTAAACCCTTCCCCACACACTGAAACCCATTCCCTACAAACTGAAACCCCTTCCCCATACACTGAATCCCCTTCAGCACACAATGAAACACCTTCCCCACACAATGAAACACCTTCCCCACACACTGAATCCCCGTCCCCACACACTGAAACCGCTTCTGCACACAATGAAACACCTTCCCCACACACTGATACACGTTCCCCACACACTGAAACAGCTTCCGCACACACTGAAGCCACTTCCGCACACACTGAAACACCTTCCCAACACACTGAAACTCCTTCCCCACACTCTGAAACCCCTTCCCCACACACTGAAACCCCTTCCGCACACACAGAAACGCCTTCCCCACACAATGAAACCACTTCCCCACACACTGAAACTCTTTCCGCACACAGTGAAACCCTTTCCACACACACTGAAACTCATCACCACACACTGAAACCCCTTCCCCACACACTGAAACCCCTTCCCCACACACTGAACCCCCTTCCACACACAGTGAAAACCTTCCCCACACACTGAAACCCCTTCCCCACACACTTTAAACCCTGCCACACACAATGAAACACCTTCCCCAAAGACTGAAACACCTTCCCCACACACTGAAACAGCTTACGCACACACTGAAGCCACTTCTGCACACAATGAAACACATTCCCAACACACTGAAACCCCTTCCCCACACTCTGAAATCCCTTCCCCACACACTGAAACCCCTTCCGCACACACTGAAACGCCTTCCCCACACAATGAAACCACTTCCCCACACACTGAAACCCCTTCCGCACACAGTGAAATCCTTTCCCACACACTGAAACCCCTTCCCCAGACACTGAAACACATCCCCACACACTGAAACCCCTCCCCCACATACTGAAATTCATCTCCACACACTGAAACCCCTTCCACACACACTGAAACACATCCCCACAAACTGAAACACCTTCCCCACACACTGAAATCCCTTCCCCACACACTGAAACCCCTTCCGCACACAGTGAAACCATTCCCCACACACAGAAACCCCTTCCCCACACACTGAAACACATCCGCACACACAGACACCTCTTCCCCACACACTGAAACCATTTCCACACACACTGAAACACCTTCCCCACACACCGAAACCCCTTCCCCACAAACTGAAACCCCTTCCGCACAGACTGAAACCCCTTCTGCTCACACTGAAACATCTTCCCCACACACTGAAACCCCACCCCCACACACTGAAACCCCTTCCCCACACACTGAAACCTCTTCCCCACACACTGAAACACATCCCCACACACTGAAACAAGTTCCGCACACACTGATACCCCTTCCGCAAACATTGAAACCCATCCCCACACACTGAAACACCTTCCCCAAACATTGAAACACCTTCCGCACACACTGAAACACATCCCCACACACTGAAGCACATCCACATGCACTGAAACACCTTCCCCACACACTGAAACCCCTTCTCCACACACTGAAACACCTTCCCCACACACTGAAACACATCCCCACTCACTGAAACACCTTCCCCACACACTGAAACACATCCCCACACACTGAAACACATCCCCACACACTGAAGCACATCCACATGCACTGAAACACCTTCCCCACACACTGAAACCCCTTCTCCACACACTGAAACACCTTCCCCACACACTGAAACCCCTTCCGCACACACAGAAACGCCTTCCCCACACAATGAAACCACTTCCCCACACACTGAAACTCTTTCCGCACACAGTGAAACCCTTTCCACACACACTGAAACTCATCACCACACACTGAAACCCCTTCCCCACACACTGAAACCCCTTCCCCACACACTGAACCCCCTTCCACACACAGTGAAAACCTTCCCCACACACTGAAACCCCTTCCCCACACACTTTAAACCCTGCCCCACACAATGAAACACCTTCCCCAAAGACTGAAACACCTTCCCCACACACTGAAACAGCTTCCGCACACACAGAAGCCACATCCGCACACACTGAAACACATTCCCAACACACTGAAACCCCTTCCCCACACTCTGAAATCCCTTCCCCACACACTGAAACCCCTTCCGCACACACTGAAACGCCTTCCCCACACAATGAAACCACTTCCCCACACACTGAAACCCCTTCCGCACACAGTGAAATCCTTTCCCACACACTGAAACCCCTTCCCCAGACACTGAAACACATCCCCACACACTGAAACCCCTCCCCCACATACTGAAATTCATCTCCACACACTGAAACCCCTTCCACACACACTGAAACACATCCCCACAAACTGAAACACCTTCCCCACACACTGAAACCCCTTCCCCACACACTGAAACCCCTTCTGCACACAGTGAAACCATTCCCCACACACAGAAACCCCTTCCCCACACACTGAAACACATCCGCACACACAGACACCTCTTCCCCACACACTGAAACCACTTCCACACACACTGAAACACCTTCCCCACACACTGAAACCCCTTCCCCACAAACTGAAACCCCTTCCGCACAGACTGAAACCCCTTCTGCTCACACTGAAACACCTTCCCCACACACTGAAACCCCACCCCCACACACTGAAACCCCTTCCCCACACACTGAAACCCCTTCCCCACACACTGAAACACATCCCCACACACTGAAACAAGTTCCCCACACACTGATACCCCTTCCGCAAACATTGAAACCCATCCCCACACACTGAAACACCTTCCCCAAACATTGAAACACCTTCCGCACACACTGAAACACATCCCCACACACTGAAGCACATCCACATGCACTGAAACACCTTCCCCACACACTGAAACCCCTTCTCCACACACTGAAACACATTCCCCACACACTGAAACACATCCCCATCACTGAAACACCTTCCACACACACTGAAACACATCCCCACACACTGAAACACATCCCCACACACTGAAGCACATCCACATGCACTGAAACACCTTCCCCACACACTGAAACCCCTTCTCCAAACACTGAAACACCTTCCCCACACACTGAAACACCTTCCCCACACACGGAAATCACATCCCCACACACTGAAACCCTTCCCCACACTTTGAAACGACTTCCCCACACACTGAAACACCTTCCCCACAAACTGTAACACCTTCCCCACACACTGAAACCCCTTCCGCACACAATGAAACCCATCCCCACAAACTGACACCCATCCCCACACAATGAAACCCCTTCCCCACACACTGAAACCCCTTCCCCACAGACTGAAACACCTTCCCCACACTCGGAAACTCCTTCCTCACACACTGAAACCCATCCCCACACACTGAAACCCATCCCCACACACTGAAACACATCCCCACACACTGAAACACCTTCCCCACACACTGAGACCCCTTCCCCACACACGAATACCTCTTCCCCACACAGTGAAACACATTCCCCACACTTTGAAATACCATCCCCACACACTGAAACACCTTTCCCACACACTGAAACCCCTTACCCACGCACTGGAACCCTTCCCCACACCCTGAAACACCTTCCCCAAACACGGAAACCCCTTCCCCACACACTGAAACAGCTTCCCCACAAACTGAATCCCCTTACCCACACACTGAAACACCTTCCCCACACAATGAAACACATTACCCACACACTGAAACACCTTCCCCACAAACTGAAACCCCTTCTGCACACACTGAAACACCTTCCCCACTCAAAGAAACCATTCCCCACACACTGAAACCCCTTCCCCACACACTGCAACACCATCTCCACACACTGAAACACCTTCGCCACACACTGAAACGCCTTCCTCACACACTGGAACACCTTACCCACACACCGAAACCCCTTCCCCACACACCGAAACCCTTCCCCACACACTGAAACCCCTTCCCCACAAACTGAAACCCTTTTCCGCACACACTGAAACCCATCCCCACACTCTGAGACCCATCCCCACACACTGAAACCCCTTCCCCACACACTGAAACCCCTTCCCCACACTCTGAAACACCTTCCCCACTCACTGAAACACCTTCCCCACACACTGAAATCCCTTCCGCACAAACTGAAACACATCCCCACACACTGAAAGCCATCCCCACACACTGAAAACCATCCCCACACACTGAAAAACCTTCCCCACACACTGAAACCATTCCCCACACACTGAAACACATCCCCACACACTGAAACACATCCCCACACACTGAAGCACCTTCCCCACACACTGAAACCCCTTCCCTACACACAGAAACCCTTTCCGCACACAGTGAAACCCTTCCCCACACACTGAAACACCTTCCCCACACACTGAAACACATCCCCATACACTGAAACTCCATCCCCACACACTGAAACCCATCCCCATACACTGAAACCCCTTCCCCACACACTGAAACCCCTTCCCCACACACTGAAACCCTTCCCCATACACTGAAAAAAATTCCCCACACACTGAAACACTTCCCCACACACTGAAACACCTTCCCCACTCACTGGAACCCCTTCCCCACGCACTGAAACCCGTTCCCCACACACTGCAACACATCCCCACACACTGAAACAACTTCCCCACACACAGAAACCCCTTCCCCACACACTGAAACCCTTCCCCAAACACTGAAACCCATTCACCACAAACTGAAACACATTCCCCACACACTGAATCCCCTACCCCACAGACTGAAACCCCTTCCCCACACACTGAAACCCCTTCCGCACATACTGAAACATCTTCCCCACACACTGAAACCCCATCCCCACTCACTGAAACCCCTTCTGCAGACAGAGAAACCCTTCCCCACACACTGAAACACCTTCCCCACAAACTGAATCCCCTTCCCCACACACTGAAACCCGTTCCGCACACAGTGAAACCCTTCCCCACACACTGAAACCCCTGCCGCACACACTGAAATCCCTTCCTCAGAAACTGAAACACATCCCCACACACTGAAACCCCTTCCCCCCACACTGAAACCCTTCCCCAAACTCTGAAACGCCTTCCCCACACACTGAAACCCCTTCCCGACAAACTGAAACCCTTACCCACACTCTGAAACCACTTCCCCACACACTGAAAACCATCCCCACACACTGAAACACCTTCCCCACACACAGGAACCGTTCCCCACACACTGAAACACATCCCCACACACTGAAACAAATCCCCACACACTGACGCACGTTCCCCACACTCTGAAACCCTTACCCACACTCTGAAACCCCTTCCCCACAAACTGAAACACCTTACCCACACACTGAAACACCTTCCCCACACACTGAAACACATTCCCCACACACTGAAAGCCTTCCAAACACACTGAAACACATTCCCCACACACTGAAACCCCTTCCCCACACACTGAAACCCCTTCCCCACACACTGAAACGCCTTCCGCACACACTGAAACCCCTTCCGCACACACTGAACCACCTTCCCCACACATTGAAACACCTTCCCAACACAATGAAACCCCTTCCGCACATACTGAAACACCTTCCCCACACACTGAAACCCCTTCCCCACACACTGAAACCCCTTCCGCACACAGTGAAACCCTTCCACACACACTGAAACTCCTTCCCCACACACTGAAGCACATCCCCACACACTGAAACCTCTTCCGCACTAACTGAAACACCTTCGCCACACACTGAAACACCTTCCCCACACACTGAAACCCCTTCAGCTCACAGTGAAACCCTTCCCCACACACTGAAGCACATCCCCACACATAGAAACACCTTCCCCACACACTGAAACCCCTTCCGCACACACTGAAACACCTTCCGCACACACTGAAACACCTTCCCCACACACTGAAACACCTTCCCCACACACTGAAACCCATCCCCACACACTGAAACACCTTCCCCACACACTGAAACACATCCCCACACACTGAAACACATCCCCACACACTGAAGCACATCCACACGCTCCGAAACACCTCCCCCACACACTGAAACCCCTTCTCCACAAACTGAAACACCTTCCCCACACACTGAAACACCTTCCCCACGCACGGAAATCACATCCCCACACACTGAAACCCTTCCCCACACTTTGAAACGACTTCCCCACACACTGAAACACCTTCCCCACAAACTGTAACACTTTCCCCACACACTGAAACCCCTTCCGCACACAATGAAACCCATCCCCACAAACTGACACCCATCCCCACACACTGAAACCCCTGCCCCACACACTGAAACCCCTTCCCCACACGCTGAAACACCTTCCCCACACTCGGAAACTCCTTCCTCACACACTGAAACACATCCCCACACACTGAAACCCATCCCCACACACTGAAACACATCCCACACACTGAAACACCTTCCCCACACACTGAGACCCCTTCTCCACACACGAATACATCTTCCCCACACACTGAAACACATTCCCCACACACTGAAATACCATCCCCACACTCTGAAACTCCTTTCCCACACACTGAAACCCCTTACCCACGCACTGGAACCCTTCCCCACACCCTGAAACACCTTCCCCAAACACGGAAACCCCTTCCCCACACACTGAAACAGCTTCCCCACAAACTGAATCCCCTTACCCACACACTGAAACACCTTCCCCACACAAAGAAACCATTCCCCACACACTGAAACCCCTTCCCCACACACTGAAACACCATCTCCACACACTGAAACACCTTCCCCACACACTGAAACGCCTTCCGCACACACTGGAACACCTAACCCACACACCGAAACCCCTTCCCCACACACCGAAACCCTTCCCCACACACTGAAACCCCTTCCCCACAAACTGAAACCCTTTTCCACACACACTGAAACCCATCCCCACACTCTGAGACCCATCCCCACACACTGAAACCCCTTCCCCACACACTGAAACCCCTTCCCCACACTCTGAAACACCTTCCCCACTCACTGAAACACCTTCCCCACACACTGAAATCCCTTCCGCACAAACTGAAACACATCCCCACACACTGAAAGCCATCCCTACACACTGAAAACCATCCCCACACACTGAAACACCTTCCCCACACACTGAAACCATTCCCCACACACTGAAACACATCCCCACACACTGAAACACATCCCCACACACTGAAGCACCTTCCCCACACACTGAAACCCATTCCCTACACACAGAAACCCCTTCCGCACACAATGAAACCCATCCCCACAAACTGACACCCATCCCCACACAATGAAACCCCTTCCCCACACACTGAAACCCCTTCCCCACAGACTGAAACACCTTCCCCACACTCGGAAACTCCTTCCTCACACACTGAAACCCATCCCCACACACTGAAACCCATCCCCACACACTGAAACACATCCCCACACACTGAAACACCTTCCCCACACACTGAGACCCCTTCCCCACACACGAATACCTCTTCCCCACACAGTGAAACACATTCCCCACACTTTGAAATACCATCCCCACACACTGAAACACCTTTCCCACACACTGAAACCCCTTACCCACGCACTGGAACCCTTCCCCACACCCTGAAACACCTTCCCCAAACACGGAAACCCCTTCCCCACACACTGAAACAGCTTCCCCACAAACTGAATCCCCTTACCCACACACTGAAACACCTTCCCCACACAATGAAACACATTACCCACACACTGAAACACCTTCCCCACAAACTGAAACCCCTTCTGCACACACTGAAACACCTTCCCCACTCAAAGAAACCATTCCCCACACACTGAAACCCCTTCCCCACACACTGCAACACCATCTCCACACACTGAAACACCTTCGCCACACACTGAAACGCCTTCCTCACACACTGGAACACCTTACCCACACACCGAAACCCCTTCCCCACACACCGAAACCCTTCCCCACACACTGAAACCCCTTCCCCACAAACTGAAACCCTTTTCCGCACACACTGAAACCCATCCCCACACTCTGAGACCCATCCCCACACACTGAAACCCCTTCCCCACACACTGAAACCCCTTCCCCACACTCTGAAACACCTTCCCCACTCACTGAAACACCTTCCCCACACACTGAAATCCCTTCCGCACAAACTGAAACACATCCCCACACACTGAAAGCCATCCCCACACACTGAAAACCATCCCCACACACTGAAAAACCTTCCCCACACACTGAAACCATTCCCCACACACTGAAACACATCCCCACACACTGAAACACATCCCCACACACTGAAGCACCTTCCCCACACACTGAAACCCCTTCCCTACACACAGAAACCCTTTCCGCACACAGTGAAACCCTTCCCCACACACTGAAACACCTTCCCCACACACTGAAACACATCCCCATACACTGAAACTCCATCCCCACACACTGAAACCCATCCCCATACACTGAAACCCCTTCCCCACACACTGAAACCCCTTCCCCACACACTGAAACCCTTCCCCATACACTGAAAAAAATTCCCCACACACTGAAACACTTCCCCACACACTGAAACACCTTCCCCACTCACTGGAACCCCTTCCCCACGCACTGAAACCCGTTCCCCACACACTGCAACACATCCCCACACACTGAAACAACTTCCCCACACACAGAAACCCCTTCCCCACACACTGAAACCCTTCCCCAAACACTGAAACCCATTCACCACAAACTGAAACACATTCCCCACACACTGAATCCCCTACCCCACAGACTGAAACCCCTTCCCCACACACTGAAACCCCTTCCGCACATACTGAAACATCTTCCCCACACACTGAAACCCCATCCCCACTCACTGAAACCCCTTCTGCAGACAGAGAAACCCTTCCCCACACACTGAAACACCTTCCCCACAAACTGAATCCCCTTCCCCACACACTGAAACCCGTTCCGCACACAGTGAAACCCTTCCCCACACACTGAAACCCCTGCCGCACACACTGAAATCCCTTCCTCAGAAACTGAAACACATCCCCACACACTGAAACCCCTTCCCCCCACACTGAAACCCTTCCCCAAACTCTGAAACGCCTTCCCCACACACTGAAACCCCTTCCCGACAAACTGAAACCCTTACCCACACTCTGAAACCACTTCCCCACACACTGAAAACCATCACCACACACTGAAACACCTTCCCCACACACAGGAACCGTTCCCCACACACTGAAACACATCCCCACACACTGAAACAAATCCCCACACACTGACGCACGTTCCCCACACTCTGAAACCCTTACCCACACTCTGAAACCCCTTCCCCACAAACTGAAACACCTTACCCACACACTGAAACACCTTCCCCACACACTGAAACACATTCCCCACACACTGAAAGCCTTCCAAACACACTGAAACACATTCCCCACACACTGAAACCCCTTCCCCACACACTGAAACCCCTTCCCCACACACTGAAACGCCTTCCGCACACACTGAAACCCCTTCCGCACACACTGAACCACCTTCCCCACACATTGAAACACCTTCCCAACACAATGAAACCCCTTCCGCACATACTGAAACACCTTCCCCACACACTGAAACCCCTTCCCCACACACTGAAACCCCTTCCGCACACAGTGAAACCCTTCCACACACACTGAAACTCCTTCCCCACACACTGAAGCACATCCCCACACACTGAAACCTCTTCCGCACTAACTGAAACACCTTCGCCACACACTGAAACACCTTCCCCACACACTGAAACCCCTTCAGCTCACAGTGAAACCCTTCCCCACACACTGAAGCACATCCCCACACATAGAAACACCTTCCCCACACACTGAAACCCCTTCCGCACACACTGAAACACCTTCCGCACACACTGAAACACCTTCCCCACACACTGAAACACCTTCCCCACACACTGAAACCCATCCCCACACACTGAAACACCTTCCCCACACACTGAAACACATCCCCACACACTGAAACACATCCCCACACACTGAAGCACATCCACACGCTCCGAAACACCTCCCCCACACACTGAAACCCCTTCTCCACAAACTGAAACACCTTCCCCACACACTGAAACACCTTCCCCACGCACGGAAATCACATCCCCACACACTGAAACCCTTCCCCACACTTTGAAACGACTTCCCCACACACTGAAACACCTTCCCCACAAACTGTAACACTTTCCCCACACACTGAAACCCCTTCCGCACACAATGAAACCCATCCCCACAAACTGACACCCATCCCCACACACTGAAACCCCTGCCCCACACACTGAAACCCCTTCCCCACACACTGAAACACCTTCCCCACACTCGGAAACTCCTTCCTCACACACTGAAACACATCCCCACACACTGAAACCCATCCCCACACACTGAAACACATCCCACACACTGAAACACCTTCCCCACACACTGAGACCCCTTCTCCACACACGAATACATCTTCCCCACACACTGAAACACATTCCCCACACACTGAAATACCATCCCCACACTCTGAAACTCCTTTCCCACACACTGAAACCCCTTACCCACGCACTGGAACCCTTCCCCACACCCTGAAACACCTTCCCCAAACACGGAAACCCCTTCCCCACACACTGAAACAGCTTCCCCACAAACTGAATCCCCTTACCCACACACTGAAACACCTTCCCCACACAAAGAAACCATTCCCCACACACTGAAACCCCTTCCCCACACACTGAAACACCATCTCCACACACTGAAACACCTTCCCCACACACTGAAACGCCTTCCGCACACACTGGAACACCTAACCCACACACCGAAACCCCTTCCCCACACACCGAAACCCTTCCCCACACACTGAAACCCCTTCCCCACAAACTGAAACCCTTTTCCACACACACTGAAACCCATCCCCACACTCTGAGACCCATCCCCACACACTGAAACCCCTTCCCCACACACTGAAACCCCTTCCCCACACTCTGAAACACCTTCCCCACTCACTGAAACACCTTCCCCACACACTGAAATCCCTTCCGCACAAACTGAAACACATCCCCACACACTGAAAGCCATCCCTACACACTGAAAACCATCCCCACACACTGAAACACCTTCCCCACACACTGAAACCATTCCCCACACACTGAAACACATCCCCACACACTGAAACACATCCCCACACACTGAAGCACCTTCCCCACACACTGAAACCCCTTCCCTACACACAGAAACCCTTTCCGCACACAGTGAAACCCTTCCCCACACACTGAAACACCTTCCCCACACACTGGAACACATCCCCACACACTGAAACTCCATCCCCACACACTGAAACCCATCCCCACACACTGAAACCCCTTCCCCACACACTGAAACCCCTTCCCCACACACTGTAACACTTCCCCATACACTGGAAACCCTGCCACACACTGAAATCCCTTCCTCAGAAACTGAAACACATCCCCACACACTGAAACCCCTTCCCCCACACTGAAACCCTTCCCCAAACTCTGAAACGCCTTCCCCACACACTGAAACCCCTTCCCGACAAACTGAAACCCTTACCCACACTCTGAAACCCCTTCGCCACACACTGAAAACCATCCCCACACACTGAAACACATCCCCACACACTGAAACAAATCCCCACACACTGACGCACGTTCCCCATACTCTGAAACCCTTACCCACACTCTGAAACCCCTTCCCCACACACTGAAACACCTTCCCCACACACTGAAACCCCTTCCCCACACACCGAAACACCTTACCCACACACTGAAACACCTTCCCCACACACTGAAACACCTTCCGCACACACTGAAACCCATCCCCACACACTGAAACCCATCCCCACACACTGAAACCCCTTCCCCATACACTGAAACCCTTTCCCCACACACTGAAACACCTTCCTCACACACAGAAACACCTTCCCCATACAAAGAAACCCCTTCCGCACACACTGAAACCCATCCCAACACACTGAAACCCATCCCCACACACTGAAAACATTCCCCACACACTGAAACACCTTCGCCACAAATTGAAACCCCTTCTGCACGCACTGAAACACCTTCCCCACAGACTGACACCCTTCCCCACACACTGAAACCCCTTCCCCACACAATGAAACCCTTCCCCACACACTGAAACCCCTTCCCCACACACTGAAACACCTTCTCCACACACTGAAACAACTTCCCCACACACTGAAACGCCTTCCGCACACAATGAAACACCTTCCCCACACACCGAAACACCTTCCCCACACACGGAAACCCCTTCGACACACACTGAAACAACTTCCCCACACACTGAAACCACTTCCCACACACCGAAACCCCTCCCCACACTCTGAAACCCATCCCCACACACTGAAACACCTTCCCGACAAACTGAAACCCTTAGCCACACTCTGAAACCCCTTCCCCACCCACTGAAACCCATCCCCACACACTGAAAACCATCCCCACACACTGAAACACCTCCCCAAAAATTGAAACCCCTTCCCCACACACTGAAACCCCTTCTGCACATACTGAAACATCTTCCCCACACACTGAAACCCCATCCCCACACACTGAAACCCCTTCCGCAGACAGAGAAACCCTTCCCCACACACTGAAACAACTTCCCCACAAACTGAATCCCCTTCCCCACACACTGAAACCCGTTCCACACACAGTGAAACCCTTCCCCACACACTGAAACCCCTGCCCCACACACTGAAATCCCTTCCTCAGAAACTGAAACACATCCCCACACACTGATACCCCTTCCCCCACACTGAAACCCTTCCCCAAACTCTGAAACGCCTTCCCCACACACTGAAACCCCTTCCCGACAAACTGAAACCCATACCCACACTCTGAAACCCCTTCCTCACACACTGAAAACCATCCCCACACACTGACACACCTTCCCCACACACAGAAACCGTTCCCACACACTGAAACACATCCCCACACACTGAAACAAATCCCCACACACTGACGCACCTTCCCCACACACTGAAACCCTTACCCACACTCTGAAACCCCTTCCCCACACACTGAAACACCTTCCCCACACACTGAAACCCCTTCCCCACACACCAAAACACCTTACCCACACACTGAAACACCTTCCCCACACACTGAAACCCCTTCCGCACACACTGAAACCCATCCCCACACACTGAAACCCATCCCCACACACTGAAACCCCTTCCCCATACACTGAAACCCCTTCCCCACTCACTGAAACCCCTTCCCCACACACAGAAACACCTTCCCCATTCAAAGAAACCCCTTCCACACACACTGAAACCCATCCCAACACACTGAAAACCATCCCCACACACTGAAACACCTTCCCCACAAATTGAATCCCCTTCCGCACACACTGAAACACCTTCCCCACAGACTGACACCCTTCCCCACACACTGAAACCCCCTCCCCACACAATGAAACCCTTCCCCACACACTGAAACCCCTTCCCCACACACTGAAACACCTTCTCCACAAACTGAAACAACTTCCCCACACACTGAAACGCCTTCCGCACACAATGCAACACCTTCCCCACACACCGAAACACCTTCCCCACACACGGAAACCCCTTCCACACACACTGAAACACCTTCCCGACACACTGAAACCCCTTCCCTACACACAGAAACCCTTTCCGCACACAGTGAAACCCTTCCCCACACACTGAAGCACCTTCCCCACACACTGAAACATATCCCCACACACTGAAACTCCTTCCCCACACACTGAAACCCATCCCCACTCACTGAAACCCCTTCCCCACACACCGAAAATCCATCCCCACACACTGAAACACCTTTCCCACACACTGAAACCTCTTACCCACGCACTGGAACCCTTCCACACACCCTGAAACACCTTCCCCAAACACGGAAACCCCTTCCCCACACACTGAAACAGCTTCCCCACAAACTGAATCCCATACCCACACACTGAAACACCTTCCCCACACAAAGAAACACATTCCCCACACACTGAAACACCTTCCCCACAAACTGAAACCCCTTCTGCACACACTGAAACACCTTCCCCACACAAAGAAACCATTCCCCACACACTGAAACCCCTTCCCCACACACTGAAACACCATCTCCACACACTGAAACACCTTCCCCACACACTGAAACGCCTTCCGCACACACTGGAACACCTTAACCACACACCAAAACCCCTTCCCCACTCACCGAAACCCTTCCCCACACACTGAAACCCCTTCCCCACAAACTGAAACCCTTTTCCACACACACTGAAACCCATCCCCACACTCTGAGACCCATCCCCACACACTGAAACCCCTTCCCCACACACTGAAACCCCTTCCCCACACTCTGAAACCCCTTCCCCACTCACTGAAACACCTTCCCCACACACTGAAATGCCTTCCGCACAAACTGAAACACATCCCCACACACTGAAAGCCATCCCCACACACTGAAAACCATCCCCACACACTGAAACACCTTCCCCACACACTGAAACCATTCCCCACACACTGAAACACATCCCCACACACTGAAACACATCCCCACACACTGAAGCACCTTCCCCACACACTGAAACCCCTTCCCTACACACAGAAACCCTTTCCGCACACAGTGAAACTCTTCCCCACACACTGAAACACTTTCCCCACACACTGAAACACATCCCCACACACTGAAACTCCTTCCCAACACACTGAAACCCATCCCCACACACTGAAACCCCTTCCCCACACACTGAAACCCCTTCCCCACACACTGAAACCCTTCCCCATACACTGAAAAAAATTCCCCACACACTGAAACACTTCCCCACACACTGAAACACCTTCCCCACTCACTGGAGCCCCTTCCCCACGCACTGAAACCCCTTCCCCACACACTAAAACACCTTCCCCACACTCTGAAACCCCATCCCCACACACTGCAACACATCCCCACACACTGAAACAACTTCCCCACACACAGAAACCCCTTCCCCACACACTGAAACCCTTCCCCAAACACTGAAACCCATTCACCACAAACTGAAACACATTCCCCACACACTGAATCCCCTACCCCACAGACTGAAACCACTTCCCCACACACTGAAACCCCTTCCGCACATACTGAAACATCTTCCCCACACACTGAAACACCTTCCCCACAAACTGAATCCCCTTCCCCACACACTGAAACCCGTTCCACACACAGTGAAACCCTTCCACACACACTGAAACACCTTCCCCACACACTGAAACCCCTTCCCCACACACCAAAACACCTTACCCACACTCTGAAACACCTTCCCCACACACTGAAACCCCTTCCGCACACACTGAAACCCATCCCCACACACTGAAACCCATCCCCACACACTGAAACCCCTTCCCCATACACTGAAACCCCTTCCCCACCCACTGAAACACCTTCCCCACACACAGAAACACCTTCCCCATTCAAAGAAACCCCTTCTGCACACACTGAACCCCATCCCAACACACTGAAACCCATCCCCACACACTGAAAACCATCCCCACACACTGAAACACCTTCCCCACAAATTGAAACCCCTTCCGCACACACTGAAACACCTTCCCCACAGACTGACACCCTTCCCCACACACTGAAACCCCCTCCCCACACAATGAAACCCTTCCCCACACACTGAAACCCCTTCCCCACACACTGAAACACCTTCTCCACAAACTGAAACAACTTCCCCACACACTGAAACGACTTCCGCACACAATGCAACACCTTCCCCACACACCGAAACACCTTCCCCACACACGGAAACCCCTTCCACACACACTGAAACACCTTCCCCACACACTGAAACCCATTCCCTCCACACAGAAACCCTTTCCGCACACAGTGAAACCCTTCCCCACACACTGAAGCACCTTCCCCACACACTGAAACATATCCCCACACACTGAAACTCCTTCCCCACACACTGAAACCCATCCCCACACACTGAAACCCCTTCCCCACACACTGAAAATCCATCCCCACACACTGAAACACCTTTCCCACACACTGAAACCTCTTACCCACGCACTGGAACCCTTCCACACACCCTGAAACACCTTCCCCAAACACGGAAACCCCTTCCCCACACGCTGAAACAGCTTCCCCACAAACTGAATCCCCTTACCCACACACTGAAACCCCTTCCCCACACAAAGAAACACATTCCCCACACACTGAAACAGCTTCCCCACAAACTGAAACCCCTTCTGCACACACGGAAACACCTTCCCCACACAAAGAAACCATTCCCCACACACTGAAACCCCTTCCCCACACACTGAAACACCATCTCCACACACTGAAACACCTTCCCCACACACTGAAACGCCTTCCGCACACACTGGAACACCTTAACCACACACCGAAACCCCTTCCCCACTCACCGAAACCCTTCCCCACACACTGAAACCCCTTCCCCACAAACTGAAACCCTTTTCCACACACACTGAAACCCATCCCCACACTCTGAGACCCATCCCCACACACTGAAACCCCTTCCCCACACACTGAAACCCCTTCCCCACACTCTGAAACACCTTCCCCACTCACTGAAACACCTTCCCCACACACTGAAATCACTTCCGTACAAACTGAAACACATCCCCACACACTGAAAGCCATCCCCACACACTGAAAACAATCCCCACACACTGAAACACCTTCCCCACACACTGAAACCATTCCCCACACACTGAAACACATCCCCACACACTGAAACACATCCCCACACACTGAAGCACCTTCCCCACACAATGAAACCCCTTCCCTACACACAGAAACCCTTTCCGCACACAGTGAAACCCTTCCCCACACACTGAAACACTTTCCCCACACACTGAAACACATCCCCACACACTGAAACTCCTTCCCCACACACTGAAACCCATCCCCACACACTGAAACCCCTTCCCCACACTCTGAAATCCCTTCCCCACACACTGAAACCCTTCCCCATACACTGAAAAAAATTCCCCACACACTGAAACACTTCCCCACACACTGAAACACCTTCCCCACTCACTGGAACCCCTTCCCCACGCACTGAAACCCCTTCCCCAAACACTGAAACACCTTCCCCACACTCTGAAACCCCATCCCCACGCACTGCAACACATCCCCACACACTGAAACAACTTCCCCACACACAGAACCCCCTTCCCCACACACTGAAACCCTTCCCCAAACACTGAAACCCATTCACCACAAACTGAAACACATTCCCCACACACTGAATCCCCTACCCCACAGACTGAAACCACTTCCCCACACACTGAAACCCCTTCCGCACATACTGAAACATCTTCCCCACACACTGAAACCCCATCCCCACACACTGAAGCCCATCCCCACACACTGAAACCCATCCCCACACACGGAAACCCCTTCCCCACACACTGAAACACCTTCCCCACACACTGAAACCCCTTCCCCACACACCAAAGCACCTTACCCATACACTGAAACACCTTCCCCACACACTGAAACCCCTTCTGCACACACTGAAACCCATCCCCACACACTGAAACCCATCCCCACACACTGAAACCCCTTCCCCATACACTGAAACCCCTTCCCTACACACTGAAACACCTTCCTCACACACAGAATCACCTTCCCCATACAAAGAAACCCCTTCCGCACACACTGAAACCCATCCCAACACACTGAAACCCATCCCCACACACTGAAAACCATCCCCACACACTGAAACACCTTCCCCACAAATTGAAACCCCTTCCGCACGCACTGAAACACCTTCGCCACAGACTGACACCCTTCCCCACACACTGAAACCCCTTCCCCACACAATTAAACCCTTCCCCACACACTGAAACACCTTCCCCACACACTGAAACACCTTCTCCACACACTGAAACAACTTCCCAACACACTGAAACGCCTTCCGCACACAATGAAACACCTTCCCCACACACCGAAACACCTTCCCCACACACGGAAACCCCTTCGACACACACTGAAACACCTTCCCCACACACTGAAACCACTTCCCCACACACCGAAACCCCTCCCCACACTCTGAAACCCATCCCCACACACTGAAACACCTTCCCGACAAACTGAAACCCTTAGCCACACTCTGAAACCCCTTCCCCACACACTAAAACCCATCCCCGCACACTGAAAACCATCCCCACACACTGAAACACCTTCCCCACACACAAAAACCGTTCCCCACACACTGAAACACATCCCCACACACTGAAACAAATCCCCACACACTGACGCACCTTCCCCACACACTGAAACCCTTACCCACACTCTGAAACCCCTTCCCCACACACTGAAACACCTTCCCCACACACTGAAACCCCTTCCCCACACACCAAAACACCTTACCCACACACTGAAACACCTTCCCGACACACTGAAACCCCTTCCCTACACACTGAAACATATCCCCACACACTGAAACTCCTTCCCCACACACTGAAACCCATCCCCACACACTGAAACCCCTTCCCCACACACCGAAAATCCATCCCCACACACTGAAACACCTTTCCCACACACTGAAACCTCTTACCCACGCACTGGAACCCTTCCACACACCCTGAAACACCTTCCCCAAACACGGAAACCCCTTCCCCACACACTGAAACAGCTTCCCCACAAACTGAATCCCATACCCACACACTGAAACACCTTCCCCACACAAAGAAACACATTCCCCACACACTGAAACACCTTCCCCACAAACTGAAACCCCTTCTGCACACACTGAAACACCTTCCCCACACAAAGAAACCATTCCCCACACACTGAAACCCCTTCCCCACACACTGAAACACCATCTCCACACACTGAAACACCTTCCCCACACACTGAAACGCCTTCCGCACACACTGGAACACCTTAACCACACACCAAAACCCCTTCCCCACTCACCGAAACCCTGCCCCACACACTGAAACCCCTTCCCCACAAACTGAAACCCTTTTCCACACACACTGAAACCCATCCCCACACTCTGAGACCCATCCCCACACACTGAAACCCCTTCCCCACACTCTGAAACACCTTCCCCACTCACTGAAACACCTTCCCCACACACTGAAATGCCTTCTGCACAAACTGAAACACATCCCCACACACTGAAAGCCATCCCCACACACTGAAAACCATCCCCACACACTGAAACACCTTCCCCACACACTGAAACCATTCCCCACACACTGAAACACATCCCCACACACTGAAACACATCCCCACACACTGAAGCACCTTCCCCACACACTGAAACCCCTTCCCTACACACAGAAACCCTATCCGCTCACAGTGAAACTCTTCCCCACACACTGAAACACTTTCCCCACACACTGAAACACATCCCCACACACTGAAACTCCTTCCCAACACACTGAAACCCATCCCCACACACTGAAACCCCTTCCCCACACACTGAAACCCCTTCCCCACACACTGAAACCCTTCCCCATACACTGAAAAAAATTCCCCACACACTGAAACACTTCCCCACACACTGAAACACCTTCCCCACTCACTGGAGCCCCTTCCCCACGCACTGAAACCCCTTCCCCACACACTGAAACACCTTCCCCACACTCTGAAACCCCATCCCCACACACTGCAACACATCCCCACACACTGAAACACCTTCCCCACACACAGAAACCCCTTCCCCACACACTGAAACCCTTCCCCAAACACTGAAACCCATTCACCACAAACTGAAACACATTCCCCACACACTGAATCCCCTACCCCACAGACTGAAACCACTTCCCCACACACTGAAACCCCTTCCGCACATACTGAAACATCTTCCCCACACACTGAAACACCTTCCCCACAAACTGAATCCCCTTCCCCACACACTGAAACCCGTTCCACACACAGTGAAACCCTTCCACACACACTGAAACACCTTCCCCACACACTGAAACCCCTTCCCCACACACCAAAACACCTTACCCACACACTGAAACACCTTCCCCACACACTGAAACCCCTTCCGCACACACTGAAACCCATCCCCACACACTGAAATCCATCCCCACACACTGAAACCCCTTCCCCATACACTGAAACCCCTTCCCCACCCACTGAAACACCTTCCCCACACACAGAAACACCTTCCCCATTCAAAGAAACCCCTTCCGCACACACTGAACCCCTTCCCAACACACTGAAACCCATCCCCACACACTGAAAACCATCCCCACGCACTGAAACCCCTTCCCCACAAATTGAAACCCCTTCCGCACACACTGAAACACCTTCCCCACAGACTGACACCCTTCCCCACACACTGAAACCCCCTCCCCACACAATGAAACCCTTCCCCACACACTGAAACCCCTTCCTCACACACTGAAACACCTTCTCCACAAACTGAAACAACTTCCCCACACACTGAAACGACTTCCGCACACAATGCAACACCTTCCCCACACACTGAAACACCTTCCCCACACACGGAAACCCCTTCCACACACACTGAAACACCTTCCCCACACACTGAAACCCATTCCCTCCACACAGAAACCCTTTCCGCACACAGTGAAACCCTTCCCCACACACTGAAGCACCTTCCCCACACACTGAAACATATCCCCACACACTGAAACTCCTTCCCCACACACTGAAACCCATCCCCACACACTGAAACCCCTTCCCCACACACTGAAAATCCATCCCCACACACTGAAACACCTTTCCCACACACTGAAACCTCTTACCCACGCACTGGAACCCTTCCACACACCCTGAAACACCTTCCCCAAACACGGAAACCCCTTCCCCACACACTGAAACAGCTTCCCCACAAACTGAATCCCCTTACCCACACACTGAAACCCCTTCCCCACACAAAGAAACACATTCCCCACACACTGAAACACCTTCCCCACAAACTGAAACCCCTTCTGCACACACGGAAACACCTTCCCCACACAAAGAAACCATTCCCCACACACTGAAACCCCTTCCCCACACACTGAAACACCATCTCCACACACTGAAACACCTTCCCCACACACTGAAACGCCTTCCGCACACACTGGAACACCTTAACCACACACCGAAACCCCTTCCCCACTCACCGAAACCCTTCCCCACACACTGAAACCCCTTCCCCACAAACTGAAACCCTTTTCCACACACACTGAAACCCATCCCCACACTCTGAGACCCATCCCCACACACTGAAACCCCTTCCCCACACACTGAAACCCCTTCCCCACACTCTGAAACACCTTCCCCACTCACTGAAACACCTTCCCCACACACTGAAATCCCTTCCGCACAAACTGAAACACATCCCCACACACTGAAAGCCATCCCCACACACTGAAAACAATCCCCACACACTGAAACACCTTCCCCACACACTGAAACCATTCCCCACACACTGAAACACATCCCCACACACTGAAACACATCCCCACACACTGAAGCACCTTCCCCACACACTGAAACCCGTTCCCTACACACAGAAACCCTTTCCGCACACAGTGAAACTCTTCCCCACACACTGAAACACTTTCCCCACACACTGAAACACATCCCCACACACTGAAACTCCTTCCCCACACACTGAAACCCATCCCCACACACTGAAACCCCTTCCCCACACTCTGAAACCCCTTCCCCACACACTGAAACCCTTCCCCATACACTGAAAAAAATTCCCCACACACTGAAACACTTCCCCACACACTGAAACACCTTCCCCCCTCACTGGAACCCCTTCCCCACGCACTGAAACCCCTTCCCCACACACTGAAACACCTTCCCCACACTCTGAAACCCCATCCCCACGCACTGCAACACATCCCCACACACTGAAACAACTTCCCCACACACAGAACCCCCTTCCCCACACACTGAAACCCTTCCCCAAACACTGAAACCCATTCACCACAAACTGAAACACATTCCCCACACAGTGAATCCCCTACCCCACAGACTGAAACCACTTCCCCACACACTGAAACCCCTTCCGCACATACTGAAACATCTTCCCCACACACTGAAACCCCATCCCCACACACTGAAACCCATCCCCACACACTGAAACCCATCCCCACACACGGAAACCCCTTCCCCACACACTGAAACACCTTCCGCACACACTGAAACCCCTTCCCCACACACCGAAGCACCTTACCCATACACTGAAACACCTTCCCCACACACTGAAACCCCTTCTGCACACACTGAAACCCATCCCCACACACTGAAACCCATCCCCACACACTGAAACCCCTTCCCCATACACTGAAACCCCTTCCCTACACACTGAAACACCTTCCTCACACACAGAATCACCTTCCCCATACAAAGAAACCCCTTCCGCACACACTGAAACCCATCCCAACACACTGAAACCCATCCCCACACACTGAAAACCATCCCCACACACTGAAACACCTTCCCCACAAATTGAAACCCCTTCCGCACGCACTGAAACACCTTCCCCACAGACTGACACCCTTCCCCACACACTGAAACCCCTTCCCCACACAATTAAACCCTTCCCCACACACTGAAACACCTTCCCCACACACTGAAACACCTTCTCCACACACTGAAACAACTTCCCCACACACTGAAACGCCTTCCGCACACAATGAAACACCTTCCCCACACACCGAAACACCTTCCCCACACACGGAAACCCCTTCGACACACACTGAAACACCTTCCCCACACACTGAAACCACTTCCCCACACACCGAAACCCCTCCCCACACTCTGAAACCCATCCCCACACACTGAAACACCTTCCCGACAAACTGAAACCCTTAGCCACACTCTGAAACCCCTTCCCCACACACTAAAACCCATCCCCACACACTGAAAACCATCCCCACACACTGAAACACCTTCCCCACACACAAAAACCGTTCCCCACACACTGAAACACATCCCCACACACTGAAACAAATCCCCACACACTGACGCACCTTCCCCACACACTGAAACCCTTACCCACACTCTGAAACCCCTTCCCCACACACTGAAACACCTTCACCACACACTGAAACCCCTTCCCCACACACCAAAACACCTTACCCACACACTGAAACACCTTCCCCACACACTGAAACCCCTTCCGCACACACTGAAACCCATCCCCACACACTGAAACCCATCCCCACACACTGAAACCCCTTCCCCATACACTGAAACCCCTTCCCCACACACTGAAACACCTTCCCCACACACAGAAACACCTTCCCCATACAAAGAAACCCCTTCCGCACACACTGAAACCCATCCCAACACACTGAAACCCATCCCCACACACTGAAAACCATCCCCACACACTGAAACACCTTCCCCACAAATTGAAACCCCTTCCGCACACACTGAAACCCCCTCCTCACACAATGAAACCCTTCCCCACACGCTGAAACCCCTTCCCCACACACTGAAACACCTTCTCCACAAACTGAAACAACTTCCCCACATACTGAAACGCCTTCCGCACACAATGCAACACCTTCCCCACACACCGAAACAACTTCCCCACACACGGAAACCCCTTCCACACACACTGAAACACCTTCCCCACACACTGAAACCCCTTCCCTACACACAGAAACCCTTTCCGCACACAGTGAAACCCTTCCCCACACACTGAAGCACCTTCCCCACACACTGAAACATATCCCCACACACTGAAACTCCTTCCCCACACACTGAAACCCATCCCCACACACTGAAACCCCTTCCCCACACACTGAAACCCCTTCCCCACACACTGAAACCCTTCCCCATACACTGAAAAAAATTCCCCACACACTGAAACACTTCCCCACACACTGAAACACCTTCCCCACTCACTGGAACCCCTTCCCCACGCACTGAAACCCCTTCCCCACACACTGAAACACCTTCCCCACACTCTGAAACCCCATCCCCACACACTGCAACACATCCCCACACACTGAAACAACTTCCCCACACACAGAAACCCCTTCCCCACACATTGAAACCCTTCCCCAAACACTGAAACCCCTTCACCACAAACTGAAACACATTCCCCACACACTGAATCCCTACCCCACAGACTGAAACCCCTTCCCCACACACTGAAACCCCTTCCGCACAGACTGAAACATCTTCCCCACACACTGAAACCCCATCCCCACACACTGAAACCCCTTCCGCAGGCAGAGAAACCCTTCCCCACACACTGAAACAGCTTCCCCACAAACTGAATGCCCTTCCCCACACACTGAAACCCGTTCCGCACACAGTGAAACCCTTCCCCACACACTGAAACCCCTGCCCCACACACTGAAATCCCTTCCTCAGAAACTGAAACACATCCCCACACACTGAAACCCCTTCCCCCCCACACTGAAACCCTTCCCCAAACTCTGAAACGCCTTCCCCACACACTGAAACCCCTTCCTGACAAACTGAAACACTTACCCACACTCTGAAACCCCTTCCCCACACACTGAAAACCATCCCCACACACTGAAACACCTTCCCCACACACAGAAACCGTTCCAACACACTGAAACACATCCCCACACACTGAAACAAATCCCCACACACTGACGCACGTTCCCTACACTCTGAAACCCTTACCCACACTCTGAAACCCCTTCCCCACACACTGAAACACCTTCCCCACACACTGAAACCCCTTCCGCACACACCGAAACACCTTACCCACACACTGAAACACCTTCCCCACACACTGAAACCCCTTCCGCACACACTGAAACCCATCCCACACACTGAAATCCATCCCCACACACTGAAACCCCTTCCCCATACACTGAAACCCCTTCCCCACACACTGAAACACCTTCCTCACACACAGAAACACCATCCCCATACAAAGAAACCCCTTCCGCACACACTGAAACGCATCCCAACACACTGAAACCCATCCCCACACACTGAAAACCATCCCCACACACTGAAGCACCTTCCCCACAAATTGAAACCCCTTCCGCACGCACTGAAACACCTTCCCCACAGACTGACACCCTTCCCCACACACTGAAACCCCTTCCCCACACAATGAAACCCGTCCCCACACACTGAAACCCCTTCCCCACACACTGAAACACCTTCTCCACACACTGAAACAACTACCCCACACACTGAAACGCCTTTCGCACACAATGAAACACCTTCCCCACACACCGAAACACCTTCCCCACACACGGAAACCCCTTCTACACACACTGAAACACCTTCCCCACACACTGAAACCACTTCCCCACACACCGAAACCCCTCCCCACACTCTGAAACCCATCCCCACACACTGAAACCCCTTCCCGACAAACTGAAACCTTTAGCCACACTCTGAAACCCCTTCCCCACACACTGAAACCCATCCCCACACACTCACAACCATCCCCACACAATGAAACACCTTCCCCACTCACAGAAACCGTTCCCCACACACTGAAACACATCCCCACACATTGAAACAAATCCCCACACACTGACGCACCTTCCCCACACACTGAAACCCTTACCCACACTCTGAAACCCCTTCCCCACACACTGAAACATTTTCCCCACACACTGAAACCCCTTCCCCACACACCAAAACACCTTACGCACACACTGAAACACCTTCCCCACACACTGAAACCCCTTCCGCACACACTGAATCCCATCCACACACACTGAAACCCATCTCCACACACTGAAACCCCTTCCCCATACACTGAAACCCCTTCCCCACACACTGAAACACCTTCCCCACACACAGAAACACCTTCCCCATACAAAGAGACCCCTTCCGCACACACTGAAACCCATCCCAACACACTGAAAACCATCCCCACACACTGAAACACCTTCCCCACAAATTGAAACCCCTTCCGCACACACTGAAACACCATCCCCACAGACTGACACCCTTCCCCACACACTGAAACCCCCTCCCCACACAATGAAACCCTTCCCCACACACTGAAACCCCTTCCCCACACACTGAAACACCTTCTCCACAAACTGAAACAACTTCCCCACACACTGAAACGCCTTCCGCACACAATGCAACACCTTCCCCACACACCGAAACACCTTCCCGACACACGGAAACCCCTTCCACACACACTGAAACACCTTCCCCACACACTGAAACCACTTTCCCACACACCGAAACCCCTTCCACACACACTGAAACACCTTCCGCACTCACAGAAACCCCTTCCGCACCCACTGAAACCCATCCCCACACTCTGAAACCCATCCCCACACACTGAAACCCCTTCCGCACACACTGAAACCCCTTCCCCACACTCTGAAACACCTTCCCCAATCACAGAAACACCTTCCCCACACACTGAAACCCCTTCCGCACACACTGAAACCCATCCCCACACACTGAAATCCATCCCCACACACTGAAAACCATCCCCACACACTGAAACACCTTCCCCACACACTGAAACCCTTCCCCACACACTGAAACCCGTCCCCACACACTGAAACCCATCCCCACACACTGAAACCCCTTCCGCACACACTGAAACACCTTCCCCAAAATCTGAAACACCTTCCCCAATCACAGAAACACCTTCCCCACACACTGAAACCCCTTCCGCACACACTGAAACACCTTCCCCACACACTGAAACCCATCCCCACACACTGAAAACCATCGCCACTCATTGAAACACCTTCCCCACACACTGAAACCCTTCCCCACACACTGAAACACATCCCCACACACTGAAACACATCCCCACACACTGAAGCACCTTCCCCACACACTGAAACCCCTTCCCCACACACAGAAACCCCTTCCGCACACATTGAAACCCTTCCCCACACACTGAAACACCTTCCCCACACACTGAAACACATCCCCACACGCTGAAACTCCTTCCCCACACACTGAAACCCATCCCCACACACTGTAACCCCTTCCCCACACACTGAAACCCCTACCCCACACACTGAAACCCTTCCCCACACACTGAAAAAAATTCCCCACACACTGAAACACTTCCCCACACACTGAAACACCTTCCCCACACACTGGAACCCCTTCCCCAGGCACTGAAACCCCATCCCCACACACTGCAACACATCCCCACACACTGAAACACATTCCCCACACACTGAAACCCCTTGCCCACACACTGAAACCCTTCCCCAAATACTGAAACCCATTCACCACAAACCGAAACACATTCCCCACACACTGAAACGCCTTCCCCACACGCTGAAACGCCTTCCGCACACACTGAAACTCCTTCCGCTCACACTGAAACAGCTTCCCCACAGACTGAAACCCCTTCCCCACAAATTGAAGCCCCTTGCGCACGCACTGAAACACCTTCCCCACAGACTGACACCCTTCCCCACACACTGAAACCCCTTCCCCACACACTGAAACCCCTTCCCCACACAATGAAACCCTTCCCCACACACTGAAAGCCCTTCCCCACATTCTGAAACAACTTCTCCACACACTGAAACAACTTCCCCACACACTGAAACGCCTTCCGCACACAATGAAACACCTTCCCCACACACCGAAACACCTTCCCCACACACGGAAACCCCTTCCACACACACTGAAATACCTTCCCCAAACACTGAAACCACTTCCCCACACACCGAAACCCCTTCCCCACACTCTGAAACACCTTCCGCACTCACTGAAACCCCTTCCGCACACACTGAAACCCATCCCCACACTCTGAAACCCATCCCCACACACTGAAACCCCTTCCCCACACACTGAAACCCATCCCCACACTCTGAAACACCTTCCCCAATCACAGAAACCCCTTCCCCACACACTGAAACCCCTTCCGCACACACTGAAACCCATCCCCACACACTGAAACCCATCCCCACACACTGAAAACCATCCCCACACACTGAAACACCTTCCCCACACACTGAAACCATTCCCCACACACTGAAACCCGTCCCCACACACTGAAACCCATCCCCACACACTGAAACCCCTTCCGCACACACTGAAACCCCTTCCCCACAATCTGAAACAACTTCCCCAATCACAGAAACACCGTCCCCACACACTGAAACCCCTTCCGCACACACTGAAACCCATCCCCACGCACTGAAACCCATCCCCACACACTCAAAACCATCGCCACACATTGAAACAACTTCCCCACACACTGAAACCCTTCCCCACACACTGAAACACATCCCCATACACTGAAACACATCCCCTCACAGTGAAGCACCTTCCCCACACACTGAAACCCCTTCCTCACACACAGAAACCCCTTCCGCACACAGTGAAACCCTTCCCCACACACTGAAACACCTTCCCCACACACTGAAACACATCCCCACACGCTGAAACTCCTTCCCCACACACTGAAACCCATCCCCACACACTGAAACCCCTTCCCCACACACTGAAACCCCTTCCCCACACACTGAAACCATTCCCCACACACTGAAAAAAATTCCCCACACACTGAAACACTTCCCCACACATTGAAACACCTTCCCCACACACTGGAACTACTTCCCCAGGCACTGAAACCCCATCCCCACACACTGCAATACATCCCCACACACTGAAACACCTTCCCCACACACTGAAACCCCTTCCCCACACACTGAAACCCTTCCCAAAACACTGAAACCCATTCACCACAAACCGAAACGCATTCCCCACACACTGAAACCCCTTCCGCACACGCTGAAACGCCTTCCGCACACACTGAAACTCCTTCCGCACACACTGAAACAGCTTCCCCACAGACTGAAGCCCCTACCCCACACACTGAAACCCCTTCCGCACATACTGAAACTCCTTCCCCACACACTGAAACCCCTTCCCCACACACTGAAACCCCTTACACACACAGAGAAACCCTTCCCCACACACTGAAACACCTTCCCCACACACTGAATCCCCTTCCCCACACACTGAAACCTTTCCGCACACAGTGAAACCCTTCCCCACACACTGAAACCCGTTCCCCACACACTGAAATCCCTTCCTCAGAAACTGAAACACATCCCCACACGCTGAAACCCCTTCCCCACACACTGAAACCCATCCCCACACACTGAAACCCCTTCCCCACACACTGAAACCCCTTCCCCACACACTGAAACCCTTCCCCACACACTGAACAAAATTCCCCGCACACTGAAACACTTCCCCACACACTGATACACCTTCCCCACACACTGGAACCCCTTCCCCAGGCACTGAAACCCCATCCCCACACACTGCAACACATTCCCACACACTGAAACACCTTCCCCACACACTGAAACCCCTTCCCCACACACTGAAACCCTTCCCCAAACACTGAAACCCATTCACCACAAACCGAAACACATTCCCCACACACTGAAACCCCTTCCCCACACGCTGAAAAGCCTTCCGCACACAGAGAAACCCTTCCCCACACACTGAATCCCCTTCCCCACACACTGAAACCCGTTCCGCACACAGTGAAACCCTTCCCCACACACTGAAACCCCTTCCCCACACACTGAAATCCCTTCCTCAGAAACTGAAACACATCCCCACACACTGAAACCCCTTCCCCCCACACTGAAACCCTTCCCCAAACTCTGAACCCCCTTCCCCACACACTGAAACCCATCCCCACACACTGAAACACATCCCCACACACTGAAACAAATCCCCACACACTGACGCACCTTCCCCACACACTGAAACCATTACCCACACTCTGAAACCCCTTCCCCACACTCTGAAACACCTTCCCCACACATTGAAACCCCTTCCCCACACACCGAAACACCTTACCCACACAATGAAACACCTTCCCCACACACAGAAACCCCTTCCGCACACACTGAAACCCATCCCCACACACTGAAACCCATCCCCACACACTGAAACCCCTTCCCCTTACACTGAAACCCCTTCCCCACACACTGAAACACCTTCCCCACACACAGAAACACCTTCCCCATACAAAGAAACCCCTTCTGCACACACTGAAACCCATCCCAACACACTGAAACCCATCCCCACACACTGAAAACCATCCCCACACACTGAAACACCTTCCCCACAAATTGAAACCCCTTCCGCACACACTGAAACACCTTCCCCACTGACTGACACCCTTCCCCAGACACTGAAACACCTTCCCCACACAGTGAAACACATCCCCACACACGGAAACACATCCCTACACACTGAGACACATCCCCACACTCTGAAACACATCCCCACACACTGCAACACCTTCCGCACACACTGAAACCCCTTCCCCACACACCGAAACCCATCCCCACACACTGAAACACCTTCCCCACACAGTGAAACACATCCCCACACACGGAAACACATCCCTACACACTGAAGCACATCCCCACGCACTGAAACACCTTCCCCACAAACTGAAACCCCTTGCCCACACACTGAAACACCTTCCCCACACACTGAAACACCTTCCCCACACACTGAACTCCCATCCCCACACACTGAAACCCTTCCCCACACACTGAAACCCCTTCCCCACACACTGAAACACCTTCCCCACAAACTGTAACACCTTCCCCACACACGGAAACCCCTTCCGCACACAATAAAACCCATCCCCACAACATGACACCCATCCCCACACACTGAAACCCCTTCCCCACACACTGAAACCCCTTCCAAACACACTGGAACACTTCCCCACACACTGAAACACCATCGCCACACACTGAAACTACTTCCTCACACACTGAAACCCATCCCCACACACTGAAACCCATCCCCACACACTGAAACAACTTCCCCACACACAGAAACCCTTCCCCACACACTGGAACACATGACACACAATGAAACACATCCCCACACACTGAAGCACCTTCCACACACACTGAAACCTCTTCCACACACACTAAAACATCTTCTCCACACACTGAAACACCTTCCCCACACAATGAAATACCATCCACACACTGAAACACCTTTCCCACATACTGAAACCCCTTCCCCGCACACTGGAATCCTTCCCCACAAACTGAAACTCTTCCCCACACACTGAAACCCGTCCCCACACACTGAAACCCATCCCCACACACTGAAACCCCTTCCGCACACACTGAAACCCCTTCCCCACAATCTGAAACAACTTCCCCAATCACAGAAACACCGTCCCCACACACTGAAACCCCTTCCGCACACACTGAAACCCATCCCCACGCACTGAAACCCATCCCCACACACTCAAAACCATCGCAACACATTGAAACACCTTCCCCACACACTGAACCCCTTCCCCACACACTGAAACACATCCCCATACACTGAAACACATCCCCACACAGTGAAGCACCTTCCCCACACACTGAAACCCCTTCCCCACACACAGAAACCCCTTCGGCACACAGTGAAACCCTTCCCCACACACTGAAACACCTTCCCCACACACTGAAACACATCCCCACACGCTGAAACTCCTTCCCCACACACTGAAACCCATCCCCACACACTGAAACCCCTTCCCCACACACTGAAACCCCTTCCCCACACACTGAAACCATTCCCCACACACTGAAAAAAATTCCCCACACACTGAAACACTTCCCCACACATTGAAACACCTTCCCCACACACTGGAACCCCTTCCCCCAGGCACTGAAACCCCATCCCCACACACTGCAATACATCCCCACACACTGAAACACCTTCCCCACACACTGAAACCCCTTCCCCACACACTGAAACCCTTCCCCAAACACTGAAACCCATTCACCACAAACCGAAACACATTCCCCACACACTGAAACCCCTTCCGCACACGCTGAAACGCCTTCCGCACACACTGAAACTCCTTCCGCACACACTGAAACATCTTCCCCACAGACTGAAGCCCCTACCCCACACACTGAAACCCCTTCCGCACATACTGAAACACCTTCCCCACACACTGAAACCCCTTCCCCACACACTGAAACCCCTTACACACACAGAGAAACCCTTCCCCACACACTGAAACACCTTCCCCACACACTGAATCCCCTTCCCCACACACTGAAACCTTTCCGCACACACTGAAATCCCTTCCTCAGAAACTGAAACACATCCCCACACGCTGAAACCCCTTCCCCACACACTGAAACCCATCCCCACACACTGAAACCCCTTCCCCACACACTGAAACCCCTTCCCCACACACTGAAACCCTTCCCCACACACTGAACAAAATTCCCCGCACACTGAAACACTTCCCCACACACTGATACACCTTCCCCACACACTGGAACCCATTCCCCAGGCACTGAAACCCCATCCCCACACACTGCAACACATTCCCACACACTGAAACACCTTCCCCACACACTGAAACCCCTTCCCCACACACTGAAACCCTTCCCCAAACACTGAAACCCATTCACCACAAACCGAAACACATTCCCCACACACTGAAACCCCTTCCCCACACGCTGAAAAGCCTTCCGCACACAGAGAAACCCTTCCCCACACACTGAATCCCCTTCCCCACACACTGAAACCCGTTCTGCACACAGTGAAACCCTTCCCCACACACTGAAACCCCTTCCCCACACACTGAAATCCCTTCCTCAGAAACTGAAACACATCCCCACACACTGAAACCCCTTCCCCCCACACTGAAACCCTTCCCCAAACTCTGAAACGCCTTCCCCACACACTGAAACCCCTTCCCGACAAACTGAAACCCTTACCCACACTCTGAACCCCCTTCCCCACACACTGAAACCCATCCCCACACACTGAAACACATCCCCACACACTGAAACAAATCCCCTCACACTGACGCACCTTCCCCACACACTGAAACCATTACCCACACTCTGAAACCCCTTCCCCACACACTGAAACACCTTCCCCGCACATTGAAACCCCTTCCCCACACACCGAAACACCTTACCCACACACTGAAACACCTTACCCACACACAGAAACCCCTTCCGCACACACTGAAACCCATCCCCACACACTGAAACCCATCCCCACACACTGAAACACCATCCCCTTACACTGAAACACCTTCCCCACACACTGAAACACATTCCCCACACACAGAAACACCTTCCCCACACACAGAAACACCTTCCCCATACAAAGAAACCCCTTCTGCACACACTGAAACCCATCCCAACACACTGAAACCCATCCGCACACACTGAAAACCATCCCCACACACTGAAACACCTTCCCCACAAATTGAAACCCCTTCCGCACACACTGAAACACCTTCCCCACTGACTGACACCCTTCCCCAGACACTGAAACACCTTCCCCACACAGTGAAACACATCCCCACACACGGAAACACATCCCTACACACTGAGACACATCCCCACACTCTGAAACACATCCCCACACACTGCAACACCTTCCGCACACACTGAAACCCCTTCCCCACACACCGAAACCCATCCCCACACACTGAAACACCTTCCCCACACAGTGAAACACATCCCCACACACGGAAACACATCCCTACACACTGAAGCACATCCCCACGCACTGAAACACCTTCCCCACAAACTGAAACCCCTTGCCCACACACTGAAACACCTTCCCCACACACTGAAACACCTTCCCCACACACTGAACTCCCATCCCCACACACTGAAACCCTTCCCCACACACTGAAACCCCTTCCCCACACACTGAAACACCTTCCCCACAAACTGTAACACCTTCCCCACACACGGAAACCCCTTCCGCACACAATAAAACCCATCCCCACAAAATGACACCCATCCCCACACACTGAAACCCCTTCCCCACACACTGAAACCCCTTCCAAACACACTGGAACACTTCCCCACACACTGAAACACCATCGCCACACACTGAAACTACTTCCTCACACACTGAAACCCATCCCCACACACTGAAACCCATCCCCACACACTGAAACAACTTCCCCACACACAGAAACCCTTCCCCACACACTGGAACACATGCCACACAATGAAACACATCCCCACACATTGAAGCACCTTCCCCACACACTGAAACCGCTTCCACACACACTAAAACATCTTCTCCACACACTGAAACACCTTCCCCACACAATGAAATACCATCCACACACTGAAACACCTTTCCCACATACTGAAACCCCTTCCACACACACTGGAACCCTTCCCCACACACTGAAACACCTTCCCCAAACACGGACACCCCTTCCCCAAACACTGAAACAGCTTCCCCACACACTGAAACCCCTTCCCCACACACTGAAACACCTTCCCCACACACTGAAACACATTCCCTACACACTGAAAAACCTTCCCCACACACTGAAACCCCTTCCGCATACACTGAAACACCTTCCTCACACACTGAAACCCATTCCCCACGCACTGAAACCCCTTCCCCACCCAATGAAACACATCCCCACACCCTGAAACCCCTTTCCCACACACTGAAACACCTTCTCAACACACTGAAACACCTTCCCCACACACTGAAACGGCTTCCCCACAAACTGAAACACTTTCCCCACACACCGAAACCCCTTCCCCACACACGGAAACCCCTTCCAAACACACTGAAACACCTTCCCCACACACTGTAACCCTTCCCCACACACTGAAACACCTTCCCCACACACTGAAACACTTCCCCACACACTGAAACACCTTCCCCACACACTGGAAACCCTTCCCCACACACTGAAACCACATCCCCACACACTGAAACACCTTCCCCACACTCTGAACCCCAATCCGCACACACTGCAACACATCCCCACACACTGAAACACCTTCCCCACACACTGCAACCCCTTCCTCACACACTGAAACCCTTCCCCAAACAGTGAAACCCATTCAGCACAAACTGAAACACATTCCCCAATCACTGAAACCCCTTCCCCACACACTGAAACCCCTTCTGCACACACTGAGACAGCTTCCCCACAGACTGAGACCCCTTCCCCACACACTGAAACACCTTCCGCACATACTGAAACACCTTCCCCACACACTGAAACCCCTTGCCCACACACTGCAACCCCTTCTGCACACAGAGAAACTCTTCCCCACACACTGAAACACCTTCGCCACACACAGTAACCCCTTCCCCACACACTGAAACCCCTTCCCCACACTCTGCAACCCCTTCCGCACACAGAGAAACTCTTCCCCACACACTGAAACACATCCCCACACGCTGAAACTCCTTCCCCACACACTGAAACCCATCCCCACACACTGTAACCCCTTCCCCACACACTGAAACCCCTTCCCCACACACTGAAACCCTTCCCCACACACTGAAAAAAATTCCCCACACACTGAAACACTTCCCCACACACTGAAACACCTTCCCCACACACTGGAGCCCCTTCCCCAGGCACTGAAACCCCATCCCCACACACTGCAACACATCCCCACACACTGAAACCCATTCCCCACACACTGAAACCCCTTGCCCACACACTGAAACCCTTCCCCAAATACTGAAACCCATTCACCACAAACCGAAACACATTCCCCACACACTGAAACGCCTTCCGCACACACTGAAACTCCTTCCGCTCACACTGAAACAGCTTCCCCACAGACTGAAACACCTTCCCCACAAATTGAAACCCCTTGCGCACACACTGAAACACCTTCCCCACAGACTGACACCCTTCCCCACACACTGAAACCCCTTCCCCACACAATGAAACCCTTCCCCACACACTGAAACCCCTTCCCCACATACTGAAACAACTTCTCCACACACTGAAACAACTTCCCCACACACTGAAACGCCTTCTGCACACAATGAAACACCTTCCCCACACACCGAAACACCTTCCCCACACACGGAAACCCCTTCCACACACACTGAAATACCTTCCCCAAACACTGAAACCACTTCCCCACACACCGAAACCCCTTCCCCACACCCTGAAACACCTTCCGCACTCACTGAAACCCCTTCCGCACACACTGAAACCCATCCCCACACTCTGAAACCCATCCCCACACACTGAAACCCCTTCCCCACACACTGAAACCCCTTCCCCACACTCTGAAACACCTTCCCCAATCACAGAAACACCTTCCCCACACACTGAAACCCCTTCCGCACACACTGAAACCCATCCCCACACACTGAAACCCATCCCCACACACTGAAAACCATCCCCACACACTGAAACACCTTCCCCACAAACTGAAACCCTTCCCCACACACTGAAACCCGTCCCCACACACTGAAACCCATCCCCACAAACTGAAACCCCTTCCGCACACACTGAAACCCCTTCCCCACAATCTGAAACAACTTCCCCAATCACAGAAACACCGTCCCCACACACTGAAACCCCTTCTGCACACACTGAAACCCATCCCCACACACTGAAACCCATCCCCACACACTCAAAACCATCGCCACACATTGAAACACCTTCCCCACACACTGAAACCCTTCCCCACACACTGAAACCCTTCCCCACACACTGAAAAAAATTCCCCACACACTGAAACACTTCCCCACACACTGAAACCCCTTCCCCACACACTGGAGCCCCTTCCCCAGGCACTGAAACCCCATCCCCACACACTGCAACACATCCCCACACACTGAAACCCATTCCCCACACACTGAAACCCCTTGCCCACACACTGAAACCCTTCCCCAAATACTGAAACCCATTCACCACAAACCGAAACACATTCCCCACACACTGAAACGCCTTCCGCACACACAGAAACTCCTTCCGCTCACACTGAAACAGCTTCCCCACAGACTGAAACACCTTCCCCACAAATTGAAACCCCTTGCGCACACACTGAAACACCTTCCCCACAGACTGACACCCTTCCCCACACACTGAAACCCCTTACCCACACAATGAAACCCTTCCCCACACACTGAAACCCCTTCCCCACATACTGAAACAACTTCTCCACACACTGAAACAACTTCCCCACACACTGAAACGCCTTCCGCACACAATGAAACACCTTCCCCACACACCGAAACACCTTCCCCACACACGGAAACCCCTTCCACACACACTGAAATACCTTCCCCAAACACTGAAACCACATCCCCACACACCGAAACCCCTTCCCCACACCCTGAAACACCTTCCGCACTCACTGAAACCCCTTCCGCACACACTGAAACCCATCCCCACACTCTGAAACCCATCCCCACACACTGAAACCCCTTCCCCACACACTGAAACCCCTTCCCCACACTCTGAAACACCTTCCCCAATCACAGAAACACCTTCCCCACACACTGAAACCCCTTCCGCACACACTGAAACCCATCTCCACACACTGAAACCCATCCCCACACACTGAAAACCATCCCCACACACTGAAACACCTTCCCCACAAGCTGAAACCCTTCCCCACACACTGAAACCCGTCCCCACACACTGAAACCCATCCCCACAAACTGAAACCCCTTCCGCACACACTGAAACCCCTTCCCCACAATCTGAAACAACTTCCCCAATCACAGAAACACCGTCCCCACACACTGAAACCCCTTCCGCACACACTGAAACCCATCCCCACACACTGAAACCCATCCCCACACACTCAAAACCATCGCCACACATTGAAACACCTTCCCCACACACTGAAACCCTTCCCCACACACTGAAACACATACCCATACACTGAAACACATCCCCACACAGTGAAGCACCTTTCCCACACACTGAAACCCCTTCCCCACACACAGAAACCCCTTCGGCACACAGTGAAACCCTTCCCCACACACTGAAACACCTTCCCCACACACTGAAACACATCCCCACACGCTGAAACTCCTTCCCCACACACTGAAACCCATCCCCACACACTGAAACCCCTTCCCCACACACTGAAACCCCTTCCCCACACACTGAAACCATTCCCCACACACTGAAAAAAATTCCCCACACACTGAAACACTTCCCCACACATTGAAACACCTTCCCCACACACTGGAACCCCTTCCCCAGGCACTGAGACCCCATCCCCACACACTGCAACACATTCCCACACACTGAAACTCCTTCCCCACACACTGAAACCCCTTCCCCACACACTGAAACCCCTTCCCCACACACTGAAACCCTTCCCCAAACACTGAAACCCATTCACCACAAACCGAAACACATTCCCCACACACTGAAACCCCTTCCGCACACGCTGAAACGCCTTCCGCACGCACTGAAACTCCTTCCACACACATTGAAACAGCTTCCCCACAGACTGAAGCCCCTACCCCACACACTGAAACCCCTTCCGCACATACTGAAACACCTTCCCCACACACTGAAACCCCTTCCCCACACACTGAAACCCCTTCCACACACACTGAAACCTTTCCGCACACAGTGAAACCCTTCCCCACACACTGAAACCCCTTCCCCACACACTGAATCCCCTTCCCCACACACTGAAACCTTTCCGCACACAGTGAAACCCTTCCCCACACACTGAAACCCCTTCCCCACACTCTGAAATCCCTTCCTCAGAAACTGAAATACATCCCCACACGCTGAAACTCCTTCCCCACACACTGAAACCCATCCCCACACACTGAAACCCCTTCCCCACACACTGAAACCCCTTCCCCACACACTGAAACCCTTCCCCACACACTCAAAACCATCGCCACACATTGAAACACCTTCCCCACACACTGAAACCCTTCCCCACACACTGAAACACATCCCCATACACTGAAACACATCCCCACACAGTGAAGCACCTTTCCCACACACTGAAACCCCTTCCCCACACACAGAAACCCCTTCGGCACACAGTGAAACCCTTCCCCACACACTGAAACACCTTCCCCACACACTGAAACACATCCCCACACGCTGAAACTCCTTCCCCACACACTGAAACCCATCCCCACACACTGAAACCCCTTCCCCACACACTGAAAGCCCTTCCCCACACACTGAAACCATTCCCCACACACTGAAAAAAATTCCCCACACACTGAAACACTTCCCCACACATTGAAACACCTTCCCCACACACTGGAACCCCTTCCCCAGGCACTGAGACCCCATCCCCACACACTGCAACACATTCCCACACACTGAAACACCTTCCCCACACACTGAAACCCCTTCCCGACACACTGAAAACCTTCCCCAAACACTGAAACCCATTCACCACAAACCGAAACACATTCCCCACACACTGAAACCCCTTCCGCACACGCTGAAACGCCTTCCGCACGCACTGAAACTCCTTCCACACACATTGAAACAGCTTCCCCACAGACTGAAGCCCCTACCCCACACACTGAAACCCCTTCCGCACATACTGAAACACCTTCCCCACACACTGAAACCCCTTCCCCACACACTGAAACCCCTTCCACACACAGAGAATCCCTTTCCCAAACACTGAAACACCTTCCCCACACACTGAATCCCCTTCCCCACACACTGAAACCTTTCCGCACACAGTGAAACCCTTCCCCACACACTGAAACCCCTTCCCCACACTCTGAAATCCCTTCCTCAGAAACTGAAATACATCCCCACACGCTGAAACTCCTTCCCCACACACTGAAACCCATCCCCACACACTGAAACCCCTTCCCCACACACTGAAACCCCTTTCCCACACACTGAAACCCTTCCCCACACACTGAACAAAATTCCCCGCACACTGAAACACTTCCCCACACACTGATACACCTTCCCCACACACTGGAACCCCTTCCACAGGCACTGAAACCCCATCCCCACACACTGCAACACATTCCCACACACTGAAACACCTTCCCCACACACTGAAACCCCTTCCCCACACACTGAAACCCTTCCCCAAACACTGAAACCCATTCACCACAAACCGAAACACATTCCCCACACACTGAAACCCCTTCCCCACACGCTGAAAGGCCTTCCGCACACAGAGAAACCCTTCCCCACACACTGAAACACCTTCCCCACAAACTGAATCCCCTTCCCCACACACTGAAACCCGTTCCGCACACAGTGAAACCCTTCCCCACACACTGAAACCCCTTCCCCACACACTGAAATCCCTTCCTCAGAAACTGAAACACATCCCCACACACTGAAACCCCTTCCCCCCACACTGATACCCTTCCCCAAACTCTGAAACGCCTTCCCCACACACTGAAACCCCTTCCCGACAAACATAAACCCTTACCCACTCTCTGAAACCCCTTCCCCACACACTGAAACCCATCCCCACACACTGAAAACAATCCCCACACACTGAAACAACTTCCCCACACACATAAACCGTTCCCCACACACTGAAACACATCCCCACACACTGAAACAAATCCCCACACAATGACGCACCTTCCCCACGCACTGAAACCATTACCCACACTCTGAAACCCCTTCCCCACACACTGAAACACCTTCCCCACACACTGAAACCCCTTCCCCACACACCGAAACACCTTACCCACACACTGAAACACCTTCCCCACACACAGAAACCCCTTCCGCACACACTGAAACCCATCCCCACACAATGAAACCCATCCCCACACACTGAAACCCCTTCCCCTTACACTGAAACCCCTTCCCCACACACTGAAACACCTTCCCCACACACAGAAACACCTTCCCCATACAAAGAAACCCCTTCTGCACACACTGAAAGGCATCCCAACACACTGAAACCCATCCCCACACACTGAAAACCATCCCCACACACTGAAACACCTTCCCCACAAATTGAAACCCCTTCCGCACACACTGAAACACCTTCCCCACAGACTGACACCCTTCCCCAGACACTGAAACACCTTCCCCACACAGTGAAACACATCCCCACACACGGAAACACATCCCTACACACTGAGACACATCCCCACACTCTGAAACACATCCCCACACACTGCAACACCTTCCGCACACACTGAAACCCCTTCCCCACACACCGAAACCCATCCCCACACACTGAAACACCTTCCCCACACAGTGAAACACATCCCCACACACGGAAACACATCCCTACACACTGAGACACATTCCCACACACTGAAACACCTTCCCCACACACTGAAACCCCTTCCCCACACACTGAAACCCTTCCCCAAACACTGAAACCCATTCACCACAAACCGAAACACATTCCCCACACACTGAAACCCCTTCCCCACACGCTGAAACGCCTTCCGCACACAGAGAAACCCTTCCCCACACACTGAAACACCTTCCCCACAAACTGAATCCCCTTCCCCACACACTGAAACCCGTTCCGCACACAGTGAAACCCTTCCCCACACACTGAAACCCCTTCCCCACACACTGAAATCCCTTCCTCAGAAACTGAAACACATCCCCACACACTGAAACCCCTTCCCCCCACACTGATACCCTTCCCCAAACTCTGAAACGCCTTCCCCACACACTGAAACCCCTTCCCGACAAACATAAACCCTTACCCACTCTCTGAAACCCCTTCCCCACACACTGAAACCCATCCCCACACACTGAAAACAATCCCCACACACTGAAACACCTTCCCCACACACATAAACCGTTCCCCACACACTGAAACACATCCCCACACACTGAAACAAATCCCCACACAATGACGCACCTTCCCCACGCACTGAAACCATTACCCACACTCTGAAACCCCTTCCCCACACACTGAAACACCTTCCCCACACACTGAAACCCCTTCCCCACACACCGAAACACCTTACCCACACACTGAAACACCTTCCCCACACACAGAAACCCCTTCCGCACACACTGAAACCCATCCCCACACAATGAAACCCATCCCCACACACTGAAACCCCTTCCCCTTACACTGAAACCCCTTCCCCACACACTGAAACACCTTCCCCACACACAGAAACACCTTCACCATACAAAGAAACCCCTTCTGCACACACTGAAAGGCATCCCAACACACTGAAACCCATCCCCACACACTGAAAACCATCCCCACACACTGAAACACCTTCCCCACAAATTGAAACCCCTTCCGCACACACTGAAACACCTTCCCCACAGACTGACACCCTTCGCCAGACACTGAAACACCTTCCCCACACAGTGAAACACATCCCCACACACGGAAACACATCCCTACACACTGAGACACATCCCCACACTCTGAAACACATCCCCACACACTGCAACACCTTCCGCACACACTGAAACCCCTTCCCCACACACCGAAACCCATCCCCACACACTGAAACACCTTCCCCACACAGTGAAACACATCCCCACACACGGAAACACATCCCTACACACTGAAGCACATCCCCACGCACTGAAACACCTTCCCCACAAACTGAAACCCCTTGCCCACACACTGAAACACCTTCCCCACACACTGAACTCCCATCCCCACACACTGAAACCCTTCCCCACACTCTGAAACCCCTTCCCCACACACTGAAACACCTTCCCCACAAACTGTAACACCTTCCCCACACACGGAAACCCCTTCCGCACGCAATAAAACCCATCCCCACAAAATGACACCCATCCCCACACACTGAAACCCCTTCCCCACACACTGAAACCCCTTCCAAACACACTGGAACACTTCCCCACACACTGAAACACCATCGCCACACACTGCAACTACTTCCTCACACACTGAAACCCATCCCCACACACTGAAACCCATCCCCACACACTGAAACAACTTCCCCACACACAGAAACCCTTCCCCACACACTGGAACACATGCCACACAATGAAACACATCCCCACACACTGAAGCACCTTCCCCACACACTGAAACCTCTTCCACACACACTAAAACATCTTCTCCACACACTGAAACACCTTCCCCACACAATGAAATACCATCCACACACTGAAACACCTTTCCCACATATTGAAACCCCTTCCCCACACACTGGAACCCTTCCCCACACACTGAAACACCTTCCCCAAACACGGACACCCCTTCCCCAAACACTGAAACAGCTTCCCCACACACTGAAACCCCTTCCCCACACACTGAAACACCTTCCCCACACACTGAAACACCTTCCCCACACTCTGAACCCCAATCCGCACACACTGCAACACATCCCCACACACTGAAACACCTTCCCCACACACTGAAACCCCTTCCTCACACACTGAAACCCTTCCCCAAACACTGAAACCCATTCACCACAAACTGAAACACATTCCCCAATCACTGAAACCCCTTCCCCACACACTGAAACCCCTTCTGCACACACTGAGACAGCTTCCCCACAGACTGAGACCCCGTCCCCACACACTGAAACACCTTCCGCACATACTGAAACACCTTCCCCACACACTGATACCCCTTCCGCACACAGAGAAACCCATCCCCACACACTGAAACCCCTTCCCCACACACTGAAATACATCCCCACACACTGAAACCCTTTGCCACACACTGAAGCCCCTTCCCCACACACTGAAGCACATCCCCACACACTGAAACACATTCCCCACACACTGAAACACCTTCCCTGCACACTGAAACACTTCCCCAAACACTGAAACCCATTCACCACACACTGAAACCCCTTCCCCACACACTGAAACGCCTTCTGCACACACTGAAATCCCTTCCGCACACACTGAAACACCTTCCCCACACATTGAAACACCTTCCCCACACACTGGAACCCCTTCCCCAGGCACTGAGACCCCATCCCCACACACTGCAACACATTGCCACACAATGAAACACCTTCCCCACACACTGTAACACCTTCCCCACACACGGAAACCCCTTCCGCACACAATAAAACCCATCCCCACAAAATGACACCCATCCCCACACACTGAAACCCCTTCTTCACACACTGAAACCCCTTCCAAACACACTGGAACACTTCCCCACACACTGTAACACCATCGCCACACACTGAAACTACTTCCTCACACACTGAAACCCATCCCCACAAACTGAAACCCATCCCCACACACTGAAACAACTTCCCCACACACAGAAACCCTTCCCCACACACTGGAACACATGCCACACAATGAAACACATCCCCACACACTGAAGCACCTTCCCCACTCACTGAAACCTCTTCCACACACACTAAAACATCTTCTCCACACACTGAAACACCTTCCCCACACAATGAAATACCATCCACACACTGAAACACCTTTCCCACATACTGAAACCCCTTCCCCACACACTGGAACCCTTCCCCACACACTGAAACACCTTCCCCAAACACGGACACCACTTCCCCAAACACTGAAACAGCTTCCCCACACACTGAAACCCCTTCCCCACACACTGAAACACCTTCCCCACACACTGAAACACATTTCCTACACACTGAAAAACCTTCCCCACACACTGAAACCCCTTCTGCATACACTGAAACACCTTCCCCACACACTGAAACCCATTCCCCACGCACTGAAACCCCTTCCCCACCCAATGAAACACTTCCCCACACCCTGAAACCCCTTTCCCACACACTGAAACCCCTTCTCAACACACTGAAACACCTTCCCCACACACTGAAACGGCTTCCCCACAAACTGAAACACTTTCCCCACACACCGAAACCCCTTCCCCACACACGGAAACCCCTTCCAAACACACTGAAACACCTTCCCCACACACTGAAACCCTTCCCCACACACTGAAACACCTTCCCCACACACTGAAACACTTCCCCACACACTGAAACACCTTCCCCACACACTGAAACCCCTTCCCCACACACTGAAAGCACATCCCCACACACTGAAACACCTTCCCCACACTCTGAACCCCAATCCGCACACACTGCAACACATCCCCACACACTGAAACACCTTCCCCACACACTGAAACCCCTTCCTCACACACTGAAACCCTTCCCCAAACACTGAAACCCATTCAGCACAAACTGAAACACATTCCCCAATCACTGAAACCCCTTCCCCACACACTGAAACCCCTTCTGCACACACTGAGACAGCTTCCCCACAGACTGAGACCCCTTCCCCACACACTGAAACACCTTCCGCACATACTGAAACACCTTCCCCACACACTGATACCCCTTCCGCACACAGAGAAACCCATCCCCACACACTGAAACCCCTTCCCCACACACTGAAATACATCCCCACACACTGAAACCCTTCCCCACACACTGAAACCCCTTCCCCACACACTGAAGCACATCCCCACGCACTGAAACACATTCCCCACACACTGAAACACCTTCCCTGCACACTGAAACACTTCCCAAACACTGAAACCCATTCACCACACACTGAAACCCCTTCCCCACACACTGAAACGCCTTCCGCACACACTGAAACCCCTTCCGCACACACTGAAACACCTTCCCCACACATTGAAACACCTTCCCCACACACTGGAACCTCTTCCCCAGGCACTGAGACCCCATCCCCACACACTGCAACACATCCCCACACACTGAAACACCTTCCCCACACACTGAAACCCCTTCCCCACACACTGAAACCCTTCCCCAAACACTGAAACCCATTCACCACAAACCGAAACACATTCCCCACACACTGAAACCCCTTCCGCACACGCTGAAACGCCTTCCACACACACTGAAACTCCTTCCGCACACACTGAAACAGCTTCCCCACAGACTGAAGCCCCTACCCCACACACTGAAACCCCTTCCGCACATACTGAAGCACATCCCCACACACTGAAACACATTCCCCACACACTGAAACACCTTCCCTGCACACTGAAACACTTCCCCAAACACTGAAAACCATTCACCACACACTGAAACCCCTTCCCCACACACTGAAACGCCTTCTGCACACACTGAAATCCCTTCCGCACACACTGAAACACCTTCCCCACACACTGGAACCCCTTCCCCAGGCACTGAGACCCCATCCCCACACACTGCAACACATTGCCACACAATGAAACACCTTCCCCACACACTGTAACACCTTCCCCACACACGGAAACCCCTTCCGCACACAATAAAACCCATCCCCACAAAATGACACCCATCCCCACACACTGAAACCCCTTCTTCACACACTGAAACCCCTTCCAAACACACTGGAACACTTCCCCACACACTGAAACACCATCGCCACACACTGAAACTACTTCCTCACACACTGAAACCCATCCCCACAAACTGAAACCCATCCCCACACACTGAAACAACTTCCCCACACACAGAAACCCTTCCCCACACATTGAAACACCTTCCCCACACACTGGAACCCCTTCCCCAGGCACTGAGACCCCATCCCCACACACTGCAACACATTGCCACACAATGAAACACCTTCCCCACACACTGTAACACCTTCCCCACACACGGAAACCCCTTCCGCACACAATAAAACCCATCCCCACAAAATGACACCCATCCCCACACACTGAAACCCCTTCTTCACACACTGAAACCCCTTCCAAACACACTGGAACACTTCCCCACACACTGAAACACCATCGCCACACACTGAAACTACTTCCTCACACACTGAAACCCATCCCCACAAACTGAAACCCATCCCCACACACTGAAACAACTTCCCCACACACAGAAACCCTTCCCCACACACTGGAACACATGCCACACAATGAAACACATCCCCACACACTGAAGCACCTTCCCCACACACTGAAACCTCTTCCACACACACTAAAACATCTTCTCCACACACTGAAACACCTTCCCCACAAAATGAAATACCATCCACACACTTAAACACCTTTCCCACATACTGAAACCCCTTCCCCACACACTGGAACCCTTCCCCACACACTGAAACACCTTCCCCAAACACGGCCACCACTTCCCCAAACACTGAAACAGCTTCCCCACACACTGAAACCCCTTCCCCACACACTGAAACACCTTCCCCACACACTGAAACACATTTCCTACACACTGAAAAACCTTCCCCACACACTGAAACCCCTTCTGCATACACTGAAACACCTTCCCCACACACTGAAACCCATTCCCCACGCACTGAAACCCCTTTCCCACCCAGTGAAACACTTCCCCACACCCTGAAACCCCTTTCCCACACACTGAAACCCCTTCTCAACACACTGAAACACCTTCCCCACACACTGAAACGGCTTCCCCACAAACTGAAACACTTTCCCCACACACCGAAACCCCTTCCCCACACACGGAAACCCCTTCCAAACACACTGAAACACCTTCCCCACACACTGAAACCCTTCCCCACACACTGAAACACCTTCCCCACACACTGAAACACTTCCCCACACACTGAAACACCTTCCCCACACACTGAAACCCCTTCCCCACACACTGAAAGCACATCCCCACACACTGAAACACCTTCCCCACACTCTGAACCCCAATCCGCACACACTGCAACACATCCCCACACACTGAAACACCTTCCCCACACACTGAAACCCCTTCCTCACACACTGAAACCCTTCCCCAAACACTGAAACCCATTCAGCACAAACTGAAACACATTCCCCAATCACTGAAACCCCTTCCCCACACACTGAAACCCCTTCTGCACACACTGAGACAGCTTCCCCACAGACTGAGACCCCTTCCCCACACACTGAAACACCTTCCGCACATACTGAAACACCTTCCCCACACACTGATACCCCTTCCGCACACAGAGAAACCCATCCCCACACACTGAAACCCCTTCCCCACACACTGAAATACATCCCCACACACTGAAACCCTTCCCCACACACTGAAACCCCTTCCCCACACACTGAAGCACATCCCCACGCACTGAAACACATTCCCCACACACTGAAACACCTTCCCTGCACACTGAAACACTTCCCAAACACTGAAACCCATTCACCACACACAGAAACCCCTTCCCCACACACTGAAACGCCTTCCGCACACACTGAAACCCCTTCCGCACACACTGAAACACCTTCCCCACACATTGAAACACCTTCCCCACACACTGGAACCTCTTCCCCAGGCACTGAGACCCCATCCCCACACACTGCAACACATCCCCACACACTGAAACACCTTCCCCACACACTGAAACCCCTTCCCCACACACTGAAACCCTTCCCCAAACACTGAAACCCATTCACCACAAACCGAAACACATTCCCCACACACTGAAACCCCTTCCGCACACGCTGAAACGCCTTCCACACACACTGAAACTCCTTCCGCACACACTGAAACAGCTTCCCCACAGACTGAAGCCCCTACCCCACACACTGAAACCCCTTCCGCACATACTGAAGCACATCCCCACACACTGAAACACATTCCCCACACACTGAAACACCTTCCCTGCACACTGAAACACTTCCCCAAACACTGAAAACCATTCACCACACACTGAAACCCCTTCCCCACACACTGAAACGCCTTCTGCACACACTGAAATCCCTTCCGCACACACTGAAACACCTTCCCCACACATTGAAACACCTTCCCCACACACTGGAACCCCTTCCCCAGGCACTGAGACCCCATCCCCACACACTGCAACACATTGCCACACAATGAAACACCTTCCCCACACACTGTAACACCTTCCCCACACACGGAAACCCCTTCCGCACACAATAAAACCCATCCCCACAAAATGACACCCATCCCCACACACTGAAACCCCTTCTTCACACACTGAAACCCCTTCCAAACACACTGGAACACTTCCCCACACACTGAAACACCATCGCCACACACTGAAACTACTTCCTCACACACTGAAACCCATCCCCACAAACTGAAACCCATCCCCACACACTGAAACAACTTCCCCACACACAGAAACCCTTCCCCACACACTGGAACACATGCCACACAATGAAACACATCCCCACACACTGAAGCACCTTCCCCACACACTGAAACCTCTTCCACACACACTAAAACATCTTCTCCACACACTGAAACACCTTCCCCACACAATGAAATACCATCCACACACTGAAACACCTTTCCCACATACTGAAACCCCTTCCCCACACACTGGAACCCTTCCCCACACACTGAAACACCTTCCCCAAACACGGACACCACTTCCCCAAACACTGAAACAGCTTCCCCACACACTGAAACCCCTTCCCCACACACTGAAACACCTTCCCCACACACTGAAACACATTTCCTACACACTGAAAAACCTTCCCCACACACTGAAACCCCTTCTGCATACACTGAAACACCTTCCCCACACACTGAAACCCATTCCCCACGCACTGAAACCCCTTTCCCACCCAATGAAACACTTCCCCACACCCTGAAACCCCTTTCCCACACACTGAAACCCCTTCTCAACACACTGAAACACCTTCCCCACACACTGAAACGGCTTCCCCACAAACTGAAACACTTTCCCCACACACCGAAACCCCTTCCCCACACACGGAAACCCCTTCCAAACACACTGAAACACCTTCCCCACACACTGAAACCCTTCCCCACACACTGAAACACCTTCCCCACACACTGAAACACTTCCCCACACACTGAAACACCTTCCCCACACACTGAAACCCCTTCCCCACACACTGAAAGCACATCCCCACACACTGAAACACCTTCCCCACACTCTGAACCCCAATCCGCACACACTGCAACACATCCCCACACACTGAAACACCTTCCCCACACACTGAAACCCCTTCCTCACACACTGAAACCCTTCCCCAAACACTGAAACCCATTCAGCACAAACTGAAACACATTCCCCAATCACTGAAACCCCTTCCCCACACACTGAAACCCCTTCTGCACACACTGAGACAGCTTCCCCACAGACTGAGACCCCTTCCCCACACACTGAAACACCTTCCGCACATACTGAAACACCTTCCCCACACACTGATACCCCTTCCGCACACAGAGAAACCCATCCCCACACACTGAAACCCCTTCCCCACACACTGAAATACATCCCCACACACTGAAACCCTTCCCCACACACTGAAACCCCTTCCCCACACACTGAAGCACATCCCCACGCACTGAAACACATTCCCCACACACTGAAACACCTTCCCTGCACACTGAAACACTTCCCAAACACTGAAACCCATTCACCACACACAGAAACCCCTTCCCCACACACTGAAACGCCTTCCGCACACACTGAAACCCCTTCCGCACACACTGAAACACCTTCCCCACACATTGAAACACCTTCCCCACACACTGGAACCTCTTCCCCAGGCACTGAGACCCCATCCCCACACACTGCAACACATCCCCACACACTGAAACACCTTCCCCACACACTGAAACCCCTTCCCCACACACTGAAACCCTTCCCCAAACACTGAAACCCATTCACCACAAACCGAAACACATTCCCCACACACTGAAACCCCTTCCGCACACGCTGAAACGCCTTCCACACACACTGAAACTCCTTCCGCACACACTGAAACAGCTTCCCCACAGACTGAAGCCCCTACCCCACACACTGAAACCCCTTCCGCACATACTGAAGCACATCCCCACACACTGAAACACATTCCCCACACACTGAAACACCTTCCCTGCACACTGAAACACTTCCCCAAACACTGAAAACCATTCACCACACACTGAAACCCCTTCCCCACACACTGAAACGCCTTCTGCACACACTGAAATCCCTTCCGCACACACTGAAACACCTTCCCCACACATTGAAACACCTTCCCCACACACTGGAACCCCTTCCCCAGGCACTGAGACCCCATCCCCACACACTGCAACACATTGCCACACAATGAAACACCTTCCCCACACACTGTAACACCTTCCCCACACACGGAAACCCCTTCCGCACACAATAAAACCCATCCCCACAAAATGACACCCATCCCCACACACTGAAACCCCTTCTTCACACACTGAAACCCCTTCCAAACACACTGGAACACTTCCCCACACACTGAAACACCATCGCCACACACTGAAACTACTTCCTCACACACTGAAACCCATCCCCACAAACTGAAACCCATCCCCACACACTGAAACAACTTCCCCACACACAGAAACCCTTCCCCACACACTGGAACACATGCCACACAATGAAACACATCCCCACACACTGAAGCACCTTCCCCACACACTGAAACCTCTTCCACACACACTAAAACATCTTCTCCACACACTGAAACACCTTCCCCACACAATGAAATACCATCCACACACTGAAACACCTTTCCCACATACTGAAACCCCTTCCCCACACACTGGAACCCTTCCCCACACACTGAAACACCTTCCCCAAACACGGACACCACTTCCCCAAACACTGAAACAGCTTCCCCACACACTGAAACCCCTTCCCCACACACTGAAACACCTTCCCCACACACTGAAACACATTTCCTACACACTGAAAAACCTTCCCCACACACTGAAACCCCTTCTGCATACACTGAAACACCTTCCCCACACACTGAAACCCATTCCCCACGCACTGAAACCCCTTCCCCACCCAATGAAACACTTCCCCACACCCTGAAACCCCTTTCCCACACACTGAAACCCCTTCTCAACACACTGAAACACCTTCCCCACACACTGAAACGGCTTCCCCACAAACTGAAACACTTTCCCCACACACCGAAACCCCTTCCCCACACACGGAAACCCCTTCCAAACACACTGAAACACCTTCCCCACACACTGAAACCCTTCCCCACACACTGAAACACCTTCCCCACACACTGAAACACTTCCCCACACACTGAAACACCTTCCCCACACACTGAAACCCCTTCCCCACACACTGAAAGCACATCCCCACACACTGAAACACCTTCCCCACACTCTGAACCCCAATCCGCACACACTGCAACACATCCCCACACACTGAAACACCTTCCCCACACACTGAAACCCCTTCCTCACACACTGAAACCCTTCCCCAAACACTGAAACCCATTCAGCACAAACTGAAACACATTCCCCAATCACTGAAACCCCTTCCCCACACACTGAAACCCCTTCTGCACACACTGAGACAGCTTCCCCACAGACTGAGACCCCTTCCCCACACACTGAAACACCTTCCGCACATACTGAAACACCTTCCCCACACACTGATACCCCTTCCGCACACAGAGAAACCCATCCCCACACACTGAAACCCCTTCCCCACACACTGAAATACATCCCCACACACTGAAACCCTTCCCCACACACTGAAACCCCTTCCCCACACACTGAAGCACATCCCCACGCACTGAAACACATTCCCCACACACTGAAACACCTTCCCTGCACACTGAAACACTTCCCAAACACTGAAACCCATTCACCACACACTGAAACCCCTTCCCCACACACTGAAACGCCTTCCGCACACACTGAAACCCCTTCCGCACACACTGAAACACCTTACCCACACATTGAAACACCTTCCCCACACACTGGAACCTCTTCCCCAGGCACTGAGACCCCATCCCCACACACTGCAACACATCCCCACACACTGAAACACCTTCCCCACACACTGAAACCCCTTCCCCACACACTGAAACCCTTCCCCAAACACTGAAACCCATTCACCACAAACGGAAACACATTCCCCACACACTGAAACCCCTTCCGCACACGCTGAAACGCCTTCCACACACACTGAAACTCCTTCCGCACACACTGAAACAGCTTCCCCACAGACTGAAGCCCCTACCCCACACACTGAAACCCCTTCCGCACATACTGAAACACCTTCTCCATACACTGAAACCCCTTCCCCACACACTGAAACCCCTTCCACACACAGAGAAACCCTTCCCCACACACTGAAACACCTTCCCCACACACTGAATCCCCTTCCCCACACACTGAAACCTTTCCGCACACAGTGAAACCCTTCCCCACACACTGAAACCCCTTCCCCACACACTGAAATCCCTTCCTCAGAAACTGAAACACATCCCCACACGCTGAAACTCCTTCCCCACACACTGAAACCCATCCCCACACACTGAAACCCCTTCCCCACACACTGAAACCCCTTCCCCACACACTGAAACCCTTCCCCACACACTGAACAAAATTCCCCGCACACTGAAACACTTCCCCACACACTGATACACCTTCCCCACACACTGGAACCCCTTCCCCAGGCACTGAAACCCCATCCCCACACACTGCAACACATTCCCACACACTGAAACCCCTTCCCCACACACTGAAACCCCTTCCCCACACACTGAAACCCTTCCCCAAACACTGAAACCCATTCACCACAAACCGAAACACATTCCCCACACACTGAAACCCCTTCCCCACACGCGAAACGCCTTCCGCACACAGAGAAACCCTTCCCCACACACTGAAACACCTTCCCCACAAACTGAATCCCCTTCCCCACACACTGAAACCCCTTCCGCACACAGTGAAACCCTTCACCACACACTGAAACCCCTTCCCCACACACTGAAATCCCTTCCTCAGAAACTGAAACACATCCCCACACACTGAAACCCCTTCCCCCCACACTGAAACCCTTCCCCAAACTCTGAAACGCCTTCCCCACACACTGAAACCCCTTCCCGACAAACTGAAACCCTTACCCACACTCTGAAACCCCTTCCCCACACACTGAAAACAATCCCCACACACTGAAACACCTTCCCCACACACATAAACCGTTCCCCACACACTGAAACACATCCCCACACACTGAAACAAATCCCCACACACTGACGCACCTTCCCCACACACTGAAACCATTACCCACACTCTGAAACCCCTTTCCCACACACTGAAACCCCTTCCCCACACACCGAAACACCTTACCCACACACTGAAACACCTTCCCTACACACAGAAACCCCTTCCGCACACACTGAAACCCATCCCCACACACTGAAACCCATCCCCACACACTGAAACCCCTACCCCTTACACTGAAACCCCTTCCCCACACACTGAAACACCTTCCCCACACACAGAAACACCTTCCCCATACAAAGAAACCCCTTCTGCACACACTGAAACCCATCCCAACACACTGAAACCCATCCCCACACACTGAAAACCATCCCCACACACTGAAACACCTTCCCCACAAATTGAAACCCCTTCCGCACACACTGAAACACCTTCCCCACAGACTCACATCCTTCCCCAGACACTGAAACACCTTCCCCACACAGTGAAACACATCCCCACACACGGAAACACATCCCTACACACTGAGACACATCCCCACACTCTGAAACACATCCCCACACACTGCAACACCTTCCGCACACACTGACACCCCTTCCCCACACACCGAAACCCATCCCCACACACTGAAACACCTTCCCCACACAGTGAAACACATCCCCACACACGGAAACACATCCCTACACACTGAAGCACATCCCCACGCACTGAAACACCTCCCCCACAAACTGAAACCCCTTGCCCACACACTGAAACACCTTCCCCACACACTGAAACACCTTCCCCACACACTGAACTCCCATCCCCACACACTGAAACCCTTCCCCACACTCTGAAACCCCTTCCCAACACACTGAAACACCTTCCCCACAAACTGTAACACCTTCCCCACACACGGAAACCCCTTCCGCACACAATAAAACCCATCCCCACAAAATGACACCCATCCCCACACACTGATACCCCTTCCGCACACAGAGAAACCCATCCCCACACACTGAAACCCCTTCCCCACACACTGAAATACATCCCCACACACTGAAACCCTTCCCCACACACTGAAACCCCTTCCCCACACACTGAAGCACATCCCCACGCACTGAAACACATTCCCCACACACTGAAACACCATCCCTGCACACTGAAACACTTCCCCAAACACTGAAACCCATTCACCACACACTGAAACCCCTTCCCCACACACTGAAACGCCTTCCGCACACACTGAAACCCCTTCCGCACACACTGAAACACCTTCCCCACACATTGAAACACCTTCCCCACACACTGGAACCCCTTCCCCAGGCACTGAGACCCCATCCCCACACACTGCAACACATCCCCACACACTGAAACACCATCCCCACACACTGAAACCCCTTCCCCACACACTGAAACCCTTCCCCAAACACTGAAACCCATTCACCACAAACCGAAACACATTCCCCACACACTGTAACCCCTTCCGCACACGCTGAAACGCCTTCCGCACACACTGAAACTCCTTCCGCACACACTGAAACAGCTTCCCCACAGACTGAAGCCCCTACCCCACACGCTGAAACCCCTTCTGCACATACTGAAACACCTTCCCCACACACTGAAACCCCTTCCCCACACACTGAAACCCCTTCCCCACACACTGAAACCCCTTCCACACACAGAGAAACCCTTCCCCACACACTGAAACACCTTCCCCACACACTGAATCCCCTTCCCCACACACTGAAACCTTTCCGCACACAGTGAAACCCTTCCCCACACACTGAAACCCCTTCCCCACACACTGAAATCCCTTCCTCAGAAACTGAAACACATCCCCACACGCTGAAACCCCTTCCCCAAACACTGAAACCCCTTCCCCACACACTGAAACCCTTCCCCACACACTGAACAAAATTCCCCGCAAACTGAAACACTTCCCCACACACTGATACACCGTCCCCACACACTGGAACCCCTTCCCCAGGCACTGAAACCCCATCCCCACACACTGCAACACATTCCCACACACTGAAACCCCTTCCCCACACACTGAAACCCCTTCCCCACACACTGAAACCCTTCCCCAAACACTGAAACCCATTCACCACAAACCGAAACACATTCCCCACACACTGAAACCCCTTCCCCACACGCTGAAACGCCTTCCGCACACAGAGAAACCCTTCCCCACACACTGAAACACCTTCCCCACAAACTGAATCCCCTTCACCACACACTGAAACCCCTTCCCCACACACTGAAATCCCTTCCTCAGAAACTGAAACACATCCGCACACACTGAAACCCCTTCCCCCCACACTGAAACCCTTCCCCAAACTCTGAAACGCCTTCCCCACACACTGAAACCCTTCCCGACAAACTGAAACCCTTACCCACACTCTGAAACCCCTTCCCCACACACTGAAACCCATCCCCACACACTGAAAACAATCCCCACACACTGAAACACCTTCCCCACACACATAAACCGTTCCCCACACACTGAAACACATCCCCACACACTGAAACAAATCCCCACACACTGACGCACCTTCCCCACACACTGAAACCATTACCCACACTCTGAAACCCCTTCCTCACACACTGAAACCCCTTCCCCACACACCGAAACACCTTACCCACACACTGAAACACCTTCCCCACACACAGAAACCCCTTCCGCACACACTGAAACCCATCCCCACACACTGAAACACATACCCACACACTGAAACCCCTTCCCCTTACACTGAAACCCCTTCCCCACACACTGAAACACCTTCCCCACACACAGAAACACCTTCCCCATACAAAGAAACCCCTTCTGCACACACTGAAACCCATCCCAACACACTGAAACCCATCCCCACACACTGAAAACCATCCCCATACACTGAAACACCTTCCCCACAAATTGAAACCCCTTCCGCATACACTGAAACACCTTCCCCACAGACTGACACCCTTCCCCAGACACTGAAACACCTTCCCCACACACTGAAACCCATTCCCCACGCACTGAAACCCCTTCCCCACCCAATGAAACACTTCCCCACACCCTGAAACCCCTTTCCCACACACTGAAACCCCTTCTCAACACACTGAAACACCTTCCCCACACACTAAAACGGCTTCCCCACAAACTGAAACACTTTCCCCACACACCGAAACCCCTTCCCCACACACGGAAACCCCTTCCAAACACACTGAAACACCTTCCCCACACACTGAAACCCTTCCCCACACACTGAAACACCTTCCCCACACACTGAAACACTTCCCCACACACTGAAACACCTTCCCCACACACTGGAACCCCTTCCCCACACACTGAAAGCACATCCCCACACACTGAAACACCTTCCCCACACTCTGAACCCCAATCCGCACACACTGCAACACATCCCCACACACTGAAACACCTTCCCCACACACTGAAACCCCTTCCTCACACACTGAAACCCTTCCCCAAACACTGAAACACCTTCCCCACAAACTGAATCCCCTTCCCCACACACTGAAACCCGTTCCGCACACAGTGAAACCCTTCCAAACACTGTGAAACCCATTCACCACAAACTGAAACACATTCCCCAATCACTGAAACCCCTTCCCCACACACTGAAACCCCTTCTGCACACACTGAGACAGCTTCCCCACAGACTGAAACCCCTTCCCCACACACTGAAACACCTTCCGCACATACTGAAACACCTTCCCCACACACTGATACCCCTTCCGCACACAGAGAAACCCATCCCCACACACTGAAACCCCTTCCCCACACACTGAAATACATCCCCACACACTGAAACCCTTCCCCACACACTGAAACCCCTTCCCCACACACTGAAGCACATCCCCACGCACTGAAACACATTCCCCACACACTGAAACACCTTCCCTGCACACTGAAACACTTCCCCAAACACTGAAACCCATTCACCACACACTGAAACCCCTTCTCCACACACTGAAACGCCTTCCGCACACACTGAAACCCCTTCCGCACACACTGAAACACCTTCCCCTCACATTGAAACACCTTCCCCACACACTGAAACCCCTTCCGCACATACTGAAACACCTTCCCCACAAACTGAAACCCCTTCCCCACACACTGAAACCCCTTCCGCACACAGTGAAACCCTTCCCCACACACTGAAACTCCTTCCCCACACACTGAAGCACATCCCCACACACTGAAACCCCTTCCGCACTAACTGAAACACCTTCGCCACACACTGAAACACCTTCCCCACACACTGAAACCCCTTCCGCTCACAGTGAAACCCTTCCCCACACACTGAAACACTTGCCCGCACATTCAAAAACCCCTTCCCCTCACACTGGAACCCCTTCCCCAGGCACTGAAATCCCTTCCACACACAGAGAAACCCTTCCCCACACACTGGAACACCTTCCCCACACACTGAAACCTTTCCGCACACAGTGAAACCCTTCCCCACACACTGAAACCCCTTCCCCACACACTGAAATCCCTTCCTCAGAAACTGAAACACATCCCCACACGCTGAAACTCCTTCCCCACACACTGAAACCCATCCCCACACACTGAAACCCCTTCCCCACACACTGAAACCCCTTCCCCACACACTGAAACCCTTCCCCACACACTGAACAAAATTCCCCACACACTGAAACACTTCCCCACACACTGATACACCTTCCCCACACACTGGAACCCCTTCCCCATGCACTGAAACCCCATCCCCACACACTGCAACTCATTCCAACACACAGAAACACCTTCCCCACACACTGAAACCCCTTCCCCACACACTGAAACCCTTCCCCAAACACTGAAACCCATTCACCACAAACCGAAACACATTCCCCACACACTGAAACCCCTTCCCCACACGCTGAAACGCCTTCCGCACACAGAAAAACCCTTCCCACACACTGAAACACCTTCCCCACAAACTGAATCCCCTTCCCCACACACTGAAACCCGTTCCGCACACAGTGAAACGCTTCCCCACACACTGAAACCCCTTCCCCACACACTGAAATCCCTTCCTCAGAAACTGAAACACATCCCCACACACTGAAACCCCTTCCCCCCACACTGAAACCCTTCCCCAAACTCTGAAACGCCTTCCCCACACACTGAAACCCCTTCCCGACAAACTAAAACCCTTACCCTGACTCTGAAACCCCTTCCCCACACACTGAAATCCATCCCCACACACTGAAATCCATCCCCACACACTGAAAACAATCCCCACACACTGAAACACCTTCCCCACACACAGAAACCGTTCCCCACACACTGAAACACATCCCCACACACTGAAACAAATCCCCACACACTGACGCACCTTCCCCACACACTGAAACCATTACCCACACTCTGAAACCCCTTCCCCACACACTGAAACACCTTCCCCACACACTGAAACCCCTTCCCCACACACCGAAACACCTTACCCACTCACTGAAACACCGTCCCCACACACAGAAACCCCTTCCGCACACACTGAAACCCATCCCCACACACTGAAACCCATCCCCACACACTGAAACCCCTTCCCCACACACTGAAACACCTTCCCCACACACTGAAACACCTTCCCCACACAAAGAAACACCTTCCCCATACAAAGAAACCCCTTCTGCAAACACTGAAACCCATCCCAACACACTGAAACCCATCCCCACACACTGAAAACAATCCCCACACACTGAAACACCTTCCCCACAAATTGAAACCCCTTCCGCACACACTGAAACACCTTCCCCACAGACTGACACCCTTCCCCAGACACTGAAACACCTTCCCCACACAGTGAAACACATCCCCACACACGGAAACACATCCCCACTCTCTGAAACACATCCCCACACACGGCAACACCTTCGCACACACTGAAACCCCTTCCCCACACACCGAAACCCATCCCCACACACTGAAACGCCTTCCCCACACAGTGAAACACATCCCCACACACTGAAACACATCCCTACACACTGAAGCACATCCCCACGCACTGAAACACCTTCCCCACAAACAGAAATCCCCTCCCCACACACTGAAACACCTTCCCCACACACTAAAACACCTTCCCCACACACTGAACTCCCATCCCCACACACTGAAACCCTTCCCCACACTCTGAAACCCCTTCCCCACACACTGAAACACCTTCCCCACAAACTGTAACACCTTCCCCACACACGGAAACCCCTTCTGCACACAATAAAACCCATCCCCACAAAATGACACCCATCCCCACACACTGAAACCCCTTCCCCACACACTGAAACCCCTTCCAAACACACTGAAACACCTTCCCCACACACTGAATCCCTTCCCCACACACTGAAACACATTCCCCACACACTGAAACACTTCCCCACACACTGAAAAACCTTCCCCACACACTGGAACCCCTTCCCCACACACTGAAACCACATCCCCACACACTGAAACACCTTCCCCACACTATGAACCCCAATCCCCACACACTGCAACACATCCCCACACACTGAAACACCTTCCCCACACACTGAAACCCCTTCCCCACACACTGAAACCCTTCCCCAAACACTGAAACCCATTCACCACAAACTGAAACACATTGTCCAATCACTGAAACCCCTTCCCCACACACTGAAACCCCTTCTGCACACACTGAGACAGATTCCCCACAGACTGAAACCCCTTCCCCACACACTGAAAACCCTTCCGCACATACTGAAACACCTTCCCCACACACTGAAACCCATTCCCCACACACTGCAACCCCTTCCGCACACACTGAAACTCTTCCCCACACACTGAAACACCTTCCCTACACACTGAAACACATCCCCACACACTGAAACCCCTTCCCCACACACTGAAACACATCCCCACACACTGAAACCCCTTCCACACACTCTGAAACACCTTCCCCACACACTGAAACACCTTCCCCACACACTGAAACGCCTTCCCCACACACTGAAACACCTTCAGCACACAATGAAACCCTTCCCCACACACTGAAACACCTTCCCCACACACTGAAACACATCCCCACACACTGAAACCCCTTCCCCACACACTGAAACACATCCCCACACACTGAAACCCCTTCCCCACACACTGAACCACCTTCCCCACGCACTGAAACCCCTTCCCCACACACTGAAACCCCTTCCGCACACAGAGAAACCCATCCCCACACACTGAAACCCCTTCCCCTCATACTGAAATGCATCCCCACACACTGAAACCCTTCCCCACACACTGAAACCTCTTCCCCACACTCTGAATCACATCCCCACGCGCTGAAACACCTTCCCCACACACTGAAACCCATTCACCACACACTGAAACACATTCCCCACACACTGAAAGCCTCCCAAACACACTGAAACACATTCCCCACACACTGAAACCCCTTCCCCACACACTGAAACCCCTTCTCCACACACTGAAACGCCTTCCGCACACACTGAAACCCCTTCCGCACACACTGAACCACCTTCCCCACACATTGAAACACCTTCCCAACACAATGAAAGCCCTTCCCCACACACTGAAACCCCTTCCACACACAGTGAAACCCTTCCACACAAACTGAAACTCCTTCCCCACACACTGAAGCACATCCCCACACACTGAAACCCCATCCGCACTAACTGAAACACCTTCGCCACACACTGAAACACCTTCACCACACACTGAAACCCCTTCAGCTCACAGTGAAACCCTTCCCCACACTCTGAAACACATCCCCACACATTGAAACACCTTCCCCACACACTGAAACCCCTTCCGCACACACTGAAACACCTTCCGCACACACTGAAACACCTTCCCCACACACTGAAACACCTTCCCCACACACTGAAACCCATCCCCACACACTGAAACACCTTCCCCACACACTGAAACACATCCCCACACACTGAAACAGATCCCCACACACTGAAGCACATCCACACGCACTGAAACACCTTCCCCACACACTGAAACCCCTTCCCCACACACTGAAAGACCTTCCCCACACACTGAAACACATTCCCCACACACGGAAATCACATCCCCACACACTGAAACCCTTCCCCACACTTTGAAACGACTTCCCCACACACTGAAACACCTTCCCCACAAACTGTAACACCTGCCCCACACACTGAAACCCCTTCCGCACACAATGAAACCCATCCCCACAAACTGACACCCATCCCCACACACTGAAACCCCTTCCCCACACACTGAAACCCCTTCCCCACACACTGAAACACCTTCCCCACACTCGGAAACTCCTTCCTCACACACTGAAACCCATCCCCACACACTGAAACCCATTCCCACACACTGAAACACATCCCCACACACTGAAACACCTTACCCACACACTGAGACCCCTTCCCCACACACTAATACATCTTCCCCACACACTGAAACACATTCCCCACACACTGAAATACCATCCCCACACACTGAAACACCTTTCCCACACACAGAAACCCCTTACCCACGCACTGGAACCCTTCCCCACACCCTGAAACACCTTCCCCAAACACGGAAACCCCTTCCTCACACACTGAAACAGCTTCCCCACAAACTGAATCCCCTAACCCACACACTGAAACACCTTCCCCACACACTGAAACACATTCCCCACACACTGAAACACCTTCCCCACACACTGAAACCCCTTCTGCACACACTGAAACACCTTCCCCACACAAAGAAACCATTCCCCACACACTGAAACCCCTTCCCCACACACTGAAACACCATCTCCACACACTGAAACACCTTCCCCACACACTGAAACGCCTTCTGCACACACTGGAACACCTTACCCACACACCAAAACCCCTTCCGCACACAGTGAAACCCTTCCACACACACTGAAACTCCTTCCCCACACACTGAAGCACATCCCCACACACTGAAACCCCTTCCGCACCAACTGAAACACCTTCGCCACACACTGAAACACCTTCCCCACACACTGAAACCCCTTCGGCTCACAGTGAAACCCTTCCCCACACACTGAAACACATCCCCACACACTGAAACCCCTTCCCCACACACTGAAACCCCTTCCCCACACACGGAAACACCTTCCGCACACACTTGAACCCCTTCCGCACACACTGAACAACCTTCCCCACACATTGAAACACCTTCCCAACACAATGAAACCCCTTCCGCACATACTGACACACCTTCCCCACACACTGAAACCCCTTCCCCACACACTGAAACCCCTTCCGCACACAGTGAAACCCTTCCACACACACTGAAACTCCTTCCCCACACACTGAAGCACATCCCCACACACTGAAACCCCTTCCGCACCAACTGAAACACCTTCGCCACACACTGAAACACCTTCCCCACACACTGAAACCCCTTCGGCTCACAGTGAAACCCTTCCCCACACACTGAAACACATCCCCACACATTGAAACACCTTCCCCACACACTGAAACCCCTTCCGCACACACTGAAACACCTTCCGCACACACTGAAACACCTTCCCCACACACTGAAACACCTTCCCCACACACTGAAACCCATCCCCACACACTGAAACACCTTCCCCACACACTGAAACACATCCCCACACACTGAAACAGATCCCCACACACTGAAGCACATCCACACGCACTGAAACACCTTCCCCACACACTGAAACCCCTTCCCCACACACTGAAACACCTTCCCCACAAACTGAAACGCCTTCCCCACAAACTGAAACACGTTCCCCACACACCGAAACCCCTTCCCCACACACGGAAACCCCTTCCAAACACACTGAAACACCTTCCCCACACACTGAAACCCTTCCCCACACACTGAAACACATTCCCCACACACTGAAACACTTCCCCACACACTGAAAAACCTTCCCCACACACTGGAACCCCTTCCCCACACACTGAAACCACATCCCCACACACTGAAACACCTTCCCCACACTATGAACCCCAATCCCCACACACTGCAACACATCCCCACACACTGAAACACCTTCCCCACACACTGAAACCCCTTCCCCACACACTGAAACCCTTCCCCAAACACTGAAACCCATTCACCACAAACTGAAACACATTGCCCAATCACTGAAACCCCTTCCCCACACACTGAAACCCCTTCTGCACACACTGAGACAGATTCCCCACAGACTGTAACCCCTTCCCCACACACTGAAACCCCTTCCGCACATACTGAAACACCTTCCCCACACACTGAAACCCCTTCCCCACACACTGCAACCCCTTCCGCACACAGTCAAACTCTTCCCCACACACTGAAACACCTTCCCCACACACTGAAACACATCCCCACACACTGAAACCCCTTGCCCACACACTGAAACACATCCCCACACACTGAAACCCCCTCCACACACTCTGAAACACCTTCCCCACACACTGAAACATCTTCCCCACACACTGAAACGCCTTCCCCACACACTGAAACACCTTCAGCACAGAGTGAAACCCTTCCCCACATACTGAAACACCTTCCCCACACACTGAAACACATCCCCACACACTGAAACCCCTTCCCCACACACTGAAACACATCCCCACACACTGAAACCCCTTCCCCACACACTGTACCACCTTCCCCACGCACTGAAACCCCTTCCCCACCTACTGAAACCCCTTCCGCACACAGAGAAACCCATCCCCACACACTGAAACCCCTTCCCCTCACACTGAAATGCATCCCCACACACTGAAACCCTTCCCCACACACTGAAACCCCTTCCCCACACTCTGAAGCATATCCCCACGCGCTGAAACACCTTCCCCACAGACGGAAACCCCTTCCCCGCACACTGAAACACTTCCCCAAACACTGAAACCAATTCACCACACACTGAAACACATTCCCCACACACCGAAAGCCTTCCAAACACACTGAAACACATTCCCCACACACTGAAACCCCTTCCCCACACACTGAAACCCCTTCTCCACACACTGAAACGCCTTCCGCACACACTGAAACCCCTTCCGCACACACTGAACCACCTTCCCCACACATTGAAACACCTTCCCAACACAATGAAAGCCCTTCCCCACACACTGAAACCCCTTCCGCACACAGTGAAACCCTTCCACACACACTGAAACTCCTTCCCCACACACTGAAGCACATCTCCACACACTGAAACCCCTTCCGCACTAACTGAAACACCTTCGCCACACACTGAAACACCTTCCCCACACACTGAAACACCTTCCCCACACACTGAGACACCTTCCGCACACACTGAAACACCTTCCCCAAACACTGAAACACTTCCCCAAACACTGAAACCCATTCACCACACACTGAAACACCTTCCGCACACACTGAAAGCCTTCCAAACACACTGAAACACATTCCCCACACACTGAAACCCCTTCCCCACACACTGAAACCCCTTCTCCACACACTGAAACGCCTTCCGCACACACTGAAACCCCTTCCGCACACACTGAACCACCTTCCCCACACATTGAAACACCTTCCCAACACAATGAAAGCCCTTCCCCACACACTGAAACCCCTTCCACACACAGTGAAACCCTTCCACACACACTGAAACTCCTTCCCCACACACTGAAGCACATCCCCACACACTGAAACCCCTTCCGCACTAACTGAAACACCTTCGCCACACACTGAAACACCTTCCCCACACACTGAAACCCCTTCAGCTCACAGTGAAACCCTTCCCCACACACTGAAACACATCCCCACACATTGAAACACCTTCCCCACACACTGAAACCCCTTCCGCACACACTGAAACACCTTCCGCACACACTGAAACACCTTCCCCACACACTGAAACACCTTCCCCACACACTGAAACCCATCCCCACACACTGAAACACCTTCCCCACACACTGAAACACATCCCCACACACTGAAACAGATCCCCACACACTGAAGCACATCCACACGCACTGAAACACCTTCCCCACACACTGAAACCCCTTCCGCACACACTGAAAGACCTTCCCCACACACTGAAACACATTCCCCACACACGGAAATCACATCCCCACACACTGAAACCCTTCCCCACACTTTGAAACGACTTCCCCACACACTGAAACACCTTCCCCACAAACTAATACATCTTCCCCACACACTGAAACACATTCCCCACACACTGAAATACCATCCCCACACACTGAAACACCTTTCCCACACACTGAAACCCCTTACCCACGCACTGGAACCCTTCCCCACACCCTGAAACACCTTCCCCAAACACGGAAACCCCTTCCCCACACACTGAAACAGCTTCCCCACAAACTGAATCCCCTAACCCACACACTGAAACACCTTCTCCACACACTGAAACACATTCCCCACACACTGAAACACCTTCCCCACACACTGAAACCCCTTCTGCACACACTGAAACACCTTCCCCACACAAAGAAACCATTCCCCACACACTGAAACCCCTTCCCCACACACTGAAACACCATCTCCACACACTGAAACACCTTCCCCACACACTGAAACGCCTTCCGCACACACTGGAACACCTTACCCACACACCAAAACCCCTTCCCCACACACCGAAACCCTTCCCCACGCGCTGAAACCCCTTCCCCACAAACTGAAACCCTTTTCCGCACACACTGACACCCAGCCCCACAATCTGAGACCCATCCCCACACACTGAAACCCCTTCCCCACACACTGAAACCCCTTCCCCACACTCTGAAACACCTTCCCCACTCACTGAAACACCTTCCCCGCACACTGAAACACTTCCCCAAACACTGAAACCCATTCACCACACACTGAAACACATTCCCCACACACTGAAAGCCTTCCAAACACACTGAAACACATTCCCCACACACTGAAACCCCTTCCCCACGCACTGAAACCCCTTCCCCACACACGGAAACACCTTCCGCACACACTTGAACCCCTTCCGCACACACTGAAGCACATCCCCACACACTGAAGCACATCCCCACACACTGAAACCCCTTCCGCACATACTGACACACCTTCCCCACACACTGAAACCCCTTCCCCACACACTGAAACCCCTTCCGCACACAGTGAAACCCTTCCACACACACTGAAACTCCTTCCCCACACACTGAAGCACATCCCCACACACTGAAACCCCTTCCGCACTAACTGCAACACCTTCGCCACACACTGAAACACCTTCCCCACACACTGAAACCCCTTCGGCTCACAGTGAAACCCTTCCCCACACACTGAAACACATCCCCACACATTGAAACACCTTCCCCACACACTGAAACCCCTTCCGCACACACTGAAACACCTTCCGCACACACTGAAACACCTTCTCCACACACTGAAACACCTTCCCCACACACTGAAACCCATCCCCACACACTGAAACACCTTCCCCACACACTGAAACACATCCCCACACACTGAAACAGATCCCCACACACTGAAGCACATCCACACGCACAGAAACACCTTCCCCACACACTGAAACCCCTTCCCCACACACTGAAACACCTTCCCCACACACTGAAACACCTTCCCCACAAACTGAAACGCCTTCCGCACAAACTGAAACACGTTCCCCACACACCGAAACCCCTTCCCCACACACGGAAACACCTTCCCCACACACTGAAACCCCTTCGGCTCACAGTGAAACCCTTCCCCACACACTGAAACACATCCCCACACACTGAAACACTTCCCCACACACTGAAACACCTTCCCCACACACTGCAACCCTTCCCCACACACTGAAACACATTCCCCACACACTGAAACACTTCCCCACACACTGAAAAAACCTTCCCCACACACTGGAACCCCTTCCCCACACACTGAAACCACATCCCCACACACTGAAACACCTTCCCCACACTATGAACCCCAATCCCCACACACTGCAACACATCCCCACACACTGATACACCTTCCCCACACACTGAAACCCCTTCCCCACACACTGAAACCCTTCCCCAAACACTGAAACCCATTCACCACAAACTGAAACACATTGCCCAATCACTGAAACCCCTTCCCCACACACTGAAACCCCTTCTGCACACACTGAGACAGATTCCCCACAGACTGTAACCCCTTCCCCACACACTGAAACCCCTTCCGCACATACTGAAACACCTTCCCACACACTGAAACCCCTTCCCCACACACTGCAACCCCTTCCGCACACAGTGAAACTCTTCCCCACACACTGAAACACCTTCCCCACACACTGAAACACATCCCCACACACTGAAACATCTTCCCCACACACTGAAACGCCTTCCCCACACACTGAAACACCTTCCGCACACACTGAAACCCCTTCCCCACACACTGAAATACCTTTCCCACACATTGATACTCCTTCCCCACACACTGAAACCGTTCCCCACACAATGAAACACTTTCCCCACACACTGAAACCCCTTCCCCAAACACTGTAACAACATCCCCACACACTGAAACACCTTCCCCACACACTGAAAACCTTCCCCACACACTGAAACAACTTCCCCACTCACTGAAACTCTTCCCCACACACTGAAACCCCTTCCGCACACACTGCAATCCTTCCCCACACGCTGAAACCCCTTCCCCACACACTGAAACCCCGTTCCCACACACTGTAACCCTTCCCCACACACTGAAAAACATCCCCATACACTGAAACACCTTCCCCACACACTAAAACCCCTTCCGCACAGACTGAAACACATTCCCACACACTGTTACCCATCCCCACACACTGAAACACATCCCCATAAACTGAAACACATCCCCACACACTGAAACACCTTCCCCATAAACTGAAACCCCTTCCCCACACACTGAAACACCTTCCCCACACACAGGAACCCAACCCCACACACTGAAACACCTTCCCCACACTTTGAAACCCTTCCCCACACACTGAAAAACATCGCCACACACTCAAGCGCATCCCCACCGACTGAAACACCTTCCCCATACACTGAGACCCCTTCCCCACACACTGAAGCACCTTCCCCACACACTGAAACACCTTCCCCACACACTGAAGTCCCATCCCCACACACTGAAACACTTTCCGCACACACTGAAACCCATCCCCACAAACTGAAACCCTTGAGCACACACTGAAACCCCTACCCCACACACTGAAACCCCTTCCCCACACAGTGAAATCACGTCCCCCCACACTGAAACCCTTCCCCACACTCTGAAACCCCTTCCCCACTCACTGAAATACCTTCTCCACACACTGAAACCCTTACCCACACTCTGAAACCCCTTCCCCACACACTGAAACACCTTCCCCACACACTGAATCCCCATCCCCACACACTGAAACACATCCCCACACACGGAAACACCATCCCCACACACTGAAACCCCTTCCCCACACACTGAAACCCCTTCCGCACACACTGAAACACCTTCCCCACAAACTGAAACCCCTTCCCCACACACTGAAACCCTTTAAGCACTCTTTGAAACACATTCCGCACACACTGAAACAAATCCCCACACAATGAAACCCCTTCCCCACACACTGAAACCCCTTACCCACCCAATGATACACATCCTCACACACTGAAACCCCTTCCCCAAACAATGAAACCCCTTCCGCACACACTGAAACACCTTCCCCACAAACTGAAACCCCTTCCCCACACACTGAAACCCTTTCCGCACAGTTTGAAACACCTTCCGCACACACTGCAACACCTTCCCCACACACTGAAACCCCATCCACACACACTGAAACACCTTCCCTACACACTGAAACCTCTTCCCCTCACACTGAAACCCCTTCTGCACACAGTGAAACCCTTCCCCACACACTGAAACCCCATCCACACACACTGAAACACCTTCCCCACACACTGAAACCTCTTCCCCTCACACTGAAACCCCTTCTGCACACAGTGAAACCCTTCCCCACACACTGAAACCCCTTCCCCACAAACTGAAACATTTTCCCCACACTGAAACCGTTCCCCACACTCTGAAACCCCTTCCCCACTCACTGAAACCCCTTCCCCACAAGTTGAAACCCTTACCCACACTCTGAATCCCCTTCCCCACACACTGAAACACCTTCCCCACACATTGAAACCCCTACCCCACACACTGAAACCCCTTTCGCACACACTGAAACCCCTTCCACACACACTGAAACACCGTCCCCACACACTGAAACACTTTCCCCACACTCTGAAACCCCTTTCCCACACACTGAAACCCATTCCCACAAACTGAAACACCTTCCTCACACACTGAAACCCTTCCGCACACACTGAAACACATCCCCACACACTGAAGCAGATCCCGATGCACTGAAACAGCTTCACCACACACTGAAACCCCTTCCCCAGCCACTGAAACACCTTCCCCACACACTGGTATCCCATCCCCACACACTGAAACGCTTCCCCACACTCTGAAACCCCTTCCCCACACACTTAAAGACCTTCCCCACACACTGAAACCCATCCCCACACACTGAAACCCACCCCCACACACTGAAACCCATCCTCACACTCGGAAACACCTTCCGAACACACTGAAACACTTCCCCACACACTGAAACACCTTCCCCACACACTGAAACTCCTTCCGCACACACTGAAACCCCTTTCCCACACACTGAAATACCTTTCCCACACATTGATACTCCTTCCCCACACACTGAAACCGTTCCCCACACAATGAAACACTTTCCCCACACACTGAAACCCCTTCCCCAAACACTGTAACAACATCCCCACACACTGAAACACCTTCCCCACACACTGAAAACCTTCCCCACACACTGAAACAACTTCCCCACTCACTGAAACTCTTCCCCACACACTGAAACCCCTTCCGCACACACTGCAATCCTTCCCCACACGCTGAAACCCCTTCCCCACACACTGAAACGCCGTTCCCACACACTGTAACCCTTCCCCACACACTGAAAAACATCCCCATACACTGAAACACCTTCCCCACACACTAAAACCCCTTCCGCACAGACTGAAACACATTCCCACACACTGTTACCCATCCCCACACACTGAAACACATCCCCATAAACTGAAACACATCCCCACACACTGAAACACCTTCCCCATAAACTGAAACCCCTTCCCCACACACTGAAACACCTTCCCCACACACTGAAACACCTTCCCCACACACAGGAACCCAACCCCACACACTGAAACACCTTCCCCACACTTTGAAACCCTTCCCCACACACTGAAAAACATCGCCACACACTCAAGCGCATCCCCACCGACTGAAACACCTTCCCCATACACTGAGACCCCTTCCCCACACACTGAAGCACCTTCCCCACACACTGAAACACCTTCCCCACACACTGAAGTCCCATCCCCACACACTGAAACACTTTCCGCACACACTGAAACCCATCCCCACAAACTGAAACCCTTGAGCACACACTGAAACCCCGACCCCACACACTGAAACCCCTTCCCCACACAGTGAAATCACGTCCCCCCACACTGAAACCCTTCCCCACACTCTGAAACCCCTTCCCCACTCACTGAAATACCTTCTCCACACACTGAAACCCTTACCCACACTCTGAAACCCCTTCCCCACACACTGAAACACCTTCCCCACACACTGAATCCCCATCCCCACACACTGAAACACCTTCCCCACACACTGAAACACCTTCCGCACACACTGAAACCCATCCCCACAAACTGAAACCCTTGAGCACACACTGAAACCCCTACCCCACAAACTGAAATCCCTACCCCACACAATGAAACACATCCCCACACACAGAAAGATCTTCCCCACACACTGAAACCCTTCCGCACACACTGAAACACATCCCCACACACTGAAGCAGATCCCGATGCACTGAAACAGCTTCACCACACACTGAAACCCCTTCCCCAGCCACTGAAACACCTTCCCCACACACTGGTATCCCATCCCCACACACTGAAACGCTTCCCCACACTCTGAAACCCCTTCCCCACACACTTAAAGACCTTCCCCACACACTGAAACCCATCCCCACACACTGAAACCCACCCCCACACACTGAAACCCATCCTCACACTCGGAAACACCTTCCCCAGACACTGAAACTCCTTCCGCACACACTGAAACCCCTTCCCCACACACTGAAATACCTTTCCCACACATTGATACTCCTTCCCCACACACTGAAACCGTTCCCCACACAATGAAACACTTTCCCCACACACTGAAACCCCTTCCCCAAACACTGTAACAACATCCCCACACACTGAAACACCTTCCCCACACACTGAAAACCTTCCCCACACACTGAAACAACTTCCCCACTCACTGAAACTCTTCCCCACACACTGAAACCCCTTCCGCACACACTGCAATCCTTCCCCACACGCTGAAACCCCTTCCCCACACACTGAAACCCCGTTCCCACACACTGTAACCCTTCCCCACACACTGAAAAACATCCCCATACACTGAAACACCTTCCCCACACACTAAAACCCCTTCCGCACAGACTGAAACACATTCCCACACACTGTTACCCATCCCCACACACTGAAACACATCCCCATAAACTGAAACACATCCCCACACACTGAAACACCTTCCCCATAAACTGAAACCCCTTCCCCACACACTGAAACACCTTCCCCACACACAGGAACCCAACCCCACAAACTGAAACACCTTCCCCACACTTTGAAACCCTTCCCCACACACTGAAAAACATCGCCACACACTCAAGCGCATCCCCACCGACTGAAACACCTTCCCCATACACTGAGACCCCTTCCCCACACACTGAAGCACCTTCCCCACACACTGAAACACCTTCCCCACACACTGAAGTCCCATCCCCACACACTGAAACACTTTCCGCACACACTGAAACCCATCCCCACAAACTGAAACCCTTGAGCACACACTGAAACCCCGACCCCACACACTGAAACCCCTTCCCCACACAGTGAAATCACGTCCCCCCACACTGAAACCCTTCCCCACACTCTGAAACCCCTTCCCCACTCACTGAAATACCTTCTCCACACACTGAAACCCTTACCCACACTCTGAAACCCCTTCCCCACACACTGAAACACCTTCCCCACACACTGAATCCCCATCCCCACACACTGAAACACCTTCCCCACACACTGAAACACCTTCCGCACACACTGAAACCCATCCCCACAAACTGAAACCCTTGAGCACACACTGAAACCCCTACCCCACAAACTGAAATCCCTACCCCACACAATGAAACACATCCCCACACACAGAAAGACCTTCCCCACACACTGAAACCCCTTCCGCATACACTGAAACCCTTCCCCACACACTGAAAAACATCCCCATACACTGAAACACCTTCCCCACACACTAAATCCCCTTCCGCACAGACTGAAACACATTCCCACACACTGTTACCCATCCCCACACACTGAAACACATCCCCATAAACTGAAACACATCCCCACACACTGAAACACCTTCCCCATAAACTGAAACCCCTTCCCCACACACTGAAACACCTTCCCCACACACAGGAACCCAACCCCACACACTGAAACACCTTCCCCACACTTTGAAACCCTTCCCCACACACTGAAAAACATCGCCACACACTCAAGCGCATCCCCAACGACTGAAACACCTTCCCCAAACACTGAGACCCCTTCCCCACACACTGAAGCACCTTCCCCACACACTGAAACACCTTCCCCACACACTGAAGTCCCATCCCCACACACTGAAACACTTTCCGCTCACACTGAAACCCATCCCCACAATCTGAAACCCTTGAGCACACACTGAAACCCCTACCCCACACACTGAAATCCCTTCCCCACACAGTGAAATCACGTCCCCCCACACTGAAACCCTTCCCCACACTCTGAAACCCCTTCCCCACTCACTGAAACACCTTCTCCACACACTGAAACCCTTACCCACACTCTGAAACCCCTTCCCCACACACTGAAACACCTTCCCCACACACTGAATCCCCTTCCCCACACACTGAAACACCTTCCCCACACACTGAAACCCCTTCCGCACACACTGAAACCCATCCCCACAAACTGAAACCCTTGAGCACACACTGAAACCCCTACCCCACAAACTGAAATCCCTACCCCACACAATGAAACACATCCCCACACACAGAAAGACCTTCCCCACACACTGAAACCCCTTCCGCACACACTGAAACCCATCCCCACACACTGAAACCCATCCCCACATACTGAAACACCTTCCCCACACGCTCAAACCCTTCCCCACACACTGAAACACATCCCCACACACTGAAACACATCCCCACACACGGAAGCATTTCCCCACACACTGAAACCCCTTCCCCACACACTGAAACACCTTCCCCACACACTGAAACCCATTCCCACACACTGAAACCACTTCCGCACACAGTGGAACCCATCCCCACACACTGAAACCCCTTCCGCACACTGAAACCCATTCCCACACACTGAAACCACTTCCGCACACAGTGAAACCCATCCCCACACACAGAAACCCCTTCCTCACAAACTTAAACCCTTTCCGCACTCACTGAAATACCTTCCGCACACACTGAAACACCTTCCCCACACACTGAAACCCCTTCCGCACACACTGAAACACCTTCCCCACACACTGAAACCCCTTCCGCACACACTGAAATCACTTCCGCACACAGTGAAACCCGTCCCCACACACTGAAACCCCTTCCCCACACAATGAAACCCCTTTCTCACACGCTGAAACACATCCGCACACAATGAAACCACTTCGCCACACACTGAAACCCCTTCCCCACACAGTGAAAACACTTCCCCCCACACTGAAACCCTTCCCCACACTCTGAAACCCCTTCCCCACTCACTGAAACACCTTCGCCACACACTGAAACCCTTACCCACACTCTGAAACCCCTTCCCCACACACTGAAACACCTTCCCCACACACTGAATCCCCATCCCCACACACTGAAACACCTTCCCCACACAATGAAACACCTTCCGCACACACTGAAACCCATCCCCACAAACTGAAACCCTTGAGCACACACTGAAACCCCTACCCCACAAACTGAAATCCCTTCCCCACACAATGAAACACATCCCCACACACAGAAAGACCTTCCCCACACACTGAAACCCCTTCCGCACACAGTGAAACCCATCCCAACACACTGAAACCCATCCCCACATACTGAAACACCTTCCCCACACGCTGAAACCCTTCCCCACACACTGAAACACATCCCCACACACTGAAACACATCCCCACCCACGGAAGCATCTTCCCCACACACTGAAACCCCTTCCCCACACACTGAAACACCTTCCCCACACACTGAAACCCATTCCCACACACTGAAACGACTTCCGCACACACTGAAACCCATCCCCACACACTGAAACCCCTTCCCCACACACTGAAACCCATTCCCACACACTGAAACCACTTCCGCACACAGTGAAACCCATCCCCACACACAGAAACCCCTTCCTCACAAACTTAAACCCTTTCCGCACTCACTGAAATACCTTCAGCACACACTGAAACACCTTCCCCACACACTGAAACCCCTTCCGCACACACTGAAACACCTTCCCCACACACTGAAACCCCTTCCCCACACACTGAAACCACTTCCGCACACAGTGAAACCCATCCCCACACACTGAAACCCCTTCCACACACAATGAAACCCCTTTCTCACACACCGAAACACATCCCCACACACTGAAACCCCTTCCCCACACACCGAAACCCCTTCCCCACACACTGAAAACACTTTCCCCCACACTGAACTCTTCCCCACACTCTGAAACCCCTTCCCCACTCACAGAAACACCTTCCCCACACACTGAAACCCTTACCCACACTCTGCAACCCAATCCCCACCCACTGAAACACCTTCCCCACACACTGAAACCCCTTCCCCACACACTGAATCCCCTTCCCCACTCACTGAAACACCTTCCCCACACAACGAAACCCCTTCCGCCCACACTGAAACCCATCCCCACAAACTGAAACCCATCCCCACACACTGAAACCCCTTCCCCGCACACTGAAATCCCTTCCCCATACACTGAAACACATCCCCACACACAGAAAGCCCTTCGCTACACACTGACACCCCTTCCGCACACACTGAAACCCATCCCCACACTCAGAAACCCATCCCCACAAACTGAAACCCATCCCCACACACTGAAACACCTTCCCCACACACTGAAACCCTTCCCCACACACTGAAACTCATCCCCACACACTGAAACACATCCCCACACACGTAAACACCATCCCCACACACTGAAACCCCTTCCCCACACACTGAAACCACTTCCGCACACAGTGAAACCCATTCCCACAAACTGAAACACATCCCCACACACTGAAGCACATCCCCATGCACTGAAGCACATCCCCATGCACTGAAACACCTTCCTCACACACTGAAACCCTTCCGCACACACTGAAACACATCCCCACACACTGAAGCACATCCCCATGCACTGAAACACCTTCACCACACACTGAAACCCCTACCCCACCCACTGAAACACCTTCCCCACACACTGGTATCCCATCCCCACACACTGAAACCCTTCCCCACACTCTGAAACCTCTTCCCCACACACTGAAACACCTTCCCCACACACTGAAACCCTTCCCCAGACACTAAAACACATCCCCACACACTGAAACAAATCCCCACACACTGAAACACCTTCCCCACACACTGAAACCCCTTCCCCACACACTAAAACACCTTCCCCAGACACTGAAACACCTTCCCCGCACACTGAAATACCATCCCCACACACTGAAACACCTTTCCCACACACTGAAACACCTTTCCCACACACTGAAACCCCTTCCCCACACACAGGAACCCTTCCCCACACACTGAAACCCCTTCCCCAGACACTGAAGCAGCTTCCCCACACACTGAATCCACATCCCCACACACTGAAACTCCTTTCCCACACACTGAAACACCTTCCCCACACACTGAAACCCATCCCCACACACTGAACCCCATCCTCACACACTGAAACCAATCCCCACACACTGAAACAATTTCCCCACACACTGAAACAATTCCCCACACACTGAAACCCTTCCCCACAAACTAAAACACCTTCCCCACACACTGAAACCCCTTCCCCACACACTGATACACCTTCCCCACGCACTGAAACACCTTCCCCACACACTGAAATCCCTTCCCCACATACAGAAATACCTTCCCCACACACTGAAACACCTTTCCCACACACTGGCACCCCTTCTCCACACACTGAAACCCTTCCCCCACACTGAAACACCTTCCCCACACACGGAAACACCATCCCCACACACTGAAACCCCTTCCCCACACACTGAAACACCTTCCCCACACACTGAAACCCATTCCCACAAACTGAAACACCTTCCTCACACACTGAAACCCTTCCGCACACACTGAAACACATCCCCACACACTGACGCACATCCCCATGCACTGAAACACCTTCACCACACACTGAAACCCCTTCCCCACCCACTGAAACACCTTCCCCACACACTGGTATCCCATCCCCACACACTGAATCTCTTCCCCACACTCTGAAACCCCTTCCACACACACCGAAACAACTTCCCCACACACTGAAACCCATCCCCACACACTGAAACCACCCCCACACACTGAAACACATCCTCACACTCGGAAACACCTTCCGAACACACTGAAACACTTCCCCACACACTGAAACACCTTCCCCACACACTGAAACCCATCCCCACACACTGAAACACCTTCCCCACACACTGAAACCCTTCCCCAGACACTAAAACACATCCCCACACACTGAAAGACCTTCCCCACACACTGAATCCCCATCCCCACGCACTGAAACACCTTCCCCACACAATGAAACACCTTCCGCACACACTGAAACCCATCCCCACAAACTGAAACCCTTGAGCACACACTGAAACTCCTACCCCACAAACTGAAATCCCTTCCCCACGCAATGAAACACATCCCCACACACAGAAAGACCTTCCCCACACACTGAAACCCCTTCCGCACACACTGAAACCCATCCCCACACACTGAAACCCATCCCCACATACTGAAACACCTTCCCCACACGCTGACACCCTTCCCCACACACTGAAACACATCCCCACACACTGAAACACATCCCCACACACGGAAGCATCTTCCCCACACACTGAAACCCCTTCCCCACACACTGAAACACCTTCCCCACACACTGAAACCCATTCCCACACACTGAAACCACTTCCGCACACAGTGAAACCCATCCCCACACACTGAAACCCCTTCCCCACACATTGAAACCCATTCCCACACACTGAAACCACTTCCGCACACAGTGAAACCCATCCCCACACACAGAAACCACTTCCTCACAAACTTAAACCCTTTCCGCACACACTGAAACACCTTCCCCACACACTGAAACCCCTTCCGCACACACTGAAACACCTTCCGCACACACTGAAACACCTTCCCCACACAATGAAACCACTTCCCCACACACTGAAACCCGTTCCGCACAAAGTGAATCCCTTACCCACACACTGAAACCTCGTCCCCACACACTGAAACACCTTCCGCACACACTGAAACAACGTCCCCACACACTGAAACCCCTTCCCCACACACTGAAACCCCGTCCCCACACACTGCAACCCTTCCCCACACACGGAAACACCTTCCCCACACACTGAAACCCCTTCCGGACACAGTTAAACAATTCCCCACGCACTGAAACCCCATCCCCACACACTGAAACACCTTCCCTACACATTGAATTACCTTCCCCACACTCTGTTACAACTTCCCCACACATTGAAACCCCTTCCCCACACACTGAAACACCTTCCGCACACACTGAAACAACGTCCCCACACACTGAAACCCCTTCCCCACACACTGAAACCCCGTCCCCACACAGGGCAACCCTTCCCCACACACGGAAACACCTTCCCCACACACTGAAACCCCTTCCGGACACAGTTAAACAATTCCCCACGCACTGAAACCCCATCCCCACACACTGAAACCCCTTCCCCACACAGTAAAACCCCTTCCCCAAACAATGAAACACAACCCCACACACTGAAACAACTTCCCTCACACTGCAACCCATCCCCACACACTGAAACACATGCCCACAGACGGAAACACCTTCCCCACACACTGAAACCCATTCCCCACACACAGAAACCCCTTCCCCTCACACTGAAACCCCCTCCCCACACACTGAAACGCCTTCCCCACACACTGAAACACCATCCCCAAACACTGAAACAACTTCCCCACACACTGAAACCCCTTCCCCACACACTGAAACTACTTCCCCACACACTGAAACACATCCCCACACACTGAAACACCTTCCCCACACATTGAATTACCTTCCCCACACTCTGTTACAACTTCCCCACACATTGAAACCCCTTCCCCACACATTGAAACCCCTTCCCCACACACTGAAACACCTTCCGCACACACTGAAACCCCGTCCCCACACACTGAAACCCCTTCCCCACACACTGAAACCCCGTCCCCACACACTGAAACCCCATCCACACACACTGAAACCCCTTCCCCACACAGTAAAACCCCTTCCCCAAACAATGAAACACATCCCCACACACTGAAACACCTTCCCTCACACTGAAACCCATCCCCACACACTGAAACACATCCCCACAGACGGAAACACCTTCCCCACACACTGAAACCCATTCCCCACACACAGAAACACCTTCCCCACACACTGAAACACCTTCCCCACACACTGAAACAACTTCCCCACACACTGAAACCCCTTCCCCTCACACTGAAACCCCCTCGCCACACACTGAAACGCCTTCCCCACACACTGAAACACCTTCCCCAAACACTGAAACAACTTCCCCACACACTGAAACCCCTTCCCCACACACTGAAACAATTCCCCACACACTGAAACCCCTTCCCCACAAACTGAAACCCCTTCCCCAGACGCTGAAAACCCTTCCCCGCACATCAAAACCCTTCCCCAAAAACTGAAACCCCTTCCCCACACACTGAAACCCCTTCCCCACACACTGAAACCCTTCCCCACACCCTGAAACCCCTTCCCTACACACGGAATCCCATTCCGCACACAATGAAATACCGTCCCCACACAATGAAACACCTTCCCCACACACAGAATCGCCTTCCCCACACACTGAAACCCCTTCCGCACACAATTAAACAGCATCCCCACACACTGAAACCTCTTCCCCACGCACCGAAACAACTTCCGCACACACTGAATCCAATTCCGCAGACACTGAAACAACTTCCCAACACACTGAAACACCTTCCCCACACACTGAAACCCCTTCCGCACACACTGAAACACCTTCCCCACACACTGAAACCACTTCCCCAAACACTGAAGCCCCTTCCGCACACAGCGACAGCCTTCCCCACGCACTGAAACCCCTTCCCCACATACTGAAACACATCCCCACACACTGAAACCCCATTCCTACACACTGAAACACATCCCCACACACTGAAATCCCTTCCCCACAAACTGAAACACATCCCCACACACTGAAACACCTTCCCCACACACTGAAACCTCGTCCCCACACACTATAACCCTTCCCCACACACTGAAACACCTTCCCCACACACTGAAAACCTTCCCCACACACTGAAACCCATTCCCCACACACTGAAACCCCTTCCCCACACACTGAAACCCTTCACCACACACTGAAACCCTTCCGCATACTCTGAATCCCCTTCCCCACATACTGAAACCCCTACACCACACAGTGAAACACCTTCCCCACACACAGAAACCACTTCCGCACACAGTGAAACAATTCCCCACACACTGCAACACCTTCTGCACACACTGCAACACCTTCTGCACACACTGAAACCCATCCCCACACACTGAAACCCATCCCCACACACAGAAACACCTTCCCCACACACTGAAACCCTTCCCCACACACTGAAACCCTTCCCCACACACTGAAACACATCCCCACACACTGAAACACCTTCCCAACACACTGAAACCCATTCCACACACACTGAAACACCTTCCCCACACATTGAATTACCTTCCCCACACTCTGTTACAACTTCCCCACACATTAAAACCCCTTGCCCACACACTGAAACACCTTCCGCACACACTGATACAACGTCCCCACACACTAAAACCCCTTCCCCACACACTGAAACCCCGTCCCCACACACTGCAACCCTTCCCCACACACTGAAACACTTCCCCACAAACTGAAACCCCTTCCCCACACACTGAAACCCCTTCCCCACACACTGAGACCCTTCCCCACACACTGAAACCCCTTCCCCACACTGAAACCCATCCCCACACACTGAAACCCTACCCCACACACTGAAACCTCTTCCCCACAAACAGAAATGCCTTCCCCACACACTGAAACACCTTCCGCACACACTGAAACCCCTTCCGCACACACTGAAACACCTTCCCAACACACTGAATCCACTTCCCCACACACTGAAACCCCTTCCGCACACAATGAAACACCTTCCCCACACACTGAAACCACTTCCCCACACACTGAAACCCGTTCCGCACAAAGTGAAACCCTTACCCACACACTGAAACCTCGTCCCCACACACTGTAAACCTTCCCCACACACTGAAACTCCTTCCCCACACACTGAAACCCTTACCCACACACTGAAACCCATTCCCCACACACTGAAACCCCTTCCCCACACACTGAAACCCTTCACCACACACTGAAACCCTTCCCCACACACTGAATCCCCTTCCCCACATACTGAAACCCCTACACCACGCAGTTTTACACCTTCCCCACACACTGAAACCACTTCTGCACACAGTTAAACAATTCCCCACACACTGAAACACCTTCTGCACACACTGAAACCCATCCCCACACACTGAAACCCATCCCCACACACAGAAACAACTTCCCCACACACTGATTCCCTTCCCCACACACTGAAACCCTTCCCCACACACTGAAACACATCCCCACACACTGAAACACCTTCCCAACACACTGAAACCCATTCCCCACACACTGAAACACCTTCCCCACACATTGAATTACCTTCCCCACACTCTGTTACAACTTCCCCACACATTGAAACCCCTTCCCCACACACTGCAACCCTTCCCCACACACTGAAACACCTTCCCCACACACTGAAACCCCTTCCGGACACAGTTAAACAATTCCCCACACACTGAAACCCCATCCCCACACACTGAAACCCCTTCCCCAAACAGTAAAACCCCTTCCCCAAACAATGAAACACATCCCCACACACTGAAAGACCTTCCCTCACACTGAAACCCATCCCCACACACTGAAACACATCCCCACAGACGGAAACACCTTCCCCACACACTGAAACCCATTCCCCACACACAGAAACACCTTCCCCACACACTGAAACACCTTCCCCGCACACTGAAACAACTTCCTCACACACTGAAACCCCTTCGCCTCACACTGAAACCCCGTCCCCACACACTGAAACGCCTTCCTCACACACTGAAACACCTTCCCCAAACACTGAAACAACTTCCCCACACACTGAAACACTTCCCCACACACTGAAACCCCTTCCCCACAAACTGAAACCCCTTCCCCAGACACTGAAATCCCTTCCCCGCACATCAAAACCCTTCCCCAGAAACTGAAACCCCTTCCCCACACACTGAAACCCCTTCCCCACACACTGAAACCCTTCCCCACATAGTGAAACCCCTTCCCCACACACTGAAACCCCTTCTGCACACAGTTAAACAATTCCCCACACACTGAAACCCCTTCCCCACACCCTGAAACCCCTTCCCTACACACAGAATCCCATTCCGCACACAATGAAACACCGTCCCCACACAATGAAACACCTTCCCCACACACAGAATCGCCTTCCCCACACACTGAAACCCCTTCCGCACACAATTAAACAGCATCCCAACACACTGAAAGACCTTCCCCACACACTGAAACCCCTTCCGCACACACTGAAACACCTACCCCACACACTGAAACCACTTCCCCACACACTGAAGCCCCTTCCGCACACAGCGAAAGCATTCCCCACGCACTGAAACCCCTTCCCCACATACTGAAACACATCCCCACACACTGAAACCCCATTCCCACACACTGAAACACATCCCCACACACTGAAATCCCTTCCCCACAAACTGAAACACATCCCCACACACTGAAACACCTTCCCCACACACTGAAACCTCGTCCCCACACACTGTAACCCTTCCCCACACACTGAAACACCTTCCCCACACACTTAAAACCTTCCCCACACACTGAAACCCATTCCCCACACACTGAAACCCCTTCCCCCCACACTGAAACCCTTCACCACACACTGAAACCCTTCCCCACACACTGAATCCCCTTGCCCACATACTGAAACCCCTACACCACTCAGTGAAACACCTTCCCCACACACAGAAACCACTTCCGCACACAGTGAAACAATTCCCCACACACTGCAACACCTTCTGCACACACTGAAACCCATCCCCACACACTGAAACCCATCCCCACACAGAGAAACACCTTCCCCACACACTGAAACCCTTCCCCACACACTGAAACACATCCCCACACACTGAAACACCTTCCCAACACACTGAAACCCATTCCCCACACACTGAAACACCTTCCCCACACATTGAATTACCTTCCCCACACTCTGTTACAACTTCCCCACACATTGAAACCCCTTGACCACACACTGAAACATCTTCCGCACACACTGAAACCCCTTCCCCACACACTGAAACCCCTTCCCCACACACTGAAACCCCGTCCCCACACACTGCAACCCTTCCCCACACACTGAAACACTTCCCCACAAACTGAAACCCCTTCCCCACACACTGAAACCCCTTCCCCACACACTGAGACCCTTCCCCACACACTGAAACCCCTTCCCCACACTGAAACCCATCCCCACACACTGAAACCCTACCCCACACACTGAAACCTCTTCCCCACAAACTGAAACCCCTTCCGCACACACTGAAACCCCTTCCGCACACACTGAAACACCTTCCCAACACACTGAAACCACTTCCCCACACACTGAAACCCCTTCCGCACACAATGAAACACCTTCACCACACACTGAAACCACTTCCCCACACACTGAAACCCGTTCCGCACAAAGTGAAGCCCTTACCCACACACTGAAACCTCGTCCCCACACACTGTAACCCTTCCCCACACACTGAAACACCTTCCCCACACACTGAAACCCTTACCCACACACTGATACCTCGTCCCCACACACTGTAAACCTTCCCCACACACTGAAACTCCTTCCCCACACACTGAAACCCTTACCCACACACTGAAACCCATTCCCCACACACTGAAACCCCTTCCCCACACACTGAAACCCTTCACCACACACTGAAACCCTTCCCCACACACTGAATCCCCTTCCCCACATACTGAAACCCCTACACCACGCAGTTTTACCCCTTCCCCACACACTGAAACCACTTCTGCACACAGTTAAACAATTCCCCACACACTGAAACACCTTCTGCACACACTGAAACCCATCCCCACACACTGAAACCCATCCCCACACACAGAAACAACTTCCCCACACACTGATTCCCTTCCCCACACACTGAAACCCTTCCCCACACACTGAAACACATCCCCACACACTGAAACACCTTCCCAACACACTGAAACCCATTCCCCACACACTGAAACACCTTCCCCACACATTGAATTACCTTCCCCACACTCTGTTACAACTTCCCCACACATTGAAACCCCTTCCCCACACACTGAAACACCTTCCGCACACACTGAAACAACGTCCCCACACACTGAAACCCCTTCCCCACACACTGAAACCCCGTCCCCACACACTGCAACCCTTCCCCACACACTGAAACACCTTCCCCACACACTGAAACCCCTTCCGGACACAGTTAAACAATTCCCCACACACTGAAACCCCATCCCCACACACTGAAACCCCTTCCCCAAACAGAAAAACCCCTTCCCCAAACAATGAAACACATCCCCACACACTGAAAGACCTTCCCTCACACTGAAACCCATCCCCACACACTGAAACACATCCCCACAGACGGAAACACCTTCCCCACACACTGAAACCCATTCCCCACACACAGAAACACCTTCCCCACACACTGAAACACCTTCCCCGCACACTGAAACAACTTCCTCACACACTGAAACCCCTTCGCCTCACACTGAAACCCCGTCCCCACACACTGAAACGCCTTCCTCACACACTGAAACACCTTCCCCAAACACTGAAACAACTTCCCCACACACTGAAACCCCTTCCCCACACACTGAAACACTTCCCCACACACTGAAACCCCTTCCCCACAAACTGAAACCCCTTCCCCAGACACTGCAATCCCTTCCCCGCACATCAAAACCCTTCCCCAGAAACTGAAACCCCTTCCCCACACACTGAAACCCCTTCCCCACACACTGCAACCCTTCCCCACACAGTGAAACCCCTTCCCCACACACTGAAACCCCTTCTGCACACAGTTAAACAATTCCCCACACACTGAAACCCCTTCCCCACACCCTGAAACCCCTTCCCTACACACTGAATCCCATTCCGCACACAATGAAACACCGTCCCCACACAATGAAACACCTTCCCCACACACAGAATCGCCTTCCCCACACGTTGAAACCCCTTCCGCACACAATTAAACAGCATCCCAACACACTGAAAGACCTTCCCCACACACTGAAACCCCTTCCGCACACACTGAAACACCTACCCCGCACACTGAAACCACTTCCCCACACACTGAAGCCCCTTCCGCACACAGCGAAAGCATTCCCCACGCACTGAAACCCCTTCCCCACATACTGAAACACATCCCCACACACTGAAACCCCATTCCCACACACTGAAACACATCCCCACACACTGAAATCCCTTCCCCACAAACTGAAACACATCCCCACACACTGAAACACCTTCCCCACACACTGAAACCTCGTCCCCACACACTGTAACCCTTCCCCACACACTGAAACACCTTCCCCACACACTTAAAACCTTCCCCACACACTGAAACCCATTCCCCACACACTGAAACCCCTTCCCCCCACACTGAAACCCTTCACCACACACTGAAACCCTTCCCCACACACTGAATCCCCTTGCCCACATACTGAAACCCCTACACCACACAGTGAAACACCTTCCCCACACACAGAAACCACTTCCGCACACAGTGAAACAATTCCCCACACACTGCAACACCTTCTGCACACACTGAAACCCATCCCCACACACTGAAACCCATCCCCACACAGAGAAACACCTTCCCCACACACTGAAACCCTTCCCCACACACTGAAACACATCCCCACACACTGAAACACCTTCCCAACACACTGAAACCCATTCCCCACACACTGAAACACCTTCCCCACACATTGAATTACCTTCCCCACACTCTGTTACAACTTCCCCACACATTGAAACCCCTTGCCCACACACTGAAACATCTTCCGCACACACTGAAACCCCTTCCCCACACACTGAAACCCCTTCCCCACACACTGAAACCCCGTCCCCACACACTGCAACCCTTCCCCACACACTGAAACACTTCCCCACAAACTGAAACCCCTTCCCCACACACTGAAACCCCTTCCCCACACACTGAGACCCTTCCCCACACACTGAAACCCCTTCCCCACACTGAAACCCATCCCCACACACTGAAACCCTACCCCACACACTGAAACCTCTTCCCCACAAACTGAAACCCCTTCCGCACACACTGAAACCCCTTCCGCACACACTGAAACACCTTCCCAACACACTGAAACCACTTCCCCACACACTGAAACCCCTTCCGCACACAATGAAACACCTTCACCACACACTGAAACCACTTCCCCACACACTGAAACCCGTTCCGCACAAAGTGAAGCCCTTACCCACACACTGAAACCTCGTCCCCACACACTGTAACCCTTCCCCACACACTGAAACACCTTCCCCACACACTGAAACCCTTACCCACACACTGAAACCCATTCCCCACACACTGAAACCCCTTCCCCACACACTGAAACCCTTCACCACACACTGAAACCCTTCCCCACACACTGAATCCCCTTCCCCACATACTGAAACCCCTACACCACGCAGTGAAGCACCTTCCCCACACACTGAAACCACTTCTGCACACAGTTAAACAATTCCCCACACACTGAAACACCTTCTGCACACACTGAAACCCATCCCCACACACTGAAACCCATCCCCACACACAGAAACAACTTCCCCACACACTGATTCCCTTCCCCACACACTGAAACCCTTCCCCACACACTGAAACACATCCCCACACACTGAAACACCTTCCCAACACACTGAAACCCATTCCCCACACACTGAAACACCTTCCCCACACATTGAATTACCTTCCCCACACTCTGTTACAACTTCCCCACACATTGAAACCCCTTCCCCACACACTGAAACACCTTCCGCACACACTGAAACAACGTCCCCACGCACAGAAACCCCTTCCCCACACACTGAAATCCCGTCCCCACACACTGCAACCCTTCCCCACACACTGAAACACCTTCCCCACACACTGAAACCCCTTCCGGACACAGTTAAACAATTCCCCACACACTGAAACCCCATCCCCACACACTGAAACCCCTTCCCCAAACAGTAAAACCCCTTCCCCAAACAATGAAACACATCCCCAGACACTGAAACCACTTCCCCACACACTGACGCCCCTTCCGCACACAGCGAAACCCTTCCCCACGCACTGAAACCCCTTCCCCACATACTGAAACACATCCCCACACACTGAAACCCCATTCCCACACACTGAAACACATCCCCACACACTGAAATCCCTTCCCCACAAACTGAAACACATCCCCACACACTGAAACACCTTCCCCACACACTGAAACCTCGTCCCCACACACTGTAACCCTTCCCCACACACTGAAACACCTTCCCCACACACTGAAACCCCTTCCCCACACACTGAAACCCCTTCCCCACACACTGAAACCCCTTCCCCACACACTGAGACCCTTCCCCACACACTGAAACCCCTTCCCCACACTGAAACCCATCCCCACACACTGAAACCCTACCCCACACATTGAAACCTCTTCCCCACAAACTGAAACCCCTTCCCCCCACACTGAAACCCTTCACCACACACTGAAACCCTTCCCCACACACTGAATCCCCTTGCCCACATACTGAAACCCCTACATCACACAGTGAAACACCTTCCCCACACACAGAAACCACTTCCGCACACAGTGAAACAATTCCCCACACACTGCAACACCTTCTGCACACACTGAAACCCATCCCCACACACTGAAACCCATCCCCACACACAGAAACACCTTCCCCACACACTGAAACCCTTCCCCACACACTGAAACCCTTCCCCACACACTGAAACACATCCCCACACACTGAAACACCTTCCCAACACACTGAAACCCATTCCCCACACACTGAAACACCTTCCCCACACATTGAATTACCTTCCCCACACTCTGTTACAACTTCCCCACACATTGAAACCCCTTGCCCACACACTGAAACACCTTCCGCACACACTGAAACAACGTCCCCACACACTGAAACCCCTTCCCCACACACTGAAACCCCGTCCCCACACACTGCAACCCTTCCCCACACACTGAAACACTTCCCCACAAACTGAAACCCCTTCCCCACACACTGAAACCCCTTCCCCACACACTGAGACCCTTCCCCACACACTGAAACCCCTTCCCCACACTGAAACCCATCCCCACACACTGAAACCCTACCCCACACACTGAAACCTCTTCCCCACAAACTGAAACCCCTTCCGCACACACTGAAACCCCTTCCGCACACACTGAAACACCTTCCCAACACACTGAAACCACTTCCCCACACACTGAAACCCCTTCCGCACACAATGAAACACCTTCACCACACACTGAAACCACTTCCCCACACACTGAAACCCGTTCCGCACAAAGTGAAGCCCTTACCCACACACTGAAACCTCGTCCCCACACACTGTAACCCTTCCCCACACACTGAAACACCTTCCCCACACACTGAAACCCTTACCCACACACTGAAACCCATTCCCCACACACTGAAACCCCTTCCCCACACACTGAAACCCTTCACCACACACTGAAACCCTTCCCCACACACTGAATCCCCTTCCCCACATACTGAAACCCCTACACCACGCAGTGAAGCACCTTCCCCACACACTGAAACCACTTCTGCACACAGTTAAACAATTCCCCACACACTGAAACACCTTCTGCACACACTGAAACCCATCCCCACACACTGAAACCCATCCCCACACACAGAAACAACTTCCCCACACACTGATTCCCTTCCCCACACACTGAAACCCTTCCCCACACACTGAAACACATCCCCACACACTGAAACACCTTCCCAACACACTGAAACCCATTCCCCACACACTGAAACACCTTCCCCACACATTGAATTACCTTCCCCACACTCTGTTACAACTTCCCCACACATTGAAACCCCTTCCCCACACACTGAAACACCTTCCGCACACACTGAAACAACGTCCCCACACACAGAAACCCCTTCCCCACACACTGAAATCCCGTCCCCACACACTGCAACCCTTCCCCACACACTGAAACACCTTCCCCACACACTGAAACCCCTTCCGGACACAGTTAAACAATTCCCCACACACTGAAACCCCATCCCCACACACTGAAACCCCTTCCCCAAACAGTAAAACCCCTTCCCCAAACAATGAAACACATCCCCAGACACTGAAACCACTTCCCCATACACTGACGCCCCTTCCGCACACAGCGAAACCCTTCCCCACGCACTGAAACCCCTTCCCCACATACTGAAACACATCCCCACACACTGAAACCCCATTCCCACACACTGAAACACATCCCCACACACTGAAATCCCTTCCCCACAAACTGAAACACATCCCCACACACTGAAACACCTTCCCCACACACTGAAACCTCATCCCCACACACTGTAACCCTTCCCCACACACTGAAACACCTTCCCCACACACTGAAACCCCTTCCCCACACACTGAAACCCCGTCCCCACACACTGCAACCCTTCCCCACACACTGAAACACTTCCCCACAAACTGAAACCCCTTCCCCACACACTGAAACCCCTTCCCCACACACTGAGATCCTTCCCCACACACTGAAACCCCTTCCCCACACTGAAACCCATCCCCACACACTGAAACCCTACCCCACACACTGAAACCTCATCCCCACAAACTGAAACCCCTTCCCCACACACTGAAACACCTTCCGCACACACTGAAACCCCTTCCGCACGCACTGAAACACCTTCCCAACACACTGAAACCACTTCCCCACACACTGAAACCCCTTCCGCACACAATGAAACACCTTCCCCGCACACTGAAACCACTTCCCCACACACTGAAACCCGTTCCGCACAAAGTGAAGCCCTTACCCACACACTGAAACCTCGTCCCCACACACTGTAACCCTTCCCCACACACTGAAACACCTTCCCCACACACTGAAACCCTTACCCACACACTGAAACCCATTCCCCACACACTGAAACCCCTTCCCCACACACTGAAACCCTTCACCACACACTGAAACCCTTCCCCACACACTGAATCCCCTTCCCCACATACTGAAACCCCTACACCACGCAGTGAAGCACCTTCCCCACACACTGAAACCACTTCTGCACACAGTTAAACAATTCCCCACACACTGAAACACCTTCTGCACACACTGAAACCCATCCCCACACACTGAAACCCATCCCCACACACAGAAACAACTTCCCCACACACTGATTCCCTTCCCCACACACTGAAACCCTTCCCCACACACTGAAACACATCCCCACACACTGAAACACCTTCCCAACACACTGAAACCCATTCCCCACACACTGAAACACCTTCCCCACACATTGAATTACCTTCCCCACACTCTGTTACAACTTCCCCACACATTGAAACCCCTTCCCCACACACTGAAACACCTTCCGCACACACTGAAACAACGTCCCCACACACAGAAACCCCTTCCCCACACACTGAAATCCCGTCCCCACACACTGCAACCCTTCCCCACACACTGAAACACCTTCCCCACACACTGAAACCCCTTCCGGACACAGTTAAACAATTCCCCACACACTGAAACCCCATCCCCACACACTGAAACCCCTTCCCCAAACAGTAAAACCCCTTCCCCAAACAATGAAACACATCCCCAGACACTGAAACCACTTCCCCATACACTGACGCCCCTTCCGCACACAGCGAAACCCTTCCCCACGCACTGAAACCCCTTCCCCACATACTGAAACACATCCCCACACACTGAAACCCCATTCCCACACACTGAAACACATCCCCACACACTGAAATCCCTTCCCCACAAACTGAAACACATCCCCACACACTGAAACACCTTCCCCACACACTGAAACCTCATCCCCACACACTGTAACCCTTCCCCACACACTGAAACACCTTCCCCACACACTGAAACCCCTTCCCCACACACTGAAACCCCGTCCCCACACACTGCAACCCTTCCCCACACACTGAAACACTTCCCCACAAACTGAAACCCCTTCCCCACACACTGAAACCCCTTCCCCACACACTGAGATCCTTCCCCACACACTGAAACCCCTTCCCCACACTGAAACCCATCCCCACACACTGAAACCCTACCCCACACACTGAAACCTCATCCCCACAAACTGAAACCCCTTCCCCACACACTGAAACACCTTCCGCACACACTGAAACCCCTTCCGCACGCACTGAAACACCTTCCCAACACACTGAAACCACTTCCCCACACACTGAAACCCCTTCCGCACACAATGAAACACCTTCCCCGCACACTGAAACCACTTCCCCACACACTGAAACCCGTTCCGCACAAAGTGAAGCCCTTACCCACACACTGAAACCTCGTCCCCACACACTGTAACCCTTCCCCACACACTGAAACACCTTCCCCACACACTGAAACCCTTACCCACACACTGAAACCAATTTCCCACACACTGAAACCCCTTCCCCACACACTGAAACCCTTCACCACACACTGAAATCCTTCCCCACACACTGAATCCCCTTCCCCACATACTGAAACCTCTACACCACGCAGTGAAGCACCTTCCCCACACACTGAAACCACTTCTGCACACAGTTAAACAATTCCCCACACACTGAAACACCTTCTGCACACACTGAAACCCATCCCCACACACTGAAACCCATCCCCACACACAGAAACAACTTCCCCACACACTGATTCCCTTCCCCACACACTGAAACCCTTCCCCACACACTGAAACACATCCCCACACACTGAAACACCTTCCCAACACACTGAAACCCATTCCCCACACACTGAAACACCTTCCCCACACATTGAATTACCTTCCCCACACTCTGTTACAACTTCCCCACACATTGAAACCCCTTCCCCACACACTGAAACACCTTCCGCACACACTGAAACAACGTCCCCACACACTGAAACCCCTTCCCCACACACTGAAATCCCGTCCCCACACACTGCAACCCTTCCCCACACACTGAAACACCTTCCCCACACACTGAAACCCCTTCCGGACACAGTTAAACAATTCCCCACACACTGAAACCCCATCCCCACACACTGAAACCCCTTCCCCAAACAGTAAAACCCCTTACCCAAACAATGAAACACATCCCCAGACACTGAAACCACTTCCCCAAACACTGACGCCCCTTCCGCACACAGCGAAACCCTTCCCCACGCACTGAAACCCCTTCCCCACATACTGAAACACATCCCCACACACTGAAACCCCATTCCCACACACTGAAACACATCCCCACACACTGAAATCCCTTCCCCACAAACTGAAACACATCCCCACACACTGAAACACCTTCCTCACACACTGAAACCTCGTCCCCACACACTGTAACCCTTCCCCACACACTGAAACACCTTCCCCACACACCGAAACCCTTCCCCACACACTGAAACCCATTCCCCACACACTGAAACCCCTTCGCCACACACTGAAACCCTTCACCACACACTGAAACCCTTCCCCGCACACTGAATCCCCTTCCCCACATACTGAAACCCCTACACCACACAGTGAAACACCTTCCCCACACACAGAAACCACTTCCGCACACAGTGAAACAATTCCCCACACACTGCAACACCTTCTGCACACACTGAAACCCATCCCCACACACTGAAACCCATCCCCACACACAGAAACACCTTCCCCACACACTGAAACCATTCCCCACACACTCAAACCCTTCCCCACACACTGAAACACATCCCCACACACTGAAACACCTTCCCAACACACTGAAACCCATTCCCCACACACTGAAACACCTTCCCCACACATTGAATTACCTTCCCCACACTCTGTTACAACTTCGCCACACATTGAAACCCCTTGCCCACACACTGAAACCCTACCCCACACACTGAAACCTCTTCCCCACAAACTGAAACCCCTTCCCCACACACTGAAACACCTTCCGCACACACTGAAACCCCTTCCGCACACACTGAAACACCTTCCCAACACACTGAAACCACTTCCCCACACACTGAAGCCCCTTCCGCACACAATGAAACACCTTCCCCACACAATGAAACCACTTCCCCACACACTGAAACCCGTTCCGCACAAAGTGAAACCCTTCCCCACACACTGAATCCCCTTCGCCACATACTGAAACCCCTACACGACACAGTGAAACACCTTCCCCACACACTGAAACCACTTCCGCACACAGTTAAACAATTCCCCACACACTGAAACACCTTCTGCACACACTGAAACCCTTCCCCACACACTGAAACCCTTCCCCACACACTGAAACACATCCCCACACACTGAAACCCTTCCCCACACACTGAAACCCTTCCCCACACACTGAAACACATCCCCACACACTGAAACACCTTCCCAACACACTGAAACCCATTCCCCACACACTGAAACACCTTCCCCACACATTGAATTACCTTCCCCACACTCTGTTACAACTTCCCCACACATTGAAACCCCTTCCCCACACACTGAAACACCTTCCGCACACACTGAAACAACGTCCCCACACACTGAAACCCCTTCCCCACACACTGAAACCCCGTCCCCACACACTGCAACCCTTCCCCACACACTGAAACACTTCCCCACAAACTGAAACCCCTTCCCCACACACTGAAACCCCTTCCCCACACACTGAAACCCTTCCCCACACACTGAAACCCCTTCCCCACAATGAAACCCTTCCCCACACACTGAAACCCTACCCCACACATTGAAACCTCTTCCCCACATACTGAAACCCCTTCCCCACACACTGAAACACCTTCTCAACACACTGTAACCACTACCCCACACACTGAAACCCCTTCCGCACACTGAAACACCTTCCCCACACACTGAAACCCGTTCCGCACACAATGAAACCCTTTCCCACACACTGAAACCCCTTTCCCACACACTGAAACACTTCCCCACACACTGAAACCCCTTCCCCACACACTGAAACACATCCCCACACACTGAAACACCTTCCCCACACACTGAATCCCCTTCTGCACGCCGTGAAACCCTTCACCACAAACTGAAACCCCTTCCCCACACACTGACAAACCTTCCCCACACACTGAAACCCTTCCCCACACACTGAAACCCTTCGCCCCACACTGAAACCCCTTCCCCACACACTGAAACACCTTCCCCACAAACTGAAACACCTTCCTCACACACACTGAAACCCCTTCCCCACACATTGAAACCTCTTCCTCACACACTGAATCACCTTCCCCACACACTGAAACACCTTCTTCACACACTGAAACCCATCCCCACACACTGAAACCCATCCCCAATCACAGAAACACCTTCCCCACACACTGAAACCCTTCCCCACACACTGAAACACATCCCCACACACTGAAACACATCCCCACACACTGAAACACATCCCCACACACTGAAACACCATCCCAACACACTGAAACCCATTCCCCACACACTGAAACACCTTCCCCACACATTGAATTACATACCCCACACACTGAATCACCTTCCCGACACACGGAAACCCCTTCCCCACACACTGAAATACCTTCCCAACACATTGAATTACATTCCCCACACACTGAATCACCTTCCCGACACACTGAAACCCCTTCCCCACACACTGAAACCCCGTCCTCACACACTGTAACCGTTCCCGACACACTGAAACACTTCCCCACAAACTGAAACCCCTTCCCCACACACTGAAACCCTTCCCCACACACTGAAACCCCTCCCCCCAAACACTCTGAAACCCCTTCCCCACACACTGAAACCCTTCCCCACACACTGAAACCCTTCCCCACACACTGAAACCTCTTCCCCACATACTGAAACCCCTTCCCCACACACTGAAACACCTTCCCCACACACTAAAAATCCTTCCCTACACACTGAATCCCCTTCCGCACACAATGAAACACCTTCCCCACACAATGAAACACCATCCCCACATACTGAATCCCCTTCCCCACACACTGAAACCCCTTCCGCAAACAATGTAACACCTTCCCGACACACTGAAACACCTTTCCCACACACTGAAACCCCTTCCCCACACTGAAACCCATCCCCACACACTGAAACCCTACCCCACACACTGAAACCTCTTCCCCACAAACTGAAACCCCTTCCCCACACACTGAAACACCTTCCGCACACACTGAAACCCCTTCCGCACACACTGAAACACCTTCCCAACACACTGAAACCACTTCCCCACACACTGAAACCCCTTCCGCACACAATGAAACACCTTCCCCACACAATGAAACCACTTCCCCACACACTGAAACCCGTTCCGCACAAAGTGAAACCCTTCCCCACACACTGAAACCTCGTTCCCACACACTGTAACCCTTCCCCACACACTGAAACACCTTCCCCACATACTGAAACCCTTCCCCACACACTGAAACCCATTCCCCACACACTGAAACCCTTCCCCACACACTGAAACCCTTCCCCACACACTGAAACCCTTCCCCACATACTGAATCCCCTTCGCCACATACTGAAACCCCTACACGACACAGTGAAACACCTTCCCCACACACTGAAACCACTTCCGCACACAGTTAAACAATTCCCCACACACTGAAACACCTTCTGCACACACTGAAACCCATCCCCACACACTGAAACCCATCCCCACACACAGAAACACCTTCCCCACACACTGAAACCCTTCCCCACACACTGAAACCCTTCCCCACACACTGAAACACATCCCCACACACTGAAACACCTTCCCAACACACTGAAACCCATTCCCCACACACTGAAACACCTTCCCCACACATTGAATTACCTTCCCCACACTCCGTTACAACTTCCCCACACATTGAAACCCCTTGCCCACACACTGAAACACCTTCCGCACACACTGAAACAACGTCCCCACACACTGAAACCCCTTCCCCACACACTGAAACCCCGTCCCCACACTCTGCAACCCTTCCCCACACACTGAAACACTTCCCCACAAACTGAAACCCCTTCCCCACACACTGAAACCCCTTCCCCACACACTGAAACCCTTCCCCACACACTGAAACCCCTTCCCCACAATGAAACCCTTCCCCACACACTGAAACCCTACCCCACACATTGAAACCTCTTCCCCACAAACTGAAACCCCTTCCCCACACACTGAAACACCTTCTCAACACACTGTAACCACTACCCCACACACAGAAACCCCTTCCACACACACTGAAACACCTTCCCCACACACTGAAACCCGTTCCGCACACAATGAAACACTTCCCCACACACTGAAACCCCTTTCCCACACACTGAAACACTTCCCCACACACTGAAACCCCTTCCCCACACACTGAAACACATCCCCACACACTGAAACACCTTCCCCACACACTGAATCCCCTTCTGCACGCCGTGAAACCCTTCCCCACAAACTGAAACCCCATCCCCACACACTGACAAACCTTCCCCACACACTGAAACCCTTCCCCACACACTGAAACCCTTCGCCCCACACTGAAACCCCTTCCCCACACACTGAAACACCTTCCCCACAAACTGAAACACCTTCCTCACACACACTGAAACCCCTTCCCCACACACTGAAACCTCTTCCTCACACACTGAATCACCTTCCCCACACACTGAAACACCTTCTTCACACACTGAAACCCATCCCCACACACTGAAACCCATCCCCAATCACAGAAACACCTTCCCCACACACTGAAACCCTTCCCCACACACTGAAACACATCCCCACACACTGAAACACATCCCCACACACTGAAACACCTTCCCAACACACTGAAACCCATTCCCTACACACTGAAACACCTTCGCCACACATTGAATTACATACCCCACACACTGAATCACCTTCCCGACACACGGAAACCCCTTCCCCACACAGTGAAACACCTTCCCAACACATTGAATTACATTCCCCACACACTGAATCACCTTCCCGACACACTGAAACCCCTTCCCCACACACTGAAACCCCGTCCTCACACACTGTAACCGTTCCCCACACACTGAAACACTTCCCCACAAACTGAAACCCCTTCCCCACACACTGAAACCCTTCCCCACACACTGAAACCCCTCCCCCAAACACTCTGAAACCCCTTCCCCACACACTGAAACCCTTCCCCACACACTGAAACCCTTCCCCACACACTGAAACCTCTTCCCCACATACTGAAACCCCTTCCCCACACACTGAAACACCTTCCCCACACACTAAAAATCCTTCCCTACACACTGAATCCCCTTCCGCACACAATGAAACACCTTCCCCACACAATGAAACACCATCCCCACATACTGAATCCCCTTCCCCACACACTGAAACCCCTTCCGAACACCTTCCCCACACACTGAAACTCCTTCCCCACACACTGAAACCCATCCCCACACACTGAAACCCTTCCCCACACACTGAAACCTCATCCCCACACACTGAAACCCCTACCGTACACACTGAAACCACTTCCCCACACACTGAAACCCATCCCCACACACTGAAACACCTTCCCCACACACTGAAACCCATCCCCACACACTTAAACACTTCCCCACACACTGAAACCTCTTCCCCACACACTGAAACCCTTCCCCACGCACAGAAACCCATCCCCACACACTGAATCCTCTTCGCCACATACTGAAACCCCTTCCCCACATACTGAAACCCATCCCCGCACACTGAAACCTCTTCCCCACACACAGAAACCTCTTCCCCACACACCGAAACCCCTTCCCCACACACTGAAACCTCTTCCCCACACACTGAAACCTCTTCCCCACACACTGAAACCACTTCTCCAAAGACAGAAACCCCTTCCCCACACACTGAAACCCCTTCCCCACACACTGAAACCTCTTCCCCACAGACTGAAAGCCCTCCCCCACACACTGAAACCTCTTCCCCACACACTGAAACATTTTCCCCACACACTGAAACACCTTCCCCACACACTGAAACCCTTTCCCCACACACTGAAAACCATCCCCACAGACTGAAACCTCTTCCCCACACACTGAAACCCCTTCCCCACACACTGAAAGCCATCCCCATACACTGAAACCCATCCCCACACACTGAAACCTCATCCCCACACACTGAAAACCCTTCCCTACACACTGAAACCCCTTCCCCACACACTGAAACCCATCCCCACACACTGAAACCCCTTCCCCACACACAGAAACCCATCCCCACACACTGAAACACAACCCCACACACTGAAACCTCTTCGCCACAGACTGAAACCCTTCCTCACACACTGAAACCTCTTCCCCACACACTGAAACCGCTTCCCCACGCAGTGAAACCTCTTACACACACACAGAAACCTCTTCCCCAAACACTGAAACCTCTTCCCCACACACTGAAACCTCTTCCCCACACACTGAAACCCCTTCCCCGCACACTGAAACCTCCTCCCAAAAACTGAATCCCCTTCACCACACACTGAAACCCATCCCCACACACTGAAATATCTTCCCCACACACTGAAACCTCTTCCCCACACACTGAAACCCCTTCCCCACACACTGAAATCCATCCCCACACACTGAAACCCATCCACACACACTGAAACCTCTTCCCCACACACTGAAACCCCTTCCCCACACACTGAAACACAACACCACACACTGAAACCTCTTCCCCACACACTGAAACCTCTTCCCCACACACTGAAACCCCTTCCCCACACACTGAAACCCCTTCCCCACACAGTAAAACCCATCCCCACACACTGAAACCTCCTCCCCACACACTGAAACCCCTTCCCCACACACTGAAACCAATTCCCCACAGACTGAAACCCTAACCCACACACTGAAACCTCTTCCCCACACATTGAAATGCCTTCCCCACGCACTGAAACCTATTCCACACACAGTGAAACATCTTCCCCACGCACTGAAACCTCTTTCCCACGAACTGAAACTCATTCCCCACGAACTGAATCCTCTTCCACACATACTGAAACATCTTCCCCACACACTGAAACACCTCCCACACACAGTGAAATCTCTTCGCCACGCACTGAAACCTCTTCCCCACACACTGAAACTCCTTCCCCACGCACTGAATCCTCTTCCACACACACTGAAACCTCTTCCCCACACACTGAAACCTCTTCCCACACACTGAAACCCATCCCCATTCACTGAAACCACCTCCCCACACACTGAATCCCCTTCACCACAGAATGAAATCCCTTCCCCACACACTGAAATCCCTTCCCCACACACTGAAACCCCTTCCCCACTTACTGAAACCCCTTCCCCACACACTAAAACCCATCCCCACACACTGAAACCTCTTCCCCACACACTGAAACCCCTTCCCCACACACTGAAACACATCCCCACACACTGAAACCCATCCACACACACTGAAACCTCTTCCCCAAACACTGAAACCTCTTCCCCACAGAATGAAACCCTAACCCACACACTGAAACCTCTTCCCCACACACTGAAACCCCTTCCCCACGCACTGAAACCTATTCCACACACAGTGAAACCTCTTCCCCACACACTGAAACCTCTTCCCCACACACTGAAACTCCTTCCCCACGCACTGAATCCTCTTCCACACACACTGAAACATCTTCCCCACACACTGAAACCTCTTACCCACGCGCTGAAACTTCTTCTACACCCACTGAAACCCATCCCCACACACTGAAACCCCTTCCCCGCACACAGAACCCTCTTTTCCACTCACTGAATACCCTTCATCACACTCTGAAACCACTTCCCCACACACTGAAACCTTTTCCCCACACACTGAAACCACTTCCCCACAGACTGAAACCCCTTCCCCACACTCTGAAACCTCTTCCCCACACACTGAAACCTCTTCTCCACACACTGATACCACTTCCCCAAACACTGAAACCACTTCCCCACATACTGAAGCCTCTTCCCCACACACTGAAACCTCTTCCCCACACACTGAAACTCCTTCCCCACGCACTGAAACCTCTTCCACACACACTGAAACATCTTCCCCACACACTGAAACTTCTTCCACACACACTGAAACACCTGCCCCATGCACTGAAACCTTTCCCTGCACACTGAAACCCATCCCCGCATACTGAAACCTCTACCCCACACACTGAAACATCTTCCCCAGACACTGAAAACATTCCCCACACACTGAAACCCATCCCCACACACTGAAACCTCTTCCCCACACACTGAAACCTCTTACCCACACACTAAAACCTTTACCCACACACTGAAACCCTTCGCCACACACTGAAACCCATCTCCACACTTTGAAACCTCTTCCCCACACACTGAAACCCATCCCCACACACTGAAATCCATCCCCACACACTGAATACTCTTCCCCATGCATTGAAACCCTTCCCTACACACTGAAATCCATCCCCACACACTGAAACCTCTTCCCCATACACTGAAACCCCTTCCCCACACACTGAAACCCTTTCCCACACACTGAAACCTCTTCCCCACACACAGAAACACCTTCCCCACACACTGAAACCCTACCCCACAAAATGAAACAGCTTCCAAAAACACTGAAACTCATTCCCCACACACTGAAACCCCTTCCCCGCACACTGAAACCCCTTCCCCGCACACTGAATCCTCTTCCCCACACACTACTTCCCCTTCACCACACACTGAAACCCCTTCCCCACACACTGAAACCTCTTCCCCACACACTGAAACCACTTCCCACAGACTGAAACATCTTCCCCACACTCTGAAACATCATCCCCACACACTGAAACCTCTTCCCCACACACAGAAACCACTTCCCCACACACTGAAACCCCTTCTCCACACACTGAAACCCCTTCCCCAAACACTGAAACCCCTTAACAACACACTGAAACCCATCCCCACACACTGAAATCTCCTCCCCACACACTGATATCCCTTCCCCACGCACTGAAACCCCTTCCGCACACACTGAAACCCATCCTCACACACTGAAACCTCTTCCCCACACACTGAAACCTCTTCCCCACACACTGAAACCCCTTCCCCACACACTGAAACCCATCCCCAAACACTGAAACCCATCCACACGCACTGAAACCTCTTCCCCACACTCTGAATGCTCTTCCCCACAGACTGAAACCCTAACCCACATACTGAAACCTCTTCTCCACACACTGAAACCACTTCCCCACGCACTGAAACCCATTCCACACACAGTGAAAGATCTTCCCCACACACTGAAACCTCTTCCACACACACTGAAACCCCTTCCCCGCACACTGAAGCCCCTTCCACACACACTGTAACCCCTTCCCCGCACACAGAAACCCCTTCCCCACACACTGAAACCCCTTCCACACACACTGAAACCCCTTAACCGCCCACTGAAACCCCTTCCCCACGCACTGAAACCTCTTCCCCACACACGGAAATCCCTTCCCCACACACTTAAACCCATCCCCACAGACTGAAACACATCCCCATAGACTGAATCCCCTACCCCACACACTGAAACACTTCCGCACACACTGAAACCTCTTCCACACACACTGAAACCGTTCCCTACAGACAGAAACCCTTCCCCACACACGGAAAACTCTTCCCCATACACTGAAACATCTTCCCCACACACTGAAACCTCTTCCAAACACACTGAAACCGCTTCCCCACACACTGAAACCTCTTCCCCACACACTGAAACCTCTTCCCTACAGACTGAAACCAATTCTCCACAGACTAAAACCCCTTCCCCACACACTGAAACCCCTTCCCCACCCACTGAAACCTCTTCCCCACAGACTGAAACCCCATCCACACACACTGAAACCTCTTCCCCACACACTGAAACCTCTTCCCCACACACTGAAACACCTTCCCCACAAACTGAAACCCCTTCCCCACTAACTGAAACCCATCCCCACACACTGAAACCTCTTCTCCATACACTGAAACCTCTTCCCCACACACTGAAACCCCTTCCCCACACACTGAAACCCATCCCCACACACTGAAACCCTTCCCCACACACTGAAACCTCATCCCCACACACTGAAACCCCTACCGTACACACTGAAACCACTTCCCCACACACTGAAACCCATCCCCACACACTGAAACACCTTCCCCACACACTGAAACCCATCCCCACACACTTAAACACTTCCCCACACACTGAAACCTCTTCCCCACACACTGAAACCCCTTTCCGACATACTGAAACCCATCCCCGCACACTGAAACCTCTTCCCCACACACAGAAACCTCTTCCCCACACACCGAAAACCCTTCCCCGCACACTGAAACCTCTTCCCCACACACTGAAACCTCTTCCCCACACACTGAAAACACTTCTCCAAAGACAGAAACCCCTTCCCCACACACTGAAACCCCTTCCGCACACTCTGAAACCTCTTCCCCACACACTGAAACCCCTTCCCCACACACTGAAAGCCATCCCCATACACTGAAACCCTTCCCCACACACTGAAACCTCATCCCCACACACTGAAACCCCTTCCCTACACACTGAAACCCCTTCCCCACACACTGAAACCCATCCCCACACACTGAGACCCCTTCCCCACACACTGAAACCCATCCCCACACACTGAAACACAACCCCACACACTGAAACCTCTTCGCCACAGACTGAAAACCCTTCCTCACACACTGAAACCTCTTCCCCACACACTGAAACCGCTTCCCCACGCACTGAAACCTCTTACACACACACAGAAACCTCTTCCCCAAACACTGAAACCTCTTCCCCACACACTGAATCCTCTTCCCCACACACTGAAACCCCTTCCCCGCACACTGAAACCTCCTCCCAAAAACTGAATCCCCTTCACCACACACTGAAACCCCTTCCCCACACACTAAAACACATCCCCACACACTAAAACCTCTTCCCCACACACTGAAACCCCTTCCCCACACACTGAAATCCATCCCCACACACTGAAACCCATCCACACACACTGAAACCTCTTCCCCACACACTGAAACGCCTTCCCCACGCACTGAAACCTATTCCACAGACAGTGAAACATCTTCCCCACGCACGGAAACCTCTTCCCCACGAACTGAAACTCCTTCCCCAAGAACTGAATCCTCTTCCACACATTCTGAAACATCTTCCCCACACACTGAAACCTCCTCCCCACGCGCTGAAACTTCTTCCACACCCACTGAAACCCATCCCCACACAATGAAACCCCTTCCCCGCACACAGAAACCTCTTTCCCACACACTGAATCCCCTTCACCACACACTGAAACGACTTGATCACACACTGAAACCTTTTCCCCACACACTGAAACCACTTCCCCACAGACTGAAACCCCTTCCCCACACTCTGAAACCTCTTCCACACACACTGAAACCTCTTCCCTACACACTGAAACCCCTTCCCCGCACACTGAAACCTCCTCCCCATACACTGAATCCCCTTCACCACACAATGAAACCCATCCCAACACACTGAAATCCCTTCCCCAAACACTGAAACACCTTCCCCACACACTGAAACACCTTCCCCACACACTGAAAACCCTTCCCCACACACTAAAACCCATCCCCACACACTGACACCTCTTCCCCAAACACTGAAACCCCTTCCCCACACACTGAAACCCATCCCCACACACTGAAACCCATCCACACACACTGAAACCTCTTCCCCACACACTGAAACCTCTTCCCCACAGAATGAAACCCAAACCCACACACTGAAACCTCTTCCCCACACACTGAAACCCCTTCCCCACGCACTGAAACCTATTCCACACACAGTTAAACCTCTTCCCCACACACTGAAACCTCTTCCCCACACACTGAAACTGCTTCCGCACGCCCTGTATCCTCTTCCACACACACTGAAACATCTTCCCCACACACTGAAACCTCTTCCCCACGCGCTGAAACTTCTTCCACACCCACTGAAACCCATCCCCGCACACTGAAACCCCTTCCCCGCACACAGAAACCTCTTTCCCACACACTGAATACCCTTTACCACACTCTGAAACCCCTTCACCGCCCACTGAAACCCCTTCCCCACGCACTGAAACCTCTTCCCCACACACGGAAACCCCTTCCCTACACACTGAAACCCCTTCCCCACACACTGAAACCTCTTCCCGACAGACTGAAACCCCTTCCCCACACACTGAAACCTCTTCCCCACACACTGAAACCCCTTCCCCCCACACTGAAACCTCTTCTCCACTAACTGAAACCCATCCCCACACACTGAAACCTCTTCCCCACACACTGAAACCCCTTCCCCACTCACTGAAAGCCATCCCCACACACTGAATCCCTTCCCCACACACGGAAACCTCATCCCCACACACTGAAACCCCTTCCCTACACACTGAAACCCCTTCCCCACACACTGAAACCCATCACCACACACTGAAACCCCTTCCCCACACATTGAAACCCATCCCCACACACTGAAACACAACCCCACACACTGAAACCTCTTCCCCACACACTGAAACCTCTTCCCCACACACTGAAACCGCTTCCCCACACACTGAAACCACTTCCCCACACACTAAAACCCATCCCCACACACTGAAACCTCTTCCCCACACACTGAAACCCCTTCCCCACACACTGAAACCCATCCCCACACACTGAAACCCATCCACACACACTGAAATCTCTTCCCCACACACTGAAACCCCTTCCCCACACACTGAAACCCCTTCCCCACACACTAAAACACATCCCCACACACTGAAACCTCTTCCCCACACACTGAAACCCCTTCCCCACACACTGAAATCCATCCCCACACACTGAAACCCATCCACACACACTGAAACCTCTTCCCCACACACTGAAACGCCTTCCCCACGCACTGAAACCTATTCCACAGACAGTGAAACATCTTCCCCACGCACTGAAACCTCTTCCCCACGAACTGAAACTCCTTCCCCACGAACTGAATCCTCTTCCACACATACTGAAACATCTTCCCCACACACTGAAACCTCCTCCCCACGTGCTGAAACTTCTTCCACACCCACTGAAACCCATCCCCACACAATGAAATCCCTTCCCCGCACACAGAAACCTCTTTCCCACACACTGAATCCCCTTCACCACACACTGAAACGACTTGATCACACACTGAAACCTTTTCCCCACACACTGAAACCACTTCCCCACAGACTGAAACCCCTTCCCCACACTCTGAAACCTCTTCCACACACACTGAAACCTCTTCCCTACACACTGAAACCCCTTCCCCGCACACTGAAACCTCCTCCCCATACACTGAATCCCCTTCACCACACAATGAAACCCATCCCCACACACTGAAATCCCTTCCCCACACACTGAAACACCTTCCCCACACACTGAAACACCTTCCCCACACACTGAAAACCCTTCCCCACACACTAAAACCCATCCCGACACACTGAAACCTCTTCCCCAAACACTGAAACCCCTTCCCCACACACTGAAACCCATCCCCACACACTGAAACCCATCCACACACACTGAAACCTCTTCCCCACACACTGAAACCTCTTCCCCACAGAATGAAACCCAAACCCACACACTGAAACCTCTTCCCCACACACTGAAACCCCTTCCCCACACACTGAAACTGCTTCCGCACGCCCTGTATCCTCTTCCACACACACTGAAACATCTTCCCCACACACTGAAACCTCTTCCCCACGCGCTGAAACTTCTTCCGCACCCACTGAAACAAATCCCCGCACACTGAAACGACTTCGCCGCACACAGAAACCTCTTTCCCACACACTGAATACCCTTCACCACACTCTGAAACCCCTTCACCGCCCACTGAAACCCCTTCCCCACGCACTGAAACCTCTTCTCCACACACGGAAACCCCTTCCCCACACACTGAAAGCCATCCCCACAGACTGAAACACATCCCCACAGACTGGAACCCCTGCCCCACACACTGAAATACTTCCGCACACACTGAAACCTCTTCCACACACACTGAAACCGTTCCCTGCAGACAGACACCGTTCCCCACACACTGAAAACTCTTCCCCACACACTGAAACTTCTTCCCCACACACTGAAACCACTTCTCCACAGACTGAAACCCATCCCCACACACTAAAACAATTCCCCACTCACTGAAACCTCTTCCCCACACACTGAAACCCTTCCCCATGCACTGAAACCCATCCCCACACACTGAATCCTCTTCGCCATACACTGAAACCCCTTCCCCACACACTGAAACCTCTTCCCCACAGACTGAAACCCCTTCCCCACACACTGAAACCTCTTCCCCACACACTGAAACCCCTTCCCCCCACACTGAAACCTCTTCCCCACAAACTGAAACCCATCCCCACACACTGAAACCTCTTCCCCACACACTGAAACCCCTTCCCCACACACTGAAACCCATCCCCACACACTAAAACAATTCCCCACTCACTGAAACCTCTTCCCCACACACTGAAACCCTTCCCCACGCACTGAAACCCATCCCCACACACTGAATCCTCTTCGCCATACACTGAAACCCCTTCCCCACATACTGAAACCCATCCCCGCACACTGAAACCTCTTCCCCACACACAGAAACCACTTCCCCACGCACTGAAACCTATTCCACACACAGTGAAACCTCTTCCCCACACACTGAAACCTCTTCCCCACACACTGAAACTGCTTCCGCACGCCCTGTATCCTCTTCCACACACACTGAAACATCTTCCCCACACACTGAAACCTCTTCCCCACGCGCTGAAACTTCTTCCACACCCACTGAAACCCATCCCCGCACACTGAAACCCCTTCCCCGCACACAGAAACCTCTTTCCCACACACTGAATACCCTTCACCACACTCTGAAACCCCTTCACCGCCCACTGAAACCCCTTCCCCACGCACTGAAACCTCTTCCCCACACACGGAAACCCCTTCCCCACACACTGAAACCCATCCCCACAGACTGAAACACATCCCCACAGACTGAAACCCCTGCCCCACACACTGAAACACTTCCGCACACACTGAAACCTCTTCCACACACCCTGAAACCGTTCCCTGCAGACAGACACCGTTCCCCACACACTGAACACTCTTCCCCACACACTGAAACCCCTTCCCTACACACTGAAACCCCTTTCCCACACACTGAAACCCATCACCACACACTGAAACCCCTTCCCCACACATTGCAACCCATCCCCACACACTGAAAAACAACCCCACACACTGAAACCTCTTCCCCACACACTGAAACCTCTTCCCCACACACTGAAACCGCTTCCCCACACACTGAAACCCCTTCCCCACACACTAAAATCCATCCCCACACACTGAAACCTCTTCCCCACACACTGAAACCCCTTCCCCACACACTGAAACCCATCCCCACACACTGAAACCCGTCCACACACACTGAAATCTCTTCCCCACACACTGAAACCCCTTCCCCACACACTGAAACCCCTCCCCCACACACTAAAACACATCCCCACACACTGAAACCTCTTCCCCACACACTGAAACCCCTTCCCCACACACTGAAATCCATCCCCACACACTGAAACCCATCCACACACACTGAAACCTCTTCCCCACACACTGAAACGCCTTCCCCACGCACTGAAACCTATTCCACAGACAGTGAAACATCTTCCCCACGCACTGAAACCTCTTCCCCACGAACTGAAACTCCTTCCCCACGAACTGAATCCTCTTCCACACATACTGAAACATCTTCCCCACACACTGAAACCTCCTCCCCACGCGCTGAAACTTCTTCCACACCCACTGAAACCCATCCCCACACAATGAAACCCCTTCCCCGCACACAGAAACCTCTTTCCCACACACTGAATCCCCTTCACCACACACTGAAACGACTTGATCACACACTGAAACCTTTTCCCCACACACTGAAACCACTTCCCCACAGACTGAAACCCCTTCCCCACACTCTGAAACCTCTTCCACACACACTGAAACCTCTTCCCTACACACTGAAACCCCTTCCCCGCACACTGAAACCTCCTCCCCATACACTGAATCCCCTTCACCACACAATGAAACCCATCCCCACACACTGAAATCCCTTCCCCACACACTGAAACACCTTCCCCACACACTGAAAACCCTTCCCCACACACTAAAACCCATCCCCACACACTGAAACCTCTTCCCCAAACACTGAAACCCCTTCCCCACACACTGAAACCCATCCCCACACACTGAAACCCATCCACACACACTGAAACCTCTTCCCCACACACTGAAACCTCTTCCCCACAGAATGAAACCCAAACCCACACACTGAAACCTCTTCCCCACACACTGAAACCCCTTCCCCACGCACTGAAACCTATTCCACACACAGTGAAACCTCTTCCCCACACACTGAAACCTCTTCCCCACACACTGAAACTGCTTCCGCACGCCCTGTATCCTCTTCCACACACACTGAAACATCTTCCCCACACACTGAAACCTCTTCCCCACGCGCTGAAACTTCTTCCGCACCCACTGAAATAAATCCCCGCACACTGAAACGCCTTCGCCGCACACAGAAACCTCTTTCCCACACACTGAATACCCTTCACCACACTCTGAAACCCCTTCACCGCCCACTGAAACCCCTTCCCCACGCACTGAAACCTCTTCCCCACACACGGGAACCCCTTCCCCACACACTGAAACCCATCCCCACAGACTGAAACACATCCCCACAGACTGAAACCCCTGCCCCACACACTGAAACACTTCCGCACACACTGAAACCTCTTTCACACACACTGAAACCGTTCCCTGCAGACAGACACCGTTCCCCACACACTGAAAACTCTTCCCCACACACTGAAACATCTTCCCCACACACTGAAACCACTTCTCCACAGACTGAAACCCCTTCCCCACACACTGAAACCCCTTCCCCACACACTGAAACCTCTTCCCCACAGACTGAAACCGGTTCCCCACACACTGAAACCTCTTCCCCACACACTGAAACCCCTTCCCCCCACACTGAAACCTCTTCCCCACACACTGAAAACTCTTCCCCACACACTGAAACATCTTTCCCACACACTGAAACCACTTCTCCACAGACTGAAACCCCATCCCCACACACTGAAACCTCTTCCCCACACACTGAAACCCCTTCCCCACACACTGAAACCCATCCCCACACACTAAAACAATTCCCCACTCACTGAAACCTCTTCCCCACACTCTGAAACCCTTCCCCACGCACTGAAACCCATCCCCACACACTGAATCCTCTTCGCCATACACTGAAACCCCTTCCCCACATACTGAAACCCATCCCCGCACACTGAAACCTCTTCCCCACACACAGAAACCCCTTCCCCACGCACTGAAACCTATTCCACACACAGTGAAACCTCTTCCCCACACACTGAAACCTCTTCCCCACACACTGAAACTGCTTCCGCAGGCCCTGTATCCTCTTCCACACACACTGAAACATCTTCCCCACACACTGAAACCTCTTCCCCACGCGCTGAAACTTCTTCCACACCCACTGAAACCCATCCCCGCACACTGAAACCCCTTCCCCGCACACAGAAACCTCTTTCCCACACACTGAATACCCTTCACCACACTCTGAAACCCCTTCACCGCCCACTGAAACCCCTTCCCCACGCACTGAAACCTCTTCCCCACACACGGAAACCCCTTCCCCACACACTGAAACCCATCCCCACAGACTGAAACACATCCCCACAGACTGAAACCCCTGCCCCACACACTGAAACACTTCCGCACACACTGAAACCTCTTCCACACACACTGAAACCGTTCCCTGCAGACAGACACCGTTCCCCACACACTGAACACTCTTCCCCACACACTGAAACCCCTTCCCTACACACTGAAACCCCTTCCCCACACACTGAAACCCATCACCACACACTGAAACCCCTTCCCCACACATTGAAACCCATCCCCACACACTGAAACACAACCCCACACACTGAAACCTCTTCCCCACACACTGAAACCTCTTCCCCACACACTGAAACCGCTTCCCCACACACTGAAACCCCTTCCCCACACACTAAAACCCATCCCCACACACTGAAACCTCTTCCCCACACACTGAAACCCCTTCCCCACACACTGAAACCCATCCCCACACACTGAAACCCATCCACACACACTGAAATCTCTTCCCCACACACTGAAACCCCTTCCCCACACACTGAAACCCCTTCCCCACACACTAAAACACATCCCCACACACTGAAACCTCTTCCCCACACACTGAAACCCCTTCCCCACACACTGAAATCCATCCCCACACACTGAAACCCATCCACACACACTGAAACCTCTTCCCCACACACTGAAACGCCTTCCCCACGCACCGAAACCTATTCCACAGACACTGAAACATCTTCCCCACGCACTGAAACCTCTTCCCCACGAACTGAAACTCCTTCCCCACGAACTGAATCCTCTTCCACACATACTGAAACATCTTCCCCACACACTGAAACCTCCTCCCCACGCGCTGAAACTTCTTCCACACCCACTGAAACCCATCCCCACACAATGAAACCCCTTCCCCGCACACAGAAACCTCTTTCCCACACACTGAATCCCCTTCACCACACACTGAAACGACTTGATCACACACTGAAACCTTTTCCCCACACACTGAAACCACTTCCCCACAGACTGAAACCCCTTCCCCACACTCTGAAACCTCTTCCACACATACTGAAACCTCTTCCCTACACACTGAAACCCCTTCCCCGCACACTGAAACCTCCTCCCCATACACTGAATCCCCTTCACCACACAATGAAACCCATCCCCACACACTGAAATCCCTTCCCCACACACTGAAACACCTTCCCCACACACTGAAAACCCTTCCCCACACACTAAAACCCATCCCCACACACTGAAACCTCTTCCCCAAACACTGAAACCCCTTCCCCACACACTGAAACCCATCCCCACACACTGAAACCCATCCACACACACTGAAACCTCTTCCCCACACACTGAAACCTCTTCCCCACAGAATGAAACCCAAACCCACACACTGAAACCACTTCCCCACACACTGAAACCCCTTCCCCACGCACTGAAACCTATTCCACACACAGTGAAACCTCTTCCCCACACACTGAAACCTCTTCCCCACACACTGAAACTGCTTCCGCACGCCCTGTATCCTCTTCCACACACACTGAAACCTCTTCCCCACGCGCTGAAACTTCTTCCGCACCCACTGAAACAAATCCCCGCACACTGAAACGCCTTCCCCGCACACAGAAACCTCTTTCCCACACACTGAATACCCTTCACCACACTCTGAAACCCCTTCACCGCCCACTGAAACCCCTTCCCCACGCACTGAAACCTCATCCCCACACACTGAAACCCCTTCCCCACACACTGAAACCCATCCCCACAGACTGAAACACATCCCCACAGACTGAAACCCCTGCCCCACACACTGAAACACTTCCGCACACACTGAAACCTCTTCCACACACACTGAAACCGTTCCCTGCAGACAGACACCGTTCCCCACACACTGAAAACTCTTCCCCACACACTGAAACATCTTCCCCACACACTGAAACCACTTCTCCACAGACTGAAACCCCTTCCCCACACACTGAAACCCCTTCCCCACACACTGAAACCTCTTCCCCACAGACTGAAACCCCTTCCCCACACACTGAAACCTCTTCCCCACACACTGAAGCCCCTTCCCCCCACACTGAAACCTCTTCCCCACTAACTGAAACCCATCCCCACACACTGAAACCTCTTCCCCACACACTGAAACCCCTTCCCCACACACTGAAACCCATCCCCACACACTAAAACAATTCCCCACTCACTGAAACCTCTTCCCCACACACTGAAACCCTTCCCCACGCACTGAAACCCATCCCCACACACTGAATCCTCTTCGCCATACACTGAAACCCCTTCCCCACATACTGAAACCCATCCCCGCACACTGAAACCTCTTCCCCACACACAGAAACCCCTTCCCCACGCACTGAAACCTATTCCACACACAGTGAAACCTCTTCCCCACACACTGAAACTGCTTCCGCACGCCCTGTATCCTCTTCCACACACACTGAAACATCTTCCCCACACACTGAAACCTCTTCCCCACGCGCTGAAACTTCTTCCACACCCACTGAAACCCATCCCCGCACACTGAAACCCCTTCCCCGCACACAGAAACCTTTTTCCCACACACTGAATACCCTTCACCACACTCTGAAACCCCTTCACCGCCCACTGAAACCCCTTCCCCACGCACTGAAAACTCTTCCCCACACACGGAAACCCCTTCCCCACACACTGAAACCCATCCCCACAGACTGAAACACATCCCCACAGACTGAAACCCCTGCCCCACACACTGAAACACTTCCGCACACACTGAAACCTCTTCCACACACACTGAAACCGTTCCCTGCAGACTGACACCGTTCCCCACACACTGAACACTCTTCCCCACACACTGTAACATCTTCCCCACACTCTGAAACCACTTCTCCACAGACTGAAACCCCTTCCCCACACACTGAAACCCCTTCCCCACACACTGAAACCTCTTCCCGACAGACTGAAACCCCTTCCCCACACACTGAAACCTCTTCCCCACACACTGAAACCCCTTCCCCCCACACTGAAACCTCATCCCCACTAACTGAAACCCATCCCCACACACTGAAACCTCTTCCCCACACACTGAAACCCCTTCCCCACACACTGAAACCCATCCCCACACACTAAAACAATTCCCCACTCACTGAAACCTCTTCCCCACACACTGAAACCCTTCCCCACGCACTGAAACCCATCCCCACACACTGAATCCTCTTCGCCATACACTGAAACCCCTTCCCCACATACTGAAACCCATCCCCGCACACTGAAACCTCTTCCCCACACACAGAAACCTCTTCCCCACACACCAAAACCCCTTCCCCACACACTGAAACCTCTTCACCACACACTGAAACCTCTTCAGCACATACTGAAACCACTTCTCCACAGACTGAAACCCCTTCCCCACCCACTGAAACCCCTTCCCCACACAGTGAAACCTCTTCCCCACAGACTGAAAGCCCTCCCCCACACACTGAAACCTCTTCCCCACACACTGAAACCTCTTCCCCACACACTGAAACACCTTCCCCACACACTGAAACCCCTTCCCCATACACTGAAACCCAACCCCACGCACTGAAACCTCTTCCCCACACACTGAAACTCCTTCCCCACACACTGAAAGCCATCCCCACACACTGAAACCCTTCCCCACACACGGAAACCTCATCCCCACACACTGAAACCCCTTCCCTACACACTGAAACCCCTTCCTCACACACTGAAACCCATCACCACACACTGAAACCCCTTCCCCACACATTGAAACCCATCCCCACACACTGAAACACAACCCCACACACTGAAACCTCTTCCCCACACACTGAAACCTCTTCCCCACACACTAAAACCCATCCCCACACACTGAAACCTCTTCGCCACACACTGAAAACCCTTCCCCACACACTGAAACCCATCCCCACACACTGAAACCCATCCACACACACTGAAATCTCTTCCCCACACACTGAAACCCCTTCCCCACACACTGAAACCCCTTCCCCACACTCTAAAAAACATCCCCACACACTGAAACCTCTTCCCCACACACTGAAACCCCTTCCCCACACACTGAAATCCATCCCCACACACTGAAACCCATCCACACACACTGAAACCTCTTCCCCACACACTGAAACGCCTTCCCCACGCACTGAAACCTAATCCACAGACAGTGAAACATCTTCCCCACGCACTGAAACCTCTTCCCCACGAATTGAAACTCCTTCCCCACGAACTGAATCCTCTTCCACACATACTGAAACATCTTCCCCACACACTGAAACCTCGTCCCCACACACTGAAACCCCTTCCCCACACACTGAAACCTCTTCCCCACACACTGAATACCCTTCACCACACTCTGAAACCCCTTCACCGCCCACTGAAACCCCTTCCCCACGCACTGAAAACTCTTCCCCACACACGGAAACCCCTTCCCCACACACTGAAACCCATCCCCACAGACTGAAACACATCCCCACAGACTGAAACCCCTGCCCCACACACTGAAACACTTCCGCACACACTGAAACCTCTTCCACACACACTGAAACCGTTCCCTGCAGACAGACACCGTTCCCCACACACTGAACACTCTTCCCCACACACTGTAACATCTTCCCCACACTCTGAAACCACTTCTCCACAGACTGAAACCCCTTCCCCACACACTGAAACCCCTTCCCCACACACTGAAACCTCTTCCCGACAGACTGAAACCCCTTCCCCACACACTGAAACCTCTTCCCCACACACTGAAACCCCTTCCCCCCACACTGAAACCTCATCCCCACTAACTGAAACCCATCCCCACACACTGAAACCTCTTCCCCACACACTGAAACCCCTTCCCCACACACTGAAACCCATCCCCACACACTAAAACAATTCCCCACTCACTGAAACCTCTTCCCCACACACTGAAACCCTTCCCCACGCACTGAAACCCATCCCCACACACTGAATCCTCTTCGCCATACACTGAAACCCCTTCCCCACATACTGAAACCCATCCCCGCACACTGAAACCTCTTCCCCACACACAGAAACCTCTTCCCCACACACCAAAACCCCTTCCCCACACACTGAAACCTCTTCACCACACACTGAAACCTCTTCAGCACATACTGAAACCACTTCTCCACAGACTGAAACCCCTTCCCCACCCACTGAAACCCCTTCCCCACACAGTGAAACCTCTTCCCCACAGACTGAAAGCCCTCCCCCACACACTGAAACCTCTTCCCCACACACTGAAACCTCTTCCCCACACACTGAAACACCTTCCCCACACACTGAAACCCCTTCCCCATACACTGAAACCCAACCCCACGCACTGAAACCTCTTCCCCACACACTGAAACTCCTTCCCCACACACTGAAAGCCATCCCCACACACTGAAACCCTTCCCCACACACGGAAACCTCATCCCCACACACTGAAACCCCTTCCCTACACACTGAAACCCCTTCCTCACACACTGAAACCCATCACCACACACTGAAACCCCTTCCCCACACATTGAAACCCATCCCCACACACTGAAACACAACCCCACACACTGAAACCTCTTCCCCACACACTGAAACCTCTTCCCCACACACTAAAACCCATCCCCACACACTGAAACCTCTTCGCCACACACTGAAAACCCTTCCCCACACACTGAAACCCATCCCCACACACTGAAACCCATCCACACACACTGAAATCTCTTCCCCACACACTGAAACCCCTTCCCCACACACTGAAACCCCTTCCCCACACACTAAAACACATCCCCACACACTGAAACCTCTTCCCCACACACTGAAACCCCTTCCCCACACACTGAAATCCATCCCCACACACTGAAACCCATCCACACACACTGAAACCTCTTCCCCACACACTGAAACGCCTTCCCCACGCACTGAAACCTAATCCACAGACAGTGAAACATCTTCCCCACGCACTGAAACCTCTTCCCCACGAACTGAAACTCCTTCCCCACGAACTGAATCCTCTTCCACACATACTGAAACATCTTCCCCACACACTGAAACCTCGTCCCCACGCGCTGAAACTTCTTCCACACCCACTGAAACCCATCCCCACACAATTAAACCCCTTCCCCGCTAACAGAAACCTCTTTCCCACACACTGAATCCCCTTCACCACACACTGAAACGACTTGATCACACACTGAAACCTTTTCCCCACACACTGAAACCACTTCCCCACAGACTGAAAGCCCTCCCCCACACACTGAAACCTCTTCCCCACACACTGAAACCTCTTCCCCACACACTGAAACACCTTCCCCACACACTGAAACCCCTTCCCCATACACTGAAACCCAACCCCACGCACTGAAACCTCTTCCCCACACACTGAAACTCCTTCCCCACACACTGAAAGCCATCCCCACACACTGAAACCCTTCCCCACACACGGAAACCTCATCCCCACACACTGAAACCCCTTCCCTACACACTGAAACCCCTTCCTCACACACTGAAACCCATCACCACACACTGAAACCCCTTCCCCACACATTGAAACCCATCCCCACACACTGAAACACAACCCCACACACTGAAACCTCTTCCCCACACACTGAAACCTCTTCCCCACACACTAAAACCCATCCCCACACACTGAAACCTCTTCGCCACACACTGAAAACCCTTCCCCACACACTGAAACCCATCCCCACACACTGAAACCCATCCACACACACTGAAATCTCTTCCCCACACACTGAAACCCCTTCCCCACACACTGAAACCCCTTCCCCACACACTAAAACACATCCCCACACACTGAAACCTCTTCCCCACACACTGAAACCCCTTCCCCACACACTGAAATCCATCCCCACACACTGAAACCCATCCACACACACTGAAACCTCTTCCCCACACACTGAAACGCCTTCCCCACGCACTGAAACCTAATCCACAGACAGTGAAACATCTTCCCCACGCACTGAAACCTCTTCCCCACGAACTGAAACTCCTTCCCCACGAACTGAATCCTCTTCCACACATACTGAAACATCTTCCCCACACACTGAAACCTCGTCCCCACGCGCTGAAACTTCTTCCACACCCACTGAAACCCATCCCCACACAATTAAACCCCTTCCCCGCTAACAGAAACCTCTTTCCCACACACTGAATCCCCTTCACCACACACTGAAACGACTTGATCACACACTGAAACCTTTTCCCCACACACTGAAACCACTTCCCCACAGACTGAAACCCCTTACCCACACTCTGAACCCTCTTCCACACACACTGAAACCTCTTCCCTACACACTGAAACCCCTTCCCCGCACACTGAAACCTCCTCCCCATACACTGAATCCCCTTCACCACACAATAAAACCCATCCCCACACACTGAAATCCCTTCCCCACACACTGAAACACCTTCCCCACACACTGAAACACCTTCCCCACACGCTGAAAACCCTTCCCCACACACTAAAACCCATCCCCACACACTGAAACCTCTTCCCCAAACACTGAAACCCCTTTCCCACACACTGAAACCCATCCCCACACACTGAAACCCATCCACACACACTGAAACCTCTTCCCCACACACTGAAACCTCTTCCCCACAGAATGGAACCCAAACCCACACACTGAAACCTCTTCCCCACACACTGAAACCCCTTCCCCACGCACTGAAACCTATTCCACACACAGTGAAACCTCTTCCCCACACACTGAAACCTCTTCCCCACACACTGAAACTGCTTCCGCACGCCCTGTATCCTCTTCCACACACACTGAAACATCTTCCCCACACACTGAAACCTCTTCCCCACGCGCTGAAACTTCTTCCGCACCCACTGAAACAAATCCCCGCACACTGAAACGCCTTCCCCGCACACAGAAACCTCTTTCCCACACACTGAATACCCTTCACCACACTCTGAAACCCCTTCACCGCCCACTGAAACCCCTTCCCCACGCACTGAAACCTCTTCCCCACACACGGAAACCCCTTCCCCACACACTGAAACCCATCCCCACAGACTGAAACACATCCCCACAGACTGAAACCCCTGCCCCACACACTGAAACACTTCCGCACACACTGAAACCTCTTCCACACACACTGAAACCGTTCCCTGCAGACAGACACCGTTCCCCACACACTGAAAACTCTTCCCCACACACTGAAACATCTTCCCCACACACTGAAACCACTTCTCCACAGACTGAAACCCCTTCCCCACACACTGAAACCTCTTCCCCACACACTGAAACCTCTTCCCCACAGACTGAAACCCCTTCCCCACACACTGAAACCTCTTCCCCACACACTGAAACCCCTTCCCCCCAAACTGAAACCTCTTCCCCACTAACTGAAACCCATCCCCACACACTGAAACCTCTTCCCCACACACTGAAACCCCTTCCCCACACACTGAAACCCATCCCCACACACTAAAACAATTCCCCACTCACTGAAACCTCTTCGCCACACACTGAAACCCTTCCCCACGCACTGAAACCCATCCCCACACACTGAATCCTCTTCGCCATACACTGAAACCCCTTCACCACATACTGAAACCCATCCCCGCACACTGAAACCTCTTCCCCACACACAGAAACCTCTTCCCCACACACCGAAACTCCTTCCCCACACACTGAAACCTCTTCACCACACACTGAAACCTCTTCACCACATACTGAAACCACTTCTCCAAAGACTGAAACCCCTTCCCCACCCACTGAAACCCCTTCCCCACACAGTGAAACCTCTTCCCCACAGACTGAAAGCCCTCCCCCACAAACTGAAACATCTTCCCCACACACTGAAACCTCTTCCCCACACACTGAAACACCTTCCCCACACACTGAGACCCCTTCCCCATACACTGAAACCCAACCCCACACACTGAAACCTCTTCCCCACACACTGAAACTCCTTCCCCACACACTGAAAGCCATCCCCACACACTGAAACCCTTCCCCACACACGGAAACCTCATCTCCACACACTGAAACCCCTTCCCTACACACTGAAACCCCTTCCCCACACACTGAAACCCATCACCACACACTGAAACCCCTTCCCCACACATTGAAACCCATCCCCACACGCTGAAACACAACCCCAAACACTGAAACCTCTTCCCCACACACTGAAACCTCTTCCCCACACACTGAAACCGCTTCCCCACACACTGAAACCCCTTCCCCACACACTAAAACCCATCCCCACACACTGAAACCTCTTCCCCACACACTGAAACCCCTTCCCCACGCACTGAAACCCATCCCCACACACTGAAACCCCTTCCCCACACACTGAAACCTCTTCCCGACAGACTGAAACCCCTTCCCCACACACTGAAACCTCTTCCCCACACACTGAAACCCCTTCCCACCACACTGAAACCTCTTCCCCACTAACTGAAACCCATCCCCACACACTGAAACCTCTTCCCCAAACACTGAAACCCCTTCCCCACACACTGAAACCCATCCCCACACACTAAAACAATTCCCCACTCACTGAAACCTCTTCCCCACAAACTGAAACCCTTCCACACGCACTGAAACCCATCCCCACACACTGAATCCTCTTCGCCATACACTGAAACCCCTTCCCCACATACTGAAACCCATCCCCGCACACTGAAACCTCTTCCCCACACACAGAAACCACTTCTCCACACACCGAAACCCCTTCCCCACACACTGAAACCTCTTCACCACACACTGAAACCTCTTCACCACTTACTGAAACCACTTCTCCACAGACTGAAACCCCATCCCCACCCACTGAAACCCCTTCCCCACACAGTGAAACCTCTTCCCCACAGACTGAAAGCCCTCCCCCACACACTGAAACCTCATCCCCACACACTGAAACCTCTTCCCCACACACTGAAACACCTTCCCCGCACACTGAAACCCCTTCCCCATACACTGAAACCCAACCCCACACACTGAAACCTCTTCCCCACACACTGACACTCCTTCCCCACACACTGAAAGCCATCCCCACACACTGAAACCCTTCCCCACACACGGAAACCTCATCCCCACACACTGAAACCCCTTCCCTACACACTGAAACCCCTTCCCCACACACTGAAACCTATCACCACACACTGAAACCCCTTCCCCACACATTGAAACCCATCCCCACACACTGAAACACAACCCCACACACTGAAACCTCTTCCCCACACACTGAAACCTCTTCCCCACACACTGAAACCTCTTCCCCACACACTGAAACCGCTTCCCCACACACTGAAACCCCTTCCCCACACACTAAAACCCATCCCCACACACTGAAACCTCTTCCCCACACACTGAAACCCCTTCCCCACACACTGAAACCCATCCCCACACACTGAAACCCATCCACACACACTGAAATCTCTTCCCCACACACTGAAACCCCTTCCCCACACACTGAAACCCCTTCCCCACACACTAAAACACATCCCCACACACTGAAACCTCTTCCCCGCACACTGAAACCCCTTCCCCACACACTGAAATCCATCCCCACACACTGAAACCCATCCACACACACTGAAACCTCTTCCCCACACACTGAAACGCCTTCCCCACGCACTGAAACCTATTCCACAGACAGTGAAACATCTTCCCCACGCACTGAAACCTCTTCCCCGCGAACTGAAACTCCTTCCCCACGAACTGAATCCTCTTCCACACATACTGAAACATCTTCCCCACACACTGAAACCTCCTGGCCACGCGCTGAAACTTCTTCCACACCCACTGAAACCCATCCCCACACAATGAAACCCCTTCCCCGCACACAGAAACCTCTTTCCCACACACTGAATCCCCTTCACCACACACTGAAACGACTTGATCACACACTGAAACCTTTTCCCCACACACTGAAACCACTTCCCCACAGACTGAAACCCCTTCCCCACACTCTGAAACCTCTTCCACACACACTGAAACCTCTTCCCCGCACACTGAAACCTCCTCCCCATACACTGAATCCCCTTCACCACACAATGAAACCCATCCCCACACACTGAAATCCCTTCCCCACACACTGAAACACCTTCCCCACACACTGAAACACCTTCCCCACACACTGCAAACCCTTCCCCACACGCTAAAACCCATCCCCACACACTGAAACCTCTTCCCCAAACACTGAAACCCCTTCCCCACACACTGAAACCCATCCACACACACTGAAACCTCTTCCCCACACACTGAAACCTCTTCCCCACAGAATGAAACCCAAACCCACACACTGAAACCTCTTCCCCACACACTGAAACCCCTTCCCCACGCACTGAAACCTATTCCACACACAGTGAAACCTCTTCCCCACACACTGAAACCTCTTCCCCACACACTGAAACTGCTTCCGCACGCCCTGTATCCTCTTCCACACACACTGAAACATCTTCCCCACACACTGAAACCTCTTCCCCACGCGCTGAAACTTCTTCCACACCCACTGAAACAAATCCCCGCACACTGAAACGCCTTCCCCGCACACAGAAACCTCTTTCCCACACACTGAATACCCTTCACCACACTCTGAAACCCCTTCACCGCCCACTGAAACCCCTTCCCCACGCACTGAAACCTCTTCCCCACACACGGAAACCCCTTCCCCACACACTGAAACCCATCCCCACAGACTGAAACACATCCCCACAGATTGAAACCCCTGCCCCACACACTGAAACACTTCCGCACACACTGAAACCTCTTACACACACACTGAAACCGTTCCCTGCAGACAGACACCGTTCCCCACACACTGAAAACTCTTCCCCACACACTGAAACATCTTCCCCACACACTGAAACCACTTCTCCACAGACTGAAACCCCTTCCCCTCACACTGAAACCCCTTCCCCACACAGTGAAACCTCTTCCCCACAGACTGAAACCCATTCCCCACACACTGAAACCTCTTCCCCACACACTGAAACCCCTTCCCCCCACACTGAAACCTCTTCCCCACTAACTGAAACCCATCCCCACACACTGAAACCTCTTCCCCACACACTGAAACCCCTTCCCCACACACTGAAACCCATCCCCACACACTAAAACAATTCCCCACTCACTGAAACCTCTTCCCCACACACTGAAACCCTTCCCCACACACTGAAACCCCTTCCCACCACACTGAAACCTCTTCCCCACTAACTGAAACCCATCCCCACACACTGAAACCTCTTTCCCAAACACTGAAACCCCTTCCCCACACACTGAAACCCATCCCCACACACTAAAACAATTCCCCACTCACTGAAACCTCTTCCCCACAAACTGAAACCCTTCCACACGCACTGAAACCCATCCCCACACACTGAATCCTCTTCGCCATACACTGAAACCCCTTCCCCACATACTGAAACCCATCCCCGCACACTGAAACCTCTTCCCCACACACAGAAACCTCTTCTCCACACACCGAAACCCCTTCCCCACACAGTGAAACCTCTTCACCACACACTGAAACCTCTTCACCACTTACTGAAACCACTTCTCCACAGACTGAAACCCCATCCCCACCCACTGAAACCCCTTCCCCACACAGTGAAACCTCTTCCCCACAGACTGAAAGCCCTCCCCCACACACTGAAACCTCATCCCCACACACTGAAACCTCTTCCCCACACACTGAAACACCTTCCCCGCACACTGAAACCCCTTCCCCATACACTGAAACCCAACCCCACACACTGAAACCTCTTCCCCACACACTGACACTCCTTCCCCACACACTGAAAGCCATCCCCACACACTGAAACCCTTCCCCACACACGGAAACCTCATCCCCACACACTGAAACCCCTTCCCTACACACTGAAACCCCTTCCCCACACACTGAAACCTATCACCACACACTGAAACCCCTTCCCCACACATTGAAACCCATCCCCACACACTGAAACACAACCCCACACACTGAAACCTCTTCCCCACACACTGAAACCTCTTCCCCACACACTGAAACCGCTTCCCCACACACTGAAACCCCTTCCCCACAAACTAAAACCCATCCCCACACACTGAAACCTCTTCCCCACACACTGAAACCCCTTCCCCACACACTGAAACCCATCCCCACACACTGAAACCCATCCACACACACTGAAATCTCTTCCCCACACACTGAAACCCCTTCCCCACACACTGAAACCCCTTCCCCACACACTAAAACACATCCCCACACACTGAAACCTCTTCCCCACACACTGAAACCCCTTCCCCACACACTGAAATCCATCCCCACACACTGAAACCCATCCACACACACTGAAACCTCTTCCCCACACACTGAAACGCCTTCCCCACGCACTGAAACCTATTCCACAGACAGTGAAACATCTTCCCCACGCACTGAAACCTCTTCCCCGCGAACTGAAACTCCTTCCCCACGAACTGAATCCTCTTCCACACATACTGAAACATCTTCCCCACACACTGAAACCTCCTGGCCACGCGCTGAAACTTCTTCCACACCCACTGAAACCCATCCCCACACAATGAAACCCCTTCCCCGCACACAGAAACCTCTTTCCCACACACTGAATCCCCTTCACCACACACTGAAACGACTTGATCACACACTGAAACCTTTTCCCCACACACTGAAACCACTTCCCCACAGACTGAAACCCCTTCCCCACACTCTGAAACCTCTTCCACACACACTGAAACCTCTTCCCCGCACACTGAAACCTCCTCCCCATACACTGAATCCCCTTCACCACACAATGAAACCCATCCCCACACACTGAAATCCCTTCCCCACACACTGAAACACCTTCCCCACACACTGAAACACCTTCCCCACACACTGAAAACCCTTCCCCACATGCTAAAACCCATCCCCACACACTGAAACCTCTTCCCCAAACACTGAAACCCCTTCCCCACACACTGAAACCCATCCACACACACTGAAACCTCTTCCCCACACACTGAAACCTCTTCCCCACAGAATGAAACCCAAACCCACACACTGAAACCTCTTCCCCACACACTGAAACCCCTTCCCCACGCACTGAAACCTATTCCACACACAGTGAAACCTCTTCCCCACACACTGAAACCTCTTCCCCACACACTGAAACTGCTTCCGCACGCCCTGTATCCTCTTCCACACACACTGAAACATCTTCCCCACACACTGAAACCTCTTCCCCACGCGCTGAAACTTCTTCCACAACCACTGAAACAAATCCCCGCACACTGAAACGCCTTCCCCGCACACAGAAACCTCTTTCCCACACACTGAATACCCTTCACCACACTCTGAAACCCCTTCACCGCCCACTGAAACCCCTTCCCCACGCACTGAAACCTCTTCCCCACACACGGAAACCCCTTCCCCACACACTGAAACCCATCCCCACAGACTGAAACACATCCCCACAGATTGAAACCCCTGCCCCACACACTGAAACACTTCCGCACACACTGAAACCTCTTACACACACACTGAAACCGTTCCCTGCAGACAGACACCGTTCCCCACACACTGAAAACTCTTCCCCACACACTGAAACATCTTCCCCACAGACTGAAACCACTTCTCCACAGACTGAAACCCCTTCCCCTCACACTGAAACCCCTTCCCCACACAGTGAAACCTCTTCCCCACAGACTGAAACCCATTCCCCACACACTGAAACCTCTTCCCCACACACTGAAACCCCTTCCCCCCACACTGAAACCTCTTCCCCACTAACTGAAACCCATCCCCACACACTGAAACCTCTTCCCCACACACTGAAACCCCTTCCCCACACACTGAAACCCATCCCCACACACTAAAACAATTCCCCACTCACTGAAACCTCTTCCCCACACACTGAAACCCTTCCCCACACACTGAAACCTCTTCCCCACACACTGAAACTCCTTCCCCACACACTGAAAGCCATCCCCACACACTGAAACCCTTCCCCACACACGGAAACCTCATCCCCACACACTGAAACCCCTTCCCTACACACTGAAACCCCTTCCCCACACACTGAAACCCATCCCCACACACTGAAACCCCTTCCCCACACATTGAAACCCATCCCCACACGCTGAAACACAACCCCACACACTGAAACCTCTTCCCCACACACTGAAACCTCTTCCCCACACACTGAAACCGCTTCCCCACACACTGAAACCCCTTCCCCACACACTAAAACCCATCCCCACACACTGAAACCTCTTCCCCACACACTGAAACCCCTTCCCCACGCACTGAAACCCATCCCCACACACTGAAACCCCTTCCCCACACACTGAAACCTCTTCCCGACAGACTGAAACCCCTTCCCCACACACTGAAACCTCTTCCCCACACACTGAAACCCCTTCCCCCCACACTGAAACCTCTTCCCCACTAACTGAAACCCATCCCCACACACTGAAACCTCTTCCCCAAACACTGAAACCCCTTCCCCACACACTGAAAACCATCCCCACACACTAAAACAATTCCCCACTCACTGAAACCTCTTCCCCACACACTGAAACCCTTCCCCACGCACTGAAACCCATCCCCACACACTGAATCCTCTTCGCCATACACTGAAACCCCTTCCCCACATACTGAAACCCATCCCCGCACACTGAAACCTCTTCCCCACACACAGAAACCTCTTCCCCACACACCGAAACCCCTTCCCCACACACTGAAACCTCTTCACCACACACTGAAACCTCTTCACCACATACTGAAACCACTTCTCCACAGACTGAAACCCCTTCCCCACCCATTGAAACCCCTTCCCCACACAGTGAAACCTCTTCCCCACAGACTGAAAGCCCTCCCCCACACACTGAAACCTCTTCCCCACACACTGAAACCTCTTCCCCACACACTGAAACACCTTCCCCACACACTGAAACCCCTTCCCCATACACTGAAACCCAACCCCACACACTGAAACCTCTTCCCCACACACTGACACTCCTTCCCCACACACTGAAAGCCATCCCCACACACTGAAACCCTTCCCCACACACGGAAACTTCATCCCCACACACTGAAACCCCTTCCCTACACACTGAAACCCCTTCCCCACACACTGCAACCCATCACCACACACTGAAACCCCTTCCCCACACATTGAAACCCATCCCCACACACTGAAACACAACCCCACACACTGAAACCTCTTCCCCACACACTGAAACCTCTTCCCCACACACTGAAACCGCTTCCCCACACACTGAAACCCCTTCCCCACACACTAAAACCCATCCCCACACACTGAAACCTCTTCCCCACACACTGAAACCCCTTCCCCACACACTGAAACCCATCCCCACACACTGAAACCCATCCACACACACTGAAATCTCTTCCCCACACACTGAAACCCCTTCCCCACTCACTGAAACCCCTTCCCCACACACTAAAACACATCCCCACAAACTGAAACCTCTTCCCCACACACTGAAACCCCTTCCCCACACACTGAATTCCATCCCCACACACTGAAACCCATCCACACACACTGAAACCTCTTCCCCACACACTGAAACGCCTTCCCCACGCACTGAAACCTATTCCACAGACAGTGAAACATCTTCCCCACGCACTGAAACCTCTTCCCCGCGAACTGAAACTCCTTCCCCACGAACTGAATCCTCTTCCACACATAATGAAACATCTTCCCCACACACTGAAACCTCCTCGCCACGCGCTGAAACTTCTTCCACACCCACTGAAACCCATCCCCACACAATGAAACCCCTTCCCCGCACACAGAAACCTCTTTCCCACACACTGAATCCCCTTCACCACAAACTGAAACGACTTGATCACACACTGAAACCTTTTCCCCACACACTGAAACCACTTACCCGCAGACTGAAACCCCTTCCCCACACTCTGAAACCTCTTCCACACACACTGAAACCTCTTCCCCGCACACTGAAACCTCCTCCCCATACACTGAATCCCCTTCACCACACAATGAAACCCATCCCCACACACTGAAATCCCTTCCCCACACACTGAAACACCTTCCCCACACACTGAAACACCTCCCCCACACACTGAAAACCCTTCCCCACACGCTAAAACCCATCCCCACACACTGAAACCTCTTCCCCAAAACACTGAAACCCATTCCCCACACACTGAAACCCATCCCCACACACTGAAACCCATCCACACACACTGAAACCTCTTCCCCACACACTGAAACCTCTTCCCCACAGAATGAAACCCAAACCCACACACTGAAACCTCTTCCCCACACACTGAAACCCCTTCCCCACGCACTGAAACCTATTCCACACACAGTGAAACCTCTTCCCCACACACTGAAACCTCTTCCCCACACACTGAAACTGCTTCCGCACGCCCTGTATCCTCTTCCACACACACTGAAACATCTTCCCCACACACTGAAACCTCTTCCCCACGCGCTGAAACTTCTTCCACACCCACTGAAACAAATCCCCGCACACTGAAACGCCTTCCCCGCACACAGAAACCTCTTTCCCACACACTGAATACCCTTCACCACACTCTGAAACCCCTTCACGGCCCACTGAAACCCCTTCCCCACGCACTGAAACCTCTTCCCCACACACGGAAACCCCTTCCCCTCACACTGAAAACCATCCCCACAGACTGAAACACATCCCCACAGACTGAAACCCCTGCCCCACACACTGAAACACTTCCGCACACACTGAAACCTCTTACACACACACTGAAACCGTTCCCTGCAGACAGACACCGTTCCCCACACACTGAAAACTCTTCCCCACACACTGAAACATCTTCCCCACACACTGAAACCACTTCTCCACAGACTGAAACCAATTCCCCACACACTGAAACCCCTTCCCCACACACTGAAACCTCTTCCCCACAGACTGAAACCCCTTCCCCACACACTGAAACCTCTTCCCCACTAACTGAAACCCATCCCCACACACTGAAACCTCTTCCCCACACACTGAAACCCCTTCCCCACACACTGAAACCCATCCCCACACACTAAAACAATTCCCCACTCACTGAAACCTCTTCCCCACACACTGAAAACCTTCCCCACGCACTGAAACCCATCCCCACACACTGAATCCTCTTCGCCATACACTGAAACCCCTTCCCCACATACTGAAACCCATCCCCGCACACTGAAACCTCTTCCCCACACACAGAAACCTCTTCCCCACACACCGAAACCCCTTCCCCACACACTGAAACCTCTTCACCACACACTGAAACCTCTTCACCACATACTGAAACCACTTCTCCAAAGACTGAAACCCCTTCCCCACCAACTGAAACCCCTTCCCCACACAGTGAAACCTCTTCCCCACAGACTGAAAGCCCTCCCCCACACACTGAAACCTCTTCCCCACACACTGAAACCTCTTCCCCACACACTGAAACACTTTCCCCACACACTGAAACCCCTTCCCCATACACTGAAACCCAACCCCACACACTGAAACATCTTCCCCACACACTGAAACTCCTTCCCCACACACTGAAAGCCATCCCCACACACTGAAACCCTTCCCCACACACGGAAACCTCATCCCCACACACTGAAACCCCTTCCCTACACACTGAAACCCCTTCCCCACACACTGAAACCCATCACCACACACTGAAACCTCTTCCCCACACATTGAAACCCATCCCCACACACTGAAACACAACCCCACACACTGAAACCTCTTCCCCACACACTGAAACCTCTTCCCCACACACTGAAACCGCTTCCCCACACACTGAAACCCCTTCCCCACACACTAAAACCCATCCCCACACACTGAAACCTCTTCCCCACACACTGAAACCCCTTCCCCAAACACTGAAACCCATCCCCACACACTGAAACCCATCCACACACACTGAAACCTCTTGCCCACACACTGAAACCTCTTCCCCACAGACTGAAACCCTAACCCACACACTGAAACCTCTTCCCCACACACTGAAACCCCTTCCCCACGCACTGAAACCTATTCCACACACAGTGAAACCTCTTCCCCACGCACTGAAACCTCTTCCCCACGAACTGAAACGCCTTCCCCACGAACTGAATCCTCTTCCACACACGCTGAAACATCTTCCCCACACACTGAAAACTCTTTCCCACGCGCTGAAACTTATACCACACCCACTGAAACCCATCCCCACACAATGAAACCCCTTCCCCGCACACAGAAACCTCTTTCCCACACACTGAATCCCCTTCACCACACACTGAAACCACTTTACCACACACTGAAACCTTTTCCCCACACACTGAAACCACTTCCCCACAGACTGAAGCCCCTTCCCCACACACTGAAACCTCTTCCCCACACACTGAAACCTCTTCCCCACACACTGAAACTCCTTCCGCACGCGCTGTATCCTCTTCCACACACACTGAAACATCTTCCCCACACACTGAAACCTCTTCCCCACGCGCTGAAACTTCTTCCACACCCACTGAAACCCCTTCCCCACGCACTGAAACCTCTTCCCCACACACGGAAACCCCTTCCCCACACACTGAAACCCATCCCCACAGACTGAAACACATCCCCACAGACTGAAACCCCTGCCCCACACACTGAAACAGTTCCGCACACACTGAAACCTCTTCCACACACACTGAAACCGTTCCCTACAGACAGAAACCGTTCCCCACACACTGAAACATCTTCCCCACACACTGAAACCTCTTCCACACACACTGAAACCCCTTCCATACACACTGAAACCTCTTCCCCACACACAGAATCCTCTTCCCCAAAAACTGAAACCACTTCTCCACAGACTGAAACCCCTTCCCCACACACTGAAACCCCTTCCCCACACACTGAAACCTCTTCCCCACAGACTGAAACCCCTTCCCCACACACTGAAACCTCTTCCCCACACACTGAAACCCCTTCCCCACGCACTGAAACCTCTTCCCCACTAACTGAAACCCATCCCCAAACACTGAAACCTCTTCCCCACACACTGCAACACCTTCCCCACACACTGAAACCCATCCCCACACACTGAATCCCTTCCCCACGCACTGAAACCTCATCTCCACACACTGAAACCCCTACCGTAAACACTGAAACCACTTCCCCACACACTGAAACCCATCCCCACACACTGAAACCCCTTCCCCACACACTGAAACCCATCCCCACACACTAAAACACTTCCCCACTCACTGAAACCTCTTCCCCACATACTGAAACCCTTCCCCACGCACTGACACCCATCCCCACACACTGAATCCTCCTCGCCATACACTGAAACCCCTTCCCCACATACTGAAACCCATCCCCGCACACTGAAACCTCTTCCCCACACACAGAAACCTCTTCCCCACACGCCGAAACCCCTTCACCACACACTGAAACCACTTTACCACACACTGAAACCTCTTCCCCACACACTGAAACCTCTTCCCCACACACTGAAACCTCATCACCACACACTGAAACCTCTTCACCACTTACTGAAACCACTTCTCCACAGACTGAAACACCTTCCCCACCCACTGAAACCCCTTCCCCACACAGTGAAACCTCTTCCCCACAGACTGAAACCCTTCCCCACACACGGAAACCTCATCCCCACACACTGAAACCCCTTCCCGACACACTGAAACCCCTTCCCCACACACTGAAACCCATCCCCACACACTGAAACCCCTTCCCACACACTGAAACCCATCCCCACACACTGAAACACAACCCCACACACTGAAACTTCTTCCCCACACACTGAAACCTCTTCCCCACACACTGAAACCCCTTCCCCACACACTGAAACCCCTTTCCCACACACTAAAACCCATCCCCACACACTGAAACCTCTTCCCCACACACTGAAACCCCTTCCCCACAGACTGAAACCCAAACCCACACACTGAAACCACTTCCCCACAGACTGAAGCCCCTTCCCCACACTCTGAAACCTCTTCCCCACACACTGAAACCTCTTCCCTACGCACTGAAAACTCTTCCCCACACACTGAAACCTCTTCCCCACACACTGAAACCTCTTCCCCACACACTGAAACCCCTTCCCCACACACTGAAACCCCTTTCCCACACACTAAAACCCATCCCCACACACTGAAACCTCTTCCCCACACACTGAAACCCCTTCCCCACAGACTGAAACCCAAACCCACACACTGAAACCACTTCCCCACAGACTGAAGCCCCTTCCCCACACTCTGAAACCTCTTCCCCGCACACTGAAACCTCTTCCCTACGCACTGAAACACATCCCCACAGACTGAAACCCCTGCCCCACACACTGAAACACTTCCGCACACACTGAAACCTCTTCCACACACACTGAAACCGTTCCCTGCAGACAGACACCGTTCCCCACACACTGAAAACTCTTCCCCACACACTGAAACTTCTTCCCCACACACGGAAACCTCTTCCCCACACACTGAAACCTCTTCCCCACAGACTGAAACCACTTCTCCACAGACTGAGACCCCTTCCCCACACATTGAAACCCCTTCCCCACACACTGAAACCTCTTCCCCACAGACTGAAACCCCTTCCCCACACACTGAAACCTCTTCCCCACACACTGAAACCCCTTCCCCACACACTGAAACCTCTTCCTCACTAACTGAAACCCATCCCCACACACTGAAACCTCTTCCCCACACACTGAAACCCTTTCCCCACACATTGAAACCCATCCCCACACACTAAAACAATTCTCCACTCACTGAAACCTCTTCCCCACACACTGAAACCCTTCCCCACGCACAGAAACCCATCCCCACACACTGAATCCTCTTCGCCATACACTGAAACCCCTTCCCCACATACTGAAACCCATCCCCGCACACTGAAACCTCTTCCCCACACACAGAAACCTCTTCCCCACACACCGAAACCCCTTCCCCACACACTGAAACCTCTTCACCACACACTGAAACCTCTTCACCACATACTGAAACCACTTCTCCACAGACTGAAACCCCTTCCCCACCCACTGAAACCCCTACCCCACACAGTGAAACCTCTTCCCCACACACTGAAAGCCCTCCCCCACACACTGAAACCTCTTCCCCACACACTGAAACCTCTTCCCCACACACTGAAACCCATCCCCACACACTGAAACCTCTTCCCCACACACTGAAACCCCTTCCCCACACACTGAAACCCATCCCCACACACTGAAACCCATCCACACACACTGAAACCTCTTGCCCACACACTGAAACCTCTTCCCCACAGACTGAAACCCTAACCCACACACAGAAACCTCTTCCCCACACACTGAAACCCCTTCCCCACGCACTGAAACCTATTCCACACACAGTGAAACCTCTTCCCCACGCACTGAAACCTCTTCCCCACGAACTGAAACGCCTTCCCCACGAACTGAATCCTCTTCCACACACCCTGAATCATCTTCCCCACACACTGAAAACTCTTTCCCATGCGCTGAAACTTATAACACACCCACTGAAACCCATCCCCACACAATGAAACCCCTTCCCCGCACACAGAAACCTCTTTCCCACACACTGAGACCCCTTCCCCACACATTGAAACCCCTTCCCCACACACTGAAACCTCTTCCCCACAGACTGAAACCCCTTCCCCACACACTGAAACCTCTTCCCAACACACTGAAACCCCTTCCCCACACACTGAAACCTCTTCCTCACTAACTGAAACCCATCCCCACACACTGAAACCTCTTCCCCACACACTGAAACCCCTTCCCCACACACTGAAACCCATCCCCACACACTAAAACAATTCTCCACTCACTGAAACCTCTTCCCCACACACTGAAACCCTTCCCCACGCACAGAAACCCATCCCCACACACTGAATCCTCTTCGCCATACACTGAAACCCCTTCCCCACATACTGAAACCCATCCCCGCACACTGAAACCTCTTCCCCACACACAGAAACCTCTTCCGCACACACCGAAACCCCTTCCCCACACACTGAAACCTCTTCACCACACACTGAAACCTCTTCACCACATACTGAAACCACTTCTCCACAGACTGAAACCCCTTCCCCACACACTGAAACCCCTACCCCACACAGTGAAACCTCTTCCCCACACACTGAAAGCCCTCCCCCACACACTGAAACCTCTTCCCCACACACTGAAACCTCTTCCCCACACACTGAAACCGCTTCCCCACACACTGGAACCCCTTCCCCACACACTAAAACCCATCCCCACACACTGAAACCTCTTCCCCACACACTGAAACCCCTTCCCCACACACTGAAACCCATCCCCACACACTGAAACCCATCCACACACACTGAAACCTCTTGCCCACACACTGAAACCTCTTCCCCACAGACTGAAACCCTAACCCACACACAGAAACCTCTTCCCCACACACTGAAACCCCTTCCCCACGCACTGAAACCTATTCCACACACAGTGAAACCTCTTCCCCACGCACTGAAACCTCTTCCCCACGAACTGAAACGCCTTCCCCACGAACTGAATCCTCTTCCACACACACTGAAACATCTTCCCCACACACTGAAAACTCTTTCCCACGCGCTGAAACTTATACCACACCCACTGAAACCCATCCCCACACAATGAAACAACTTCCCCGCACACAGAAACCTCTTTCCCACACTCTGAATCCCCTTCACCACACACTGAAACCACTTTACCACACACTGAAACCTTTTCCCCACACTCTGAAACCACTTCCCCACAGACTGAAGCCCCTTCCCCACACACTGAAACCTCTTCCCCACACACTGAAACCTCTTCCCCACACACTGAAACTCCTTCCGCACGCCCTGTATCCTCTTCCACACACACTGAAACATCTTCCCCACACACTGAGACCTCTTCCCCACGCGCTGAAACTTCTTCCACACCCACTGAAACCCCTTCCCCACGCACTGAAACCTCTTCCCCACACACGGAAACACCTTCCCCACACACTGAAACCCATCCCCACAGACTGAAACACATCCCCACAGACTGAAACCCCTGCCCCACACACTGAAACCTCTTCCACACTCACTGAAACCGTTCCCTACAGACAGACACCGTTCCCCACACACTGAAACATCTTCCCCACACACTGAAACCTCTTCCACACACACTGAAACCCCTTCCCCACACACTGAAACCTCTTCCCCACACACAGAAACCTCTTCCCCACAAACTGAAACCACTTCTCCACAGACTGAAACCCCTTCCCCACACTCTGAAACCCCTTCCCCACACACTGAAACCACTTCCCCACAGACTGAAACCCCTTCCCCACACACTGAAACCTCTTCCCCACACACTGAAACCCCTTCCCCACGCACTGAAACCTCTTCCCCACTAACTGAAACCCATCCCCAAACACTGCAACCTCTTCCCCACACACTGAAACACCTTCCCCACACACTGAAACCCATCCCCACACACTGAATCCCTTCCCCACGCACTGAAACCTCATCTCCACACACTGAAACCCCTACCGTAAACACTGAAACCACTTCCCCACGCACTGAAACCCATCCCCACACACTGAAACCCCTTCCCCACACACTGAAACCCATCCCCACACACTAAAACACTTCCCCACTCACTGAAACCTCTTCCCCACACACTGAAACCCTTCCCCACGCACTGAAACCCATCCCCACACACTGAATCCTCCTCGCCATACACTGAAACCCTTCCCCACATACTGAAACCCATCCCCGCACACTGAAACCTCTTCCCCACACACAGAAACCTCTTCCCCACACACCGAAACCCCTTCACCACACACTGAAACCACTTTACCACACACTGAAACCTTTTCCCCACACACTGAAACCTCTTCACCACACAATGAAACCTCTTCACCACTTACTGAAACCACTTCTCCACAGACTGAAACACCTTCCCCACCCACTGAAACCCCTTCCCCACACTGTGAAACCTCTTCCCCACAGACTGAAACCCTTCCCCACACACGGAAACCTCATCCCCACACACTGAAACCCCTTCCCGACACACTGAAACCCCTTCCCCACACACTGAAACCCATCCCCACACACTGAAACCCCTTCCCACACACTGAAAGCCATCCCCACACACTGAAACACAACCCCACACACTGAAACCTCTTCCCCACACACTGAAACCTCTTCCCCACACACTGAAACCCCTTCCCCACACACTGAAACCCCTTTCCCACACACTAAAACCCATCCCCACACACTGAAACCTCTTCCCCACACACTGAAACCCCTTCCCCACAGACTGAAACCCAAACCCACACACTGAAACCACTTCCCCACAGACTGAAGCCCCTTCCCCACACTCTGAAACCTCTTTCCCGCACACTGAAACCTCTTCCCTACGCACTGAAAACTCTTCCCCACACACTGAAACCTCTTCCCCACACACTGAAACCTCTTCCCCACACACTGAAACCCCTTCCCCACACACTGAAACCCCTTTCCCACACACTAAAACCCATCCCCACACACTGAAACCTCTTCCCCACACACTGAAACCCCTTCCCCACAGACTGAAACCCAAACCCACACACTGAAAACACTTCCCCACAGACTGAAGCCCCTTACCCACACTCTGAAACATCTTCCCCGCACACTGAAACCTCTTCCCTACGCACTGAAACACATCCCCACAGACTGAAACCCCTGCCCCACACACTGAAACACTTCCGCACACACTGAAACCTCTTCCACACACACTGAAACCGTTCCCTGCAGACAGACACCGTTCCCCACACACTGAAAACTCTTCCCCACACACTGAAACATCTTCCCCACACACTGAAACCTCTTCCACACACACTGAAACCCCTTCCGCACACACTGAAAACTCTTCCCCACACACTGAAACCTCTTCCCCACAGACTGAAACCACTTCTCCACAGACTGAAACCCCTTCCCCACACATTGAAACCCCTTCCCCACACACTGAAACCTCTTCCCCACAGACTGAAACCCCTTCCCCACACACTGAAACCTCTTCCCCACACACTGAAACCCCTTCCCCACACACTGAAACCTCTTCCCCACTAACTGAAACCCATCCCCACACACTGAAACCTCTTCCCCACACACTGAAACCCCTTCCCCACACACTGAAACCCATCCCCACACACTAAAACAATTCTCCACTCACTGAAACCTCTTCCCCACACACTGAAACACCTTCCCCACACACTGAAACCTCTTGCCCACACACTGAAACCCATCCCCAAACACTGAAACCTCTTACCCACACACTGAAACCCCT